>NC_054604.1:36475533-37093260 GCF_004785595.1 Juglans microcarpa x Juglans regia | reverse complement strand
GGCGATGCAGGTACGGGCGGGAATCCACTTTTGGGGGAACAAGCTGCGGAGGAATCGAAAGAAGCCATTGCAAATGCTCTTAAGGGGTCAGATCTTGTGTTTATAACTGCTGGTATGGGTGGAGGAACGGGGTCTGGTGCTGCCCCAGTTGTTGCCCAGATATCCAAGGAGGCAGGTTATTTGACTGTTGGTGTGGTTACCTATCCTTTCAGCTTTGAAGGACGTAAGAGGTCCTTGCAGGCAGGTGCCCTTTTGATCTACTCAGGAAATCGTGGAAAACTTAAATTGTTGTCACTAATTTCCTAACCAAATATTTTAAGAGTAATGATATCCACACAACACATTTCACAACACAAGTTTTAAAATAAAGGTATTTTGGTAAAATGATGTTACTTTTACAAGTTAGTTTACAAAAATAACCTTCTTTTTAAAACATTGTTGTGTAAAATGTTGTGAAAAGTGATGTGTGTTTATCATTTTTCATATTTTAAAATGCTTTGATGCGTCATCCATAGATCTTGAGTTCAATAGGCACAGATGTCCTATGTTTTAAAAAAAAAAAAAAAAAAAATTAACGGGCTGAGGTTCTATTATTTCCTTTTTCTGTTTCTAGCAAGGCATTACTCTCTTATACATCCTATGAACTTGGATGCCTTTTTAAATGTTTTTTTCCCGTTTCAAATAGGAGAAATGTATGCATGGCTTTGGACTCTCCTATTTTGCTTTGGATGTTCAGAATATGTAATGCCCCAATAGAAAGTCCAAATCACATGGTCTATACTCCAAAAGGACTAGTGAATGATACAATTGGAGCCCCACTGGAACCTTATAAAGAGTAAGAACATTTCATTTCCAAACAATGTTGGATCTCATTCACCACCGACTCTTATCCTTATCATATGGGTTATCATATGGGCATTTCCAATGTCCTTGTCAAGCTTGTCCGTCGTAAGTAGCATGGCTTAAGTCCCACATTTCTGATTGGGATAGGCTATGATACCATTTGTAATGCCCTAATAGAAGGTCCAAACCACATGACTTATACTTCCAAAGGACTAGTCAATAATACAATTGGAGCCTCATTGAAACCTTATAAAGAGCAAGAACTTCTCATTCCCAAGCAATGTGGGATCTCATTCACCACCTGCCCTTATCCTTATTATATGGGATATCACAGAATATCATGCTTCAAACTGTAGTTTCATCATTTGTAAACTATTATATACATCCTGTGTACTTGGGGTATGCTTATTGCCATCAATAAAATGTTTTTTTTTTCCATTTGTTAAATGGAATTGCTTTATTTATTGATGATTTTTTCTATTTCGTTTAGTTGCACACACACAGAGCTATATATAAAGTAATTGACGGCTTCTTCCATCCACTTTGACCGGGTTTGGGATGACAGGATGTCTTAAGATGCTCTTTAAAAACAACTCTAGCTTGCTGTTTACGATTATTAATTACTGTAGATGAGTTGCTTTGCTTAGCTATAATATGCTTGCTAATGGTAGTGTAGAGACTAGACACACTGAAGGAAGCTGATAATTTATAATATTGCGGCGATATGTACGGTGCTAACAAATTTCTATAGTTTCTGAAGTTACAAATTATATTGTATTAAAATCTCTTCAGGCATTGGAGGCTATTGAAAAGTTGCAAAAGAATGTTGACACTCTTATAGTCATTCCCAATGACCGTCTCCTGGATATTGCTGATGAGCAGACACCCCTTCAGGATGCTTTCCTTCTTGCTGATGATGTTCTACGTCAGGGAGTGCAAGGAATTTCAGACATAATCACGGTGGGTGTTTTGTGAAATCTGAACTGTATGTTCACACTTCATTTCTAATCCAGTTAATTTAAGAAGTCTAGCCCATGGCTACTCATTAAACATAGAATGAATTCATTATTAGTTACCTAATAATCAAAGAAATACACACCAATATTTTTAATTATTATTCTGCTCCTTGAAGATAGTATGAAGATTGAAATGTTCGTTTGCAGATACCTGGACTGGTAAATGTGGATTTTGCAGATGTCAAGGCAGTCATGAAAGACTCAGGAACTGCAATGCTTGGAGTAGGAGTTTCCTCCAGCAAAAACCGTGCAGTTGAAGCTGCTGAACAAGCTACTTTAGCTCCCCTCATTGGATCCTCAATTGAATCAGCTACAGGGGTAGTGTACAATATTACAGGAGGGAAGGACATAACCCTGCAGGAAGTGAACAGAGTGTCTCAGGTACTTGAAATATATGAGCTACTGATTTCTATTGTTATATTAGAAGGCACACTTCACCATCATTTTGCATTGAGTTTGGATGAGTAATATTGAATTTAATGAGTGAATTTTCTCGTATAGAACCACGCCTGAAATCCCTAGAAATCAGCAAGTTGATTTTGGCCTTTTCTTTTTTCTTTTTGGTTTTATTTGGTAAATGGAAATGAGATTTTCCCTATGCCCCCTGAAGTAATTTATATTTAAGTTCATTCTGTTCTTTGGTATTCCATGTGCTATGACATCACAAAATGTGAATAATCTTCTTGTTGCTACCTGTTGAGCCAGTTGAGAGAGCTTCCTCTCTCTGATAACCAGTACTATTTGCATAATTTAGAGATTCAGAGAAGGCATAGAAATGCCGCTTCAATTTTCATAATTGATTTATTCTAAATTGTCCCAAAAAGGTTTATGTAGAGTGGAGGGCACATCAGCCACCAGCATCTTTTAGCCTTCTCACCAAATATTTAAAAAAAAAAACAACCTAGGATCTCTCTTTGCAGGTTTTTTTGCTTCTTTTCCCCATATGCAATGGATTAATATCTGCACATATGTTGATTTAATGACCTCTTTCAGGTTGTGACGAGTTTGGCAGATCCTTCTGCTAACATCATATTTGGGGCTGTTGTGGATGATCGCTACAACGGAGAGATTCATGTTACCATTATTGCGACTGGGTTCTCGCAGTCTTTTCAGAAGACACTGTTGACAGACCCCAAGGCAGCAAGGCTGATTGAAAAAGTTACAGGGGGCCAAGAAAGTAAGGGAATGCCCTTCTCCCTCAACTCCTCAACCTTGCCGTCAACTGTTCCATCCAGACCACCTCCGCGAAAGCTCTTCTTTTAACTCCGTCCATTTTTTTTTGGTTCAACCACTTTTTCCATTTAACCCTGTAATGATCTTGAAGCTTAGGGTATGGGAATGTCACTTTCTTTTAGGGTTTACTCGTATTTATGTAGTTAGGGTTCTTGGAGTACTCATTCTTTTATCATGTTCTCTACTAGTCCTCAATTAGAAAGTTGTTAAAAAATTCAAGTCTGGAAAGCATTACTCTGATCAAAACTATTGATCGTTATGTGATAGAATCGGGCTTCAATGGAAATGATTCAATGTTAGTTAAAATTGTTTGCTTTCTTTACGTCTGTTTTTCCAATTCCAGCTTGCGTGGCGGCACGGATAGAAAAACTCTTGTGATTTCTTATGGAGTGGGATGGGGGATGATTTCAAGTTTCACCTAGTCAGCTAAGACAAGGTATGCAGGTCAATTCCGTCAGGTGGGTTTGGGATAAAGAACTCGAGAACTTTTAATCAGGCACTTCTTGGTAAATGGCTTTGGAGATACAATATGGAACCGGAAGTTCTGAAAATTAGTGGTAGATTGCAAACATGGCAGTCTATGGGGAGTTGGGGTACTAGAGAGGGGAATGAGTCCTATGGTGTGGGGGTTTGGAAGCAAATAAGAAGAGGGTGAGTGGTCTTTACTTACCCTAAGAAATTGATGGTGGGGAGGGTACTGTATAAAATTTTGGAGGGATATTGGTGTGGAGAGGTGGCAATAAATGACTATTTTCCATCCATTTTTTGAGTGACATGTGATCAAGAAGTTTCGGTGGTGGATCTCATGGTTCATTCAGGAGACCAAATCTAATGGAATGTCACTTTTAGTAGAGCAACCTAAGATTGGGAAATAGAAAGTTTTGAGGCTTTCTTCAGCTCTGTTTATTCTATGAAGTTGAATGAATTGGGGAAAGATAAGTTATGGTGGACACCTGGAGGCAAGGGTACTTGCTTGGTTCGCTACTTTAATAAGTCTCTTACATTTCTACCAAACACTCATTTCCCATGGAAAAGTTTGTGAATGAATAAGGTGCCTCCCAAAGCACTCTTCTTCTCTTGAACAACAGCACTAGGTAAGATCATGATTATTGATAATTTGCACAAGCACTAAATAATTATCTCAGATTGGTGTTGTATGTGCAAGAAAACTGGCGAAACAGTGAATCATCTCCTGCTACATTGTGAGACAATGAGAGCCATGTGGAGCGAAATGTTTAGTCGAATAGAGCTAAACTGGTTGATGCCTAACAAAGTAGTTGAGTTATTAGTCAGTTGGGTGATGTCGAGTGGTGCTCCACAAATCAAAGCTGTGTGGAAGATGATCCCTACTTGCATTATATGGTGCATATGGCGAGAGCGTAATGAGCGGACATTCGAAGACAAGGAGTGGACTTTAGAGGAGATTCGAGCTTTATTTTTTCGCACTTTATTTCTTTGGGTTATAGCTAAAGATTGTAATGGCCTAAATGTACATGATTTTCTTTCTTCTATAGTGACCTAGATAAGTTTTATCTCTTGTATATCTTCTATTTACTTGAACTATGCCTATCCATATTAATATTGCCGTTTACCTATAAAATAAAATAAAATAAAAAATTCTCAGCTTTCTGATAGAAGTTGAACAGCACGTTCATTGTAGAATTCCAACGAGAAACAAAAAGCGTACTACTAATTACACTATTGGACCGTGTAACGGCCGAAGGCACCCAACAAGATTCGAGTTAAAAAGGCAAGCCCAAGTAGAATACCTTGAGGAAATAGATATGTTCCAATTAGCGTTAGGGTCTGCTTGCCCCCCAATCTTGGCTTTCCAGCTCCATGAATTGCCATAACTCATAACCCTTTGTTCCAGAGTAATGAACTGTTTTTCTAACTGTCAATCAAGGTCTATGAGAGTAGAATTCAGTCAATAAGTGCAAAGAACCCCCTCTTGGCTTGCTCGTAAGATAAATGTAAAGAATCACTTTTGTAGGCAAATTTTCATACACAAGAATTATAAATTGCATACGACTTCCTATTTTGGACCTACATGTCATTTACTAGCAGATGACTTTCATATTTGCTTGGCAGCAATGTCCTCATGTAAATTTACACATTCTTGAGAACAAGTACTCCTATCGATTATGAATTCATCACAAGAAGAAGGCAAGCTCGGGTTTTGGGGTAAAAGAAAACAAGCTTTCACCAAAAAATTCAAACAAAGACCCCAACATATGTCCTGCATCCATGTCCTCCTTCCAAGCCTGAGAGAGAACGGTAGAAACTTTTACCGCCCTACCACCAATCTCCCTTCCAGAAATGTTTTCAGCTGGTAACTGCCGAGACATTGATGACAAACCAGTGCTGGAACCTCCTACAGCAGTGGAATACCCACCTGTTATCCCTTGCATGGAGTTCATTGGTACTACACCCATTGTGCTGTCAGTTGCTATTTTCTTGAGTGGTTGTTGCTGCATTAAGTTGTCCGTGCTAGCCTTGCGTTTATCTAGGTTAACAAGGATGCAGAGTGGATAATGAAGATTAAATAGGTGGCAGAACATTGTTGTAAGAATCATATGACACAGTGGTTACATGTCAATGAAGATTCCAAACAAAACAAAAGGCTTCTAATCAATCTATGAGTCACTATTATCCTCGCCCAAATGAATTTCATCTCAAAAGGTTCAAGTAACACACACACACACACACAACAGAGACACTGTAAGAAGTTCCATTCATAAGAAATTTTCTATTTTTTATTTTTTTGATAAGTAAGAAACTTTCTATTTATTCCACGTTACCTTTCAAAACAACATACATAACACCCTTTTTTCCTCTTAATCATTTACTGGGAGGAATATCAAAACTAATTCCTACAAACTTCTACCGGCCATTAAACATTCTTCCAAGCACACCCCAAGACTTGAACTTATGACATTTAGGTTGTCTAAGCACCGTTTTCATATGAGCACACACAAGATATGCCTACATCCACACACATTTGTCAAGATCCCCTCACAATGATATTTAGAACCAACCATTAAATCCACGTTTACTTGTTGCATGTTGTATTGCATAAATTCTCCCATCACCCCAAAACCACTGTCAACATCCCATCCCATCCCATTCCCCCCCCCCCCCCCCCCAAAAAAAAAAAAAGAAAAAGAAACAGAAGTAACTATTTTCTCGGGAGGGGGGAGTTTGAGATCTCGAGTTCAAGTCCCCTGGAGTGTGAGTTGTTTAGAACAATCAACCATAAACCATTACACTTCCCTTTAAAATCAATCTTATAAATTTCTTTTGCATTCTACCCTAACAGTCAGCCTTATGGCATCCAAAAAGTTTTGAACTTACTAGATAGGGTCCATAGGGATGTTCTGACTGAACATACAAATATGCATGAAATACGAATGGATTGCATACTTATTTATGCCAGCTTGACAATATAAATCATACTTCGCATTGTAGTCACAACTTTTCCATTGATCTTCCAGACTGCACGAGTTGGTGGTAAGAGCAGAGTGTGAAACATCTTGAGCCGATCGTACATGCATTGGCCAGCTGCACACTAGAAGGTTGATGGTTTTATCAGGTCCACGTAACATCCAAGACAAACAGAAAATACACCACATTCAAGAAAAATAAAACGAAAAACAGTGTCATATTGCAATATGTATTCACCAGCAAGGCACCATAAACACGCCAAGCTTCGCGCCTCTTCATCTCATTCTTTTGCTTCTCAAGCAGCATTTCTGGAACCAGAAGTTGCAAATATGGCTCAAGATTTGGTAATATAAGCATACGAACCTGTTCAGAGTTTACAAGTATAAAAAATTGCTCAAAACCAACATAAACAGATGGTGTTCAAAGCAAAGCATAAGAAATTAAATACACAAATATGGCAGCAACTGCAACCAAATGTATAACATGCTGTTGGCGGTCCAATGCAGACACACACCACAGGAAAAAGTTAAAACATCAAATAGTCAATGGTTGTTACAAAACTAACTTTCCCTTAGTTAAAGATTGATTTAAAAGGACCATACAATACTTCCAATCTCAAAAACTGCAACTTTATCCCACAATCCTCCTTTTGCCATAGAAAAGCATTGAGATATGAGGTTACCACGCCGGGTCCAAGGGCTGCTAGCCCTTGAATTGCACCAAAGTGTTGGGGCAATGCTTTGGTTGGGTCCAAGAAAGCATGGAGCAGAGTCCTTGTGACACGTGGCTGAAGGTTGTGATAAACGTGCCCAAATCTGCAAAAGTTTAACTAACAAGGAATATAAAAATTATCTCAAATGAGAAGAAAAAATAAAGTGGATCAATATCTGCTAGTACTCTTTATCTCACCAAATAGAGCTTACATGTGAAACAAACTAAAACAGAAAGGTAAACTGAGTAGTCATTATAATTTCAGTACATGCACCCATAATTCTAAGTCCCATGGACAAAGAAGGCTAGGCTAGTTAAAAGGTACCCTTGCTTATATTCTATGCACACAAGCACAAGAATAAGGCACCATGGATATCATCTTTATGAGGAGAGAAAATTCTAAAGCAAAGTTCAACTAAAATGTTTTTTTTTTTTTCTTTATTGGCACCAGGTGTCTAGGAACAATGTCCTAACTAATCCCGGCGGTGCATAGACCCTCGGCAAGGAGTTTCCTACAAGTGCACATCGGGTAATTCAAGGGGAAAATCCCCCATCCAATGGGCCCTAGAGATTGTTTGCATCCAAGAGGATTTGAACCTTAGACCTGGGGGAGCATACCCCCAAGCCCAAGGCCTTTACCACTTGAGCCAACCCCTGAGTAACTTTCAAACAACTAAGTTGTAGAAAATGATAGAAGTTTATTGTGCACTTGTGTAATTGTACTGAAAGATGTATCATTGAAGCGGAATGCTAATAATCTCGGTCATGTTAATTCCACATCAAGTTTTGTATTGTTAATATAAACAGCAAGAAAATTTTCACCTTTGGCATATTGAAGCAACCAGGTTTGCTGTAAAGTCCCTAAGCTCCCAATGATTGTCAGAAGATCTATTCCCTAATCTTTTCGCAACAAGGCATGTAATAACAGATGGCATCAATTGGTGTAGCTGAATAAAATTAGCACAATATTAGATAGACAATAAACAAACCCTAGAAATGAAATAATCAGAATTAAGTACTTCTCACAAATGCCACCAGTGCCAAGCCTGGGGGTTAGCACCTACAAGCCCTAATTAATAATGGGATAATTGATCAAACAACAATCATTGACAAGTTCCTTGCCATGCCATTTTTTACATCCCGTTGTGCATTCAAGAGTAAGGGTCTACATGTTTGGGAGTTTTTTTTTTAATAAAACAGTTTTCACGAAGATCCACAAATCCAGATATCATCATCCAAATATACCTCTTTTTCCTATCTCTTTGTTAAACTTTTCTAGCGGTAAAACAACAGCTTTATATTAACATTTAAGATGTGACAGCCACTACTAAATCCTTCTGATAGTTATCTTGAGGACAGTTCAGCATCAAAGCTCAAAATGGTTATACATGTGCATGGATTAATAATTGGCCCAAATAAAACGACTATTATACTTACATAAGGTTCTATATGAATGTGTGGATTTTGAAGAAGGCTTCGAACAACACGCATCAAAGCAAACAGGACAGAATAATTGTTCAAATTACGTGTAACCTGAGATGAATTGGAATTATATGAGTTCAAAATGTGCAAAATTACAACCAAAAGTAAACTAAGAATGGGCAGTAAAAAAATGATTCAGCCTTGAGATCACCTCATCAGCAATGAAGTATGTGAAGTACGGGAGTAAAGGATGCAGTCCTGCATCTGTTGCCAAGCTCAACAATGCTTGTTTGAAGAGGACAGAGCCAGACTTATTCACAGTCAGTTCTGTGACTTTTTCAAAGTACAGCTATAGCAAAAGAATTTGGCACAAAATGTCACATGTTTGAAATACAAAAAGAAATGCATATATTAGGAGATATGGAAGCTACCTGAAGCTCCCTTGATAGAACATGCTTAACAGGTAATTTAATGTCAATGGGAAGTCTATCTTCTGTGTACTCAGATTTTTTTCCATCAGAAGTTGCCGCAAGTGCTGAAAACAAACCATAATACAGGTCTAAAGCACCAACGATGGGCAAATCAAACTTTTAAACTAAAGAAGTTTGGATTAATTAAACAAGGCCATAAATATTAGAGCTTGTAATGAATTTAAAAATTACAACAATTTGAAAGAGATCAAACCATGTGAGTCATGAAACAGAAAATTTGCCAGTAGAAAACCCTTTCCAGTCAGAAGTTACAAAAATGAACTAGCAGTCTAGCACAGCGTGTGATTAGCAGGTTTAATATGAAAGAAAATGAGACGCTCATTCAGTGCTTTTGTGAAATGACTAGGAGATTCTAGGATTATACAATAACCAAGCAATGGATCCCTCATTTCATCACTTATATTGCACCTAAGTTTAGCTAAATACCTTCAACTGGAGCATTTTCTGGAATTGCAGGTTGAACACCTTCAATTGCCAGCCAGTGAGCGGTAACTGATGTATCAAGTGGTGCTTTTGGTAAGGGTGCCTCAATAACCTGTATAATTTAGGAAAAATAAGGGAACAATAGGAAGTAATTTACATAATTTAGTTATAACAGTACAGTCAATGTCATTTTTGAATACTTACATCTTTAAATTCCACATCCTTGTCATCAATATAGAATAAATCCTTGTGTCCAACAGCCCTTTTGAACCTCAGGGGATCTCCAGGTGTAAAGCCATATATTGGCTGCAGCAGGTAGAGAAGATGCAAGTAAAAAAAATTGAAGCCAAAGAGAAAATTGCAGATAAACCTTTTCAAATTTAATCAAAGCATACCCTTTTTTTGGGAGGTCAATATGTATTATAGGCTCTCTTATTACTTATAATATACATATATTTATATAGGTGGCAGCCAAAGTGTATACCCACAAGTTCACAATTTGTTTTATTAAATTTCATTAAAGAAAGAAAAGCAAGGGGCACCACAACTCAAGTAAATGAGTTTTTTACAAGATAAATACCTTAAAACAGATATTCACACGCAAAATTCGAATTACCCACATGTTCAATAGATCAATCAAATGTAAGCTATCACCTACGTGGTACGCAGAGATTTCTGGGCCACATCAACAACGTAGCCCAAAAAGCCTTGGCTCAAACTTGTGGCACCAGAAATCAAACATTTAAAAAAAATATAAAATACAACAGAACAAGAAAGAGTAAATCATGTAGAAAGCACGTCTTTATATCTTTAAAAGGGTAAAAAGAAACAAGACGACAATCAAAACAATACGAGCAAAGAAGACCTCAACTTAATAATAATGCTCTAACTTACCTCCACATTTCTTAACTTAAGTGCACTATCCACATCATCAGCCGTCAGACTAGTCCGCTTTGAGTGGCGCATGCATTTAATCGCCTCCTGCATTTTCAGATAACGAAAGACCTATTTAGTTTCCTTCTCTCTCTCAAAACCCTCCATTGTAACTTCTTTACCTTCATCATCATGTAAGCTACATCGACTATAAAATCTTCCCCAATATCTATGTTCTCTCAAAACTAAAACCATCCCATCTACTGTTCATCCCTCTTTGACGATAGAATGTACTTCAGTTGCTCACTGGCATTCTTATCCATTTCTTCTACTAATCAATCGGGTAGATATTGGTATTGGTATTGGTATTGGTATGAAAGAATCCAATGTTTTAACACGGGTTTGTACAGCTCCAATTAATCCCAGAACCAGAGGGTGAACTAAAGCTAGCTCTTGCAATTTCTGATTACCACAATGTCCAAGTAGTATCAACACGGTACATACTATAACTCTCACATATCTACTAATATATATACATATAATACCTGCATGATCTCTCGAACGCGGTACTCGACGTCGGGAGCGAGAGCGAGGGCAACATCGGGGGACAAATTGGTAATTCCAATGCTCTGTGCAACGACCTCAATTGCCTCCTTTGGGACAACGCTCATCTTTCCTTTCTTCTTTATTCTTCCCTATATAAACATATGCGTTCGTGTGTGTGGATATATTAAGATCAGAAATTATGAACAGGGTAATTTGAAAAGATTAGAACCTGAGAGCCGGAGAGTGAATTTTTGATCTTAGGGTTAACTGCAGAAATTGTATGAGATGTCCGGGCGAAGAAGAAAAGCCACGGGTGTCACTAATACGAGGTTTACCGGGCCTACTTTACTGGGCATGGGAAATTAATGAGGGTGAGGCCCAAACTTCGGCCCAATGGCGTATTGGGCTAGAAATTTTTTTTTTTCCTCTCTTCAGGAAACCGTGAATAAAGGCTAGTTTGGATAGTGGAAAATGCTCTTATTCATTATTTTATTATTATTTTTTATCTACTTTTTACAAAATATCCGAAATCACCTCATTACTTAAACGCAACCTAAAAGAGTTGATGCAATCAGACTTGGGAGTATAATAAATTAATTGAAATTTGAAAATTGAGAAGAAATTTGAATCTATTTATTTCATTTTTGGATATAAATAGATGTGAAAGAGTCTCTAATTTTAACAGTTGGCTAACATTATATCATTATCTATGAAAATTCATGAGATTAGATTTCAAGGCCAAAATATTTGGAAGAAGTTGAGAACTTCATTGGGAAGTGTCCAACGAAATGGCTTTTAGTTTCTCTCTCTCTCTCTCTCTCTCTGCTAAACTTGGGGACAGTATAAAATATCTTTGGAAAATTATATGTAACCCTGAACAATATGAAAATACAAAACCTGCATAGGCAATTTGGTTGATTGTAGCTTAAACGTCTATTGTTAAGACTGGCAAACAGACAGAAGAAAATAAATATATACTTTACCATGTCGTTTAAAATTGCAATTTACAATTCCGTTTCACAAACAAAGCACCACAGGAAAACAATAAAGTCAAATATTTTGTTAGAATCATCATACGAACAATACAAGCCAATTCTCACCAAAACATTACACAGAGAGAGAAGATGGCGAGGTTGGCCGTTGTTGTTATTACAAATATTTGATCAGCAACCACATGACAGCAACCAGAACGGCGATCCCAATAACTGAAAAGAGCATGCACATGCAAGAGCAACTAACTACCCTTGGTGCGCTTATTCAAAATTGCCAAATGCTTCAGAACCACCTGTTTTGACAATAGCAGAGACCACAAAAGAAACATCTTTAAAAATTCAACCACATTAAAGAATTATATATATATATATATATAGAGAGAGAGAGAGAGAGAGAGAGAGAGTATAAAAAAATTGTATTGAGTGATGACTTTAAACCTCAGTTTATGACGAGCCGTTACAGAAGTTATTTTGTTCTATTTTGCATTCTGCAATCGCATCACTTTGCTAAACAAGAGTTTGTGGTGCTAGTTAATAAAAGTGGCAGCTGAGTGTATTACCCGTAACCTGTTGTCTGTAACATCCACATGTTGGCCCAAGTCATCCTGCAAATGGAAGAGCAAGGAATGGTAATACTCACAGCAACACAGTTTGTATCACTAAGTAATTAATTTTAAATGGCACTCAAAGATATAAAGGGAAAAATAGAGAAGGCACTAACAAAACGAATCAATAAGACAGGATAAAATACATACAATCAGCCTAGTGTGTAGGTCAAGCTCTTCATTAACTGCCAATGCAATATGTTTTGTACTTACAACAGTCTCCTCCAACTTTCCAAGACCCTCATCTTGCTCTGCTTCAAAAGCATATCACATAAAGGTCAATATTGCAAAAACATAAGCAATACCATCTAACAAAGAGAAACATTATCTCTGTTAGGAATCACTGTAGCTAAGACTAACTCGAAGTATTGTAGCGGAACTAAACGAAAGAAATTGATGACAATCACACAGAAAGAACAACAAGAATTAAGTGGTTCGACTCAAAATGAGCCTACGTCCACTGGTGGGGTCGGTATCGAAGATTTCACTATCAACAGAGATGGAGTACAGATTAATACAACAAAACTTCACAAGGAAGTTATCTCTCAAACTCACTCTAGACTTCTCTCTCAAGAAAACACTTAAAAAACAAGCCAAATGAATTCTGAAGTCCTTGGGCAAGAAGTGGGCGCCGTTTGAT
This sequence comes from Juglans microcarpa x Juglans regia, assembly GCF_004785595.1. NCBI lineage: Eukaryota > Viridiplantae > Streptophyta > Magnoliopsida > Fagales > Juglandaceae > Juglans > Juglans microcarpa x Juglans regia. The sequence continues at coordinate 37,080,021 of NC_054604.1, read as the reverse complement.
ATTTATAGGAAAAGTGAGAATTCACTTTTGTGAACATTGGCTCGAGCGAACGTCGAGCGAGTGTCGAGCGAACGTAGATATTCTGCACTTCGCTCAAGCCAACAGTTGTGCGAGAGTCGAGAGAAGCTCTCTGCCTGAACTCGCTCGAGCTGGGTGTCGAGCGAGGGTCGAGCGAAGCTCTTTGACTTGGATATTGCTCGAGCTGAATGTCGAGCGATACTTGAGCGAAGCTCTCTGTCTGAATTCGCTCAAGCTGAGTGTCGAGCGAATGTCGAGTGAAGCTCTCTGTCCGAATTCGCTCGAGCTGAGTGTCGAGCGAATGTCGAGTGAAGCTCTCTGTCTGACTTCGCTCGAGCTGAGTGAACCTCCGCTCGAGCGAACCTACGACACATGCACTGTTCAATCTGAATTCAAGCCACCTCATAACAATCTCAATACTTGATTATCAACTTGCCTTTCATAATTTGTCGTTGAAGCCCAATAAGACCAGAGTTTTCTAAGCCAACTGTTCTTCTCACAGCATCAGTTGGCTTCATTCCAGAACCAGGCAAGCTGTCCCTGCTTGCAAAGTTTGACATGTTCAATGTCGAAGCCATCTGGTTAACTTTTGATCTCAAATTTGCAAGCATGTCCTTACGACGAGTCATCTCCTTCTCCGATCTGTGTATCAACACGAGCAAACCAATAAACTTCAGCAACAAACAATTAGGAAGTTTATTTGGAATGTCAATTCAAGAAACTGATAAGCAAGTATTGCCAACTTGATCAAAGAGGAAGTATACTTTTCACTGTGACGGTGAAGAACTGGGGTACCAACAAGATACGGAATTTTCTTACTTAATAGCTAAATCAGCAACCTCAAGGCTTTTGGGATTACACAACATGGAATTGAGATACTTAACATAAGCTTTAATTATCACAGATACACACTGCAGGTGATTGATAGAAAAAGGATATTACGTAAACTAATAAAAGAGAACCCAGACATTTGAAGCAACCTTTTCCAATTCCTCATTATCCTTTTCTTTTCTAGTTTACAATCCAACATGCATTAGACTTCATGGAAGAGCATGGCAACTGGCAGTTTTAAGTCATGAACTTTCCCGACAGCACATAATATCGCACCCAGAGTTTAAGAGGTGAGACTTCTATGGTACAACAGAAAAATATCAACCAGTTAGCATTTTCACTCACACTTGACTTCTTTTATTTCTTTCACATCGATATGATATCCGAGTAAGTAAAACAGTTGAGATTTGGAAGAATATCAACTTGCTATATTTGGCTATAGGTTTTCCAAAGCAAGAACATGAGATAAGTAGATCAAATCCTTCTTAAAATAACAATGCATAATATTTAAGGCCAAAAAAAAAACCCATCAAAGCAATGAACTCCTCATCACCAGAGAATCATATGAATCACCAGCACACCATAACTATTAACACGGGCACCTTCCTCGTGGCAACATATGCAAAAGAATAGCACATTACTGTATCAGAAAAATATTGTAAATATAGAAACAATATGAGCATAAGAAAAAGGAAGGCGTGGTTTGGTTAAATCTATTTTGTAGTGAAAGCCACTTCTTTACTTAAAAGATCAATTGCAGCTAAAAGAAGAAAACTTACATTGGCAGCTTTCCAGGGAGCTTCAACAAAAGGGACTGTAAGCTATCAAGTCTAGTCCTTAAAATTGTGATCTTCCTCCGTAAAGCAGATGCATAACGCTGAGCATCCACTCCCAATGCAGGAAACGAACTTCGTTCAGAAATCATGCCATTGATATCATCAGCAAGTTTTAATGCTTCATTATATTCCTTCATCCATGAGTTTGCAGACGAAGCCATTGGCCCTGAAAGATAAAAGATAACTTAATCGAGTAAAACTTACTCACACAAATACATGGTAAAAGAATTTCAGCAAATGATAACCACAAACACACTACAAAACCATCTTAACATTTAAGACTCATATAAAATGACGAAATAGAGTGCATATGAATATATGTTTAGGCACTGACATGTAAAGTAGAAGGATAATAGCATAATAAATGTTAGATTGGGTTCATAAAACTTTAACAAATCTTACAGAAGTGGTCAGCCTAAGACCCGTAAAGGCACAAAAATATTAGAGCCTAACATTGCCTATTTAGTTGTTTATAGCTAGTTATTAACTCGTCACCAACTAATAAGCGGTTTTGTCAATGTAAGGCCACCTTCAGCCAGCAGCCACAAGCAACTTTTCAAGAAGATGCATATTCATTCCAATTCATAGCACCATTACTGGCACAAGTAAAAGTTAAAGTTCAAGACACGCATAAAGGGCACTACCGTGTTGTGGCAGAATTAACGAATCCCACTGTTGGTAAACTATTATCACAAAAACTTAAGCAACCAAGAAACAAGTAGACAATATATTATGCAACACCAGCTATGCTACCCGCTTGATAGTCCTGGAAACAGACACCACTAGCTTAGCTCTGGCAAAAACGCAAGGAAATTTGACAAAACAAAGCATGTCGTTTCATAAAACAGTCACATCCCTCTTGTTTGCCAAAAGAGGAGGTATCGATTGAACCAACCTTTATCCATTGCCGTTGGGCAATACACAATTACATGAATGGTATAGATGAATCCTCAACCAGTGTGTAAGAATATACATATTCATATCTATGCACGTTGATACATGATATACATACATACATATATATATATATATATATATATAAGTAAACCAAAAGGGAAAGAAAAAAAGTTAAAATTTAAGTTAGTACAAGGGAAATGATTCGAGTCAAGATAATTGCCAATTGTCGAGATTTTTTTTGTTTGTAAGTGTTGCCAATTATCTAAAGAATTATGGAAAACCACAGATTAAACTCCAACTGCAGAAATCTCTGAAGCTAAGTTTTACCTCGATAATCTAAAATTACAGGCTAGAAAACTAAAGCATGAGCAAACTCAGTATTAAACATGACAAGTTCATAATTCTCAATCGATAACATTGAAGAGCGAAACTTGGTCGAAGCCCTAAAAAAGTTGGAACAAAAGTACCCCGATATTACAGAGAGAAGAAGAAGAATGGCAAGTTTAGGAGAACATAGTCATGAATGGGTAAGGCATATGAGAATTACACGATCTTGATGGGATGAGGTTGGGGATCGAATTGAATTGAAAGCGAATCAATGAACATAGAAATAACTGTATCGAGAAAACAAATTATAGGTAAGGAAGAAATGATTCCAAAAGATGTCACACTAGAATGGGAGGCGAGGCATGACACCACAAAACAACCTGAACCGGCGACGTTTCTCCGGCAATGTTGGCAATTTATTATCTCTCAAAGTAAATAAATATATTTATTTAGAATATAGCGAAGTATGTGTACTAGTGATATAGTAAATATATAGTTTATGAATTAGAAAAATTATCATTTCAAAAAAAAAAAAAAATGAATCAAAAAAATTCTAATAGTCATTCATCTACCATACACTTAATTTTATTTTATTTTTTGATGCAAAAAAAATCTTTTTTTTTTCTTAACAGGTGTGTGGCATAGGAATAATGAGTAAAAAAATTATATGGGTTATTATATTTTCTAAAATATTTTTCAAATCAAATTATGTCATATGAAAATATAATTTTTTATAACTTATCTAAAATTTAAAATTTATAAATTAAATTATATCATATAAATTTTTTATTAAATATGTACTATACACCAACTTATAATAGAAATTTTTTATTATTTATTTATGAGCATAAACCAAATGTAGTTTTTTTGTTCTCAGCAAAGTAGAACATTCATAGATAAACTAGCAGTTATAAGATACAATATTTAATAGGGTGAGAGTCCCCTACAGTCTTCCTAAACTAATATATCATAACACGAAAAAGAAAAAGATAGATCTGGAGCCAAAAGTATGGCTCCCACCTATTTCCTACAAGGAGAGACCACTTTGTGACGGTTTTTATATAGTCTAATAAACAGACTATAGAATTGTGACTAGAAGCCTCAGTAAAGGGCTGTGTGCTGCAACTTGTTAGTCTAGACTAGCTGGAAGAAACTTTCACGTTCACTTTCACTCGATCATTAGTTTGGGAAAGCAGGAACATAACATAGCAAATGAAAATTGTGACAAATCACCGGCAAAGTGCCGTTATTGGCAGTGGCGGCGTGTGCAGGTCATGTGCCACATTTGGAGTGAAGAGAACAGTCGGATCTAGAAAATCCGATACTGCTGGTCCTGAAATTGCTGCACGAAGCGACAAAGAGCTCTCCAAGGTGTGGCAGCGTGTGAATCTCACGCGCGGCATGAGGTATATGCGTTACACATATGAGCCGACTTCTTCCATCATCTGGATGATCGACACCTAGAGAAGCTGTTGGAGGGGCGCGTGTCAACCCTTTGTTGTCGAAAAGCAGCAGATTGATAAAGTTGAACGATGCGAACTGGAAAAAACTAGAAAACTAATCAGAAATAGACAAAGTTAAATAGAAATAAATAAGGCCGTGGCCGACGAGGAGGGGAGGTGGGTGGAGCCGAAGCACCAAGCCCATCCCTCAGTGAACAGAAACTTTTTCTGGATGGGATAATAGGGAGTCTGGAGAGAAAATAAACAATGGGAGCTAGGTTTACTTAGAGTATTTTACTGAAGCAAATGTAGTTAAATTGGAATGATTCATTTAGTTTTAAAATTCATTGCAATCAATATCATTAAAAAACTGAAAAATGATGGTAAAGAAAGTCTACAAAATTAGCCATCACTTGGTTTGACGGGTCTAATGAAATTCTCTTAAATTCATTTTGGATTCGAGGATGATTACCGAAAGAAAAATGATAAATACATAATAATTTTTCATAATATATTGTACAATCATGTTTTACAATGAATGATATTATTGTAAAATATCATATAAAAATAATATTATTTTATAAAAATTTCTTTATTTTAATCATTGATTATAAAAAATATTGTGAAAAATATTGTGTTTATTTTTCAAAAATAATCAAACAGACATTAATTAAGGTTGCGTTTAAATGTTGAATTGAGTTGAATTAAGTTAAGTTGAGATAATAAAATATTGTTAGAATATTATTTTTTAATTTTATTATTATTTTAAAATTTGAAAAAATTAAATTATTTATTATATTTTATGTTAAAATTTAAAAAATAATAATAATAAGTTGAGATAAATTAACTAATCAAACGAAACCTAAGAAGATACGTGTGATAAAGCTACGTATTTCTTTTCAATTTTACCGTTACTGAATCCAAAATTTACCAGTTCCCCCGTTGGTGGACTTTGGAGTTGTTACAAAAGCTTCATCGGATGCGAATATTACGCGAGGATGCTTGCCTTTGCGGATTTGCCAAGTTGAAGATGAGATGCGCCCGAGAAGACCCCTTTGATTGTAACGATGATGCTTCAGAACGCTACGTGAATATGTGTGGGTCTTGTTGTTAGCAGCCAAGATAATCTTTTACAAAGCCCTGAGCAACTATTTGGGGACTTTAATGAAGAAAATTCCAAAACTTCAACGAGCTAGCTAGCTGACTTCTTCTCCACGACCTCTAATGATGTCGACCTGTTGTTTTCGGGGATTATTCACAAGCAGATCGGGAAAATTCGTTGTTGTGATGACTTTCATCCAAAAACTCGGCAAGCATGATGTTCTTTGTTATCTATGACCAACGTCTCTTCCGAGTTTACTCAATTTGTAATTCTATCCTATAGTTTGAATATTTATCTTTCTCATATGGGTCTCTCCTCAAAATTAATGGCACCAACTACTCTGTTCATTGTTTTATCACTTTCGCTCTTGCTTACAATCACCCATATTCAATCCAATGAGGAAGGCTTCATTTATGTGCAAATATTCGAGAAGGGTCTTGATTTTGCAAAGGATTTGCTAATAGACAAGGTTGTTTCCTCTATTATTCCACTTCAACTGCCTGATATTGAAAAGATTGTGAAAATCTGACTTATTGGCAAAGTCCATATTTGCTTTCAAATATTACAATTAATCAGGTCGATATTGCTTCTTCATACGTTAGTACCGGAGAGAGTGGTATTGTCTTAAAACAAAACTGCTTGTTGAGAAAGTAAATTCAACACAAAAAATCTCTCGACACTTTTGCTAAAAATAGTGCACTCTTTTGAATGTGGGCCAGTGAACATATTTGTTTCAATTGTTCACCATTACATATCTGACCATTTTCTTTTATACTTGAAATCATGAAATCATGTCCTCGTATGACACTATGAATTTTTTTTCGTTTTATTTAGCCCATCCACCTAATTCTATGATTGCTAAAGATGCTTTTGTTTAGGATTTCTGTTATATAACATAATTTTGATTATGTTGTGAATCGAGATAAATTTTTTTTCACATTGTCGCAATAAGATATCGAGGATATTGATCATGGGACCATTGTCTTCCATATATTTTTTGTAACCTAACAGAAATCCTAGACGAGTTTATGATTTCATTCGGGGGAAACAGACTATTTTTTGCTGGAACTCGAAGTGCAGTAAGCACCTTTCTAGTGCCCCCACACATTTGGGTTTTCCTTTGTTTGTTTTTTTGCAGAGTATCTAAAGTTACGCTTGAGATAAGGGCGGTTGGCCCCTTTGGCTCAACATTGTAGCTCATAGAGTTTCGGCGGCGCGACTTCAGAGTTTCGCCAACGCCCGACCAAGTCTTGAGCCTTCGCGCTGACCTTTGGCTTTCTCAGAAGCAATAGTAAACAGGAAGTTTCTTTGGTAACCATGATTCAGCTATAAATATATTTTTGTTTACAGTAATGAGAGCAAAACCAAAGCAAAAGAGACCTAATTATATACCTGAACAGATGCATCCCCTTTATCCGTAATTGCAATTGGAATCAACCAAGTAGTGTAAGAATACTGCCACCTCATGCTCAAATTTGCAGTGGCACCTGAAGCATTGAAGGTATGGTGGTGGGGTTAACTGCAACCCTTGAGAACCAAGAAAGAAAGCTTAAGCTCCATTTGCTGGAATGTGGGTGTCATGTGAAAGATATCTCAATAAAGTTGGATGGTGGTGCATCTTGGCTTTATCAAGGGTATGCAATCATTTCATATAATTGCAGTCCGCTGATAAACATTTAATTTCCTATATATTCTAGTTGAGAAGGAGTTAGTTTTAGCTGTGGTTTGTGACTTGCGTTGAAATCTACTAACTGTATAGAGTTTAGCAGGATTTACACCTCATTGGAAAACAAATTTTTATGTGTCCAAACTGAGGGGAAATGGTTTCCCTTAACTTGTTTAGGAATTGAGTTTGCAAAATGCATACCTATAACACAGTTGTTTGCTACCGTTCATCTAAAAATGTTTTCTTTGACTAAAAATGCCAAAAGGAATATTCAAAAGAGTTTCAATGGTCTTTACTTCAATCCCTGATTCGATCCAAGAAGGAACAAAAAAATCATTTGGATACTAGCAACTTATCAGCATTCATGCAATTCCCAAGCTTGTTCCATATGTAATTGTAGACTTGCTAAATTAACAACTTTTTTTTTTTTTTGTGCTTAAAATCTCTGCTAAATTAGTTTCATAGTGTTATGTGCATTTATCATTAGTTGAACTTAACGAAGAGCTTACTTTTTAAGTTTTAAGGAAGCTCAAGGTCTATATGTCATAGAAGTAGGAATGTTTCCCACTTTAATCACGGTAACTTTTAAAGACATCAGTCGGTAACTTTTAAAGATATCAGTTGGTCGATATTATTTATCTTCTTTTATTGTTCAGGGCATATAAGTCCTCTACTTTCATGGTCCTTATGCATTTTTCCAATTGGCGGACAAACCATTTATGCACTCAAGTCTCCTACTTTTATCCCAGGGCAGTGGATGCATTTGAACCGAAAATAGCATCTGCAGTTGAAAGTTCTGTTTCCAATAAAATCAGAGAAGGGATAATAAAGCTTGACTCCTTTTTGCAATCATTTCCAGAACATATCCCAGTATATAGCATTGCTGTTTTGAGCGTTACTTTTGTGGACAACCCCGTGTTGAGTAATTCTTCCATTGAATTTGACATTAATGGTGTAGTCACATCAAAGGATGCAGTTTTAGTTTCAAACCATAACCATAAAGGTTGGAAGGATTCTTTTTCCTGCAGCAGTCTAGCCAAGATGGTCCAGATCTCTTTACAAGATGATGTTTTTAATTCGGCATCATTGGTTTACTTTGATGTAAGTTATTTCATTGTCAACTCTTTGCTTTCCACATTTTTCTTCAAGTACAGTTAAAAATAACAAGTTTTAAGCCATGTGTTGCATTTTCTACATTGTCGAATTGGACAATGTCAAAGTGGGACATTGTAACAGTGGCTTTGCTTGACGCTTGATTGAAACTGAGTTGGGGCTCAGGACCTGAACTGTTGCTTGAGTTGTTCCAATCCTGAGCCCCAATTCACCTTGAGCACGCCTTAGTTACACCTTTATATTTTATGAAGCTGGGCACCAGAACTAATGCTCCTTTTTGTGGTCAGGAAGATACATTGCCCCTCGGTTGTACAAGCAGTACCCAAATGATGACATGAATCTTAATATATCTGTATCTTCTCCACCAATAATAAAAGTTGCAAAGGATGACATTGATGCTGTTATTAACTTAGATATGACAATTTATGTCATGGATCTTGCATCTCATTGGTAAACTTAATTGGAAATTATGTATCTAGAAGTTTTAGTTTTTATTTGCCACGCCGTTACCCATTTATTTCCTCTTCCTCTTTTTTTTTCTTCTCTCGTTATATCTAAGTCTTTATCTATATGACAAGTTCATGCCATCCTATTATAATTTTTCACATGCCATTGTAAAATATAATGAATGAAGCTTGGTATGACTGTCAGGTCTTTTTTTTAATCACCATATCAAGTATATACAAAAACATCATTTCACATACTAGGCGAAAGTATAAAGTTGGAAAGATTCAAAGATCATTGTGCTCTTCATGAGAATCAGTATAGGTGCTATTTGTTGGTGCAGGAGATAAGTACCTCCGGCTCTGCATAAATCTTGGGGAATAATCTAGCTGGTAGTATCAGATTGAAAGATTTCACCACATATTTGAAATGGAGTGAGATTGGTGACCTGCAAATACATCTTCTTCAGGTTAGTGTCTTCTTGGACAGTGTCCGTCTCTGGCAATTATTGGTGTTGGAGAATTTAATGGAACTGAAATGTGACAAAAATTTTTGCCATTGATTTTCTGAAATACTTAATAGGATTTTATATGGTCTTCTTATCATGAGATTCAGCCATACGTTCACATGGTGGCATAGAAACTTGGACTAGTTATATCAAACAATCGTACATGCTGAGAAGTTACGGAACATGGTGGCCTGGGGGTCTAACCCAACAACTCTCCGTTTGGATACTAATTTCAGCTGATCTGTGAATAGTAGTGAAATAATTTATGAATAATAATGAAATAGTAGTGAATAGTTTGTGAATAGTAGTGAACTAATATAAGAATATTTGAGAACAATTTAGTTCCCAAATAGTTTAGTTCTGGATCTTCCTAGTCTTAGTTGCTCATTCACTAATAAGATATTTTTTGGATTGTGCTTTGTGGAACTTTGACTTGTTCTCTTTTCATTAACTTCATTGTGGTCTAATAAAAGCATTTAACAATCGCAGTTTTTTTTCTTGTTTATTGTACCCTCTAACCAAAATAGAGGGACCTTACTTTCTCTAATTGCTATATATTTCATGAATTGTTGATCTTTTCAGCCTGTAATGTCAACTCTCATCAAAACCGTATTGTTGCCGTATGTGAACTTACACCTGAGGCGAGGAATTCCTTTGCCTCTCCCTCATGGTTTTACACTTGAGAATGCTGAAATTGTCTGCACATGTTCAAGGGTTATAGTTTGCAGCGATCTAGCCTTACCAGGACAGTACCATCTTAGCAGCAGCCACTTTGCTACGACCAAGCATTCTAATGTTACGTGAACAGAGTAGACACTGATATATTATTATATTGTTAGTGTATTTTCTTTTAACGAGCTTGTTAGTGTAATATTTGCTCAAGATTTGTGAGTTTGTTCAATCATATAGCATAAAAGATAGCTTGTACAAAATTTGTAACGTCTAGTGGCTGAGGCAACAAGAAGATGGAAGGGGAAATATACTTCTTGCAGAAACGACACACAAATTGGAAAAACCTTTTTATGGTGCACTTGGATGGATGGATGGATCTGGGGAGGAGGATTTGGAATCCCTTATTTTGATCATATATTAAAATCTGGGTTTGAATTTGTACCTAATTCAAACAAGCTTTTAAGCTTTTCAAAGTTTTAGATTTGAACTCTACATCTAAATTCAAATTTTTAATCTAAATTTTTGAGTTCTGTTACGTATAGTTATTTTTGTATATTCTTTATGCACTCTACTAATGTGATTGGCCAAAACAATTATTAAAAAAAAATAATGCAACTAATCACATTAGAAAAGGACGCAAAAATAATCGCACATAAAATTTTTGTGTTATATGTTATGGTACGGACAGGACGAGCACAAATCACCTGGATGGGCTTTCAACTCAACCATTTTTTTCTTATTTCATATATAAGATCCAATTGGGCTACAAATGTTTGTTGGGGAAGTTTGGGCCTTGGACACCAATATAATTACTGTTCTCTCAGCATCGGCCCACTACTAAATAGAGGGTGACCGCGGGCGGATCCCCGAAACAAAACTCACACGTCACGGGACGCTCCGCCCTTGTACTCTCGGTTCTTCCCATAAACCCGGTTTTGTAACTGGGAACCGGGTTTTATATACAACGTAACTGGTACTTCCCAAATAACCCTTCTGTCTTTCTCTCTCAATATCGGTCTGCTCAGCCACCCGCGCCTCTTCTCTCTCACAAAACTCTTACCTCTTCGCACTATTTCTCACTCACATACACAATAATAGCTCTCTATCTCTTTCTGTCTGCGTTCCTAAATTACCCGCCAAAAAGGTTTCTAATTAACGTACCTTAATTACAACAAAATACAAAAACAAATTCAAAATCCCCCTAAAACCCTTCTTTTTCTCTTTCTCTTTCTTTCTCCCTCGCTCTCGCTCTCCCTTTCTTCCCCCGCATGTCTAACCCCTCCCCTCCGACCCCTCTCTTGCAGGTCTCTTGGAATATATCCACTGGAACGGCGTCGTCTTGGGCTTTTCCTCTCTAAACAATGGATCAGACGGCGGGTGTTGAACCGATGGAATTAACCGAAGCGTCGGCGGTTTTGACTGGGGACAACGGGATGATTGAGGACGGCGGGGGAGACGGGGATTTGGGGTCCCGGTCGACCAAGAGGGCCAAGATTGAGCCTGGCCCGGGCCACGAGCTGAAGAGAGTGGCGGAGATCGTACTTGTGCTCTCCACGATGGCGAGGATGCGAGGCGGGAAGAGCCCACCGAGGCTGAGGTGGATTTGATGGCGGAGGCCAGGGCCAAGCTGGTGGAGGCTTGTGCGGCCTTGGCGCCCAAGGATGTGGTGGGTAGGGAAGCGATTGGAACGGTCATTGAGGATTTGGGGCTTAATGGGAAGGTGAAGGATCAAAGGCTAGGGTTTCGAGCTCCCAAATTGACGATCAAGGAGAAGCTTGACAATGCCAAGAGAAAGGTAAGGATTCCGATTTTATCTCTTGGATGCGGTTTCGTTTAATCTGGATTGGTGTTCAGTTCTCCTTTTAAGTGATATCGTAATTTGATAACACTATTGTGTTATAACTGTTTAGTTGTTAGAGAAATGTAGTGGAGTTTATGAAATTGATGTTTTAAGTCTTGGGTTTGTTTTTTACGTTTTAGAATCCTGAATTTGCATGTTTGTTTCAATTATTAGAATCCAAAAAACTACGCTCAAAAAAATATAAGATTAGAATCCAAAAAAATAAAAATTCTAAAACCTTCGTTCGGGTGTTGCTATTGAGAATGTTTTACTTAGTTTGAGGATCTTGTCCTCGGCGATAACTCCAAGAACGAATATAGCAGAGATAGATGTTGCGTATGAAGTAAAGGTGGTGTTTTGAGCCCTGGATTATTTCAAAGAGACGTATCCTTGTTCAGATGGGTATTGTAGAAAAGAGGTTATTTGTAAATCGGCATGCAATCAGAAGAGTGTTCTTATACTGTAGTATACCTCTATTGGTCTCATGGTTTATATTTATACTGTCTTTGATATTGAAATACAAACACAAAGCTAGTTCAGTGCTGCCAAATAGGCATACTGCTTTGTAGGCTTTGGTATTTAGTGAAGATAATTATACAGCAGAAAATGATGGATTGCCATGATGCTTGTTTTCCCCCCAGATGGATGAATCTAAGAATTTTGCTGCTCATACTTCTACATATACTTCTCACCCCGTGCAACCAAGCTCTAGTACATTAGCTGAAAACCGCGGGGCTTCACATACTCTGCGGAGTTTTCCATCAGATAAACCAAGTCATCCGGCAATTTCTTCAGGAGGCATCTCAGCTTCACCTTTAGGTCATGCTTCTACAACAACAACTTCTTCATCCCTACAGTATCAAATGCCCACCAACGAAGTTAGACCAGCTATGATGTCTAGAGGATCATCTAGCAGTCATTTAGGAAGAGATCCTACTTCCGTACCATTACCTAAAGTTGAAAGAGTACAGTTCAAATTGGATGGAGGATCAAATGGATCTTCTTATGCATCGCAATTACAAGGTAACGTTCCCCTGTTTTGAAATATGGAGAAATATGGAGATACACTTCATCTGCATAATAATATTAAGATTTCTGAGTTTTAATGTTTGTTATTCTATAAAAGAACTGAAAAACATTATCCTGGAAAGCCTGCCTGGAGAATTCTTGCACATATAATATACATGACATGTCGTTGGCATGATATCCCCATTTTATCTTTTTAGCTAGTAATTCGTTAGAACTACCCTGATGTCACTTTCCTGATGCTCATGTTACAAGTATTTGTATTTCTTATATTTTCTGTTTGCAGCAAATTCTTCCGCAAATCATTCACTGGTGAATGCACCTACATGGTCCATACAAACCCAATCTGCCTCTACAGCTAAAAGTGGACAAGAATACAAGGTTCCAAATCACACTTATGCAAAGGTCGAGGGAACTGTCGATGTGAGCATGTCACGAGTTGCTCCTCAAGCAGCAAGAGATCAGAGCTTTAGGCCATTTATAACACAAACAGCACCTGGGAATTCACCTACCATGCATCCGCCTCTGCAGGGCATGAGCTTTGTCCAAGGCCCTTCAACTAGTAATAATCACAATGAAGTTGCTAAGCTTGTTCAGAAGTTATTACAGCCACAGCGTCCTGAACATCCTAAATGGACTCCTCCATCGAGGGATTACATGAACAAGGCTATAACATGCCAAACGTGCCAGCTAACAATCAATGAGGTGGATAATGTACTTCTTTGTGATGCTTGTGAGAAAGGATATCACTTAAAGTGTCTGCAGCCTAATCAAAAAGGAATTCCCAGAGGTGAGTGGCATTGCATGAGGTGCTTGGCATTAACCCAAGGGAAACCTTTGCCCCCAAAATATGGTCGCGTCATGAGAAGTAGTACAAATCAACCAAACGTAACTTCTGACATGGCCATAAAGGTGTCATCTTCAGAGAAGAAAGTGGGAACTGTAGATCCAAAGGTCAATCAGCAAAAGATGGCAGCAAATGGAAGTTCAGGTCTACAGAGTCCTGCACATACTGGTACTGCAGGCACCAATCATGCTGAGTCAGCATCTGATGTAAAGATTCCCAATGCTAGAGAAACTCATGGAAATAACATTGCATCCAAAAGTACAATTGTGGATGAAAAACCTTTTTCTGAAGAGCCCCCAAATATCCCATCGACAATCTTTGGGGCAGCCTGTGTTTCTCCTTCTGTTGGCACACCAAGCGTAAATTCTTCTCAACAGATCAAAGATTGTGAATTATCTACACGTGAAGAGAGATCCTTAGAAGAAAAAACAGAGCCTCCTGCTAAATCTGACCATCCCCAACCCTTGCACAACTCACAAGTTGTTGATTGGACATACCCGTTGAACTGTGCTGAGTTTCCATCAAAGTATTGTTCTGACAGTGATCTCACTATCAAAGAACCAGAAAGTTCTCAAATCAGACAAAATAGTGGGCATATTTCTGGAGATGATACCAAGCAATATGACCAACTTGTTGCACAGGCAAATCCTTCTGCAGGTTTGCCAAATTTTAGTGGGGCTAGTGAACATTCGGGATCTCCTTCAGATGGTTTGCATGGTGTTGAATGGATTGGCGATGTTGTGCATGTTTTAGACGGGAAATCATTCTACCAATCTTGTAGGGTCAGTGGAGTAATTTACAAACTGCAGGATCATGCTCTTTTTCGTTCCAATCACGGCGAACTGATTCCCTCCAAGCTTCAGGCAAGCACATTTTGGGCATTCTATGATGGTTCAAGCTGTAATACTTGTGCACCTACACCCATCATTAAATTTAGTTTATGTCTGATACAATCCATTTTTCTTGGTTACAACTTTGTATTGAATAGTTGTAGATTGTTCTCTTTTGGAGCTCCTTATCATTTATTGCATCTTTTAAATGCATTTTTGCTATAGGGTATAATGTGGAGTAAGTCTTGATTTTTGTTTTTGACTGCAGTCCATGTGGGAGGATGGTAGAACTGGATCAAAGTGGGTTATTGTCACAAGATGCTACTTTCCTGGTGACTTGCCTGAGAATGTTGGACGCCCCTGTAGCCCTGAGAGCAATGAGGTGAACAGTTTTCTTGTTTATCTATTCTTTTTTGTTCTTACCTATCAAAAAAATTATATATTCTTTCTTGTTCTTAACTTATTCATCAACATATATTGGTTTTGCTTGTCTACCATTGTTTTTTCCTAGGATATGGCTGTTCTTCCTTACAAGGATAGTCTACTGTTGTTTAGTCTGTATTTGCAGCCGCTGGTCATGAAATCTCTTGTAGTTGGATTGTTGGCTCTCTGCACTCTATACACTCTCTGCATGCATGCACGCAACCTCCTCTCCAGCGCTCCTCGCCGGAGTTGACCCTTTACCCTTTACCATTTCCTCTCTCCTCTACCCTTTATCTCGTTTTTAGTTTTTATTTTCTCGCAAAATATGATGGAAGAAGTTTGTCGGTTTACGGTAGAATCGAAAACGTTTATTTTCTCGAAGACGGGTGCAAATAACTTTAGAATTACTGAGAGAAATCATCGCATGGCCCTATTTCTCCTCATTAACGGGGGTGTTGCCTCATGGATAGTTAGAATGGTGGAGGAAGCCATTGACTCCCATCGGCGCGAAGGTTTCTTCAGAAAGCTGAGGGTGGGTAATGGGGTACTCACTCTGCAGCATCTCAGAAATGCAAGAGGCTGTTACCTGCTTTTGAAGGAGCTCAATAATGGCAAGAGAAGGGGCTCGTTGATTGTCCCCGAAGGTGCTAAGGGGTGTGGCTGGGAGGGTTTTGCCCATCATCTCAGAAAGGTGGTCGAACGTGTGGTTTCGCAACCAGAGGGTGGTATGCGTAGGGAGGGGAGCTCTGGCTTTGTTTCGGATTCAAGGCCCCCAGCTTCCTACGCCTCTATCTTGGCTGCTTCCATGGTGCCGAGAGGAAACAAACCCAGCGGAGGTGAGTTGAATGGTCCTTGCCCAGCAGTTCTAGAGGGGCATTCTGACGGACGTAAAAAGGTGGGTGAAGTTGAAGGCATTCTTTGGGCTGTCAGAGCTAGACTTTCGGGAGTGCAAGAAGAAGTTTCCTTTTTAATGAATAAAATCGACCTGGGATTGAGCATGGTGATGGGACTCGGCAGAGAGGCGTCGGGTCCTTCAAATCACACTGACAATGAAAGAAGGGAGGATGAAAAGGCACGGATATGTGGATTTAAAGGGCCCTCTGGTATGGATGGGTTGGGTTGGGCGCACTCTCAAGGAGGCCTGAGAGCCCCAGTCTGCTCCTTAATCCACAGAAAGACAACGGGCCTCAACCCAAGACATAACAAATTGCCTCACAGGCTCAAACTCGAGTCTCAAGCCCAATCCCTAGCCCTCGGGTGGAATGGCAGGAAAGGGTCCTCGAGCCCTTTCCTTGCGGCCTGCGAATCTCCTTGCCAGTGGTTTCTCCGACCAGCCCACCGCCACAGAACCCGTCGACGGTTGCCGGTGGCTTCTTTGGCTTGGGAAAGGAACATCAGTTGGCCCATAACGCTTCATCTCCTCCTGCGAATGCCGTTTTTGACGTCGCCTGTTGTTCCCGGGCTAATGACACCTCACCGCAGTCACAGAGTGGGCCGATGGTCATCTTCGACCCTACGGCTTCCATTTTCGAGCAACCCCTGTCCTCAGTTGGTAGGGCTATCGATGCGGGGCTGGTGGCCTTATCTGGACCAGCCTCGGGGGAGTTTCCAGAAGCTTCCTTGTGGCTAACTAAAATTGTAGGCCTCTCAGAGACCCTCTCTAAGGTCTTGTGCACAGAGGATGATTCTTCTTATAATGGGAGGGTCTTGGACGCAGGTTCCTCCCATGGGTCAGAATTTCAACTAGCGTGTAAGGAGCTAGGGGCTGATGTGCAGCTGTGTGAACTCGGCGATGTGCCTAGTCCTCTGTGTTCGTTGCCACCAGCAACTCTTTTGGATGATCTGCAACATGATTGGCTCCTTCAGAAGGTTAACGATATGCGCCATTTCTTAGGTATGACCTGTGAGGGTTATGAGGACCAGTTGCAAGCTCTTTTCATCGCAATAAAGGCAAACCAGCCTCTGCTGGCCAGATCTGCAGTGAAGATGGATAGGGAGCTTAAGAAACTTGCCTGCTCCATAAACTATGATGCACGGGAGGGTAGTGCGAGCAGGGGGCGTCACAAGGAAAGGGTGAATCTTGGCGATCCATGAAGCCCAAGATTCTATCATGGAATGTTTGTGGCTTGAATGACCCGAACAAGCGCCTTAAAGTGAAGAATTTATTACGGGATTGGAAGGCGGACGTTATTTGCTTGCAGGAGACGAAACTAAAATTGATTGATAGGCACATCATCAGAAGTTTGTGGAATTGCTCTTATGCAGGATGGACTTCCCTTGCTTCTAAGGGTGCCTCAGGGGGTATCTTGGTGTTGTGGGATAAGATACTTTCTCGAATGTGGATGATGGTTTCGATTGGGGTTTTGCAGGTATTTACGGGCCGAATGAAGAAAGTAGCAGAAAACTCCTCTGGGATGAGATAGCTGGCCTCTGTAGTTGGTGGGATCTTCCGTGGTGTATCGGGGGTGATTTCAACATCACTCGGTTTTCGAGCGAGCGATCAGGGGACTCTAGCACGGGTTCAGCTATGGCTGATTTCTCAGCTCTTCTATTTGAGTTAGACTTGGTGGATCTCCCTCTAGCAAGGGGGGATTTCACCTGGTCAAATGGAAGGGCCTAGTCGAGATTGGATAGGTTCGTTGTTTCTCCGACATGGGAGGCCCATTTTCCCACTTTATGCCAAAAACGGCTTCCTCGACTGTGTTCGGATCATTTCCCCATTCTACTTGATAGTGGGGGAACATGTGGTTGAAGGTGGATGGTTTCATAGAAAAAGTTAAATCATGGTGGGCCTCATATCAGCTCACGGGCACTCCTAGTTTTGTTTTAGCCGGGAAGCTTAAAGCATTAAAGAATGACCTAAGAATATGGAATCGGGAAGTTTTTGGGAACATCAATGACCAATGAGACAAACTTTTTAAGGAACTACAACAACTGGATGAGAAAGAGGTGGATAAGGCTCTATCGGTTGATGACAGGGCAAGAAAAATGACAGTAGTCGTTGAGCTAGAAAAATACCCTTTTGGAGGAAATCTCGTGGAGGCAAAAATCTCGGGCACTTTGGTTGAAGGAAGGGGATAGGTGTACAAAATTTTTTCATAGAATTGCAAACTCTCATCGAAGAAACAATGCCATAGAGTTTCTGCATGAGGAGGGCAGGGTTTTATTGGGTAGAGACGCTATTAAGGATCATATTGTCCACTTCTATGATAAGCTGCTGACAGAACAGTACTCTTGGAGGCCCAAGGTAGACGGGCTTGTTTTCGACACCATCGATCACACAAGTGCGGCTTCGTTGGAGAGGCCTTCGAAGAAGATGAGGTGCTTGGTGTACTTAAAGGTATGAACAAAGATAAAGCACCGGGACCAGATGGCTTTCCAATGGCTTTTTTCCACGCTTATTGGGATATTGTTAAGGAGGACCTAATGAGGGTTTTTAGTGAATTTCACTCTTTTATGAAATTCGAGAAGAGCCTTAATGCCTCTTTCATCGCTCTCATTCCCAAGAAGGTGAGGTCGGTGAAAGTGAATGATTTCCGTCCCATAAGCCTGATAAGTGGGGTTTATAAGATCATCTTTAAAGTTCTAGCGAAGCGGCTGAGTGTAGTCATGGAGAAGATCATCTCGAAGTCTCAAAATGCTTTTGTGAAAGGAAGACAAATACTAGATTCGGTCCTCATTGCCAATGAATGCCTGGAGAGCAGAGTTAGAACCGGCATTCCAGGTATATTGTGTAAATTGGATATGGAAAAGGCATTTGATCATATGAACTGTGATTTCTTGTTGTATATCCTTGGTAGGTATGGCTTCGGGGAAAGATGGTGTCAGTGGATAAAGCATTGTATTACAACTGTCAGATTCTCTGTATTGGTTAATGGCACTCTTGAAGGCTTCTTCAACAGTTCTCGGGGATTGCGACAAGGGGATCCACTATCCCTACTATTATTTATCCTAGTTATGGATGTATTGAGCAGAATGTTGGAAGGGGCGGTGGATGGGGGCTTCATCTCGGGTTTCTCGATGGGTGGCTCTACGCATGGAAGACTGACAGTCTCTCATCTTCTTTTCGCCGATGACACACTGATCTTTTGCGACCCGGATCTGGATCAGATACGCTCTTTAAGGGCACTTCTACTTTGCTTCGAAGCTGTATTTGGCCTTAAAGTGAATTTTTCTAAGTCAGAAGTAGTTCCTATTGGCTCGGTCAACAACTTATATGAATTAGCTGCCATATTGGGATGCAAAGTCTCATCCTTACCTATGAAGTATCTCAGACTCCCCTTGTGGGCCCCTCACAAATCTAAGGTAATGTGAGACGGATTATTGAGAAAATCGAAGGCAAACTGGTGGGATGGAAGAGACTTTACTTGTCTAAGGGCGGGAGAATCACCTTCATTAAGAGTAGGTTATCCAATCTTCCAATGTACTTCCTTTCGTTATTCCCTATTCTTGCAGGGGTGGTGAATAGACTGGAGAAGATTTTTCGTGATTTCTTATGGGGAGGGCTAGAGGATGCAAAGAAATTTCATCTGATCAAATGGGATAAAATTTGCACTCCGTTGTCTTGCGGTGGGTTGGGTTTAAGAAATTTGAGAATCTTTAACAAGGCACTCCTTGGGAAATGGCTATGGCGTTATCATCAGGAGGGGGACACTCTTTGGAGGAATATCTTAGATGTTAAATATGGGAGCGTCTGGGGAGGGTGGTGCTCTAAAGATGTTAGAGGGGCCTATGGAGTGGGAGTTTGGAAACTGATCCGGAATAGTTGGGATGATTTCCTCGGTAACTGTAGGTTTATGGTGGGAAGGGGCACGCGAATCAGGTTTTGGCATGATATATGGTGCGGGGATGTTGCTTTGAAAATTGCTTTCTCCTCTCTGTATAGGATTGCGTCCGACCACGACTCCTCAGTGGCTGATAATATGTGTAGAACCGCTGATTCCATTCATTGGTCCGTGAGATTCACCAGAGCTGTTCAGGATTGGGAGGTGGGAGCCATCACTGATTTCTACAGATTATTGTATGCGATGAAGCCTAGGGCTGGAGGGGAGGATAGACTAATATGGGCATGCACAAGGAACAAGAAATTTTCAGTTCGTTCATACTGTAGGCCTTGACGAACCATTCCCCTAATGCTTTCCCGTGGAAGAGCATTTGGAAGAGCAATGCCCCACTCAAGGTTGCTTTCTTTGGTTGGTTGGCCTCCCATGGTAAAATCTTAACAATTGACAAATTAAGAAAGCGTGGACTCTACATAATGGATTGGTGCTACATGTGCAAACATAACGGGGAATCAGCGGATCACCTCCTTCTTCATTGCGAAGTAGTTAAGGTATTGTGGGATGCAATCTTCTTGAGGCTTGGTATCGCATGGGTCATGCCTAAGAGAGTGATAGATCTATTGTCTTTTTGGCGAGGGATTAGGGCCAATCGCCAAATCGCTGTTGTATGGAAGATGGTACCTTTATGTTTAATGTGGTGTACATGGAACGAACGAAATGGCCACTGCTTTGAGGATATGGAACGCTCTCCGGACAGTTTTAGGGATTTCTTCTTTCATACTTTGTTGCTCTGGGCCTCTACCATTGTATGGGATGGAACGAGTCTTAATGTTTTGTATGCTACTATTAGTAGCACGTAGTTTGTAATTAGGCTTTTTCTTGTATACTTCCTGTGTACTTGGGCTTTGCCTATTTACGTGAATCAATAAAACTTCTTTTTACCTATCAAAAAAAAAAAAAAACTTATTCATCAACGTGGAATTGTGTGGTGACCTTATGAGATTTTGGTCCTAGGGATGCACCCAGAGCAACATCGAACTTGATTAAAAAGTAGTATACTCCTCCATCATTGCATCTAGTGTAGTGTGTTATGGTCCAATATTGCTCTCTTTCCTTTCCATGAAATCTCATATGAATCATTATGCTGCTATAGGTATATGAATCAAACCATGAAAGCACAATAATGGCTGGTTTAATCCAAGGCCCGTGTGAAGTTCTCCCTCCTATTATGTTTAGTGAAGAAAGAGAAAGAAGAAGTCAGGCAGGAATGGATGCAAAAATTGGACTACAGCCAGTTTTCTTGTGCAAGTATGTCTCATCACTTTTTACTCTTTTTTTTTTTTTTTTCAGTGGTTGATACCCCGTAAATTTCATTAATGCACCCGCACTTGTGGCAGAGAAGTCACTTCTTACTCTTCATACAATCGCTTCATTACTTATCACAGTTTCATTTTAAAGGAGAAAATAAAAATATTTCTATGGCATGGTTTTGCATGTGTGCATACACGCATGGAAAATTTGACAACTTTTTGTGTAATGAAAGTTGCTGAAAGTATGCTATGTTAATCCCCTGTTGAGTATTAGTGATGATGTGGATTAGTTTACTCCACTCAAAGCAAAAGTTTGATGCTATCCACCTATAAAGGTTATGGGTTTATTTGAACAGTTCGGGTCTTTTAACTTATCTCACTATCAACAGGAAAAAAAGATGAGATAATTAAAGTATTATTGTTTAGAGTGAGATGATGCTTATCGTGAGTCTCTTCTTCAGACAACTTCTTGTTACATGTTTCTAAGGAGAATATTCTTTTTTTTTTTTTTAAAGGTTTTCTATTTGAATTCTGGTTGTAAGCATTTTACCACCTCTCGTGCATAGTTAATTCTATTCAGGGTTTGATGGGGCAGAGTAGATTGAAACCTGTCCCTGGCCCAAACCCACATTTGGGAAAGTCGAACTCCAAACCTGAATGGATCTATAACCTGCTCCACTGGCGATGGGGCAGGGCACAGACCTAATGAAATCTGCCCCATCACAATCCCTCTGTCTGATTGGGTCCTGTCCTTGATGTGCTGTGTCTGCAAATCCATGCTGAATGAAGATGATCCAGTGCTTGTTTATTAGTACTATGGTATTAAATAAAGGCAATTTATTATTATTATTAACTTTTTCTAGCTAAGAATGAATTGGCTGATCTTGGCTCTTGTTAATGGGAGAACAATTTCGTTCTGCAGATGGTTTTATGATGAGTTTAAAGGGGTGTTTCAACCGGTTCCCAGTTAATCTCGTCATGCACATATTTTGGCGATGGATGTAGTCTAGGTTGTTGCACCTTTTTGGTGCTCTCTTTAATCAGGTATCTCATATGTGACCCAGTACTTTTAAGTTTTTTTTTTTTTTCCCTTCACTTTTTATTGAAATCTTAGGTGTGGACTTATATGATAAAGGATGGCGATAGTTTCAGTTATTTATATATTGTTCTTTGCTGAGTTTCTGTGGTGGATCTTTAATAAATTATTTGTCAGTACAGGTAGGCTATAGCGGTTGGGGCATTCAGAGTAAGGAAGTTCCAATATTCATTCATGTACAATATGTAGCTGTGATTTTAGTCTGTATTATCTCAAATAGCAATCCAATTTGTATTTTTTTTTTTTATGGCCTCTTTGTTGTCTCGTGCTTATTATTGACATTTTCTCTCCCCCTAAAAAAAGATGTTTTTGTGTAATTTGATTACTTCTACTGGTACCCTTTGCATAAGGAGCAGGGAGTCGGAAGTGGGCATGTGCAAAAATCTATTATAGCTCATGATTGTGTTTTGGGGGTGAGACAAAACACAAAATTCTCATCTTATCTTATCATTGCATTTTTTTCAAATTTCTATACAAAATATAATAAACAATTGAGTGGTACTACAGTCACAGAAATTTTGTCCCGAATAGTGCATTTCAGTTTTTCATTTTTTTTTCATGTATTTTTTTAATTATCATAAACATTTTTTTTAAAAAAATCACAATATTATTAAAAAATACTTTCTTAATCACTAAGTAAAAAAAAAAAAAAAAAAAAAACCTCATTCGGGATATTACTTGGGTCTCGAATTCAGGACTTAAAGTATTTCTGTAAATAATTTAACTTTTTTAAATTTTAATTTAATTTTTTTTAAATTTTAAAATAATAATAATATTAAAATATAATATTTTAAACTTTTAAACAAAGTAGAGAATTTTCATCTCATTCCCAAGGGTGAGGCTTGGGCTTTGAATTTGGCGCAATGATCATGCTGCATAATCAGATCACAAATGTAACAACTCTTGAAAATGCGCCTCCCTCCCCCCCACACCGCGTCACCATCTCGCGCTGCATACACCTTTTTCTTTTCTTTTGTTTCTTGTTTTTCACCGAGATCATGCTGCACAAAGCTTGAAACAAGGTTGGGAATAGGCTAGTCAAAAAAGTTGGGGGGGGGGGGGGGGAAAAGGAGAGTACGACTTCTTTTGCCCTTGAATTCTAATTTGTCAATGGATGGGCCCAATTGTTTTCCTTTTCAAATTTCTAGGCTTAGTGGGGGTTATTCAGTCTCTCTCGATGTGCAGTCTACAATGTCAAGTCTTGAGCCGAAAGAAAAAAAAAAGAGCATGAATGAACAAGATTTGAAGTAGCTTCTTGAGCATGTGATAAAATTTGACTGCGAATTGGATATTTAGAAAGAAAAGAAAAGAAAAGAAGAGGAGGGAAAAGCTGCTAGATGTACGAGTGTCCGTGATCCAATCCCCTTACCGTATTATAGTTTCCGGACCCTGAATTTCACGTTGAGCTGCGATTCCCAAAACCATTGAATAGGGTTATTATAGCTACATAGGGTTATACCTCAATCGAAGTTTTATTTATGGTTGCTTAAGATTGATCCATTCGCATTAATTCCTTTGCTATTATTATAATCTGTTCTCTCTCTCTGTGCGAGATAAATTAGATGGCATATGGAATCCATGGAAAATTGCCTCATTTTCATCCTCCCTGTTTTTTGTCTTCTTATTTGTAGGAAAAGCTATGTTTAGGGATGCGAAAATCTCTACACCTTAACCAATCAGCGTAGCCAATGTCCCACTTCTACACGGGAAAACAGTCGAAACGTGATAAATATAATCAAAATATGTTAAAAATAAGCAGAGGGCTATAACCTAGTAAATGTTTCTTCGTGAAACTCTATAACATAGGCTTTATTTTTGTTGTGACAAGACCCGCACTATGTCTGGTTTTGCCTGGTAAATATAGTACCGAACCATTACTATGTTCAATTGATTGTGGGTAGGGGCAGTTCCTCTCGAGGGTTGCAGATCACCAAGGTTGATGTGAGAGTTTTTAAAATGGTGTACATGCATATTCAAACAATATCTTTAAGAGGCTAGGGATCTGGTCTCTAGTAAGCATGCCATTAAGCCGTAGCATACAAAGATCTCATCTCCATCAAAGTGCATGCAGGCCACTCTAGAAAAGAAAACTCCTTGCTAGTCTATAAAAAAAGTACATTATACATATAAAAGTAACCAAACTTGCAGTTTGCCACAGAAGATTTTTTGGGTTGAATGAACACAAAAGTAATGCCAGCCTACCAAACCCAAGATGGGTTTTGTCTGTAATGAATGAATGAACGAAATTCAGCCAGCTTTAAATTTTAAAGCAACAATCATCGAACAATATTCGCTAGAATTTCATGTTGGTTAAGTCCCAAGAACCTCGCATGCATGGTTGGACGTACAGATAAATACTGGGTTCCTTTTGGAAGAGAAGTCCAAGATATAAACAAAAAGCAGCCGCCCAACAAATACTCATCAATAATATTATACTTTCAAAGCCATTCTGAAGTACTCCAAAGCCCTTGACCAAGAGCCCTCAGTCAAAATCCAAATGTGGGGGGACAATGGACATAGTGAATACTCGAAAACTCTATAGATTCAAAGGAAGAATATAACTACCATGCATCTTTTTTGACCATTTCCCTTTATGATCAAATTAAAGGACAAACTTTTCCACACCATCCTCTGTTTATAAAGCTACAACAAATGGATTGCATCAATCAATTGCATTACTTACATTATATATATATATATAAAATGCAGAGATCGAAGCACCTATTCAACGGCAATGATATATAGTTTTGAAACAGGCCAGGGGTCGACTAGCTCATCATCATAACCAAGAAGAACGTACGTAGTTACTTTATATCTTTGCATGGATTAATTAAGAGGATACAACAAGTTATAAGATATTATATCCTAAACCTATGTTGTATAGCCTTGTAGGTAGGTCAGTTAGGAGGTTAATTAAAGATAAAAAGGTCACGTAATTAAGAAGAAGAAATGGTACTCAGTCTAGTTCACGTGAATTGGCGACTATCACGGCGTTGTGGACTTTTATAGATCAGTTTGGAAAGAATGGGTCATGAGTCATGACACTAGGGAGAGAACAAGATTCCGGGTCTTTAGATTATAAAGATAAAAAGATCAGTAGCGCAAATTCGGTTAATTCCTCTCCCACTCCATTGTAGAGTGCGTATGGTACTGGAGATCTAAGATGATTGGCTTGCCTTCGACTCTTTCCCTCTTAAATTTATTTAAAAATAATACTAGATACAGTTTTGAAGTGTAAAAATTTAGAATATTTTTTTTTAAAAGAATGAATTTATTATTAAAAAAATAATTTTTCATATGAGAATAAGCTAACACTTTGTATATCCTAAGACGCACTGATAAAATACCGATTTTATTTATAAAAAAATTGAAGGTGGCTAAGACGCGCTGATAAAAGCTTGTGGAGGTGGCTTAAAATTGTTGCCTGAATAGCAACAATAATCCAACAGAGACTAGTAGTCTAGTTAGTAGTTTAAAAAAGGTTAGGTACAAACTGAACCTTGATTTCTGGGGTGATATTGGTTTTTACAAATCAATTAAAGAATAATCAATGAATCTTGACCATTCGGCTTTTATATATAGATCTTCCCGATCCCAATTATCCACTAAAAGCTTAAAAGCCCAGCTATCTAACTCTTTAGTCTTTATGCTGACACGACGATCGAATTAACTTACACTTTCAAAATATTTTTCTTTTGTTTCATTTTTTAAGTTAAAAGTTTCGTGGTGGGTTAGTTTTGAGTAAAGTTTTTATTAGAAATATTTTAATCACAACAAATTCTATTAAAATAAATTTATAAATTGTTCTAACTTAATATAGTACATTAAATTATCTTTATAGTAAAATAAATTTAATGTATCATATAAAACAATATCAATTTATGAGTTTATTTTTATATAATTTTTTTATAACTGTAGCACTTCTAAATTTTTATATGAGATCGAGCCTCCAACCCCAATCACTGATTCCCTGATATTATATTTGGAGAGGCCAAAAATATATAGGACCGCTAGCTTTAACGAGTATATATAATTGTCATATTTTCAATGTTTTCATTCAATGTATATAAGTAAATGTTCTATTAATTGTCGACTGTTATTAGTCAATAATTATCTCTAATTAATTATTTTATATATAAGTAAATGTTCTATTAATTGTCGACTGTTATTAGTCAATAATTCTCTCTAATGAATTATTTTATAGATTGAAGACTATAAGAAATATTTCAATATTCCAGACACACTTATGTCTTGTAATGCTGTAAACAGTATTTATAAGGTTATCATGCTTATCTGCATATAACGGGCTGATTGTTTCCCTAATTGGAAACTTCTCTTTGGTTGATCGTGGTCTTTTCTTTTAAAATAATATTTATTCTTTAAAGTTCCTTTATTAAATTGGTACCACCTCTTATTTTTTTAGTTTCTCTCTTTTCGAATGGGCCGGGGTGTGGCTTAATAGTCTGTTGAAAAAGTGACAATTACAATATATTAAATATATTGTGTGTTTAATAATACGAAATTATTAAAAGGTTTTTCAAAGAAATCATAACATGCATCATGAAAGCCTACAATAATTATGTACATAAAAATAATCAGAAGTTGGAATTGTTACGGTCATAAAGTCATTTTATAAAAATAAACTTATAAATTTATGTGAATTCATGTGATATATTAAGACCTCGTTTGTTTTCAGGAAACATCTTATCTCATCTCATCTCATTTCATCATTACAACTTTTTCAAATCCCCACATAAAATAAAATAAACAATTCAACTTTTTCAAATCCCAAAACAAAAATAATATTAAAAAATATATTCTAACAATATTTTATTCAACTTTTTAACTTTAATCTCATCTCATCTTATCTCATCTCTGAAAACAAACGAGCCCTAAATCTACTTTACAATAAAAATATATTTATTATCTTATGTACCGCACGAAGACATAATAGTTTACTTTTGTAAAGTTTATTTTTGTATTGTAATCTTTTTATGGTTAAAGTATTTCTCTTTCCATATTAATTGTTTTACATTCATTTCGTTCTTTGATCCAATTAAATTAACTTTCTTGATATCTCTCATTCTCACACACACATGAAAAGATGAATGTTATTTTGATAATTTTGGTATTTATATAACGAACCCATTAATAGGTTTTTCAAAAAAATCAAAATTAAAAGAGATTATTATTATTATTATTAAACACCCATTAATTTTGGTATTTAAACGGATAAATATGTAGGTTGAAATATATATAAAATAACATGAACTCACGTTAATTTCCTTCACTCTCCTCTATATATAATAATAATAATATGAAAAGAATTTCTCTAAGTTTTTATTTAAATTTGAAGATTTCAAGTGTGAAAGAGAAATAAATATGAAATGAATCATACAAAATTTATTGTTATTTTTATAAATATTTTAAATAATATTATGTTAGCAATAAATATTGTAAGCACATTTTATATCTGTATCTTTCATGCTTCAAATTCTCAATTTCAAATAATAACTCTACCTTAATATAAAATGGAGGAAAAAAAAACATTTATGTTCCGTTTGGTTGTTAAACTCATCTGAGTTCAACTCAGTTTAGTATAATTTTAAACTAAATCTAACATCCAAACACTCAACTCTTAAATTACTAAACTCATCTCAACTCAAAATTTTTTTACACGTGGAATCCACAATCTTTTTTCAATTTAATACTTCTTTACATGTGGGACCCATAGCCTTTTTCAATTTAACACTTCTTTATATGTGGGACCCATAATCTTTTTTAACTTTCTATAAATATATCTAAATCTATTTTAATATTTAAATACATTTAAATTTATTTTAAATAGATCTCACAAAACAAATTCTACTATTTTAATTTACTATTATTTATAAAAAATTCATCTGAAGTCAACATCCACGCAGCCTTTAATGCATTATTAAAAGAGAGAGGACAACAAAAGCAAAGAACAGATGACAGAGAGATAGAGTGGGAGAAAATATGAAACGGACCGGTTTACATTATATAATATCTATTATAATTACCAGGATAAATATTTTAAATAATATTATGCCAGCAATAAATATTGTAATTAAAGCATATTTCATATTTGTCTCTTTCATGGTTCAGATTCTTAAATTCAAATAATAACGTTACCTTAAACTAAAATGGAGAAAAATTAAATGAGATCAGAGGATAAAAAAATAAAGAATAGAAAAAAATTATAAAATAGACAGTATTTATTATTACCTGTGCAAATGTGGACCAAAAAGAAGAGAACGGATATTGAGAGAGAAAAAGAGAGTTAAAAGAGACCGACCAGAAAAAATGGAGAGTTAATAGTTACCACACGTACAAAAACCAAAGATTAACTAGTCACCTGTGTATGTGTATACGTGCTAACCAGAGTACAAACAAACACAAACTAGGGTCCTCTCTCTGGCTGCAGCTACCCGGCCATCGAGCTCTATATATTCCCCTCCTCCTCAAAGTACCTCTTCCTATCCCATAACCATAAACTATTGCATATCCATCATACCGCAGTATATATTTATGGCTCCTAAAGGAGACAACGTTGTGGTTTCTAACATGAAGCTTGAGAGGTTGCTCAGCATGAAAGGAGGCAAAGGAGAGGCCAGCTATGCCAACAATTCCCAAGCCCAGGTTTCTTTTCGACCTTACGTACATCATCTTTCTATTTGCTAGCCTTTCGGCCTCGATCTTCTTCTCTCTATCTCTCTCAGATCTGAATAATATTACCCGTCTCTGATTATAATGGTTTAGCTCTTAGAAACAAAAAAACATGTTTCCGGCGCCTAGCTCGGGGATATATGTGTCTGCGTGTGTATATACACACACACACACATGCTCCACAAAGATATATATCTTGTTTCAGTACTTGCCGTGTCAAAGTCTAACTTAGTGTCACTTAAAATATTCGCTAATCTTTATTTCTAGCGAATCATAATGTTCAACGACAACCCGTCATTTCATATGCGTCTTGAATTTCCTCGAGAAAATTTCACAAAAACACCATTATAATTGTATATTTAAGCAGTTATATTATTAGGTTGTCGATATATATTTTTGTGAAGGACGGTTGTTTATATAATTATTGGAAGACCAACGAGAGAACGAAATCGAAAAGAAAAGAAACCTCAATTTTATGCATATATATTAATTCATGTTCTTATATATAAATGACGGTTATTTCCCTCCTTGTTGTCCATGCAGGCTCTACATGCTCGATCCATGCTTCATTTAATCGAAGAAACCCTAGATGGGGTCCAACTAAACTCCTCCGAGGTACCCTTCGTGGTCGTGGACCTCGGATGCTCATGTGGCAGCAACACCATTTACATCGTCGACGTCATCATCAAGCACATGATCAAGCGCTACGAGGCCTTGGGATACGAGCCACCGGAGTTCTCTGCGTTTTTTTCCGACCTCCCCAGTAATGATTTCAACACCCTCTTTCAGCTCCTCCCTCCCCAAGCCAATTATGGTGGTAGTATGGAGGAGTGCCTAGCAGCCGACAGCCACAGGTCATACTTTGCGGCTGGAGTCCCCGGCTCCTTCTATCGGAGACTTTTTCCGGCCAGGTCCATTGATGTATTCCACTCGGCATTTTCCTTGCACTGGCTGTCTCAGGTACGTAAAAATATCGAATATTAACGCTATCAGTATAATATATAAACTTAAAATACATATTTTTTGCGATAATTTATGATCATGCTCCACTAATTAATTAGTTTGTTTACGAGGGTATATATGAAGCCAGCCCTTGCTAATTAATGGTATATATGACCCTCAGAATTATAGAAGATCGATCTTAGCCGTCTGATCTATTGCCGGCTTTCAGAAGGTCAAAAAAGTTATTGCCGCACGTCAATAAATTAGCTAGGGATGAAATTGCTAGCTGCTGTTTCCAAAAAGAAAATGACAATACGACATGCTTTGAACGTTCCATCTTTATAAAAGAAGTCGACAAACAATAAAATGCGTCTAGCTTTACTAGTAAACAATGATCTGGTGCATGCGTCATATTCTTGTGTTTAAATATATATGAATTATTTTTAAGGATATATATAATTTCTTTACAATCTCTACGTGTATAATCCAGTAGCTAGCTAGTGTCACAGTACTACTGTTACAGCTTCCTAATTAAATTATTATGTTGAACGGCTATAGTCTTAAGATTATGATGTTGACGTGTTTGGGAGGGGGTTAAAAGTGTAGGAGAAAGGGATGGATGCGCGCATGGCTAATGTACCATAATTTGCAAATTGGGATGAACAAGCTAATTAAACTGAACCATTTGATCTTACTCATCCCTTAAAAATGATCAATATCCATGTCATTATATATATATATATATATCTATCTATCTTGGAGCTCATCATGACCGTTAATATATTCTTCAAGCAAGCTTTATAAGCTTATTGGTTAATAGTGTAGTGCTAAAAGCCATGGAGTAATTAGTAGAGTTGGGCTCCCTCGGAGTACTAGGGATGAGGACTAACAAAAAGGAAAACATCAAGAGGAAAAGAAAACTTGGTTGTCTTTAATTTGTAGGCAGATAGAGAAGCTTATTGCTTGAGTCGGCTCAACTTATAATTCAATGGGTTTGACTCGAGTATTGCAGAAATTAATACTACTCCCAAGTCAAAAGAATAAAAAGGAAACCAGAGTACTTCTGATGTAGCTTGAATTTTAAGAATGCTATATATCTTCTGATTATTTGTACATAACACCCAGAAATAATATGCATGCGTTACAGGTGCCCGATAGCGTGCTAGACAAGAGATCAAAGGCGTAT
The DNA here is from genome assembly GCF_004785595.1 of Juglans microcarpa x Juglans regia. Classification (NCBI taxonomy): domain Eukaryota; kingdom Viridiplantae; phylum Streptophyta; class Magnoliopsida; order Fagales; family Juglandaceae; genus Juglans; species Juglans microcarpa x Juglans regia. Next base: position 37,049,194 of record NC_054604.1, on the reverse strand, counting down.
AACAAAGGGAGGGTGTTCATCCACGGTGCAGGTGAAAACACAGCAAACGCATACAGGAAACAGTTCCAAACTGATTTGGCGGGGTTCCTTGCATCAAGATCACAGGAGATGAAGAGAGGTGGCTCTATGTTTCTCGTCTGTTTAGGGAGGACCTCAGTGGAGCCCACAGACCAAGGTGGGGCCGGCCTCCTCTTTGGGACCCACTTTCAGGATGCTTGGGATGATCTTGTCCAAGAGGTAATCATACCATGACCAGCAAAGCAATAATTATAAATTGATAATAATATATATGCTTGCGTTTGAATAGTGCATGCACACCATAGGTCAATTTTCATCTTCGGCAAACAAAAAAAAAAAAAAAAAAAACACAATACAGAAGGATGAATGATGAGGTCTTGCTGGTTTACAATGCCTTGTTATCATGAATTTTCACTGGTCATGATTGAACCACATCAGTTCTAGCCGTTCGATATACTCTCCCACAACTGGATCTAGCCATCCATTCGCCGATCACACTGTGTCGGCAGAATAATTACTGTTGGAAGGTGGGCGGGCCGGCCATGCTATTGATCACCATGGAGTTGGGGAGTGTTGTAGAAAAGCACAATCATATCATAGGCATAGGCAAGACAATCATATCCATCCGATCATTGTTGCTATAGTTATTTTTTTAGAAAGTAAAGTGAATGCATGTAATTTTGATCCTGTCCATTAATCAACTGCATGCTTTAATCCGTACAGTACTGGGATTATAATAAGGTGTTGATGGTTTTTTTGTATCTATATATGAGTTTACAGTAATGGACTGGTTAGATCGTAGTGATTAATAGGCCTATCGAGAAAGTATCAGATATTTTTATACATTGTTCTGATATATTATATTATATATTAATTATTATATAAAAGTGTAGAAATTAATTACATTTAGCATGATTTTTGTTTGTATTGAATTGCTCTTGACAATACCTAGTACATGATAATATTATATATAGGGCCTTATTAGCAATGAGAAACGTGACAACTTCAACATTCCTGTATATGCACCGAGCCTACAAGACTTCAGAGAGGTAGTTGAAGCTGATGGATCATTTGCCATTAACAAGCTAGAGGTTTTCAAAGGAGGAAGCCCTCTTGTCGTCAGCCGGCCGGATGATGCAGTCGAAGTGGGTCGAGCCCTAGCCAACAGTTGCAGGAGTGTGTCTGGGGTCCTAGTCGACGCCCATATAGGTGATCGGCTTAGCGAGGAGCTGTTCTTAAGGGTAGAGCGCCGAGCCGCAAGCCATGCTAAAGATCTACTTGAGCAACTACAATTCTTTCACATAGTTGCATCTCTTTCTTTTGCTTAGAGTAAAGAAAAAAGGACTTGATCAAAACAAGAGGGGAAAAGGCATTTTGATCCCTTGCTCTTCTTCCATTATGATCTTTTTTGCTTTTCCCCCCTGATCTTTAGAGTCATTCCATTGCATAGAGAAAGAAAGATTCAAGCACATGAGAAGAGAGTAGGATCAGAAGGCTCTTGTGATTACCTTTTTCCTCTTTCTTTATTGTTCTCTTTCTGATCTCTTTATGTGTTTCTGTGGTGTTTACTACTGTAGTAGTAGCTTTATACTTGATGGCTTCTGTGACTTTGTGTTCCCTTGAATCCAAACGAAGTAAATAAAGCAAGTATATGTATTTCATTCCTCTTTCTTTATAGCTAATTATTATGTCTTTGGGTTTATGAATGAAGGCCGGGTTTCCTTTTCTACCTAACAAGTTGATCTTAAATGTGCCATTTGAATTCAACTTGTATTTTTGTTTCATTTTTTTTTTTTTTTTTTTGCAATAAAAAATTCAGTAGTACTGTGTGGTGGGCTAGGATATGGCAGTTATTTCGGTTATGTTAGTCCCCTTCTCGTCTGTTTTTTTTTTTTTAAAAAATAATTTATTCTCCTTCTCGTCAAAAGCACTTAAATAAATAATTTATTCCCCTTTTTTTTGGCAGTCCCGTTTACCTTTTCCTTTTTGTTATAATTAGTTACTATGATCTTTAATTAAACCAATCGCCTTAATTTGCTATGTTATGCTAAAACAAATTAAAATGAAAATTCAAAATAAATAGCTATCCAATCCCCATCCCGATACATTAATTATAGAAGGTTCCGTTGATATGAAAAATCCCAATAAAAGGTGGTTCAAGTTTCAACAATAATAAATTTAAAGATTGTAATTAACCATGTACGTGAGAAAAAAGTACTATAGACTTCCCTGCTTACTCAAAATACTCTCTTCTGGTGATCAGTAGAATATGAAAATATCGGCCCCCGGCCTTCGGGGTAGTCTAAACTCTAAAGCATACTCAACATGCATGCATTTGCGTTTTTTTTTTTTTTTTTAAGAAAAAGGGAAAAAACAGGCTCGATCGGTAAAAGTCTAAAAACTTAGCCGGTCTAGACCATTAGGATCCAAGATGACTGCCACTCCGGCCGGCATTATTTTTTAGACCACTTTTTCCAAGACAATCCGACACCCTACCTTTTCAGACAGCCCAGAGAAAAAAGAAGATTGCCCCTTCTTCTTCGGTTATTATTCACTGACACTCTGAGCGTCGGTTGGACGACTGGGAGTTCCAACATCAAAGCTTCCACGCTATTAGGACCACATTTTCCATGACACCCGATCCGACACAATTGCTGTTTTTCTTATTTTTCTTCCGCTATTATCCGACAACCGCCGCATACTTTCGACACGGTCCAGAACTTTGCGCCCCTCTCGAGTTTACTCTTTATTGTTTGTTGTCACGTAAAAGTAGCTTAAAATTGCTACCCACTACACATTAGTTTTGAAAATTACCTCTTTATATATATATATATATTATTTTTATATACAAAGAGCAACAAAATGTAACAAAATTTATTATTCAAAACAAGTAGGAATCAATGCTGGTTCGTATGATTGGAGGCAAACCCACAAGCACATGCAAACCTCATGAATCTATAAACTGACTGACTTGTCTCTATAAAACCCAAATTAAAGCGAGAAGATGCAAAGAATAAGGCGGCCATATCATTAATTTGCATGGTTCAAGTTTTGTCAAGACACGACCATAACCATTTCATTTATAAATCCGCTCACATATACAAATCAAACCCTGCAAATATAACAAACATAAAGAGAACCACCTCTAGACTCCCACCAAAGCTGGGCATAGAAACTTACTGACCAGCTGAAGGATTCGTCAGCAGTTCGAGTGATTTCTTCAAAAAGTCTACCGCAACTGAAACATCATCGAATGCCAGTGCCCCTACTGCAAATCTTGCAGCTTTGTGTGCCTCGGCAATTTTCTCTGGTGAGGGCTGATAGTTGCTGTCATGTTTATATGTTTGAGCAGTTGTAGTGGAAGGTTCTGAAACACTCCCATTTGTGCTGCTTGAATGGTACGGGGCAGCAGCTGTGTAGTTTGTTGCGGGAGGAGCTGGTTGGTGAGAGTCAGAGCCCTGATAGTAGGAAGGATAGTGAGGTGGAAGTGGAACAGCTGGGAGGCTGCTCTCTGAAAAACTTGGATAAGATTGAAAATGTGGATAAGGGTAAGAAGACGAAGTTTCATGAGAAGGGTAATTAGAAGGCAAATGCTGTTGAGGTTCCTGTGCGTAAGACTGATGGGGGTATGGCTGCGAATAAGTAGGATTTTCTGATCTGTTTGTTGCTGGAGGTGGATGAAAATCATGGGACGGGTAACTGGAATCATGGGATGGGTAACTGGAAGTAGGGTAAGAAGGAGATGATGATGATGAGACATATGTAGAATGCTGGCTGTCTTTATCGAACTGAACTGCAGGAGGAATGCTTGTAGAATGATGGTAATTGTCTTTATCATGGGCCTGAGGTGACGGAGGAATGTGCGTTGAATACTGGTCGTTGAATTTATCGGGGAACTGAGGTGATGGGAAAGATTCAGGTCCACCACCAGCAACTGCAGTTTCACTTGGCCCAAGATCCTGCAAGGATAAATATAGTAAAAGATTCATGAAATGAATTTTTAGCTAATGCAAGTACAGACTAAATACTCCCAACAGTCAAATCATTCATCACAAGACCAGTGAGCTCTCCTAATACGAACCCTTCTAATGTATGTTTTACCTAAATATTAACTTCCGAAAAATTCTGAACTCCTAATTTACAAGCAATAAAAATCAGTAGAGTTAAGAAGCGAAATTTATCACCCTTTCAAGTTAAAATCAATGGGTAGAATGTTAGAATAACTCAGGCTTTTTCGAAGTTAGCTTCTTAAACTGCAAACCATTTTCCACAGTATCCAAAATTATGGATCATAAAAAAACAAATAATCAATTTTTTTCCACGAACAGAAACATCTATTCCTTCTTTACTGTATTCATGAACCAACATCCAAAAATCCTTCAGTATATAATTTCATTAGCCATGATGGGCTAAAAGATGAGCGGGCATATTATTATGTGATTGGAAACATGAGACAGTATATATATGTGTGTGTCACCGTGTGTTCGTGTATATGTCATGTGCGGGTGTGTTTTCATATTTCAGGCTGATTTATCAGATGACTCTAAAAAAACCCCTTCTTTCCCTTTACAAGATTTACTCTAGCATGAGTCCAGAACCATACATATGCACCACTAGGGGTATTTGATGGAACTGATAGATCATCATCACCAGCAGGCGGACCTGGACTGGGCCGCCGTCCTTCTTTCAAAGCTTTCCTTATATCTGCTGCTTTCCAAACTGCATACTTCTGTTTCTCCTCAAGCTACAAAAGAGATGCATCACTTGTAAACTACAAAAGCTTCACGTCTATTCCTCATACCATAAATATATACAAATTGATAAGCCAATAACAAAATCATTAACATCAGATCCTCTGAGCTCTAAGAGTTTCTGCACAGTAAAAAAGAATCAACAAAGCAAAAAATAACATGATCAGAAACTCACATCAGGCGGAAGTGTGCCGAACTGATTAAGAATCTCAAAGAAAATACTTGCAGCATAAAATGTTTTTGCAGTATTCCTATAAACAAGTACAAAAGAATAAATGTCAGAATAAACTACAGACAACATATAAAAAAAGGGTTTAATATCATTATAGCATTTTGCACATGGGTAAGCGATTAAGAACATGATCCACCACCAATAATTACTAAATATTGTTAGTTCAGTAGACAGGAGCATATTCAATATTCATAGCCCTACCCTGAAAGTCTGCGATGACAAAGCACAGAATGGAACCCAAGATTATTATTTAACAAGTGGGGCGAAGATTTCTAGTATTTTAGGTCCTTAGGCTCCTTAGCATGTAAATGGATTCAAGGATCATCCGACCGTGATCATATTTGGAGTAAGTCATTGACAGTTATACCAATAATAAGACAGTCATGCAGAACTTGTTATACTCATAAAGATTTTTTATTACATCAAGTAAGCAAGTTGTACATGGTTCTCAAAGGCTTTTGATACAAGCTACCCCAACCCCAAAAGGCAGGGGCTGGCCTTAAAGCATGGATGTTAAAACATGATGTGAAGTATGACACAATTTTTGCATCCTACATAAGCAAATACCATGGGGAGCTCAGTATATACTCATATAGAAGTAGTACAACTAAGATATCATCCATCAAATGCATCTCATATCTCATTCGCATAAATTTAAAATAAAATAAAATGCTCAAACTGGTATAGATTCCAATTTTTTTATATTCATCAAATGCATCTCATATCTCATTCACACAAATTTAAACTAAAATAAAATGTTCAAGCTGGTATAGATTCCAATTTTTTAAGTAAAAAATAATTAATCCTTACCAATACGTTCAAGATTCTAGGAATTATAACACAATAGGTAGCGGCTCTACAGTTAAGAAAACTCAAACCCCGCCATTCCCCTCAATAAACCAAAGTAAACAGTAAAGTAAGTGCATGTGTAATATCTAGAAACTCTTAATGATACTCGTAAAGGAAAAACAAGATTTTCATCGTTTATTTTCTTTTCCCCTTCAAGACACAGACTGATCAAAGATAATTAAAATGAAATGATCTTCAAGCCCAGAGTTGTGCATTTTGTAAGTGCCTCACAACAAGAGGTACAAACCTCAAAAACTGGAGCTTCAAAGATTACAACTAGAGGTTAGTCTAGAGCAGCATTCAATGAATTTTCTAACTATGATCATATATGTGAAACAATATTTGACATACAAATCTGATCGTCCTCCACGGTCTTGCTTGTCCGCCTTCTCAAAGACATTTAAGGCGAATCCCTCAAGATGCATATTGTCTTCAGGCCCCAACTTCAGTGATTTCTTATCCTGTAAAGAACCAATATCAGTTGACATCAGTTAGGTTAAATAAATCGCAATAAACTCTGGTTGAATGAAAGGATACAATACATAATAAGTAGAAAAACCCTTTCGTTCAAAGATGATCAAATTGTGCTCTTTTGATAGGTAGGATTTAAACCTAAGAACTCTTCCAACCACATCGCACCCCTCTACTGTTTAAGCCAAAAACTTACAAGCAAATTGAGTGTTACCGCTATGGAGGAATACCTAAGTGAGGGTATTAGAGGCAGCAGAAACATGTATTGTATAAAGTTTAAGCTGCAAAGCGGGTCTTAACAAATGTTCGAGTACATCAGAATAGGCAACTGGCAAATTTATACTCGCCCGAGAGCCACAGTACCAGTGCAATACAATTTAGACTATCTTAACATAGTTCCAAAATGTTTTCAATTTCAATAACATGGCCCAGGAAGATGCAAGCCTTTTTTTTTTTTTACCAGTTTTCTCGGGGAAACAAAGAGCAGATGAAGCTTTTACCGATCCACCAGAAATCAAATAAGAAGTGATTATTAAGAAATAAAATCGAGAAATTTATGTAAAAAATATTAGGCAAAACAGAAGTGGACCTTTTCGAGCTGTTTCATGAGGGAAACAAGGATTGAATTTGTGGTCTTGGTGCGCTCGCTTTGGGGAATCTTGAGCCCTCGTTCCATCGCATATAATCGACCTGACAACAGAAAAAAGAAAATCGCATCAAATTGAAGGATCCAATCCAACGGCTCGTATTAGAAGTAATTAGGGATTCAGAATTTAAGGATAGGGCTGAGAAAGAGAGACTTACAGTAATAGGCGACGAGAGGATCGTGCTTTTGCAACTCATCAGCTCGTTGGAGGTATGGTAAGAGTAGCTTCGCCGGCTCGTTCTCGCCTGCCATCAAAGCGCGCACACACGCAGACAGAAAGAGAGAGTTGCGTGCAGACTGCCGATAGAGAGAGAGTTCCAGAAAATTTTACAGAAAATGGTTTTGGGGAAATCTTCGCGAAGATTTTGAATGGGGACTTTGAAATTCGTAAGTTTAGCCTTTCCGTCCTTCTCTTTTAGAAAAATTAATTATTCGCCTCTGGAGTTTGAGGAAACTTGCACAGCACCATTACGGTAGCGTCCACCTCATACTGTTTTGATTCAGTATAATTTTCTAATTTCTGTCCTCTCTCGAATAAATTTTTTTTTTTTTTGACAAGTAATCCTCTCTCGAATAAATTATAGCTTACGTTTTAAATTTGTACAGTACAGTGGAATTGTAGATGATAATTTTGATTTTCTATTTTTTTTAATGACAGGTGGAAGGATGTTTACCTTCCTATTAGGCTGGGCTTAACTTATCTCAGGAGGCCTAACAAACAAAGAGTAATTGACCCACGAGTCAGGATAAGAAGAATGAGACGCAAGGGCCATGGAAAGATTGTGAATGTGGAATGATGGGACGCCAACATTTCTAACATGATCATGTACACACAGGTAGCACATTTAAGGATAAGATATGGAACGTGGATGATGATCACGGCAAGACCCTATGTCCTTGATAGAATGCACGGCAATGCCCCATGTCCCTATCAGAACACACGGAAGGTGGCCGTACTCACCAACCTGCCACAGAGGACACTATCCGAGAGAGCCACACCGCATTAAAGGCGATAATGCGGTGCTCTCTACTGAAGATGGGCACTCCTGACATTGAACTTCAGGTTAGAATATTTTTTCTTACATTCTCTCATACACTGGAATTCTCTTGAAGGAGCAAAAAATTGACTTAGACATCGAATGTGTTTCATCAAGCCCGAGCCTTCACTTTCCTTGTGTTGTAGGAGACAAAAACTGGTGACCAGTGTGCGAAACACGTCGTCAACAACGGGAACCACCCCACGTCAGAGCCCTTAGAGCATTCTCATTGACTTAGATAAAAACAAAAGTAAAATCACATTTTTTATTTTGCCTATTCCATTTAAGAAAAACTCTCATATTGGATTATCCATCTATTAGTCAAAATAATATTAAGATAATATTAATTTAACATTTTTTTATATAATTTATTTTTCTCATATTTTGCAATTCAAATCCATCGTAAATTGTATGAACCCAAATAAGTAATGGGTTTTAAGGGGGCCAACTTACGACCAGGCATATCTCTGACTTGATAACTAGTATCGCCCAGCTCCATCAGCACCATTTTCTTTTGCAATACTTAATATGGTTTCTCATGGCCCAATTATTATTACAGCGCAAAGGAAGCTTGAGGGCTTGTTAAGTGGCAAGGGTCGACAAAGGGCGGAAAACGAAAGACGTTTTCTAGTCCCCACTATATAAATAATTAGTAGTGCAACCGTTATGTAGCGATAAAATGAAAGAGAAATTAATATAAATTATTCAATGGAACTCATATAAACATAGAGAGTTACTTTAGCTAGCAAGCAATATATTTGCATTTTACCTCTTCCAATTTAGACTATTTTAAGGGATTGTTAGTCAAATTTTAGTTTGCATTTACATTTTAAGAATGCTCTTGGAATTCACTCCTGAACCTAGACTCTCAAGAAGATTAGCACAACAATCCATTGCCATAACCTCTCACTTAAATGGCAGATTGATGTCAGCACAATTTCATTATTGAGAATCATACTGTCAAAGGCATGAAGATTTGGAAGGTAAAGAGCAATTTTTTTTTTTTTTTTCTTTTAGTATTTGCTGAAATATTGACTAAAAATAATTATTTGGCTGAAATGAGACAGGGAGAAAGAACAAAAAGAAATCAGAAAAAACAACTGCATTTATAAAGCAAGTAAACCCCGAGTTTTTAATTTAAAAAAAAAAAATCCAAAATTGCATAGTTTGAGCGTAGGATAATTCCTTTACACATCCAATCATTAACAAAAAGTACATACTTTCTAAGAAAAACATGCAACGAAAAACAGTCGAATCTGGTTTTCCAAAGATTTCGTTGGGGTGGGCTCCTTGGCCGAAGTTTCGTTCAGTGTGGAGTTTTATCTGTGTATCGAAGTTAAAAAGAATCTCCCCTGGTATCTTTTTAATAGCCTAATAGGAAGTAAATTGACAAAATTAATTGTCCATTATGCATGTTCCCTTCATTTTTTTTGTTTCGCATCCCATTCTGATGAGTCATCTAGATACATTTTCAAGGACAGCCACCATTGGCAGATTCATCCAGAACCCAATTACAGGAACAGCCACCATGCTCGCTACAATAGTCAATGTAGCTTGAACATATCAAAGCAACACGACTGAAATAGCTTCAAGTGTCAATATCACATACAAAGCTACAAATAGTTTTATCTGCAATTTTACTCGCTGTTTGGTAGACCATATTCCTACAGAACACAAACTAGAATTAGCAAGAATAGTAACATCACGGGTGTAAACCTATGGACCTCTCTCTTATTACATCATGGTGAAGCTGGAGTCAGGTCTGTACCAGAAACATGGGAGGCATCATCATCTTTGGATATGGCTACATAGTTCACGGGGGCAGCAGGTCTAGTATTATCCCTCTTTCCATCTCTTGTTGCCGACCTGGCCCCATTTTGATTCGCGTTAAGAGAGAGCCGTCTGCTAGGGGTTCCATTAGCACTACCATTTGCACGAGGACCCACTACCTTCTTTGTGCCAACAGGGCGAGCGGGGCTGGGCCTTGAACCAAAAACGGCTTCTTGTTCTGTATTTTGCTGCTCATGGAACTTCTTTTGATCCTACCAAGCACATAGGTTATACCACAATCAGAGAGAAATAATTAGAACTAGTAAACGGGAATACCAAAAATATGAAAAGCGGGCATAGCTCATAGATGGTGTAGGGATTATACTGGTGTTCAATGTCAGGCACATACTTGAACCCATTTGATCATTAGTCAATCATCATGTCTATATAAACTTACCCTCAACCTCCGTTTCTCTTCTTCTCGTTCATGCCTGAGCATGGCATATTCATCTAGCATTGCGAGAAGAGGAACACCGTCATAAGTAAAAGATATGCCACGATCTTCTTCCCATGCCCGAGTTTTGGCAACCAATGTGTCAACCAGTGCTGCACCGCCACAAAAGCCAATCAAATGAAAATTCAGGGCACATATGTGTTCAAGTAGATTTCATGCAGTGACCAAGATTGTTACGGTTTATGCTATCCAACAGTGGCTTAAATTAGTTCTTAGAGTAACCATGGTTTGAGAATCTAGATAAAAATCTAGTTAGCACCTCAAAGCAATTTTCAAACAATAAATTGGTTTCCATCAGACCCAGTGCTGATTAAATTTATTAAGGCTTCAAAATCTCAGCAAGAAATAGCAAATTCACGCCCATGATCTAATTAAGGGCATGCTCTCTCCACTCATCTCACCCACCAATATGGTAAAATGAGGGCTAGAAGGAAAGCAGCAGCCAGCTCATAAGGACGCCTTATGATCAGTAACCAAATTGCTAAATACATAAATGTCTAAAGTGGACTCAATAAAAGACTTAGATGCGTGGACTGCACAGACATATTCCATCCACCAATGCATATCAACTTCTGCAAAATACAAAAACTGCAAGCTCAAATAAGACGCTATAACTATGGTAGTCTTGTCTACACATACATGGAATTTTGTTGACCAGAATCCGGGCTTTTTCAGCTCGCTTGAGGTTTAAGTGTGCACCTCTGCTCGCATTGTACCTATTTTCATCCTGTTGCAACAAGGATTTGAAACACCCAAAGTCAGCTGCGATATAAACAAACTCAAAGATTGAACATGGAAGTCCACTCCCATAATATCGGTCGCTTTCATACCATACTTTTCCGTCGTGATCACTTTTTGCTGGTCTCTAGTCAGTGATAGATGGATGCGTTTCCTCACTATGAAATAGGGGAGAACATGTTTATACAATGTTACTGAGCAGGCAGTTATTCAAATGGACTAACTGGGTTCCAGAGTATCCGAATGACTGGAGCAAAGGTCCTTTCACTGAAGTGATGAATGAGCTCTTCAAGCACATTTTAGTGAAAGAGAGATGCAATACGAGTCTTAATTTACTTTGCAGATTAGGGCACAGAAGATATCAGAGTCTACTATTGCTAAGTGGTGTTACATAATGAACCAGAAAGAAGTCTATTGCCCTTTCAACCATCCAATGACAAAATGATTTTTTTATAAAGTTCCCCTAATTCCACTGTGTTCACAACTAAATACCATCGAAAGGAAACGTAGATGTGTATAGGTGTTTGGAATATAGATAAATGTGAATTCATGTTAATTGCACACATGCCAAAGTCATAAAATCCATCACTCGGGGAAATTGTGGCAACATGCTCCCATTGTTCATGATCACAGTGGTCCAAAGATTTCAAACCACAGCATGTCTAGAAAGAGACTATAATTACCCGATTGTAGTCTTCAAGCCAACTCTCCTCTTCACAGGCTGACATCCATTTCTCAACCTTGTCCAATATGTCTTTTCGGCTGAGAGATTCTTCTTTTGCTTTTGTTATCTGATTATCCATGTCAGCCAGTAATTCAGCAGGTTCAACATTGCCAGAGTCAATTAGCTCCATAATTTTTTCTCTTTCAGCCTCTGGATCTATTTCTATATGAGCACAAGCATATATCTCTTCAAGTTCTGCTTGCTTCTTAAAAGCAATTTCCTTCATCCTGCTTGCTTTCAGCTGATCAAGCCTTTCAACTTCCACCTCAGCCTGAACAACAAATACAAAGAAAATGAGTAAACAGAATCCATCGTTCATTTTTTAATCTTATGGTTCTGTGAATTTGGAAGATTTCAAATACCTGTTCAATCAGATCTAGAGCAAGAGCCCTGGAACAGTCACTTCATCTACTGGCGCAGATATGTTACAGGTAACATGGTCAAATAATCTCCTTTCTTCCATTGAGGTATCCATCAGATTCCACAGATCAATTAGCTGAGTCGCTAACTCTTGGAGCTTTGAAGGAGAGAGACATGCAAAAGTAATATCAATTTATTGCAAGCTAGAAATGCAACAGGGCATACAAAAAAAAGTACTGGGTCCTAGAAATAGGAAGCGGAGAAGAAAATACACCAGAGAACTTAAAATATGGCTCCTGATTCAGAACAAAGACAGACCCAGCACCTCGCTTTAATGGAAAACAGATGACATTGTGTGGCAATAGAATGACACTTATAACTTAACTGAAGGAACAATATGTGTTTTACATCCCTATGAGATGTCAATAAATAATGAAATAACCATACGAAATGAGTTTTTATTTCTCTAACTAGATTGAGATAGATAAGAAGGAATTCGTTTTATCTAGACACAAGAATGTCATGATATGTTTACCGTCTACATAAAAATCTATATATCCATATCATTTTAACTAAGTAACGATGACAGCTTTCTAGAAATCATGGCATCAAGCAGCACTAATGGAGCATTACCAGGTGACAAGTGTAAACCAAGTAACCAAGGTAAAAATTATACAACCAACCGTAAAAAAGGGAAAAAAAAGAGGGGTAAAAAACTCGATAATATACCTTGTGCAGCCTCTGCTTCTTATCTTCTTTTAGTGCTAAGACTGTCTTAGCCAGCCTGGACAGTGTGTCATTACTAATGCTTTTGGATTGCACACTAGTAGACTCATTTAAGCTTGGATGAACCTCCGTAACAGTACTGAAGAAGTCCATCCCCAGGACAGCACAAAGATCGTGCACAGTGCTCACGAATTCAAGGACCTTTTGCAACCTTTCACTCTGCCAGATAAAATAACCAATCAATAATCATTAACTTGATGCAGGCAGAAGCAAATGTAGCAGTCAAATCTGTCAGTGAGGGATGCATTGTTCATCAATATAAAAGCTTTACCTTCTCTTTTTGAAGTTCTTGAAGTTGCGCATGATATTCATTTAACTTTTTCATGGATAGGTCAGCCTCATCAACTTCAGAGGTTCCAGTCTGGGCATTAAGGTTCAAGTTCCCAGCAATTTCTCCAATTATCTTTTGAATCTGTGATTGAACATCAGAAAACTCCTTTGCTCTCTCCTCTTTTTGTTTGCAAAGTTGTTCAAGTACCGGTGCTATAGCAGCAAGTTGTTCTTTGATAGTCTCTGAAGAATTCTCAGGCTGTAATCAAACAAAGTAAGTTCATGGGAAAACCAGTTCACCATCTGTCATTGTAATCCAGAACATAGTATTGATATGCATCACCCAAGAAATTATTACTTCCTAAATACTTTAGCCCATATCAGCATAAATTTCATAATTACTCACAATTCCAACAAAACTTTTCTCTCCAAGTGCTGATAGAAGACTGGAAAGTTCAAGTTTAGCATCCGACAAGGCCTGAAGAAGCATTGCCCTTGACTTTGCAGCCTGCTCAACCTTCCTCTTGTATACATCCAAGCACTCCTGCTCTAATTGAAGAAGCATCTTGTCTCGTTCCTCGTCATTTTCCCCAACCTCATCCCATATTTCCTGCAAAATTGGATCAATTTAGAAGCCAATGTCCCTGGACGATATATATGAGCAGTGAACACGGGCTGCCTGTCAAACTAAGAAAAATATATTTACCTGCAGTTTCTGCAGTAAAGAACCACATGTTGTTTCCCCAAGAAGGGGATTTTGCGAATGTGTCGTTGCCATTCACGCCAACGAATGGCAAGAAAGACTGATCAAGTGGACAAGTATAACATGCACGCCTGCATGCACCAGTCATAAGGATGGACAACTCATCAGTGCAGTAGAAAAGTTCAAGAATCAAAATATTCAAAGAACCGTATAATAAAGGAGCCCAAGAAGACACGAGAAACTGGACAAGATCCACATCAAAAGTATGACCTTCCACTCATCCTATTTTAATCACTTGTGTATTAACAAAGCCAAACGCCATAAACTACTCAAACACTATAAAGTGATCAACTGTGGATCCAAATAGGTGACTAAATTGATTACCAAAATGAAACACACTTGTTGAACTCAAGAAGTTATAGCATCTCATCACTGAGAAAAAGTGATGAACGAAAAAGCAAATCCGAAATTCTGAATCTTGAACATTACATTGCCCGGGACCCAAGAAAACAAAAACCTCCCTTGCCTTAAGATTTTCCTACCTTTTTTTACATTTCATATAACATAAACCAATAGAATGAGATGTTAATTATTTCCTACTCAGGTTTTCCATCAACCAAAACAGTGCTTAGTTCAGTCCCGCAAACCCACAATGATAACTTCCTTTATACTTCCACATTTTCTCACAACCAAACAGAACGTAGCGTCTACTCAAGGCATACTTAATTAATCGAATCCCTAAGTCAGAATTACAAACGCCATTAAGCAAGGAACAAGCTCCAAAAGCAAGATCTCCAGCTCAACAACGTTACAAGCCAATCCCTTACAGTCGCTTAAAATTCACTTCAGACCAAGCATTTGCAGTCTGAATCACCAAACCGCACATTTTCAACCCCCCCCCCCAAAAAAAAAAAAAAAAAAAAGGAAAAGGAAATGCCACCAGCCAATAACCATAAATCCTACATTGACCCATTAAAGACGAGCTTTGGCAGAACACCCAGATCTTTCAACGATACTGGATCACGACAACGACCCAGAAACCAAACAGCACTGATAATGAGATTTCAGATAGTGAGAGTGGCACAGAAAGAGCTATATTTGCGACCACAGAATGGAACAGAGAGTACTGAGAGCTCATTAAAGAAAAATGCTTACCAAGATCGTCCTTGGAGCCTAAGGTTTTGGGGTTTGGGCTTTCAGATCTAAGTGGCTTTGGCCTCTGTGCTTGGTGAGAGACGGAGAAAGACTGAGAAGTGAGAATGCTTGCAAAGAGGGGAGAGAGAGAGAGAGAGAGTGAGTGAGTTTGCAGCGTGTACGCAGAAGTAAAACGACGGACAAGGTGGGGCCCTTTTTACGCTAGTGATTGCCCTGAAAATCTAAGATTCAATAAATGCCACGCTCTTCCCGCGTTATTTACGAATATGACACTAAGAGAAAGTGCGGACTTTTGTAAGAGTCGTTGGTTTGACACTTTGACTGGCACATGCTACTGAGACCAGAGTGACCACCTATCCACTCGGTCAGATGACTCAGATTGGTCTAACTTTTTTAAAACAAATAAATATTCATATATATAAAAAATGAAATTTATAATGGTATAGTTGGTAAATATTATGTAATTTAATAAATAAATAAATATAAAATATAAAAAAATTAATTTTTTAATAATAAATTTTATTTTTTTTTCAAAAAATTATATACTTATATATTCTACGATTATATCTAATATCATTGAATCTTATCATATATTATTGATAAATTTTGTATCTCACCTCCACAAAACTGGGTTAAAAAAGAGGATGTATAGTTTCACTTTCGCCCCTATCTAACA
Organism: Juglans microcarpa x Juglans regia; assembly: GCF_004785595.1. Classification (NCBI taxonomy): domain Eukaryota; kingdom Viridiplantae; phylum Streptophyta; class Magnoliopsida; order Fagales; family Juglandaceae; genus Juglans; species Juglans microcarpa x Juglans regia. The sequence goes on along the minus strand of NC_054604.1, from coordinate 37,033,494 downwards.
TTCTTAATGGGCTGCGGTGGTTTGGTAAACAAGTTAAGCTCGTTTCTCTGTTTTTTTTTTTTGTTTTTTTTTTTTTTTTTCCCTGCCACTTTCTACATTATATGAGATTTTCAAGAGCAATTTTACTAGTTTATTAGTTAAGGAGCGGATCGAGTTGGTTTTTAGCAGCTCGAGAGCTTTAATGCCAACTGCCTAGTGCCAAGGTTTGATTTCCATTGAAGAGTTGGGGTTGTGGCCGGAGTCAAAGAAGCATAATAATGTACTAAGACCGAGCGAGGACAGAAAGTGACATGTTAGGTAATTAAAGTCAAGAACAAGGGCAAATGCATGGGGATGTGAATTAAAGGATTATAGGTTCATGTAAAGCAAACAAAGGTTTAGGGGGTGCAAAAAGTCGTTGTCGCGACTTAGGTGTCATTACGAATCAGATAGGTCCTATCTTATTGCATTACCATGCAGAGATTTTGATATCTTAGTCTTTGGATTTAGATTTGGATACCTCACCTAATTACTCAGCTTTGCACTTTCTTATTATATAATATAAAAATAAAAGGAGGTGGTGTTATGTCTGAAGTATAAACACATGAATAATAAAGTTATTGATTATGTAAACGTCTTGCACTCTTTCTAGAAAATAAGAAATTCACTATTTAAAGATAGTTATTGATCAGGAAAGGAACGGTACTCTTGGCTGCCTTCATGTATGATGCATCCCTAGCATGCAGCCTCACCACTCGAAGAGATAAACTCAATAAAAATCACTCCAGGCCTATTACTATTACTATTATTGATGAATTCTCATGTCTGTTAATAAAAGAACAGATATATCCAAAAAGAGTAGCACTGTATGATTATTATTTGGTGGCTAACTCAGTCATTTACTTATTTTCTCAACTTAGACATCGACTAATCTAACTAGGATTTGATGGCATTATATATATATTCGATCCCAGACAAGAAAGTTTGGTTGCCTGATGGGATTTCCTCTAGCACTTTATAAAAAAAGAATACAATAAAAACAAAGAGAGGTTTCAGCAAGTCTTTGAGCAGTGATTAATCGGAGATGATGATGTTGGGTCCGAAAACCGATAGCAAATAGAGCAACAGAGCGAGACAGCTTAATTTGTAGGCCTTGCTTCCATGCATACATGTGGCCTGCATTATGGGGCTCGTTTCGGCACATTGAATAATTCAAAATACACTCACATGCCGTCTGCACTCTGCACCATCACATCTTCTATAGCCCTATTATTCTCATGACCACAAGTAAACAGTGAATCCGAGATCCTATTTATTTCTGTTACTGATCCGTGACTCATAAACGATGAATCATTAATTTCCTCAATGGCACATCCACTTGATCAATACAAAGAACCTGAATGAATTAATCATGTAAAAGTTGAGGTGTAATACATGGTCTGGTCTTTTGTTTGATGCTTTTGTTATGAAATGTGGATTAGATTGAACTTTTTCTCTCGCATTGGGTCTTTGACATGGGCTGCTCTCGACTTAGCTTCCTATCACCCAACTCCAGCTCTTGGACTCGTACATTCCGCTCAGCGACAACAAAAGTCAAAACGAGCTGTACTTTTGAAGTACCGCCTGGAGCGCGGATCTGTCCTCAGGGCTCCAGATATAGAGGGAGTCGGATCGTTGCTGGGCCGGGCATCGTCCTGGTACGGTCCATCTGCTGCAGTGTTCAGCGGCCCAGTGAGGATGTGGAAGAAGAGCTGGATCCCTCTCTCTCCTATCACCCTCGACGATACCGCATTCGCTGGCTCCACTGACAAGCCGTCGTGATGGATGTTCCGTCACACACTTCTAAAAGTATATATAGTGTCCATATAATTATTGTGTTTGGGAGGGGGTTCTCTCTTTAAAAGTTGTGGGTCTTGTTTTGATTTGAGCTGTAACGTGTTGTAATTACCGCTTTCAAGGGTTTTGGCCGTGTTGTACGACATAGTGTTTGAGCTGATATTCTGTTATACAGGCTAATGATTTGACCCGGGTTTGAATTAGAGAAAGTTGTTTCTTCCTTCGCTTTCAGTTAAGCAGTACCATTCTTTAAATAATCTTCAAATTTAGTAATCGCATGGGAAGTAACACTCCATTATTCAATATTCATGCACACGCGAGGCTAATAGAGAACTGAAAAGCACAAACAGCTACTCCAATTGAAGCCGTGCCCTAAAGCTAAAAACATTTGGCTGTGCTCATCTATATCAAGCTCTAAATGGTCGGTCACTAAAGCCCTGAGCCATTCTATTGTAGCCGGACACGGATTGAGAAGGAAAACAAGCAATGGTCCCATGTGTTGACCTGAAGATAGTTTCTAAAGCTGGTCAAACAAGAAAATATCACTTGATGTTTCTCTAAAACCTGCGCAAAACGATTAGATGGTAATCAGTAAAAACTCCATTGACTCATTTCTCCACAATCCACTGCTGGAGTTACACCAACTTCAGCCCGCCGAATAACTCGATCATAAAGCAAATATCCTGACTGGAATAGAAACACCAAAAAGCTATTAATTAACCAATTTAATATCCTTTATCAGCATTTGAAGAATGGCAAAAAGGAAACGTAATAAAAATAGATCAATCAAGTACTAAGATCATTGCCAGTTTTACAAGTGCAAGAACACCATTTTAGTCCGCAGCCCAACTCCTGATAGAAGTGTCTGAATTTCATATACATCAAACCAAGGGTAAAAGAATCTAAATATAAAATGTCCGGGTGCTCCCTTGAAGAATTTAAGCCCCGAGAATGTATATTCCATCCAATATTTTAATAATTTGTATCATAATGCCACATTTCGAAAAGAATACAAGAAAGACCAATTGGCTTAATAACATCGATACCTTAAGAACTACAGCAACGGTGCCTGGACGCTTGGAATCATCTGGTAGTTGGAAAACCGCATTGTGCCTACGTGGATCGAATGGTTCATTTGTAGGATCAAATTTTTCTACTCCATATTTTTTAAATACCTGAAAGCAAAAGCATGAATAAGCCTTAAGAGATTCGATTTAACATCTAACATACCTTTGCTATAACACAAAAACATGAATATTCCAAGCACAACCAGATGAAAAACGTTAGGTGAAGAAAAATATGTTTTACACAAAAACAAATACAAAAAATATTAAACAAAAATATGACATATAATTGGGTTAAACTTTCTAATTGTTGCTGCAAAGCATATTTATGTAGAAAAGTTATAACATTAGAAAAATAAAAAAGGACAATCTTGATTTTATTTTATAGTTTCTGTAATAAAGCACTTTAAACATAACATTGAAATTAGTATGAACCTTACAAATTCTCCTATAATCAGAGAGCTGTAAGGTTTAGTAGTGAGTCTAGTGACAGCTGGCAACATCTAGAGAAATTTTACCTCCAAAAGTTATTTCTCGGTCATTTCAACTCCTTCAAGAAGGTGTTTTTAATAGTGGCAGAGCTCCAGCAGAATCTGTAGATGTATCGAGTTTTGCAAAAGTGACTTCCAAAGAAGCTTTCCAAGTTGTCTGCGACGTCCAGTAAATTCTTTGCAAAACTCTGCACATTTTCCCAAGTCCGTCAGTGATAAGATTATCAAAGATATGAAATAATGAATTTTGAACTTAAAGTGAAAGTCCATCAGAAATATGCAGAGAAGAAAAATGAGCAACAAATAAAAGACCTGTATGGCAAATTTTTTAGAGTTTTCTGCTTCCCGCCTTGTCCTGCCCATGACATTCTCCATTTCTGCATACGTCCGAAGAACTTTATCTAGCATTGTCTCAATCTCTTTATTCTTCAACTTCAAAATTTCTTCCTTCTCTGCCACTAGTTTAAACAAATCATCCATTGACAGCTCCTCCTCGTTCTCAGAATCTGAGTCAGAAAACACAGTTCGTTTAATACCTTTTCTCCTTTTGACAGACTCGACTATGGTAGAGTGGAAATCCAAAATGGGACCTGATTCTTTTGTCTGATCAGCGGCTCTGCTGTGTGTATAACCTGAATCTTCGGCTTGATTGGAATGTTTAGCATCTCCACTTGTATATGTGGCATCTGCATTCCTAGAAGCACCAGTATTCTGTACAGTACTCACCTGTTCCTTGTCGGTAGGCTCAGAGGTGGAGGATGAAGACTCTCCAAATCTTTTGAAGATGGAGAGTTGCGGTGCTGAATTATGTAAGAAAGACACCTGAATTGAGATCAACTGTAAGTAAAAAGCAAGTGCGCAAAACACTGAGAATACCATTCACATTGCAAAAACTACAATACGCAAATAAACATTAAAAAAACACAAAGCAGATATAATTATGAAATTACTATGATCCCAATATCGTATTACATTAAATTACTGCACACAATTTCGAGGTAAATATGGGTTTATAAAATGTATTGATTCAAATCAACAAATCAGAATAAACTACTACACAATGCTAAGACACAAAAAAAAAAAAAAAAAGACGATCACTTTCATATCCGACACTAAGCCAATTATGCTAGAACAGAAATACTTGATAAATAATTCAGAAAGGAAACTTTGAACTATTAAATGACAAAAGAAAACCCAAAAATCCAATCATCAAAAACATGTATACCTTTTAAAGTCTACACCATCCCAAATATTTGCTCTTATAAAACTCCAATTTCTGATTGACGTATGAAAAGTAAGATAAAATAAAACTACGTTTAGTGAATTTGGGAAACCAAAGTTGAATCCAAAAGAGCATTACATTGGCTTCATTTACAGATCTCTAAAACCCTAGTAAAACCCTGCTTGCAATCAACCGCCATAAAAAACAAAAAAGGGGCGTTTCTAATGCGTACCACACTCGGGGATTCACGAAGAAGGGAGCGGAACTGGTTGGAGAGGATAGCCGACTGCTGCTTTTGGGGAACAGAGAGCAGAAGCAAGGAGCTCCGCGGGACGAAGCGGCTTGGCACGCGTGAAAAAACCTTACTGGCGAACATGACCGCCGACAATTAATCACGGGAGGGAGGAAGAATGGGTGGCGAAAAATTAGAGGGAGAGAAGAGAAGAGAGGGGGGGGGGGGGGGGGGGGGGGGGGGGGGGGGGGGGGGGGGTGTTGTTGGCGCTGTTGGAGCTCTTTTGATTGTTGGGATGGGGTTTTGAACCCGAAGACTGGAAGTGGAAACCCGGGGTTTTCACGTTGGTATGTGTTACTTGACTGGAATATCCTTACGGGTGGCTGATATTTTCGGAGAGACAAAGAGGGCCAGGGGTTAAGACCAACTCGCTCCTGGGGCAGTAGACGATAGGCCTACTCACAAGCCAGAAAATGTCTCAGATTCTTCCGACAGCCTTTCAACAAAACCAAAAACTCCTTTTAAGGTAATGTTTGGAAATTGAGCGATCAATTAAGACAGAAGTTAAATAAAATTTTATTTTTTAATATTATTATTATTATTAAATTTAAAAAAATTAAATTATTTATTATATTTTATATAAAAATCTATAAAAATTATAAATAATAAAATAAGATAAAATAAAATATTTTCTATATCTAAACATAAACTAATGTGATAAGCGTTGAAAGACTCCATATTACTATACACGTACGGGCTCAGGATTTGGTTACTGATGGACTAGAAGACCAAAGCAATGAGAATTCAAATCCAAAGGATCATAGACCCAAAGTTTCAAGGCCCAACTATGAGAAGGTTGGTCCGGTCGGACTTGAAAGATATAAGCAAACCGTGCGTCAACTTTCAAGAACGTCATGATCGATCAACAGATGGAGAAAATCTTAACAAAAAAAGAAAAAAAAAAACGTCTCGGTTTTTCACCCGACCACTCAGTCAACGGAACGAGGTTGGACCAAAAAAAAACCTGTTGTAAAGGCCCGTGTTTATCGGGTCAATACTAGGTTTATGACTTAAATTTTTCAGCAAATACTTTTTTTTTTGAATGTTTTTCAGCAAATACTTGAATAAATAGATTCGTGAGAAAAAATATGGCAGAACGTGGAAATGAGTGACAGCTTATTATATCGGATGCTACCTGCATATATGTCACTTGTTCCGCCCAGCTTGCTTATTACTTATAATTGGTATATTTTCTACTCTCCCAACCGGCAAAATTAAGAAACTCTTGTGAAAACGAAGGTAAGTATTTATGGAAATAATTAATGTAGATTTTCAGGCAGCGAGGTGCGTGATAATCTCGCTGCCTGAAAATCTACGTCAATCCAATCAATCTTATGCACTTTAAAATTATAAATTATATATAAAGATAGTAATTTAGAAATAATAACAAGAAAAATACTTGAGCCACCACTGGGTCTTCTGCTGGCTCTTTTATCTTTTTTTTTTTTTTTTTTTAACATAGATTTTTTTAACACTTTTACATATTTGTTTTAAAAAAAATACAACATCTTCTAATGTATTTTTTGATGATTAATATTTTTTTATTAGCTCTAGTGGGAAGACTAATATTTTTTTTAATTTTTTTTATTTTGTGATTAAGGAAGTATTTTTTAATGAAGTTATAAATTTTTTTAATTTTTAAAAATATTAAAAATTTTAAAAATTAAAAAAATTTATATAAAAAAACCAAAAAAATAAACATAAACAGCTCCAGCTGTGGTTCTAATATTGTCCTAATAACAAATTCAGCTTGTAGCTCCTAGCTACGGTGCCTAGGAATAAACTAAATGCATGTGAAAATTTCATGTTTAATTTATTTTTGAGAATCCTATCATGTTTTTAGTAACTTATAAATATGAATTCACCAATCATATTAATTCCCTTGGATCTAGAGTTCTTAACTTCTTATAACATTTGATCAGATTTCTGGAATGATAGAGACAGCATGCATATAATACAGTACCAAATGATCCATTAGTAGTTTGCGGAAAAATATTAATTATTTCTCGATTCCGAGAATGCAATTATTTGTCAACATCGACTATTCTTTCCAAGAAGTCAAGTCGTCTATAAAAAGATATGTATATATTAATGGATAATAATAAGCAAGTTGCAAGTTGCATGCTCTTAATTTAGTAAAGAAAAATGCTGAAGGCAACCGACGGAGGGAATCGCAGCGGAACCGTGTCCTAAGTGGCTTAATGAAACGGTTCGTTTCATTCGGGATATGCATCCCCCACGAAGACCCTTCGCCCATTTCCCTCGTGATCTCCCACGACGCTTTTTCCCTTCTCCTTCTCCTTCTCCCCTCCACTTCGCCGTTTCTTCTCCTCTGATATTCTCCATCTCCATCTTCGCAAGATCCTCTGAGTTTCAATTGGATCGGGCAGGTTGGGACATGAATCCGAACTGGTGGGGTTTTATACCGAGAGGCTCAGCAACATGGTAGGGTTTAGCAACTAAACATTGCCTCTTGGAAGATTTCTTGCAAAGCGCCAGGCGATAATAAATTGGCAATGGACGCTGAAAGCAGCTAGAAATTGACACCGCCATCGTAGTTGTTATGAGGTGGCTTGAATTCAGATTGAACAGTGCATGTGTCGTAGGTTCGCTCGAGCGGAGGTTCACTCAGCTCGAGCGAAGTCAGACAGAGAGCTTCGCTCGACATTCGCTCGACACTCAGTTCGAGCGAAGTCAGACAGAGAGCTTCTCTCAAGTATTGCTCGACATTCAGCTCGAGCAATATCCAAGTCAGAGAGCTTCGCTCGACCCTCGCTCGACACCCAGCTCGAGCGAGTTCAGGCAGAGAGCTTCGCTCGACTCTCGCACAACTGTTGGCTTGAGCGAAGTGCAGAATATCTACGTTCGCTCGACACTCGCTCGACGTTCGCTCGAGCCAATGTTCACAAAAGTGAATTCTCACTTTTCTTATAAATATCAAACGGCGCCCATTTATTTTCCATCTTCTTCAGAATACATTTTGCTCTTGTTTTAGTGTTTTCTTGAGAGAGAAGTCTAGAGTGAGTTTGAGAGATAACTTCCTTGTAAAGTTTTGTTGTATTGATTTGTACTCCATCTCTGTTGATAGTGAAATCTTCGATACCGACCCCACCAGTGGACGTAGGCTCATTTTGAGTCGAACCACTTAATTCTTGGTGTTCTTTCTGTGTGATTGTCATCAATTTCTTTCGTTTAGTTCCGCTACTATACTTCGAGTTAGTCTTAGCTACACTTATTCCCAACAAACTAGTATCAGAGCTTGGCTCAGGATCTGGAGGGATGGCTATGGCTAAGTTCGAAGTGGAGAAATTTGACGGTCAGAACAGTTTCAGTCTATGGCGCATCAAGATGAAGGCTTTACTGCGACAACAGGGCTTGTCAAAAGTATTAGAAGTGTCGGTATCTAAAGATTCTCCGGCTCCTTCGAAAGAAGAAGAAGAAAAGGTACACAGTACTATTCTTTTGTCACTATCTGATGGAGTTTTAAGAGAGGTTGCTGACGAGGAGACTGCAACTGGTCTCTGGTCGGCACTTGAGAATCTGTACATGAAGAGATCTCTTACTAACCGGTTGTATTTGAAACAACGGTTATACACTCTCAAAATGAAGGAAGGTACTCTTATTTCTGAACACCTAGATGAATTTAATAAAATCATTATGGATCTGAGGAACATAGATATTAAGTTTGAAGAAGAAGATCAAGCGTTAATTATTTTATGTTCATTACTCACATCTTTTGAGAACTTTGTGAATTCCATTTTGTATGGTAGAAATCAATTTCCTTGGTAGATGTAAAGTCTGCTTTGAATTCTAAGGAGTTGAGGAATAAATTGAGTGTGAAGAACACTAATGAACAAGCTAGTGGCTTGTTTGTTAAGGGGTCCTCAAGCAGGGGTAGATCGAATGACAGGGGTTCAGAGAAGAATAAGGGAAAATCCAGGGGCAGTTCACAAACAACGGTTAGTAAGAAAAACGTCAAATGTCATTACTGCCATAAGTTTGGTCACTACAAGAACGAGTGTCCAAAATTGAAAAACAGAGAGGACGACACTAGTTCATCTAATGCCGTTAGTGTTGCTGATGATAGGTCTAATGACCTAGATCTAGTTCTAGCAATAAGCGACTCCAATAGGCGCTTTAGTGACAAGTGGGTCATGGACTCAGCTTGCACTTTCCATATGTGTCCCAAGAGGGACTGGTTCACTAACTATGAATCGGTCAACTGAGGTTCTGTTTTGTTAGGGAATGATATGGGTTGCAAAATTGCTGAAATTGGTTCAGTCAGAATTAAGATGTTTGATGGAATTGTCCGGACATTGTCTAATGTTCGACACATTCCAGAGTTGAAAAAGAATTTTATTTCTTTGGGTACTCTTGATTCTCTGGACTACAAGTACACTAGTGAAGGTGGAGCTATCAGAGTCAGTAAGGGCTCTGTGGTTGTGATGAAAGGAGATAAGACAAATGGTCTTTATTTCCTTCAGGGCTCTACAGTGACAGGTGTAGCTGCAGTGTCAGTTTCAAATGATCCAGATTCAGATGTCACTCATTTGTGGCATATGCGTTTGGGTCATATGAGTGAAAAGGGAATGTCAATTTTGAGTAAGCAGGGTTTGCTATGTAATCAGAAGATAGGGAAACTGGATTTCTGTGAACACTGTGTGTTTGGTAAACAGTGCAGGGTTCAGTTCTCTACAGGGGTTCACAGAACCAAAAGTTCTGTGGACTATATTCATTCTGATCTTTGGGGCCCATCTTCCGTCCCGTCAAAAGGTGGAGCTTAATATTTGCTTACGTTCATTGATGATTTCTCACGGAAGGTTTGGGTCTACTTTTTGAAGCAGAAAAGTGATGTATTTGTCAACTTCAAACAGTGGAAAGCTTTGATTGAAAATCAGACGGGCAAGAAAATCAAGCGACTTCGCACTGACAATGGTATGGAGTTCTGCAGAGGTGAGTTTGATGAATTCTGCAGAAATGAGGGTATTGCCAGACATCGTAGACATACTCCACAGCAAAATGGGGTAGCTAAATGGATGAACATGACCCTTTTGGAGAGAGCTCGCAGCATGCTTTCTAATGCAGGTTAGGCTAAGGATTTTTGGGCTGAAGCAATCAATACGGCCTGTTATTTGGTCAATCGCTCTCCAGCCACAGCGATTGGTTTGAAGACTCCGAATGAGGTATGGTCTGATACTCCTGCTGATTATTCAAATTTAAAAGTTTTTGGTTGTCCTGCATATTTCTATGTTAATGATGGAAAACTTGAGCCAAGGGCAAAGAAGGGCATATTCATTGGGTATGCCAGTGGGGTGAAGGGATTCAGGTTGTGGTGTACTGATCCTAAATCACCCAAGTTTGTGATCAGTAGGGATGTCACTTTTGATGAAAAATCCATGCTTAGTCCGAGGAAGGAGAATTCTGAGTCTACAGGACAAGAACAGGATGTTACAAAGCAGGTGGAGTTTCAGGTGGAAGCATCACAAGGGCTGCCCAGTGGCGCCCAAGATCATGCCATTGTACATGAGCATGATTCTGATTCGAGTAGCGGCGCACAAGGTGAGCAAGACTACAGTATAGCGACTGGTAGACAGAGGAGGCAGATTAGACCACCTCAGAGGTATGCTCATGCAAATATGGTGATGTATGCTCTTACTATGGCAGAGAATATTGTTGGTCAGGAACCTTCCAGTTATTCAGAAGCTGTCAAGAGCGTAGAATCAGCATAGTGGTGCGCAGCTATGACTGAAGAGATTGAGTCTCTTCACAAAAACCAAACATGAGATTTGGTTCTGTTGCCAAAGAAGGTGAAGACTGTTGGCTGCAAATGGGTTTTCAAAAGAAAAGAGGGAATCCAGGGTGATACAGATGCAAGATACAAAGCACGCTTAGTTGCTAAGGGCTTCAGTCAGAGAGAAGGCATCGACTTCACTGAAGTCTTCTCTCCAGTGGTGAAACACAGTTTGATCAGATTACTACTAGCTTTAGTAGCATTGTATGACTTAGAGCTACAACAACTTGATGTTAAAACAGAGTTCCTACATGGTGAACTTGAAGAGACCATTTACATGCATCAGCCAGAGGGATTCATTGTTGAAAATAAGGAAGATCATGTGTGCAGATTGAAGAAATCTTTATATGGTTTGAAGCAATCGCCAAGGCAATGGTATAAGCGGTTTGATTCCTTTATGATTGATCATGGTTATTTGAGAAGTAACTATGATAGTTGTGTTTATCATAAGGAATTATTTGATAAGTCTTTCATTTATTTGCTATTATATGTTGATGATATGCTTATTGCTGCTAGAAACATATCTGACATAGGTTTGTTAAAGACCCAACTCAAAAATGAGTTTGAAATGAAAGACTTAGGTGCTGCGAAGAAGATTTTGGGAATGGAAATCTTCAGAGATAGGAAAGCTGGAAAGTTGTACTTGTCCCAGGGAAAGTACATTGAGAAAGTGCTTCAGAGATTTGGGATGTTTGATTCCAAACCAGTAAGTACACCACTTGCTACGCACTTTAAGCTTTCAGCTTGCCTATCTCCCCAGACAGATGAAGAGGAACAGTTCATGGCTAGTGTTCCTTATTCAAGTGCAGTTGGCAGCATCATGTATGCAATGGTTTGCACCCGTCCAAACATTTCACAGGCCGTGAGTGTAGTTAGCAGGTATATGGCTAACCCAGATAAGAGTCATTGGCAGGCTGTGAAATGGATACTCAGGTATTTGAGGGGAACCCTGAACTTTGGGTTAATATTTGATAGAGATGTCGATCTCAGTTCCAAAGTTACTGTTTTTGTTGATTCAGATTATGCTGGAGACTTAGATAAAAGAAGATCATTGACAGGTTATGTTTTCACTCTGTGTGGGTCAGCTATCAGTTGGAAAGCAACACTGCAATCCACTGTTGCTTTATCAACTACCGAGGCAGAGTACATGGCAGCAGCAGAGGCTGTTAAGGAGGCCATTTGGTTGAAAGGCTTGGTCAATGATTTAGGTTTACAACAAGATAGGATCTCAGTATTCTGTGACAGTCAGAGTGCAATACATTTGACCAAAAATCAAATGTATCATGAAAGAACGAAGCACATTGATGTCAGGTACCATTTTCTCAGAGAGATTGTTATAGAGAGTGCTATACAGATTTTGAAGATTGCTACTACAGAGAATCCAGTAGATATGATGACTAAGCCAGTTGCAGTATACAAGTTCAAACTTTGTTTGGACTTAATTAGTGTTCGCATTTTGTTATTCCCGTAAGGGATTTGGTGGTGGGGATTGGTTTTGTGGTCGGAGGTTTTTTGTGTTTTGGCAGAGTTCAAGCCAAGGTGGAGATTTGTTATGAGGTGGCTTGAATTCAGATTGAACAGTGCATGTATCGTAGGTTCGCTCGAGCGGAGGTTCATTCAGCTCGAGCGAAGTCAGACAGAGAGCTTCGCTCGACATTCGCTTGACATTCGCTCGACACTCAGCTCGAGCGAATTCAGACAGAGAGCTTCGCTCGACATTCGCTCGACATTCAGCTCGAGCGAATTCAGACAGAGAGCTTCGCTCAAGTATCGCTCGACATTCAGCTCGAGCAATATCCAAGTCAGAGAGCTTCGCTCGACCCTCGCTCGACACCCAGCTCGAGCGAGTTCAGGCAGAGAGCTTCGCTCGACTCTCGCACAACTGTTGGCTTGAGCGAAGTGCAGAATATCTACGTTCGCTCGACACTCGCTCGACGTTCGCTCGAGCCAATGTTCACAAAAGTGAATTCTCACTTTTCTTATAAATATCAAACGGCGCCCATTTCTTTTCCATCTTCTTCAGAATACATTTTGCTCTTGTTTTAGTGTTTTCTTGAGAGAGAAGTCTAGAGTGAGTTTGAGAGATAACTTCCTTGTGAAGTTTTGTTGTATTGATTTGTACTCCATCTCTGTTGATAGTGAAATCTTCGATACCGACCCCACTAGTGGACGTAGGCTCATTTTGAGTTGAACCACTTAATTCTTGGTGTTCTTTCTGTGTGATTGTCATCAATTTCTTTCGTTTAGTTCCGCTACTATACTTCGAGTTAGTCTTAGCTACACTTATTCCCAACAGTAGCCCTGGATGGATTGAAACTGAATAATGCTTCGATAGAGAGGCGGCCCCGAGCAGCAGGTTTGCGGTGCCAGAAGTGACAGCTTGCTTTAACAGGGAAGCCTTCCTCCTAGAAGCTGGACGACACGCCTCGGAGACTGGCGAGCTTGTTTTACACCCTATTTTTTTGAACCGGGTTTGAGGGCGTATGCTATACCTTTGTGAACTGTGGCTTCCTAACTGGGTCTGAGGGGAAGAAGAAGATAAACGGGAAGAAATGAAGTTAAGCGAAATTTGGTGGGAGAGGTAGGCAAAGAAGGACCCTCAGGCTCCAAAGAAAGACGGACTGGGATCAAATTGCAAACAAGAACCAGGATGGGTTTTACGAAGAGCTTCGAAACGTAGAGAAGAAGGAAGCTGTTTAGTAGGCCACTCGGAAGTCAAGTCATTGCAGGTTTGAACTGGATATGTTCTGTGAACAAAACAACCAAGCATGTAGAAGAACGGTTGGAAAATATCAACAATAATGCTATCAAGCTGACGTTCCAATTTGTATTGAGGACTTACTTCACAGGCAGCTTGATTTATGGTTTGTTCTAGCAGCTTAAAGTCTCACTGCCATTGAAAGTTTTTATGGTGACCATGGGCTTGATTTGGTAGATTTGTCTAGGAAGAATGTGCTCTTGCTTTGCCAGTTTTAAAGCGGAAACAAGAAGAGTAAGCGAGGTGTCATTCTGATTTTAATGTAGTGGGCTGAAATTTATTCTACTAACTCTCACAGATTACTTGGAAAGATATTCAGCATGAAAGGCTCATGATATATTACGAGTACACTAATGGTAATACCTACTACCGAGGCGCATATGCAAGTAGAAACTCTTGCCTTGCCTGCACAGATGAAAGAAGTTATAAGTGCAGAGACAACAATTGGCGTCTTGATTCTTGCTATTGCTTTCAAAAATAGACAGTCATCAATTCAGACAATTTTCATATTTGGAATATGAGCACCTCGATCCAGATATCCATGGCGATCAATATCAACTCAAAAAGTGGAGAAGTTTTCCAGATGAACAGTTGCAGCCAGAGATGAAAATATCAATTTGGCAGGATGTTGCAATGGGGCACCATAAATTCAAGATATCGAGTTCCATATCCTGCTACAAATATTCAAGTTGTAGAGCCCAGACCGTATCAAATGATGGAAAGGAAGTTGCAGCTAAGCTATGGCCGATTCATTTAGAGCAATATTTTGATTTCTTCTGGTCGGAATGACAGGAGACTCTCACTTTTCTGGAGATCAGATCTCTCTCTCTCTCTCTCCATATACATATATATTGTGTATATATGTTTGGGGAGGGGGTCTAGGCGCAAGTTTCTTTCTTCTGTTGTTGATGATGCATGTCAATTAAGGATTGAATGTTACTGAGAAGTATAGAGAAAGAGGACTTTTGCTAGTGTTTTTGGCAGTTACATCTGAGAACTTTGGAAGCGATATAAGGCTTTATAATCCGGTTTTGAGTTTGAAAATGAGCTTCAGTTGGAGACCCGTGTGTTACTTTCTTTTTTATTTCGATTTGAAAAAATTTGAGGCTGATCATCTGTGTAGTTACTCGTTATGATTTGTTTTGAAAACTTGTACTACTTTTCTTTGGAAGACGATGACGACGTGGTACAGCCGATTCCCACGGTTTCGCGCCTCGGTTGCATATAGCAGGATTGGATTCCGTTCTCTCTTCCGTTTGATATGGTCCCTCCACGTTGCACTGCTTTTTACTCTCTTTTTTCCCACCTTCTGTAAAACACATCGCCTATCGCCTTCGCCTCCCAGCCCCATTGCCCATCCACATCGACTTTGCCCCCAGCCTCACGAGTTCGTCTCCCCTCCCCTCCATCTCCGAAGTCCAAAAAGATTCCAAATTCCAAACCCACTGAACTGTCCAGAAAAAAGAAGAGAGCCGAAGAAGAAGAAGAAGAAGAAGAATAAGAAGAAGAAGAAGAAGAAGAAGAAGATTAAAACAGGACTGGTACAACCACTCATATTCTATTGTGTGTGTTCAACAAGGTTTTCAGATCTGTCTGTAATCGAGAGTTAAAAGAATTTTTCTTTGGCCTTGCTTTCTCTCCAAGCTGTAAACTTTGCTTTTTTCTTTCTTTTTTTTTACTCTCTTATTGTTCAAAGGTTCATTTCTTTTCCTTGTTTTGCACTGTGGGTTTGGTGAATCGCACATGTCATTGGGGTGTGTCTTTGGTGCTGTAGTTTCAATGCTTTTCTAAATCTGATCTTGGGCTTCATCTATCATTGTTGTTAAGGTTAATGTGTAGTTTGGTGGGAACTTTTCTTGCTGCTCAGTTTTGTCTTATGTTGTTTTGTTTTATTTTGGTTTTTCTACGGGGCTGCTCTTCAGGACTCTTTTTTGCTCCCTTTGTCTTTGAATTTAGGGCCACTCTTTGCTGTGGATTCTTGTATTCTGGTTTGTTGGCTCTGGTATAAAGAAGTTTAAACTCGTGCAATTTTAGTTGTTATAGCCTGCACTTGTCGTTGGTTTTTCCCCTGTTATTAATCTGTAAATGGTGCTTTTGGAGGTTTGGGGAGCAGGGGATGCCTTTTTTTCCCTTAATGTTGGTAGGGGCAGGGGAAACTGAGGTAAAATAAAAAAAAGAAAAAAAAAACTAAATGTTGTGCCGATTGGAGATTCCTTCGAAGATGGAAGGGAGGGGAGACGAACTAGTGGGGTTGGGGGGCGAGGGCGAGGTCGATGTCGATGGGCAATGGGGTTGGTAGGCGAAGTTGATGGGCCGTGGGGCTGGAGAGAAGGAGACCAAGCTCGAGGGGATGTGTTTTACGCGAGATGGAAAAAAGAAAACAAGTAAAAAGCAGTGCAATGTGGGGGCACCATGTCAAACGGGAAACGGGAAGAGAAAATGGAATAAACGAGCAAGGTTCTCTAAGAGTATTGATATTGGTTTCATCAAAGTTATTTTTAAAATTTGATGAAAAATACATAATTTTTATAAATCTAAAACTTTCCTAGCCATGACTCCATATTAAATTAGCTATTGAATTTATCAAAATAATAATATAATATTATTTTTTAATAAAAATATTTTTATTTTTTTCATATTTTATAATTACATTAATCATATGTTAATTAATAATTTAATTTGATTCTTACATTATTATTACAAGACAGTTAGAGATTAAACGTGAATAAAAAAGACTTTTGGAGATTAAAAGTGAATAAAAAATAGATTTGAAGAAATCTATCCATTTACTGTAGTTCAAAATTTCACACTTATATCTTTGACTAATCTAATGTAGCTCTATTTTGATAAAATTTATCAAATTTTACATTTGACTAACCTTTTGATAAAACCAATACCAATGCTATAAGATTTTCAATTCTCTTAAAAATTACAAAAGAGATGCATCTCATGCATAAGCTACCAGTCATGTGATATTCCTTTATTTAGTGCTAACAATAGTTCATTCATTATCAAAATATTTTATTATTACTTATTGTTATTATTAATTATTAATTATTATTATTTAATATTTTATTATTAATATTTCAATACTTTATTATTACTATTCATAATTGTTTTCAACACTTCTTTCTATTCAAATGTACCACCACGTTCTTGGGACGGGGGCTTGGCTTCAGGTAGCCAACTGGCTAGGCTACGTACCACTAGTTTAGTTGGCTACCTACCACTAGTTTGGACTGTGCTTACTCAATATGCACCCTTCACCCATCATTAAAACTTAAATATTATATCAGTTAATAAGAGTAAAATGATTTATAAATAATAATAAAATGATTTAAATTAAGATTATTATTAAATTTTAAAAAAATAAGAAAAAAATTGAATAAAAATATTATAAAATTAAAATCTTATTTTTAATATTATTTTTATTTTAAATTTTAAAAAAATTATATTTATATTTTATTTAAAAGTTTTAGGTGTCGTTTGGATTCGAAAATGAATTGAAATAAGTTGAGATGAGTTGTGAATAGTAGTGAGATAGGTTGTGAATAGTAGTGAGATTAGAGAGTTAAAGTTAATTAATAGTAATGAATAATAGTGAGATAAGTTGAGATGGGTTGTGAATACAAATTGAATCTTAAAAATAATTATAATAATTAATAAAGAAATTGAAAATTATAAATTAAAAAATATTTTATATTTAATTAGTATTTAAATGTCACTTTCTTCTCGATCGTCGTGTGAACGTGATGCTACTGGTCATCAAGTCAACTTTAGGTTTTACTTCTTATAAAAAAGCAAGTTGCCCTTAGTAATATGTTTTTTCTAATAAAAAAAGGAAAAGAAAAAAAAAAAAAGCAAGTTGCTCATCTCAATACTTTGACAGCCAAGTCAAGTTGTTATCCGTATATATAAGGTGGGGGTGGGCAATCATCTCTTCAAGTTCGTCGGCCGGTGAAGCGCGACTTCTGCCAAGTGAGATTTACAAAGTAGAGCCCGTGTCCAGACCTGTAAGCAATGCCTTCGTATTTTGCATCAAATATTTTGCTTACGTTAATTACGTAGATCGTCATGTACAAAGTTTGACGGAATGATCACATACGTGGTGAGGGGATTTTTTGAAAAGATCTAAACGTTGTTGGGATCGATGGAGTAGATGCATGCGCGCATGAATCTGTATATATTCTGGGTCCCTGTATTAATTGCCGTTGATTAATTGCTGCAGCTAGCATGCTTTGGTTTCTCGTGCTTCTTTACATCTATCGTCTTTACTGCAGTTGACTTCTTGATATGGGATTTGATTTCAGTTAATATTACTTTTTTGTCTGGTGTTAGGAGTTCTTGCTAATTTTGTATATCTATATAAGCTCCGTCTAAACTAGTTTTTGTACTGATAGCCGCATGTAGGTTATAATTAATCTTTGAAGGAAAAAAAAAATATATGGAAAATGCTTCGCAGATTTTTCTCTCTCCTTTCTGGTCTCTGCCTCTCTTCTCCCCGCAGCTTCCTTCTTTTTTCGCTTCTTCTTCTTCTAGTACTCTTTTATTTTAGTGTTCTTCTCCTACACCACTAGCTCTTCCAAGCACAACTTTCAGAGCAAATTAAGAAAAACTACTTGCAGTATAATACTTGATATATTTTGTAAATGTTGTAGTCGTAAAATCTTGGTATCGCAGAGAATCAGAAAAACTTGGAACGCATGGCGGAGGAGAACGAGAATGAGAGCTATAAGAAATACGGGGACTTGTACCTGGCAGTGCGACGTGGGAATTGGAACGCAGTACAAGAATTTCTGGAGCGTGAACCCGATGCATTGACTGCAAAAATAAACTGGAAATACCAAACGCCGCTTTACGTAGCTGCGGCTGCAGGACAGGTGCATGTAGCGAAGAAATTGGTGGAGAAACTGCCGGAAGAAAAGTTGGAAATGCAAGATTATTACGGGTACACAGCTATTACAGAGACAGTGATGCGTGGAAACCACGAGCTTACGGAGTGCATACTTAACAAGAACAAGAAGTTGATCAGCATCACCAATCACATTGGAAATTTGCCGCTTATTCAGGCTATTTACTATGGCCAATTAGAAATGGCTCGCTATTTGTATGCTCTCACTCCGCTCGACGATCTTTTGCCTGCGAAAGACTACAACGGTCCTAATTTTTTCACTTACTGTATCTATACCGGAACTTTAGGTACGCACGTAACAACCAGTCTTCCTGCATGCAGGTCTTGACTTAGCTATTCTTGAATGGTCGTTGATCTATATTTCATTAATATTGTTTTTAATTAAGACGCATACATGATATATATACATATACATATATATATATATATATATATATATATATATATATGCTAATAACATGACAACGTACGTACGTACAGATATTGCTTTGGATTTAATGAAAAGGCACCCACCTTTGGGCCTTGCTCGAGACAAATACGCGATCACACCGCTGTTGGCATTGGCGTCCATGCCTGATCTATTCCCCAGTGGAAATCTCGATCGGCTCGTGTTTTGGAAACGATGGATCTACGAATACTGTCGGTTACTACCATGCACTACAAGTACTCTTTTCTGTCGCTTAATTAATTACTTAAAGATTCTTAATTGGCCCTTTCTTGCTGAAAGGTATACATATTCCTCCGAATCGTGACTCCAAGGAAATTCATTTGAACGTTCATAAGGTAGAAACCGAAAGCCAGAAAGCAAAAACTTTCATATCAGGTATCATGTCTTTGCCTAATCGTAGTACGTACTAATTATTTTTACAAAGTGACATTATTACAATATTTCAGGTTAGTAGAATAATTGTATCCATATCTTTACTTATTCCTACTTTATTAATTCTATTTTAGTAACAGTTTTATATTATGATCAGCGATCAAATTTTGTTCTTAATTTACAGTGCCAGCTCTATTGCGCCTTCTAGTTTCAAATGTCCTAAACATCTTGGGTACATTATTTCTTCCATCCGACCGAGCTCTGAATTAAATTTATAGAGGACTTTCTCTGTTGTTTATTTATTTGAAGTTTCGGATGCAGGGTTAAATTTACAATATTGTTTCGATTATTAACGCATGCAGGAATCAAGCATTTATATCAGATGAAGTTGACCCATGTCCAAGCCCAAGAACTTCTTAGTCTAATGTGCTCAAGAATAACTTGTTTAGACTACTACGAAAGGCGAGATGGCTGCGTTGAATATGCCATCATCAAAGCTGTCGAGAATGGGATTTTTGAAGTTGCTTCTGAGATGCTGAAGGCGGATCCAGATCTTGAGTGGACCTTTGATGGACAGAAGAGAAACTTACTTATGCTTGGTGTCTTGCATCGTCAAGCCAAGATCTGTAGCCTTCTAATAGGGCTTGATTTGAACAAGGCTCTGGCATGTTATGAAGATAGGGAGACCAATGGCATTTTACATATGGCAGGAATGTCAGGAGAATCCCGTACTATGCTTAATCGCATCCCAGGTGCAGCTTTGCAAATGCAAAGAGAACTCCAGTGGTTTGAGGTCTTCTATCTATCTATACTTTTGCTTGTAGCCTTTTAGATTTTATTACATGATTATAAATAGCTGCATGTAATATTGTAATTTTAACTATATTAATTTTTGCTGCCTTTCTTTCTAATTAGATTTTATTTAACAAATGCAGGAGACGAAGAGAGTTTTCCAACCCAAGGTCAGGGAAGTCACTAACACGGATGGTTTGACTCCCCGAGAATTGTTTACGAAAGAGCACAAGGCCATGTTGAAAGAGGGAGAGCAATGGCTAAAGGACACTTCGACATCTTCTACAGTTGTAGGTGCTCTCATTATTACCATTATGTTTGCAGCAGCCTTTACCGTTCCAGGTGGTAACGACCAAAACACAGGCTTGCCAATGTTTCTGCATAAAAGGCTGTTTATGCTCTTTATAATATCTGATGCCTTGTCCCTCTTCACTTCCTCAACTTCAGTTTTGATGTTTTTAGGAATTCTCACGTCACGTTATTCCGAAGGTGACTTTCTCAAGTCTTTACCAACAAAGATGATAATAGGTCTTTCCACGCTCTTTTTCTCCATTGCAACGATGATGGTAGCCTTTTCTGCTGGTCTTTTAATTATGCTACGTGACCAATCATGGATTGTTGTTCCTATAATTTCTTTGGCTAGTGTTCCAGTCAGCCTCTTCGTATGGATGCAGTTCCCTCTTCTTGTTGACATGGTCATGTCAACTTATGGACCAGGAATCTTCGATAGTAAACTGAAGATTGTCATTAACTAGTTCACTGAAAGTTGTTGCAGATGTGTGCAGTATCGTGTTTATAATGTGTTCCACTAATCATCGGCGCGGCATACCATCCAGATCAACCGATGATTGTTTGCTTTTTTGGGAAGGATGAATGATAAACATTCTGCTGTCTTATGTTGCATATTTTAAGCAGTTGCCCTCGTTTTAAGGAGATGGCCGTACCTCAAGTGTATAAACCTAACATTCTTGTTCATCATTTGCCAAAGAGGGTACTATTGCATATATGGCTTAGACATCGTAAAATTCACTTCACGAGGTTTTAGAATTTGGTGATTGAGCTAATTGTTGATTGTTTCTGCATGCCTTGCTAGCT
The DNA here is from genome assembly GCF_004785595.1 of Juglans microcarpa x Juglans regia. Classification (NCBI taxonomy): domain Eukaryota; kingdom Viridiplantae; phylum Streptophyta; class Magnoliopsida; order Fagales; family Juglandaceae; genus Juglans; species Juglans microcarpa x Juglans regia. The sequence goes on along the minus strand of NC_054604.1, from coordinate 37,012,442 downwards.
GGTCCAGTACTTCATAAAATGTTTAACAGACAACAATTAATAGTGCAAGCTAGAGCTAAAACAAAACAAAGCCCTGGAGAATGTCATACTCGGCCAATCGAAATTATTTTAAAGTAATCATGTCTGCAAGAAGGAAAAAAAGGTCGTCAATATCGTAGATCTAAACCGTCAGATTGAAGCGGCCTGTTGTTAAATTAACTCGCAGGAGTAACTGCAATTTGAGCAGTTATAGCAAGAACCTTAATTCGTGGTTCAACTCGACAAAAAGTACTGATGACGAACACATGAAAAACGGACGGAAAAAAGTGGCCTCCCCCAATTGTTCCAAGTATTCCATGAAATGGGTCGCAAGAATTTAAATAAGGCCACAAGTGATCTTTAATTATCTCGTGTTATATATTATAATATATTGCTCCCCAAAGAATTTTATAAAATTAATTGTAAACCGAAATCAAATACTCTCGGAATAACAATAAATATTATATTTGCTAAATTAAATATGAAATTAATTTAATTGTGAATACCGAATTCATCAAGAAGATCCTGATGAATCTTGCATCCGCTTCGGGCTGTCGGAGTAAATATTGTTCCTCGCTCTCCACGTCCTCAAAAACATCCTCGTCAAGAGTGTCATCACTCTCCTCATGATCTTCAGAGGCATCCGTACTCGAGAAAGGCTCCAAGTAAAGGTCATCGTCGATATAGATAGCCTCAAAATCTATTGCAGCTGTTGGCCTTTGGTGCTGTGAGAAAGCAAAAGCCCAACTCTGCAATATTGAGTGGAGAACTGAAGTACAGAGATTCCATACCTTTGCAGGGCTTGGAAGCATTTTCTCTAGGCCAGCTGGCTAAAGCGCCTAGACATGCTTTGATCTGTGTATGCTTTCATCTCTCCGTCGAATTAGGAAAGAGGAGAGAAGTCAAACATCTAGAGTACTACTGTTTCTTTGAGATCACTACTAGCTATTCTGGTTGGGATGATCATATATTTTACCAAATACTACCATTAGGAATGTGATCTTAATCTATGTAACTATGGAAATTCTAATTTCTCGGTCTTTCGTTAATAATTGAGACTGATTTTCTTGCCATGCATCCTTTTTAACATCTTAGTCCCAAGCGTACGTACGTAGATTTTCTTTGTTTTGGAAAAGAGAATAGTTTTCTTCACCGTCGATCTACTGTTATGGCAGTTCCTTGATCTCTTATTGACGAGAAAGATAAATAAAGATTCGCAAGTACGTACTCGCACTCGCACCCATATATAGTATATATGTTTGCATTGTTTGTGTGTGTGTGTAATTATAAAATCATGCTCTTTTAAGTCACTCTCCCGGCCCTCCAGAGTTTCCCCGAAGAGTACTACTACGTACTAGAACAAATTAGGGTTGTCATTTGATGCACGTTTTTGATAAGGTCGGTATCCGATCGATATGGTCAAGTATATATAATATCATTGTAGTTCAAGAAGGAAATGCAATATTAATTCCACATAATTAGTAGTTGTGTATATATAGGATTTCTTTACTACATATTGCGATCGAACTGCATGCGGCCTTCTCTTGAGATTTATTTTTTAACCCGAGATATCATGTATTGACATATATATAATTCATACAAAGTCATCGCATGCATCAATATCCCACCGGCCGGCGATCCCCTCTTCGTAGAAAAAGACCCCAATCGAGTTTCTCTATCATCATGCAAACAATAGAAAAGATAGAACTAGATTAACTGACAGTCAAATAAAGAGAGTAGACCTCGCCTTAATTACTAAACCAATATATCCAATCGATCGAGGGCCCTCCAACGTCAACAATTGTGAAAGCCAATTACAGCTAGCGCAGAAGCTGCTAATGCCTAGCTAGCCTGCCTGGATTTTCATGCCCTAGCCAACTAGTATTATTAACTTTTACACAGATCGAGTTACGATCATGCGATATATGTGCTGTGATTTGAATCGCTCGATAGATTTTTTTTGTTTTTACCGTTCACTTAGCGGCAGGTCATTTTATGTGTATAAATCGTATACTCAATTTGAATTCCAGTTAAGTATTAATTAGTTTCATTTGATGTGAAAATAAGAGCCTTCGCCTAAAAAAATAATTGTATGGACACAAGTATGTTTTTAAAACTCGTGTTGCAACCGCCGGTCAATATATGTGGACTTTTTGCAGCGAAATTAATCGCCGGGAAAAGTGAATCCCTTGTGGTATGGTAAGTCCTTTGTCTGATTATTTTGAATTTTAGATTCAAGAAACTGTCTTTCATTTAAAAGTCAAAGGCCGCTTGATTGACATATATAAAAACTAAATATTGCAGAAAAAAAAAAAAGAAACTCATGTATATACGTTTCGTTGCTAAAAAAGAAATAGACAGCATTCGGCTAAGAAACGGGCCCGTTTCCTACAAGTTACAATTCCTGATTTTCCAAGATCGAAGTTGGTTAGAAAAAGTCTCATTTCATGCATGGGCTGAAAAAGTCTCATTTTTGCATTAGAAAAATTCTAGATATAAACTTCATATTTTATACACTATTTAAAAATATATAATTTTATCTTTTTAAAATATAAAATATGAGGATAAAAAAATAAAATTATATATTTTTTAAGTGGTGTGTATGTGCGAGGCTTACGAGCTCTTTAGAAACGTACAACTCATGATGATCATTAACCTTCAAATATCATTAATCAATAAGGGTAGCATTTAATCATGGTACTGACACAAAATGCAGTTTCAGAATATAAAGATACTGCGCACTACGGTCAGCATAAATCGCACCACAAGATCCAACGATATCATCCAAGCTAGATTCATAAACGTTAAAATGAAGAAAATCTTAAAACATCCATCAATTATTTATATCATGGATGAAGAATCCATATAGAGCTAGCAGCGCCTTACAGTTGTAGTTTGCCTAACAACCGCGATTCAACATTTTGTAGAACTCTTCAATTGATCTGTCTCTCAAGATTCAACCTTTCACGAAAATCCCTGATGAAATTTTCTGATTTCGCATTCAATCCATACAGTAGAAGTGTTTTGGAATCAGGTGTCTCAAACAGAGCAAATTCCGTTTTGTCTTCATCATCAGCCAATGGATCATCGTATGATTCTGCCTCATGATCTTGCCAATAATCACGATCATCGTCTGCTATCTTCATGTTAAGCGGCTGCTGCTGGCAGTCATGTGGCAGTACTACTGCAGTTTTTGCCTCCACTTCCTTGTACGGCAAAAGGTCGCCCACTTGTATGTTTGAAAGGCCACTTTGAATTTCTAGCCCCTGGTGACGATGACGATCATGGTAGCCGTAGGAGTTAAAATAGATATGGCGGTGGCAGCCACGATTACTAGAGGAAGGACGACGGAGGCGGCCGAGAAGTTGACATGTGGTTTTTAGAAAGGATTTAGATTTACCAAGAAGTCGAGTTTTGGATTGGAGGGTCGTGGAATTGAAAACCTTCCACATTTTCTTATTGTAGGGACGCTCTTCTTCGAGAGCTGACCAACCCATCAAAATGATACAGGTTTGCTGGTTTATTTAGTGCCTCTCTTGATCTCCCTAGGGAAGAAAGGGAAGACTTAACACCAAGTTCAGGGCTCTTTGGAAATTTTCGAAATGGCCGATGCCATTAAATCCGTGATAGCGGGCTAGACATTAAATGGTTCAATACCTCCATGAATGGAAATAATCGTTTGGGCGTATCTAGGAAAATATTGATGTTCTCTATACATGGTGGCAATCCTTTCGACATGAACGGGATACATTTTTAAATGAAATAGGAAAATTATTTGTTGGGATTCTTTTTTTTTTATTTTTTTTTATTTTTTTATATAGAAATATTGCTCCATCCCACGCTTAGATTTGTTCCGGTTAATTTGCTCAGAAAGAAAAGATCATGCACACTATCACGTTGTAAATCTTTTCGAATCGTAAAAAAGGTTTCGATCAAAAAGATTCTAAGAAATTGCCGCTGATTTATTTTCATGGTGAGGACCCATATATCATTGAAGGGTCCGAACAAACAAGCAGAAAACGTAAAATTAAGATCTCGTTTATTGTTGTAGATGATATGAAATGAAATGAACTGAAATTAAAATTAAAAATTAAATAAAATATTGTTAAAATATATTTTTTTAATATTATTTTTATTTTAAGATTTAAAAAAATTGAATTATTTATTTTATTTTGTGTGAAAATTTGAAAAAATTATAATGATTAGATGAAATAAGTTAAAAAAAATTGTGAAAGCAAACAAGACTAAGACTTTCTTAAATATTTCGTCGACGTTAAAGTTGGGTCGATCATATTACCTTCAAGCCATGTTTGGACGATAAAGTTGGGTCGATCATATTACCTTCAAGCCATGTTTGGATTAAAAAGTGATCTCAACTCATCTCATCATTACAATTTTCTCAAATTCTCACACAAAATATAATAAATAATTTAATTTTTTCAAATCTCAAAACAATAATAATATTAAAAATAATATTTTATTCAATTTATTTAAAATCATACCATCGACTCACTATCCAAACCACATAAAATGTAGTAAATTTATCACATCAATCTCATATAAAATTCCAACTCAAGTACTTTATGAGGTTTTTCTATGTATAGAGGTTTGAATGAATTGAACAGGTTGTCGTTGGACCTTGGTGATACCCTCGGTATTATTTCCTGGTCAAAATATAAAATCAATAGAAATAAATTACCGAAAAATCATCTAAACGCTGCCCAGTCAAAGAAAGAGATCGTTGAGTTTCCGTTTCAATACAATTACATGCGTGATAAGGCGATAAATATATCAATGGACGAGTTTGAGACTGGAGAACTCGAAAATATTCTAATGCTCGATTATTAGGATACTCAGAACTCTAATGCCCAGATATGGCAGCCTTTCCATTTGTGATCCAACCTCTGTCCATTTTATGTTCCTGGAAATGCCGACGCCATCCATTAATCGTACGGGTTTTTGAAATTCTTCAAGAGATCCGGTATATCATAGCCCAGCATATCATCAACAGCTTGTATCATTTTGGGTTTCAACTTATCAAATTTGTCGATACTGTAACCGCTCAAGATCTCCCTGAAGTGGTCGACGTTCGGGAAATCTCCAGGAGGCAAGTGGAACTCCCTTTGGACCTGGTTTAACAAAGTGGAGGTACGTACGGAATTACATAAAATGGTCTTAATATGCTAAAAGGAAATGATGAAAACAAACTTTAAGTGGAGGAGACGGGGCAGAGAGTTGAAACCTTTCCAAACTCATCAGCCAAATTATCTATGAGTCTCTGCTGGGCTTTAGCCTTTCCCATCATAGCAGGCATCTCCTTTTTAAGATGACTAATGATGTAAGCATGTATCTTGGCTGCTCGAGCACGTTTTACAAATTCATTGATCTGCCAGATAAAAACCCCGGTTAAAAGCCCTTCAACCTTCGAGACGTTTAAGCATAGAATTACTATGCTACCACTCAGGAGATTTTCTTACTCATGAGCTACAGGCACAACTGAACTCGTTCAAGCAAAGAAAATTTCATGAGACATGGATAGAGACACTCACTCTGCGATCACAAGCTTTCTTTGGAATATCTTTTAGATCAGCAAGAAGGTCCTCCTGCTCTTTTTCAAAAAGTTCTTTCCCAATTGGACCAGTAGCAGCTTCATTTACAGGTTTGTCATTGAATGAGCTGCCAAAACCAAGTAAGGATATCACTACGCATAGTAAGATTGTGATGAAAGTCACATTCACATGGAAAGGGGAAAAATTATAGGATTAAAACTTTAAACAATTCGGTGATATGTGAAACCATGTTATCAGATCTTATGAAATATAAGATATAAAGCCCATATTGTACAGATCATTTCAAAAATAAGATACAAAGCAGTAATTCAGTATGAATATTTGCAATAAACTTGAAGTCATGCATATGCCTCAGGTACGACAACAAAAGACTTCTACTGGGTAAGTTAAGCTACAAATTATAGGGAGCCTACCCGATATAAACGCGCATAACCTCAGGAGTGTTTATAACTTTCCCAAGTGACCACATTAACGCTCCATAAACCCGCATCAGCTGCAATGTTATATCATGGGATGCAAGTTAAGCTGCTACCACCCAGTATGCAAGCTTAACTGTGTGTATGCAAGTTAAGAGTTACTTGGCAGCAAAAATTCTTACTTGCTGGGTATCAACTTGGTCTGCCTTGTTAAGAACCACTCGAATCTTGTCATCATGACCACGCAAAGATGATATCACTCTCTTGAATTCATCACTGACGTCAAGTTTGTGAGGATCAAACAAAAGTAGAATAAGGTCACACTTAGCAGCAAACCATGATGTTACACCGGTAAAATCATATGCTCTCTGTGTTCGTTGCTTTTCTCCAGACAGAACACCAGGAGTATCAACAAAAGTGATATGCTCCAGCAGCTTCAAATATTAAAAAGAGCAAGTTTCAGTTCCACCAAAGGATAATCTAGACAATCTATTTTTATTCTAGAAAATTAACTCACGGGATGAGGCATTTGAGAACACTCAAATTTCGACAAAAAAGCAGTTCCAAAATTTGTCAGCCCACTGAATGGCATGTCTGCCTGAACGGCAACGGTGTTTCCAGGGATACTTCTTTCATCAGTTCCAGACTGTATACAAGCCAACATAGCTAGTGAACACTTGCAAGATTTCACAAGGTAAGCAGCAGACTATCTCATGCATACAGAATACTGAAGGAGAGAGAATAGTCCAAAAAGTTAGCCAGATTCATAATCATAATATAATTGTTCCAAAAAGAACATAAACTACAAGGCTTATGATGGGTATAGAAGAGAAAGAGAAATGGTGGCTCAAATTCTTTAATAAAGATCTCCAAGTCCTAGGCCTCGTAACAGAAAGGGTACCAAGAGGCCTAACCATGCATTTGATATTAAAAACATACGAGAAACCTGCCCTTTTTTCAGTAAGATGATCTCCGTGTATCTCTTTTCTTTATTTTTCACTTCTTCACATGAACACTTGCAAGAGTTGTAACATAATTTTTTTAACAACATCAAATGGTACTTCAAGATCTTTATCGGGGATAGCAAATTAAAGAAAGAAATGAAGCTGATATAGTGAAGTTGCATCAAAAGACAAAGTAAACTGCATGCAAAAACTGCACAGTAAAGAACAAACCCAAGGTGCTGACAAATATGAATCATATTACTTTGGACAATGACATAGAAAGGATCAAGCTCATAAAAAAGTAAACAGTGACGATCAGATCAATGCTAAATATAACTTAGCATATTTGTAGGCAAATTAACAAGTTTGTCGACAAAAATGATCATTCTAAGAATGGCAATGATACACGAATGCCAATGGTCTATGGGTCTAATGGCATATCCTACCCTGTGGACACGGGGGGAAAATAAGTGTATGAGTGTGATGAGATGATTGTTTTTACCAATGACAATACGATCTATAATATAGGAATAAGAATCCAAATTTGGCAGTAAAAAAATTAAGTTCTCGAAAGAGCAGCGAAACATGCCTGTACCCATCCCTACAAAGAGGAATAGTGTGTAAATGTAATGAACCACAAAGAAAGTTTTCATAAACAAGCAATTACCATCATTAATTTTAAAATTTCCAGAAAATATCAATTTGCTCAAGCATTGTCCTTGAGGATTTTAGGGGGTGAAACCTTCCTCAAAAACTCCCACGACCTAAATAATGAAGAATAGGTGTGCTGAGTGCAGCAAAGATAACTCAATCCTTATTCATTGCAAAATTCAACAACTTATCTTCAGCATTCAAAACATAAAAAATTATGCTCTGTTTTTGGTCCTGATTAGAACAGACAAACTATAGGGGACCAGTTAGATAAGTAACTCCAAATCTATGGTGATGAAGGAAGGCAAGCAGGAAAAGGAGAAATGATCACAAGAAGATGAAAAACGTTCAAAACTCTCTGTAAGCTTTAGGAAAAAGGGAGGGGAATAGATATAAATCTCTTTTAATGATGTTAAATCTGAAGAAAAACTAGAAATTTAATTGACTTGAAGATAACAAGGAACCATGAAAAAATAATTTACTTTTAAGACTATAACTTAATGCTACACACAATAAGAGATGGTTTTGCAGATACCATGACAACAACAAATCTGTCAGTTGTGGGCTCAGGTCCAATGTGAGCTCCTGTTTAACAACATAAAAAAATCAACAAAGATTATTAAAGAATTTTAATCTAATGAGCGCTTAAATTCAAACACTATGCACACAAGATAACTTGCCTGGATAACTACTTTTCAGCAGATGCTTAATAAATGTTGTCTTCCCAGTCGAATATTGACCCAAAAGCATAACCATTGGTTTAGCATCAAAATCACTATTTGTCTGCACAAAGTTCAAAAACAGATAATAAACTTATTATCCACTGCCACCCATGATGAAAAAAAATAGCATCAACAAAATATAAAACTGGATTAGTTGTAATTCAGCATTTTATGTGAGAGGAAGTATTGAAGGTTCATTGCATACTGACCAGCGATGGGGATACAAAATCATTAAAACGATAAGCAACTTCTAACGGCTTCAGCTTCTGAATGTACAGTCTCTTCAAGCCATCAATGATTGATGTAACAGAGGAAAGCGGTACCTATGAATATAGCCAAAAAATCAAGGAAACAAAAGACATGTGGCTAGATGTGGGTGTAAGGATAAATATACCAAAAATCAAGTGGGGGACAATTAAAATTGGGCCAGATAGGACCACATAAAAATTTAACATTACACCTGCAGAATAATATTAAAAGAGTCCTCGTTTCTATTCGCAGATATTCCCATTTCCTTATTGATACAAACAAGATACTATGAAGAAAAGCTATTATATCTTAACATAAAAGTAACAAGATCATCAGCATCAAAGATTACTTATATGATACCAGCTTGGTTAGTGGAATAAATAATTCGAAAAAGGCCTAAATAACAATCCGGTATCGGTATCATATAAACAGTAACATGGTCAAAAGCCTCCAAAATATGACTAAAAAAAAGTCAAGTGCCATGTGACTCCCTCGGGATTGAGGAGCATTTTATTCTCCAACAAAAGCAGGAGAGAAATTCATTGATGAAATTAGATAGAAACTTGCATGCACAGAAAATACCTTTTTAGATGCTTTGGATGAAAACCAATTAGGTGCAGCTGATGTTTGAACTTGAGAACTACCTGCATGACTGCATCACTGAGTATACAATAAAACCAAGATATAAAGCAGCATTGTTATCTACATTGAGAAATGTCTTACCATTTGCATCAAGGTCACTTGTCTTTTCTTTTCGCTTCTTCTTCTGAGTGGATGACATGAAAAGTTAAGACTTCCTTGAAGGAAAAGAATGGAACAAAGAATCAATAAAAATCAAAACAGCATAGTTACCGCTATTAGTGCATCCAAACCCTCCATAACAGGAGGTTTCAAATCGCCCAAGTCAACTGCAATAAATGAAGCAATGCTCAATGAAAACATGAGAAGTATTCTTCAAAGCAAATAACCAAACATTAACCTTAACAATAGTTTTTTTGAAAAGCACTAGCCACATATGCACTATAACTCCGAAAGCACTTGTCAATGTTACAAGTGGAGCCCCTTTGGAATCATTCTAAAGGATAAGAATATCTTCCTCTCAGACACGCTATGTGAGCCATTCCTTTTCCCAATGTGGCATTGGGATGTTACATTACTCAACCAATCCAGGCATGTCCTATAGAGAGAAACCTAAATGTAAACAGCTCACCATCACTGTTCAGGAGATCATTTGTGATTGCATGACCAGCTTGTGCTAGAGACGCTAGCTACACGTTAAGAAGAAAGAATGGGTCAGGCCCCAAAAAAATGAATAATATTTGGGTGTAGGTCGTCCAGGTACACTAATTACCTGCATAGCAGCAATAAACTCCTTGAGGCCCAGATATCCCTGTCGCTTCGAGTCTGCAATTGCCCACACCTGAAATATTAAAAAAATTTAAAAAAAAAAACAAGAATAAGAAGTAAACAAATAATAAAGAGTAATGCTACATATCACATTCTTATCCCACCATGCAAAATGTGGCACTTTTTAACACCCTTGGATCAACCTGTCTTTTTAAAAAATAAATAAAACGTTGATGGGCAATATCACCTCATCATAGTGCGATAAAAGTGAAATAGAATTGTAGTACATAAAATTTTCCAATAATAAAGAGAAATGCTTTAAATAACAAAAACAAAATCAGCAAAATCATAATCCAGTTAGGCTTAGTATGAAAATGCTTAAAAAAATAAGGAAAGCAATCAAAAGGTACTAAGTGAGAATTCCAAAGCATGGAACCTAACATGAGAAGCGAAAGAAACATTATTACAGAGATAGCAAACATAATACTAAGCATTAATAAGAAATACGTACATAGTAATAAACAGCAGCACTAACCACAACTATCGTTTATAAAGCTATTTGTCTAAGCTATATAAAATAAACAACTAAAAAAAGGTGAAAATATTTGCAAAACCAATTTTCCAATTCGCCAATTAAGCTGAAGCAACGAATGATTCACAAATATTGGGAAGAAAACGAACGATAAATAATGAAATCAAACCTGCTTGAGATCTTGCCTGGACAAATTGGACATAGCGAAAAACTTAGTAGCATCATTCCCTGTTATACGGCCATCTCCATCTAAACAAATCGCGTAGTTCGAACATATTAAAAAAAAAACAAAAAAAAAAAAGGAAAAAAAAAAAGCAATAAGGCTATAATTCAAAATCTTAAAAACGAAAAAACGGAGAATTGATTTATAGTGAAACAATCTTCAATATTCTTTCAACCAAACGAGGAATGGAGATCAAATTTGGTGCGAAAACCAAATTTAAATAGAAGGGGTAAATGTACCTGAATCAGCGTAACTGAACCACTCCTGATAGATCTTCTGGTGCTCTTTAGAGCACGAAGTAATTGGAATGGAAGCAATCTCCATGGTTGAGAAGAATCATGAAAAGAGAAGAAAAATCACTTCTCCCCCGTTTTTCAGCGCGTATGGTTTCCGAATCCTATGGGGGAAGGGAAGCCGAGAGAGTCCTTCCTAGCGACGAAGCGTGACTGGGACAAGAGGAATTAACGAAGACGCTGTCGTTTTCACAATTTTGACATGGCAGTGGGCACAACGCTGGTGTTTCAAACTTTCAAGTTTGTTTCAACTTTTAACTGGCTGGCACGCGCCAAACGGAGAAAATGTATGCTATGGTCCCGCCAGGTTTCAGTGCGAAACCAACGTGGCACGTGTTTCTTTATGGTTTTCAAAAGGATCGAACATGTTTCTCATTCTCGGTCAAATCACAATTGAATTCAACACAAGGAACTACAAAAAAAAGAAATCACATTTCCTAAGGGTCAAATATTATTAGCTCACGATCAACTCAACAGGTATAATAATACGAATGAAATAATAGATTCTATTCTGGTGGAGGATCGTTACTCATTTGGTGGAAAATTTACGGCTGAGATCATGGATTCTACTTCATGATCAAAAAAATGGAAGAACACTTGATCATTATTAAAAAGGAAATACGTGCGTGGTTAAAAAATGAAAATTGTTGTTCAATTAATTTTAATATACATTCCATTAGTTGAGGTAACAAACTCATATATATATGCCATTGCATGCAGTCAACCTTTATTATATGAAAAATGCTCAACGAAACCGCCCCATGTAAGCGCCATGCAACCGGCTCCACGCCAATAAAGTGTTTTATTTAGGCAACAGGCGAGATATTATATACTCTCATTGGCATAGATATATATATATATATATATATATATATATATATATCTCGAAATTATCCAATCATTTGTTTCATAAAAATACACCCTTTGACTTATTCTTTCTCATGACAGGGGGGCTTCATATTTTAATTAATAAATGAAAACGCAATAAATCTATTAATCGAGAATCATAACAACATTATAAACCATAAAAGCCTGAAGAAACTTTGAGAACAAATCGCACGATATAAGGTAAAAGAATGAGAATAAAAATACAAAAACCAGCAACCCCCCCCCCCCCCCCCCCCCCCCCCCCCCCCCCCCCGGCCCGGCGTCCAAAAAACAGGATGTCTCTCTAACGTAAGTAATGGAGGCCGGTACGTAGGTCTCTTGGATTAATCCTTAAGAAATGCCAATGGTTTTTCCAAGCAACCAGAGAACCAAAGATAACTCGATACCGAAAATGGTGTGTAGTGTAGTCCGGTCCAACGTGAAGCCGAAAACTGTTATCCCTGCTCTATTATTCTCAAAGTACGTCACTGAGAATAAAAACAAAACAAAACAAAAATCAGTTGAATGCATTGATAAAAGGAAATGCTGTGCATAAGATAAAATGCTCATTTGTGTAAATTAAGTTTAAACAAAGCATGCATGCATATATATTACTCGTGTCATTGGTCGAGAAAAAGCAAATTCATCAAGGTCAACCATGGCATTCATTTGAAAGTGATTCTTTCTTTGTGACATGCATATATATATATATACCTAGAGCTTGTCTCTTCTGGAAAGAAATGGTGCTATACGCGTATGATGGGATCAGTTTGTCGTTATCTAGGTCATCTTCCTCATCGCCGGCTTCTTCACCGTCCGATTCTTCCCCGGCACCCATAGGAAACACTAGGCCGTGGTCCACCGGAGCTCTTGGGGTCTCACCATCGGCACCCTCAAAGGACTCTAACGTAGCGCAAACGTGCCATTTAGCAGCAAGGCATGTTACTGATTGTGCCTTGTGTGTAATCTTTGTTGCGCTCCGCATTAGTATCATGAGCCCAGTAAGAAGAGTTATAGAGCACAGCTGCACCGAACCAAAATTATTTAATTTTTTACATAAGAATGGAAGGTCATCAAATATTTTTATAAAAAAAAAACACATTTATTATTATTTTATTAATATATATATATATATACACACACACACTCTTTATATATATATAGTACCACGTACCGCGAGTTCTCCGGCTTTGTATATATTAACGTCGGCGCTGCTTTTGGTGGTGATGAGCAGCGAAGCAAATTGGCTCCCTGTGATGAGGATCAAGGCCCACAAGATGAACGCCCTGTATCGATGGCTTATGATCCGTAGATGCCTCCTGATCCTAAGGTGCTCCGACAACACGGACTCCACGTCGGAGTCCACCTGGAAAACGGACGCGAAGTCCTGCAGTCGAAGGATCTGGAGGTAGCAGATCAGACGGAAGAGAACACACACAAGGAAAATTACGGTCGTGCGATAGAGCCAAGAGCACAGCTCCATGATGCATGCGACAGTGTCGCTCACGTAGACATTGCCCAGGAAAGGAATTTGTGAGGCCCCGGAGGCGTACCACCATATCTTGTATGCGCTCTCGGCCACGAAGCAGGGGACGACAAAGACTGAGAGGAGCTTTAGTGATCTCTGCATGAATTAAAAAATATATGGAAAGTCGCTCAAATTGTAGCAGAAATATTTTACTTTATATCTAGAAAAAAAATATCTCGGAAAATACAACAGAAATTTCTGCAATTAATTTACACCATTCTACTTCTCTTTTACATTAATCTTATAGTCGCGACGGAATTCTCCGAATAAAAGCTCCATCCATTTAAGAAATTCAACGAACCAATCTCAACAAGTATTTCTCATTAACAAAATATAATTTGCATTGGTTGAACCCCCTTGCCAAATTAGGTCCAGAAAATTCTAAACCAATAATCTTACTTGAGCAATTAGAAGATCTCTATATAGATTCTTCACCTATACACTCTGTTTTCTGGGCTGTCCGCCTATACTCGTAGCAGTTTCATTTGAGCCCTTTTTTGCCCTTTATGACCCACCAAAAAGGTCCCAATTAATTTCTTCTTCGAAGAGAACACCTTTTGTGGCTGGGAAGTAAGGAACTTTATAGCCTATATGGCTGCAGACTAACACGAGCCCGAACTTGGCGAAAAAAGTCAAACTGACTGTCACAGTCACAGCTTGATTAACGCTGTGTCAATCGTGGGAAAAGTCCAGAACAAAAAACCAATTGAATAAAAATTGAGCTAAAATTGTATAAACCCTGTTTTCTGAATTTGTTTGTTTATGGGAAAAAAAAAAAAAAAAACGCCAACTTTCTAAGGTTCCTGAATTCTGAGTAAAATGCAAATATAATTAGAGAGAAATGAGTTAGGAAACTCACGTTGAGTTGTCCCGTGTATCCCTTTCGAACTGTCTCGCTCTCATCAACCAGCTTATCAAAGAACAAGAACCTCCGGAGCCCGTACTTCCGGACGAACCTGGACAGGCACACGAAGGAGAGTGTGGCGACGCTGCTCAGCGACAGCTGCACGACGCCGTCGAAGGGCCTCGAGTGCTTGCTGTCGCAGGTGGAGCAGGCCAGCAGGAAATGGGAAACAGCGGGCACGCCGATCGCAAAGAGGATGAACATGGACCAAGACAGACACGCTGTCCACACATTCGATTGGTCCACGCACATCCATTGGAGATAGGATCTGAAGCTCTGCAACTCGTCCTGCGCGTGCGAGATGCAGCGTGTGAATTTAGTGTTCCGGCTTAGCAAGGCCTCCCTATCCTCGTCTCCCATAGATTCTGTATTCGTTTGAATTATAAGAGAGACAGACAAAAGAAATTCGGAGAGGGAAAGAGCGAAAATCTTATGGGCTAATTTGTTTGAAGCTGTTTTGGTTTCGGGAGTTTACTGTGAAATAGGAGAGGCACAGAGAAATTGGAGGGGGACAATTTTGAGCAGTATCGATGGTGAATGAAATGCTGGAAAGGGTGAGCGCCCTCTAACCAATCGAACTGTGCCGGTGCCAAGCGGTGGAATACGGTTGGTTTCTAGGGTGGTAAAATAAAATCATCTTGGATTTGATTCTCTTCAATTAGTTATCGTGTGGTCAGTATTCTGTCTTGTAGTAGTTGATTGTCAATTTCTGTTTCGAAATTGTAACTCAAGCCCCAAAATCGATTTACAGATGACGAATACACGGCGCGATGGCATTCCACGTGCTCTCTCTTAGTCACTACTTTGCAACTGATTACCTATAATAATCACTGATTACCTATAATAATCATCAAAGTATACTAATTTAGCGTACAGCTGGTGGTGGGACCAGCACTGGACATGTGTACAAGTGGAACGTCATTCACGCGAAGATGGTGCCACATATGGTGCCGATAATTGGTCCCTACTTAACCTGCCAATACTTTACTCTTTGGCCTTTTTGAGATTTACAGCGTAACTGCGAAAGCAAAACCTTGCCACGTTGGTACTTCTTCAAGTATCATCCAAACTCTCATATTAAAGAAAGCGAACCTAAATGATTACTGATTAGAGTATATTAGAAGGGAAAACAAATGAGAATGAATAACGATTGGTCAAAAGAAGCTGGTCACGTACGTTGTGTGGTTACGTGTGCGGCAGGGAATGATTCATACGCATGGGATTCGTCGGGACTTATATTATTTGAGCCTAACATGATTAAGACCGATTTGGTTATACAAAACTAACTCTGTTTATAGAGTGCATATATCAATATGTCGATAGTTTGAATTTGTAACCAGAGTTGATTTTCATATATCAATCTTTTGGCCATTAGCAATCTCTTCATAGTTCATATTCAAAACCATCACATGGGCGAGACTTTCGATTGTGTTCCAAGGATTGTGTTTTGCTGATACTCCATAAAAGTGGTCCGGCCGAATTTAAACTCACTATTATAAAATGGGCTGTACAAGTCAAACAACAGATCAAGTTAAGGTGGAAATCCATTCTTAATGAAAAAACTTATGGCCTAACGGACTTGTCAATGCAATGGTAGGGAGGACATAACGATTGTATGACTGATCTTTTGTACAAGAATGTATTATTGTTAATGGCATATTCGATCAGCTACTTCCTAATGCCCAATGATAAAAATGGCCAATGCAATGTTGAGTTGATTGTGATTTGAATGATAGAATTGTATTAAGAAGTTACGACCTTGATCAGCTTCTCAATACATGCATGTTGGATGCCTCCTCAAGTCTTGATAAATTAAATCATGGATCGAGCTGAGCTAGAGCTAGAGCTAGCTAGGCAGACGTTTTGTTGTTGCAATATGATTCAGTGTATGTTTCAAACCAAATTTGTCAACCGCCTGTTTAGCCGCCCTGAATCCATCACCATAATCTTTCATGACACTCGTCTCTATCTCCATTTTCGAGTACGCTATTAGTTTTCTCACCAACCGAGTCTGCTCTTTACTCTTGTACGAGGAATGCTCATCAGTTATAGTAGACTCCAACCACTTGTAGGACATTACCTCACAGATACCTTCTTTTACTCTCTTCTCCAAACTTCGATGCTGGCCATCTTTCACTATTTAATTGCATCCATCGTAATATTTCAGATCAATAATATTGTTAATTCATAATAATAAAATTAAAAGAAAATATTTATTAGAAATTGTTGATGTCGTGTTACGCAGGTTTGGGTAACTCCACGCTCCTAAGGCTCAGTCACTTTTCTTGTGAGGTGAAGAGAGGGGGGAGCTCGGGGACCGTGATACCTCCGACGCTCAAGTTAGACCAATGTTGGAGATGAAAAGTGAAATGAGAGCTAGAGCGAATAAGCTGAGAAGTATTCAAGAATGTAAGTAATCCCCTTCTCGGCAGAGAGTGGGGTATTTATACTTGGTTGGAGTGGGTCCTGAGATGATGGTGATCAGTGTGTGGCTCCATACTGGGATCGTGTGTCCCTGCTATCCTTCTGCTTCTTATCAGTCCTACTAGGCCTAGCCAGGGTTGTCGCTGACACCCAGGAGGGCACGCCGTTGCGTGGTGACCCTCGGGATACATTGAATGCGGCATGGTCCTACCATGCCGTGCTCGCTCCTGCTCCATTAAATGCGGCGTGGCCCTAGCTAGACAGGCTCGTTCCTGCTCCTATTAAATGCGGCGTGGTCCTGGACAGGCTCGCTCCCTCTTCTGCACCATCCGGACAACTATGTCAGGGACGAGGATGTCCCTAACGATTGGCCAATTTGGTTGTCAGGCTGTCCTATTGTATCAGGGTTAGGGGTGTCTCTGTCAATCGATCAGACGTTATACCAAGTCGCACAGTCTCTCGTCCTCTTGTTAGGACTTTTGGCCTTGTGTCCTTCCTCTTGGGCCAGGCCCCTGGGGATTTCTCCCCTCACAGAAATATTCATATTGAATCAGTTGATGATACTAGATTTTTTTTTCTTTTAATATCAAACTTAAAAACTCACTTTGTGACTCGAGCCATACATGCATCATTTCGTGCGCTAATGTCGCCCCCATACAAACTCTGCATTCAATGTCCATTGATGTCTTACATTATATGTTGCTTTTAGATCGAGTACCCTGAAATTGTAGATTAAAGAATTTGTACCCCCATACACACACTTCATTTATATCACACTATAGCTAGATATATTGGCATGCAATTGCAAGTAGGAGTAAAATTTGTACCCTCATATACACACTTCATTTTTTAAAATTTTTTGAAAGGATTAATTAAGATATGCTTCACAATATTTCTGATCATGTGATATCCCATGCAAGCAGGCAATGGCTAGTAGGAGTAAACCACGTACGTGCAGTACTACATTAATGTTTTGTTTAGTTACTTATGAATTATTAATAAAAAGTGCAAAATAAATCAGGAGAAGTATGTATATATATATGCCTTGGCATCAAGATATATATAGCAGAATAAAAAGAAAAAATTATCAAACAATATCCAACTTACTGTATTTATAACTTGTACGTGAAACGTTGTGAGGCCAAGATAAGTACGATAGTCGGGATGAGGATTCTAATGTTCAGGAAATTAAATTATTATACACATACATACATACATACATGATTATATACATATATGCACATATACATATATATTAATGTACTTAATTACCGGGTGTACTACTATGTTTGAAACGTTGGAATTCTTATCACCTATAGCCTTAACCTTGTTGATCTCGTCTTTATCTACTAGCAAAATGGGAATGTCTCTCTCCACACTAGGACCTAATTTCTTATAAAATTTGTGGAGCTCTTCGACTGATGATTTTGGAATGTCATGATATCAGTTGAACTAGGGGCTTCAATTTCTTAACGTCCACGACAGCTATAGCATGACAATCTGGGCAAAGTTTCCGGCCATCTCCGACGTCAATGAGCTGCTGGTGTTTTTGCTGCTAACGAAGATTAACTGGTATCATGACATTACAAAATCATCAGTTGAAAATCATATATAGATCATCATATATCATTGAACTTTGGGACATTCAACGAACCTTGAATCTATGGCAACCCCAACAACGAGGAGTCCCGTCGGTGAGATATCTGTAACAATAAAATTAGTAGCCCCAAAATTCATCTTTCCCTAAAAAACTCTGCAACGAAATATTCGATCGATGAAAAAAAAACAAGGCATATTTTTAACTAAAATTTCCTTCACGCTCACTATATATATATATGAATTGTACGCACCAGTACTTGGTCACAAACCAGGCAAGGGAAAATTGTGCTTCGCGACGTTCCGGCCAAAACATGTTGATCGAACTGCATGCCAAAGTAATTAACGCATCAAGGTGCAAGGCTAGATCAATTTGGCTTGATTAATAAAAGGTAAAAGAAAAAAAAATGTAGTTTATCCATAAAGCCAGCTGACTGCAGTGTAAAAATATGTTATTAAAAATTGAACAGACAATATGATCATCAATTTAATTATTTTTTCTCACATAAAAAAAAAAAAAAAAAAAAAAAATCTTTAATATTAATTTGACAATATTCCCCTTTCTATACCTTTTAATCTTTATGTTTTCGAGCCTCTGATCACCTATATCATATAGATCAAGCATGTATATATTCTGCAGTAAAACTACAAACGGTCGCCAACAAAGATATAAATATATATATATATATATATTTATATATATATATATATATATGGGTTAGGCAAGTACGTAGTACTACTTCATGCTAATATTCATAAACTATAATATTTAATTAACATGCATGTACCCAAGGAAACAGAAAAGTGCCTACAAAATAAAAAGGGATCAGAGAAACAGGAAGTAGAACCCAAAAACATGCCCTACAACTTACGTACAAGTCCTGAAGGAACAAACGGCGCAGTGAAAATGTGAAAATCTATGGGACTGATAGCGAATAGAAGAAAGCAAGATATATAGAATTAAGCTCCTGAGTCGTAAATGAGTGCAATATGGCGTGAGCATGGTTGGAGCTATCAAATATATATGCATACATAATATATAGCACTCAATAAAAGAAGATTGCATCGGCGCCGCATGCACATGTATGAATGAGATCCCCTCCCAAAACCCCCTTTCTTTTCCCCCCATCCCAATATAACTCTATTCTAAGGCCTTACTGTAGCACTCATCATCCACATAATATAATTAATTGATTTAGATGATAAATTTTAAATTTTAAATATTATAAATTAAATTAAGCTACGTGGATATTATATGATAGAGACTTTGGAATAATTATTTCTCTCCGTCCAAATAAAAACGAACGAAGAAATGCATGCCGAACGTTGGATGATATCATTGGGTCGAACGATTGACGTCCCCTTTTTTCTGTCCACTCACTATGGGCCATGGCTAGTGTATGATGACACAAGTGTTGGGCATGGGCCCAATTTGTAATAAAAGTTGGTATCGTTGGTGTTGGCCCATAATCCTCCAGTGATCACTGATTACACCACGGAAGACCCATTTGCGCTTGCTCGGCATAAAACCGTTCAACCTGGATCCAATCCTTGGTTTGGGTCTTGGCTCATCTATTTTGATATCCCTGGTTAATCCACCAAGACTGACCAATACCTCTTCAAAGCTCATCAGGTTCGAATCACTCTGTGTACTTTGGATCTCATTTCTTTAAAATCGTAATGTTTAATTCTTTCATTAAAAAAAAAAAATCATATCAACATTTTTTTGGACGCTATTTTAATCATTTGTAAAAAATCGTGCACTCCTTGATTTGATAATTGATCCTACTAACATCCGATCTCAAGGAGATGACTTTCGTATTAAACATCAACCATGGCTAAGATTATGCCATGGATGAAAAATTAAACCACAAACCCCACAGCCTCCAATCTTTGAACCCAAGCAAACATGGGTTAACTTCACAAAGACAGAACACCCACCACCCATTTAAGTTTGTGCAGACAAAACTCAGACTTGGTATCGAAGTTCCTTGAAGGAAAAATCTAATCAAAATCTAGTTCCCTTTTTCTCAACCAATCCACGGCATATTTTTCTTTATTTTTTTCCCCCATACATTTTCTTCCCTCCTCGTGCAAACTGAACGAGAAACACCTTATAGATTTTGCTGATAACGATCTCACATCATGCAGTTCTCAATCATCCAAGATCTAAATAATCCACATTAAGGAAGCAAATCAATACATGAAAGGATGAAACACAAATGAAAAACCAGAACAGGAAAAAAAAAAAAAAAAAAAAAAAAAGCAACCAAATTTCAGGTTTCAGTTTTTCTTTTTAGCAGAACTAAATTAGATGGTAGATTAATAACTCTTTACACAGGGATGGATCTGTAAGAGGTGGGTGAGGAACCCCCCATCTCATAAAAATAAGAGCAACATTTATGCTAAAACGGACAAGGTGATAATCTCGTAGAAATTCGGATCGCTCTGTAATAATCTTATCTCATAATTTCTTCTTTTTTTCGCATTTAAAAAGAAAAAAAGAGAGAACCAACAAAAATTAAAGGAAAAACCAAGGCCACCATCATTACCACCGTGATAATTAGAGGCAAAGAGCTGTGCACCGGAGATCATCTCCCACAAAGTCAACCTCATCCAACTGTGGTGGTGGGAAATTGAGATCGAAAGGCAGGGGACGCTTCCGGCATGAAGACGACGCGATATCAACGTCGTCGTCGACCACTGAAGACGACGAATCACAGTCGCTGTGGCAATCCTCCGGGATCAACATGGGTGGCTTGGGATGTCGCCTCGGGGCCGCAGCAAAAGCCCGTGCGGACTGTAGCGGCAGCGGCCTGGGCCCACTAAAGGACTCGACCGTGCTGCTCATGCTGCTTGAGGCGGGCCTCTGGGGATCAACAATCTGGTGCTCCTGAAACCCATCGTTCATGTCGTACAAGCGGTGGTGATCCAAAAGCGCACAGTTTTGGTGGTTGAGGTGGCTCTGGTTTGGATTTAGCGGAGAGAAATACGAGGAGGGGGAGAGAGGGAAGTTGGTCTTGGCTTTCGGGCCCCGGAGGTTGCGAGCCGCGGCATCGTAGGCTCGGGCGGCGTCCTCGGCGGAGTCGAAGGTGCCGAGCCAGACGCGAGTCTTTTTCCATGGGTCTCTGATCTCGGCTGCGAATCTACCCCACGGTCTCTTTCTCACGCCCCGGTACCGTGGCTCCGTGCCTGTATTTCTCAAAGCAGATCCTGCTGTATCCGGTACTCCGGGCGTCTCAACGGCAACAGTTTTTCTAGACGGGGCTCCTCTCCCTCTCCTCATGATTCAAACCCCACCCCCCCAAGATAAAGGAAAAAAGAAAAGGAAAAACAATAATAATAAAAGAATCAATCAAGCTTAAAGCTTGTAATTTACAAACTGGGTTTGAAGGGTTTAACAAGAAAACGAACGAGGTAAGAAGAAATAGCGCAGAAGAGAGCTGGACAGAGACAGAGGAACGGACAGAGAGAGAGAGAGAGAGATGGGGTGGGAAGGACGGGGGTGGGAGGAGAACTGGATAGCAGCAGGGGCAGAGAGCACCCTCTCTTCTATAAAATAAATAAATAAATAATAATACAGAAATAGTTATTTTAATATGATGGTGGGTCGTCTCTCTGCCTGTAGTGTAAGGAGCCTTTTCTTGTCTTTATATTTTTATTTTTTTTGCTTTTTTCTTTATCGATTTCTCTACCTTCTGTCGCGCCCCCCACACTAACGGACCCGGCATCTGATTTCTCTGCTGCTTTATCTGATTTCTTTATTTCGATTTTTATTAATTTCGAAAACAAATATAATCAAAGGAAGGAAATTACCGTAATGGGTCCTCTGAATCATCCATTAATGCCACCCACTACTTCACAAGTGAAATTTTCGTGTGTAGCTGTAGAATGCCTTGTTTTTCGGTTTTATGAATGTGAAATGTCTCTCTCAATGGCTTTGCTCTTACCTTGTATTGTGTGTGCATCTGATATGGATATGGGTTGCGTTTGGAGATGGTAATAATGTTACGGATTTGTGCCTCTCTCTCTTATCTGTAATTTTCAACCTACATCATTAAGATCCCTTCTTTTTAAAAAAAAAAAAAGATTTCGGGCAGGACAAGCCAGACCAGGGCAGCCGCAACCTGATCTCTGTCTGTCTGAATAATATTTCGCATTCTCTCTTGACGACTCGTTTTTGTAATGTTTAATTAGGAAATTAATAGAATGATTAACAAAACCCATACAAGTTGCTGGAATTCAGGTCCTGATGCCTTCGATATGCTGAAATTGAGAAAGTGGATGAGTCAATTTAACAATAACAAAGTCAAAGGATTCAAGAAAAAGAAAAGTCGTAAAGCAGACCATAAGCGGTGCATTTTATCTGCTCTCGAGTCCCACATGAGCCCAGTATTAAATTCCACAAAAAAGCATTTGGCATGCCTCCTTCTCTCCTTCTTCTTCGAGGTAGGCCTGTTTGATTAAGTTGGAAGATAATCATAAGATGAAATAAGATAAAATAATTTTAAATAAATTAAATAAATTATTATTATAATATTATTTTTAATTTTATTATGATTTTAAAATTTAAAAAAATTAAATTATTTATTATATTTTATATAAAAATTTAAAAAAAAATATAATGATGAAATGAGATCACTTCTCAATCTAAATGAGATCTTAAAGTTATATATGTCAATTTTTTATATATAGAGAATGTAAATTACAAGTTTTTTTTTTGGTAGTTTAAAAGAGTAATTTTTATAAATTCATAATTTAAAATGATTGCAAATCGAAAAATAGTTTGAGAAGGTTTTATGTATTTTAATCTTTTTTATCTTTTACAACATATATATTTATGGTGCAGAATGACAAAAAGAACACCATTTAATAGAAAATACTTACTAAATGGTATTTTTTCCCAATAGAAATGAAGTTAACGTTTTGGTCATGGTCACTATGACCAACACATAGATGAGTTTATAAATAAAAATAAACTAAATTAAAATAAAAGAAAGAAATGAATTTTGGGGCAGGGGGTAGGACATAGGAAAGGAGGAGGAGGGCCCTCTAGATGATATTACTTTTGCCCTTGAAAGATCTCTTAAAAAATAAAAGAAATAAACATCATAATGAATTATGTACTATCAAGTTATCTTTGTTGGGGAGAAAAAAACAAAACAAACAAAAGAGAGGAAGAGACCCAATTATGTATTATAAGATGTTACCTTAATTAAAAATAATAATTTATTATATATCAATCACTATTTATTCTCATAATTTATATTTATATTTTTTATAAAGTGTGTAGTATTTTTTGGGAGTATTTTTTATAAAATATGAAATGTAAAATGATAAATAGTGATTAATAAAAAAAAAAATTCTTAAAAGAATTGCAGTTAACAGGTCCCAATCTTTTACTGAAAGGATTAGAAGAATCCGAGATATGTAATAAGAGTTGCAAAGCCATAAATCCGAAAGTTCCACCTAACCTATTACTCATTAGATAGGGAACTAAAGTTTGGCATCAATCTAAACTGTTTATCATTAGTTGTATTTATTTTTCTTAAAAAAACAAAAACAATAGTTTCTTACAATTATCATTATCAACGAAAGTCATACACATATGATATCAATATATAATAAATTATTTAATATCTTTAAAAAAAAAATAAAGCAATAAGACTACTAGAACACATGATATTGTCAAGATGTACATTTAATTTAGTCTTTGAGCAGTGCAGAATGTAGAAGCAAGTTCTCTCGTGCTCTTGACCGATGGAGTAGCTGGATCGTTCATGCACTTTCGCCAACAATGGCTAATGTCAAACAAAGCAATTGCACGTGATTATTATTGCTAGCTGTGAGTAATCGGTGGGAGCCGTGTAAGTTTCTGTGATGAGGCGAATATAGATAAGTTCTGATCCAAGCACTTGGTTTACAATTACATGCATGTGATTGCTTGGAAAGTTTTTTGGGAACTCGACACCATATAAGTTGAGATTGCAGGCAAAGAATTGAATATGCTCTCCATATATTCTCCTTCCACAAATTTTCTTATAATAAATGGGAAGTGTCCGGTCATTTGAGCCTGCTAATAAGGACACCAAAATTATAAATAACAAGTTCATGACACAAGCTCTCTCTCTCTCTCTTCTTTTTTCGAGGTCCTACCTTTTGATTTTATTGGCAGAATTTGAATAAAATATCCGGCAAAACCATATGATCTGGTGAGTATGATTCTTTCTTTAGGATTGAACCATTCCAGAAGAAAATAAATTTGGAGACCCTCCTCCTAATCATGAGATATAAATATGTCGTTTAAGGGATTGAGACCCAAGATGATTAGGTTTTACATGAAGAAATTTATGGGTCTAACTCATCTCATAAAATCGATTCTCCAAGAGAAGATTATTTATTTCTTATAAACATACCCATGACCTTGTCTACAAGTAATGTGAGATTATTCTTTAACACTCTCATTCACGTACAGATTAATATTTTTTTCTGATCCTTGTCACGGAGTAAGTAATATAGACCTCTATTTGTCCTGTGGCAAGCTCTGATATTATGAAAAAATTTATGAGCCTAACTCATCTCATAAAATCGATTCTCTAAAAAAGAATTGTTCATTCATTATAAACATATTCAAAACTTTACTTACAGATAATATGAGATTATTCTTAAATATTGCCTTCAATAAAAGGAGTAAGAAAGAGAATAGAAACTACATCATAGTAGTACACATGCATGGGGTAATTTGATTGCCGTGTTTCGAAAGAATTAGATAGATCATGGATGAAGACATAAAGTAAAGTAACAAAATATCCCATATTTTTATACGAAATTATTTGTTTTTTAAAAAAATAAAAATAAAAATGAAGAAAGTGGATAGAGCCTGGAATCATAATTATTGCAATTATAAATGCACCAGCTATATTGGATGAGTGTATTAGGTATGCATGAACCGGATTTTAGGTCAGTCTCCCAACAACCACCAATTTTGAGGTCATCCACGTCTATCGACTCATGCAAATTCCAAACCCTGGCATCTAATGATTTCAGTCTATACCCTATCAACGAAAAAGAAAAATCACCCCACATCGATAATTTTAGTAATGAGAAAAGGATTACCAAAACAGCATCAATAACTCTTTAATTCGTTTAAAATTATAGCAAAAATAAAAACAGTAATTACCGTTTGATTATATAATTTAGATGAGATGAAATATATATCTTATTAAAAATTAAATAAAATATTATTATAATATTATTTTTATTTTAAGATTTAAAATAAGTAAATTATTTAGTATATTTTAAAAGTTTAATAAATAGTTGAATTATTTATTATATTTTATTATAATACTTTTTTTGAATTTTTTTTTTCTTCCAAATAATTTAGGCCGCCTAAATTTCGCATATGAACACATCAATACCAATATTAATCTCTCATTTAAGAAGAAAAGGAAAACTTCGCTGGATCCCTGATTCGTTGCCAACGATAAGCCGACTATATTAATTAACGACAATAATAAACCATCTAAATATCCATGACCAAATAAATGAATCGAGAAAATTAAAAAAGAAAAGTATGGAAATGTCATGAAACCCAAACTTCATTACCCCTAGAAGTAATCTAAGATCACCACGTTGTAAGTGGGCCCCCGTGCTCTGACCCACAGGCCAGAGTCCATTCAAAGACATTAGAGAGACCCCTTCACAGAGACACTCACCCAACACACACCCGCTTCCTCCTCAACCCAACCGAAGATTTCAAAGACGTGGGTGCGTGGGACCCTCCTCATTCTCCACTCCCATTAGGGCACGTCAGCAACTTGGCAAACCCACAGTCACAAGCTTGGTGGCGGTATATCTTTTTACCGGATGGTGGATTGGACAAATCACAGGATGAGGGGATGGTGGATGGATGGGCCGGTCTCTTTGTCCCAAGCTCGTGACTCGAGGCTGCGGTGCCTTTTAGACGGCATCAAATAATAGATGACCGACACGTACTCCGCTTTTTTTTTTTTTTTCCCCCGATAAAAATACTGATCCTTGACTAATTTAGGGAGGGGTGTGTTTGTCGTTTATGTTTATTTAATTTTAACAGATTTTAATAAAGTTGGGTGTGCGTTGGTAGCGTGGAAAGAAACGACGGTCGCGTTAACAAATGGTGTAGGAGAGGATTGGAATGAATGAGCGGGGAGGGTGCCCTTGTTGCGGGCCCACATTCATGAAGATCTGGCTGGGATCGTCTCGCCTGATGGCGTGGTCAGAATAAGGCTTCTCTCCTCCTGACCAGTAAAGCCACGCCATGTCAGAGTCGAAACAGAAGCTGTTGCCAGCTCTGTGTCTTTCTATGTAGAAGTAGCACACCACCACCGGACGTACCACCCTTCGTTCGTTGCGAAACAAGCACGCTATCTTCGGGACCGGGAAAGAGAAGGAAAGCTTAAGCAGATGGCTTGGCTTTGATCGAATATTCGATAACGTGTTTACGCAACATGATACGCGTCTGCGGCATCTCTTTCTCTCGTAAACACGCCATGATAATTGGGCGGGGAGGGGGATCGTAGCAAGGTAAAAGATTGCATGCCACAGTCACATGCATCCAAGGCTACATTACTGCCCAAATAATATTTAGAGAGTATTATCGAATCAAAGAGATGCCCCAAATGGAGTATTGCGCTCATAAAATTCCAAATCTTTGTAATAGGTGCTGGTGGGGGCATCGCTTGGTAGTGGGTAGTGGGCCGTATGGTGTTATTTGCGATAATACTTTTTCAGGGCACAATGAATCAGATATCTTTTTGGGCCCCCATCGAAGAACCAACTCAATCTAAATAAGTTATGGATTCCGTTCGGGAAAATATAATTTGACTAATAATAACAATATGATATAATTTGAAATCCTTTTATGAGAAGAGAAATTTCGAAAATTGAAGCGTTTATAAATTGCTCAGTATATATATATATATACCCACCGACTCTACTATTTCAAAGATCACTTTAATTAACAAAGTATTAAAAATTAAGAACGATACAAAACAAGACATAATATTTATGACATAAAACCCACCCAACCCAATTCTCATCATACACGTGAGTTTGTTTCACGAGCAATGCTACACAACCTCTCAATCTTCACACACCACATTTTTATTTAATTTTAATACTTTTTTATTTTATTTTTTTAAAACTAATTCAATTTTTCTACTCATTATTCATATATTAAATATTTGATAAAAGAAAAAAAAATAAAAACTAAAAAAAAATGTGGTGTGTAAAAATTACGTAAATAGTAAGAGATTGTATAGATTTATTGTTGTTCACAGCCTGACTGATTGTTTGTTTATTTTTTATTTTTTATTTTTTCATGCTTCAGTTATCACGCTTTGTCTTATTGGTTGAGAGTTTTGGGGCCGAGGACATGAAATGGAAACCATCGAAACCTCGAAACTGTTTTATCGCCCTATTTTGTGGACTGGGCTTTCGGTTAGAAAGTAAGCCCAGGCTAGTTTGTGGGCCACATCTATATTGTTTTAACCCTTTTTCCAGGGCCTACGAGCTCATAGAGTCTCTTGTGGTTTTCCTAGAGCCCGAAAAACTTTTCATCAAGAATTAAAAGGAAAGACTGGGTTTCATTAAAATTTTTGGAAACGCCGTGGTATTTTGAGGGCTGATTTGAGAAAAATTAAACTAATCTTCATTATTCAAGCAATTAGTGGGGTATTGCGTCTGAAAAAAAAACAGGAAGGAAAAGGCCGGACGTGCCCGACAAGGCAAGAAGGAAAAAGAATATAAAGGATTTGGTAATCAACTTGAAGACAAAAAATAAAAATAAAAAATCATTTTCCTCCACCTCATAATCTTACCTATTAGCATCAAGAAAAACAAACAACCTTATAATTTAGAGGTACGTGGTACGTACGTAATCCACCAAAAAACAAATAATTATATATAAACTATGAACAAAATAGTCACTACTACACCGACTATACATAATATAAACATACATTATTTTAAGGGGAAAAAAAGGTCTCGAAGTCTCTGAGCTCGACAAATGCAAAGCTATAATATTCATCAAGAGTCTTGATTCGTTTCGTGTCAATACCCTGTAGGGAAGTTGCAAGTCCCAAACCCTGCAACAAGAACACCAACATAATTGGATAAATGACCAACGCAAGTTGCTGCCCCCAAAATAAAAATAAAAAACGAGAGGATAAGCGTTTTCTACAGGTAAGAAAGATTTTATTTTTTTAATAAACTAAAAATGTTATTTAAAACTTCTGGCGAATATTTTATGTTATGAAAACGATTAAGCTAAGAAAAAAAAAAAAAGAACTACTCTATTTCATTATATAGAAGTTTTAAAATGTTAAACCATTATTTTTAACCCAAAGAGTTATTCTATTTGCAAGTCGGTAGGTAAAGCACGTAACTTACATGATAAGATTTGATATATAAAATTAAAATTTAAAATTTTCTTTTCTAAATTAAATTGTTTTATTATCCACACTTGAATTTTTCTAAATAAAATATTATATGATTTTTTTTTGAAGGAAAAATATTATATGATTTTTGAAATGTTAGGATCTGATGTAAGATGTTTAAAAATTTGAACATAGATGTTAAGATAACATGATTTAAATATATTTGGACGGCGACAAATACATAGTTACTAATTTGAAACATTAAAGTAAGAATAATTTAGAGTACTTACTAGGAGGTTGAGTGACCACATAAGCCGCACCACCGAAGTGACAAGAACCTGCCCTACGAGCGTTCTTCTGATAGAAACTATTGAAGGCATACGAGGCGTGGGCCACTAGAGTGTTTGGACTATAACACGTGGCATCCGACTGAATAGGACGGCAATCAGCCCCTCCCTCACCGCAAGCGTAATCCAGCGCAGCCTGCAGCTTCTCCTTTCCGACATTTTTGTTTGCAACACACCACGTCTGACCCGAACCCACAGGCGTCTTCTTCAAATCGCTGGTGACCGGAACCTGAGGGCTATTGCTCCCGTTGACCGGCGTTGACTGGGTACTTCCAAGGTCCACTTTTGTGAGCGGTATATCGTATACCTTCTGCTCGCTGGGGTAGAATAGCCCATAGTTCCTCTCTGAAGTGGGACCCGATTTTTGATTCTCATTGAACAAAGCAAACAAGAAAACATTGAGTGGGTCCTGAGGTCTTAGCGGGGTCCCAGCACCGGTGAGTACTCTGCGTACCAAATTGCCATTGTAATCTGCCGCATTGGCTTGGCTCGCACCAATCTCGTTCGTATCCCCCATTGATGGCCAGCCAGTCTCTGTAACCACTATCTTCATGTCATCGTGTTTGACGGCGGACAGGGCAGCGAAAACGGCATCGAGTTGGGCCTCGAACAAGCTGAAGTAACGTAACCCGTTACCAGAATCCACCACACCCGGATTTTGCTTGAACAAAGTGTAGTCTAACGATATCTCGTCCGAGTTCGCAGTGTAAGCGAAAAAGGGGTACACGTTAACCATGAAGTACGAGCCGGTTTGACGCAGAAGATCAAGCATGGGCTTGATGACGGATTCAACTAGCTCGGGCTTGAAAGACCCAGCCGAAGATGGATATGAAGTTTGGAGGGCGGTGAGAGCTACAGGGGATGAGACCTTGATAGCAGAATCAAGGTTGTACTTGGCAAGAGAGGCATGGATGTTTTTCATGGCGGGTACAAGGAACTTGGTGGTGTTATTTGGGTCAACGAATACCTCGTTTCCCACGGCAATGGCTTCGATTTTTGTTGCGGGATAGTACTGAGAGATGTTGGCTTTGACCCAATTATCGGCGAAAGACTGGTCTGCTGCGGTGGAGGAGAGGAGCTCGTTGGGGAGTGCGACGGTGACGCTTATACCGGAGTTAGCAAGCGCGGTGAGCACTTCCGAGTCGGTGTCGTAGAGCTTGACCCGGGTGAGTCCCTGTGATTTCATAAGTTGCACCACTTTTGGTGGTGTGGGCAGGTCGTTGGCAATTCGCCCATAGTTTATTGCTATTGAACCTCCCTCTGTAATTAAAAAAAAAAAAAAAAAAAAAAAAAACAGACATATTCAAACAAGAACTAACGTGAGTTAATCGAACAAACATGCACAATTCAGTTGAAAAGAGGAAAAATGAAAGACCTGCAAAGACTGAAGCTGAGAGAAGCAAGAGGAAGTACGAGACTCTGAGAGTTGCCATGCTCTGATTCTTTCTGTGGGAAGCAGAAGCAGAAGCAGAGCAGGAGAGAGTGAGAGAGATTTGGTTGAGGGCGAAGAAGTTATGGCTTTATAGAGCAAGTTTATTTCGGATCGGAGAGTGGGGCTTAGTGGGAAAAGGAGGAGAAGTAGTGGGGTCCGTGCGGGGGATCTGGATTCTGGAAATAGCAAAAAGTCTAATTTAGCACTCCATGTTCGCCCAACGGGCGGATCCCATGAAGCCTATACCCCCACGCACCTACTTGACCGTTATATCACTGTTTTTCTTGGTATTAGATATTGAAGGATGGATTAATTACTATGGTCCGTCATTCTGAGCCGTACACGTGTCCACTCTGATAAAGATCTGGCAACTTGAGCTGGGGGTTTGATCAACAGTTGGTGGCCTAATATATCACAAGCCGCGGGGATCGTCTTATCAGGGACAGGAAGGACTTTGTGGTCGGTGAAAGTATAGATAATTGACGGTGACAATTCCTAGGTACATTGTTGAGAGTTTTGTCTTTTACCTTGTAATCATGTTTCGGGAGGAAGTAAGAATGGTGCAATGTTTTTACCTAAAATTCGAACGTTAGATTGCCAGCTATATATGCTGGATCATTACAGATTTATATAACTTTATGGAGTGTATAATTTCATGCAACAAAATTTAAGAAAACAGTTTTAGTTTTACTTACATTTAATAAAAATATCATTGGATATGTACAGGGATGAAATACACTCTGGTAAATTAGTATTAGATCTCGTTCGTTCATTTTTAAAAGACATGTCCAGTAACTTTTTTATTGGAGGGTAGTTCAACTTTTCGAGTTGCTAGATTTTTTATTTGTAAGTGTTATCAGCCACAATCTATTGTGTACAGTCAATTGGTATTTTGTTACGGTGAAAGGCCACTTAATAGTTTTGACACCCAAAAGCTCAGTTAATTAGAATAAATCATTTTTAATCGATTTCAATCTCTTTCATACTCAGTAAGCACATATATACATATATATATATGTATGTATGTATGCTATTTCTTGCAATAAGCCAATTAATTAAAACATGTCAACAACCCATGTTTCTTAGATCTCATTAAGAACTTGCATCACTGCCCATTATCCCAATTGGATTTGTATGCATATGAACACAAACAAGCCGCATGACTTCGATCGCCAGCTTGCCAATTGAGACCGAGAGCGGCTAGGGATTGAGACACGGGACCAATGGGCAATGGAGTCACCATTTTCAACGGCTGGTTTGAGAAGACGTAATAAAAAAAAAGGATAGAAAACAAATTGATAATAAGATAACGTGGAGGAAACAAATTAGTAATAAGATAAGTTAGAGCTTTTGCTTGTATTAGATCTCATAGGCAGGCATTATAGACAGATATTGCGTCGTCTTTCTCATTTTTATCTTCAGGGAATATCTTGGCTGGCTATCGATAGAACAGTAGATGCATGTCATCTGCTTCAAAAATAATTGAGCACCAGTACTCCCAAAAGATGACATAAATTAATCAGTTATTCACACGATAGATATTTTATAGTATTCACTAATCAATATTGAATACTGTGCTAATTTACCAAAGCGATCACCATCTTAGTATGTATAAATAATACATGAGTATTACTGACGATCGAAGACAATAGGATCAACAAAATATATATATAAGGGAAAAAGAAACTGATCTATGCCCCTTGATGCATGCAGTACGTGAAGTCCATTCCTGATTGATTACTTTGTTCTAATATATATAAGCAGGATGCATGAAATCCATTAATTAATTTGGAAGGTGCATGCGGGTTTCAGATACTCGCACGCAATCTAGAGTATATAGGAAGTTCCGAACTCGCGAGCCAAACTTGAGTTAAAACAAAAGAAACAAACTAAGGGGATGTTCAACATACAAATGTTGCATGCATGGATTGGATTCCCGATGAGACCGGAAGATAACTTGTTTTGTGAAGGGCGTCCCACGGTACGGATAAGCATTCATGTGTTCTTAATTATCCGCCATAGACGACTTTAAAATGGTCTTATACTAATTTGTTATATATTGGCCAGGTAGTCGATACCGCGTAGTGCGAGTGGCAGTAGTACTAAAGAGCCATGCAGGTCGGCTTTGGGACGCTTAATTATGAACAATGAAGATCTCAGCGACATTGAGTAGGTACGTTGGTCGGCCGATTTATGTTCACAAAAATCGCAGTTGAAAAGTGGTAGCTAGGGGGGTTGGTTTTGTTGGTGCAAGAACTTAATGAGCTTGCCGCTTACCTTCCCCGCTAAGAAAGGACGCGGATATGTTTGTGATGCGTTAATGGAGTTCCCGGGTTGACTGGCTATTTTGTTTTCATTCGATTTGTGGAGGGAATAAAAATAGCAGTCCGAGATATACCTAGGTGTGGGCAAAAACTCCGAAATTCCAACTAATTTCGACAAGGCTCCGACGGAGTTGAAGTTTTCGGGAATCGGAGTCGGAGTCCGACTCCCCTAGTCGAAGTCAGAGTTAGAGTCCAAAGCCCATGTTGGCTCCGTACTTTGACTCCACATGGACTCCGTACTCTGACTCTGAACTCCGACATAATTTTATTTAAAAAAATCATATATTCAAAAAGACGTCATTTTGCTCAGAATGAGTCCAAATGTAGGACCCCTTACTGAAGTAACTCAAGCGGAACGTCGTCATTTCGTTTTGGACCCCATTCTTCCCCCCTCACTTTCGCACAATACCCACCTCCCTTTGTCTCCCTTCTCTCCATAGTCCATGCTGTGCTTCACCTCCCCTACCTTATGCCTTCACCTGAGATCGTCGAGAGCTACCTTTCGGAGTTCATCAACTGTTGTATTTGTAAGCCACTCACTCACTCACTCAGTTTTTTTTTGTAAAATTTTAGTGTTCTAAAATCAAATAATTGTCACATTGTGATTTGAAATTTGTGAAATATTTATGATTTGTTGTTCATTTCAATGATTTTTATTTTTAGTCTGTTAAATTTAAGAATTGGGGGATTTACATTTTGGGAAAATTGGGTTTTGGAATCTTGACAACATTTGCTCGAACGTCACACAAATTGTTCACTCGAGCATTCGCTCGAGTGTGGCTCGAGCGGACATTCAGTTTTTTTGTGTTTTATTTATTTTTAAAACCACGAACATGACTAAACACATATGTTTTCGCTTTACAATGTGTTTCTAATTTAGAGATACTTTTCATAACATGAAATGATGGCTAATTGTTAATTATATCAAATTACTTGCATAGCAAATTATGGCTGCTACATCATCTCGTCGCGATTCTCCACAAGAGGATGACACACAACCGTTGGCATCACCAATAGGTACTTCAGGCCGTGGACCCCCATCTAGAGCAACTACCTCCTGTACAAGTAGTTGAGTCTCAATAGGTCTAGAAGATATTGATATGCTTAATGAGGAGGATGAGTTGATGAATGCTGAGGCCGATCGACGAGCACGACCCATTTTATTGGTGAGAAACTCAATACAATAATTACTATCATGCAAAACTCGCCATAGTTAGATGTGGAGGTGAGTTCATAATGTGTCCTATTTTATGTCATATATCACTTGGTTGTTGGTTTAGAAGTCTATAGTTAAATATAGGGGTGTAATCCAGTTGGTCTGGACCAGAGAGACCGACCAGTTCGGTCCGGTCCAATAAATAGGGAAATTTCGGTCTTCAGTCTGGTCCCGGGGTGGAGATTTCTCGGACCGGACCGACCGAATAAAAAAAATATTATATATATATTATTTATATAATAATTGTACAATTAACAATCTAAAATTTTAAATATATTATTAATACTTGTTAATATTCTATAAATTTAACAATATTTTTTATATATCTTCATCTAACCTATCACTATTAACAAAATAAAATTTTAAATATGTTATTAACACTTGTTAATATTCTATGATTTAACTAATATATAATATCAATTAGTTAATTATATAGTAATTATATAAATTAATAATGTAATTTTTATCTAATTTATTATCATTGACCATATAAAATATTTTTTATTGAGTTTGTTACATAATCCACATTAATAAATTACTTAATTTAATTTAGTATTTTCAATAAATTTTTTTTATTAATTGATTTAAAAAAATAAAAAAAGAAAAAAAAAATTAGGCTGGACCGGACCGACCGGATTACACCCCTAGTTAAATAACTAAAGAAAACATAGTGCCTTTGATTAATAAAACTTCATGCAGGAAAATTGGAAATCACTATTGAGTCATCGACTCAAATGCATGGATTGTCTCGACTAATACATGTGACATTATTTATAGTTTGGTGCTGTAGATTTAAATTTATTGTGAATTTGTAGCTTTAAATTTAAATTTATCGTTTGCACATATTAAATTATCTATTGTATTGTACATGATTTAGTCATTGTATTTAAATTTTAGTTTTTAATTTTTTTTTACAATATTTTAGATTTTTTAATTAATTTTTTTACATTATTTTGTTTTTTTATAATATCTTATAACATTATTTTACATTAAATATTCCAATCGGAACTCCGAGATCCAATTAGAGTCGGAGTCAGAGCACATTTTGACCTCTGACCCTAGTCATAGTCAGAAGTCGGAGGTGGGCATTTCGTCTCCATCGGAGTCAAAGCCCACCCCTAGATTTGCCAAGGCCAACTCATGAAAGGGCTGTCATTAGAAGGCAAGTGGGAAAATAAAGGAACGAGACAAGACAAAAAGAAAAAACAGGGTGTTAGAGAAAAACAGAGAACTGGCGAGAAAAAAGAGAAAGCTGAGGAAGAAAAGTCAAACACATAAGGGATGAGGAGACATAATGCTATCGTTCCTTGCCACTCCCAAAGGCCTCAAATAAAAGGAGATTTGATCGGATAAAAAAATGAGGATCATCTTTAACCTCAGGATGAGAACTCCAAAGATTATCTTCTCTAGGCAAAGTGGTCTCTGACCTCTATTGTATAGAGAAAAACGAGAGACCATACTCCTATTATAGTGGATTTGCCCTCCAAAACGATCTATGGACGTAAGTTTTATGTCGAATCATATAAATCTGTGTCACAATCTCTATTTACACTTACATTATTATTTTTCTATTTATTATTATGAATGTATGTATGGTGAACCTGAACTAGTTCTAGGAGCCAAAGAAAGCCCTTTAATTGCCCCCCGCATAGGAAGGCTTCAAACTGGTTCCGTATCGACACCCCAAACGGTCATATGGGACTTCAGATGGCATCGATCGAGGCCCAAGTCACCACTATGGGTCGGGAATGACTATTTATTCTATTCTGGCCAGTTGTGCAATTTTTTACATTAACAACTTGTATGTCATGCAATTTGCTGTTTTATTTTGTTATTTCAAGTTGTAACTAATGACGCAACTCTAGCTTGAAAACGATGGAAAACAGTCAAAACCCGCAAAATTGTTATGGAATAGTTATATTTTTTACCCTTGACTCATCAAAAGTTTCACTATTCATATCGCCAACTAGCAAATATGATACAATGTAATCTTAAATTATTACAATTTGCATTCTTTTCGGTAAGTATTGCTTAAAGATGTCGATGTCAAATTTAAAATCCTAGCATGTCAAATTTTAGGTTGCAAAGTATATTTTCTTCTAAGGCCATCCTCATGTGGCAACGTGTTGTATTTTCTACTGCTTATTCGATAAAGTATTTCTCTTTTTTGTCGTTGAAACGTCCGATTGAATTCCCAGATGCAAAAAGGAAGTTAGATCCAATATGAACTTGAATAATTGATTTGGGCCAGCCCATTCAGTTTTTTGGTACGAAAACTAATGCGTCCAATTAAATCGACTTTTTTTCCAAAGAAAGCAGCATAAGCGACGTCGTCACAAGAAGTTGTGCGAGTCGTCCGATTAATCTCCACCAAACTATATTGAGCCGTCGATTTCCTCCCCACAGACACAACACACACAGTTACATTCTCCCTTCGCTTTAGAAAACTGGAAGTAAAGGTCGGCGGCGAGCGAGAGAGAGAGAGCGAGAAGCCATTGGAGTTGGTGGTGGTCGACTCTCTCAAGTCAACTCAGTTATCAGAGCGAGAAATCGGAAATTGAAACCGAAAAATGTCGGGCGTAACAAATCAGGAGGAGGACAAGAAACCCACCGATCAGTCGGCCCACATCAACCTCAAAGTCAAGGGCCAGGTCTCTGTCTCCTCCATTCTATTCTCCGATTACATCTCTCCCTTTTCCCTTCTTTATATTTGTTTTTATAAATGTCATCACCTTCTTTTATTTTTATTTATTTTTGGGTTTTTGGGGGGGCGTTAGATCTGCATGTATGATGTATCGTCTTGTTTGCATTTGTTTTCAATAGATTTATAATTTGCAAAGAGAAAAGGATAAATCTTTTCGGGTTATAATTTGTTTTTAAAAAACTATTTTGGTAGATATTAAAAAAAGGGGGCGAATTTGTTCTTAACTAAACATAGGTTATTAGAGCCCTGTTTTGGCTTTTGGTATGTCTTATATGTATATATTTGCATCTTAAACAACTGCTTGAGACACACAATACTCCCCCTTGAATATTAATGAAGAAGATGAGTTTATCAAATGACAATCTTGCCTCCTGCTCCTATATTCTTGCAAGATATATATATTTTTTATCTGTGTTAATCATTTATTTAAAAGAATTCAAATACATTATGCTTGTTATTGTTTGATTTGGTATCTTTTTTGTGTTGGCAGTATCATAGTAATTGTAGATTGAAGGGATCTATTTTCCTCCTTTTTTATTTGAATATCATAAGATCTTTATCGTACTTTCAACTGACGTAAAAAGTCAGTGTTAAATTCTGCAATAGTAATACTGGGATTCGTATCACATAAGCTTGCACCTGCATTTTGACAGCTCTTGAATGTTCTTGGTTTAAGCACCAGAACACATTTTTATTCGATGTGCGAGGCAATGTCTATTTAGGCCTCATTTGTTTGGAGGAAACTTCTCAACTCATTTAATCATTATAATTTTTCCAAATTTTCATACAAAATAAAATAAATAATTCAACTTTTTCAAATCTCAAAATAAAAATAATATTAAAAAAATATATTCTAACAATATTTTATTCAACTTTCAATTTTTATCTCAATTCATCTCATCTTGCGAAAACAAACGAGACCTTAATCTTTTCTATTTTACCCTGGAAGTCACTTAATTATCTTTTTAGTGTTAATTTTTAATGAATGAACAGGGCAAGGTTTTTGGAAAACTATAGATGGTTAAAAAATCAGTGTGCTTTAGAAAGAGTTGTACTCTATTATCTCCAGAATGCAAATCACTGTTTAATTCTCCACTGTCCATATAATGATGCACCCATGGTATAGTGGTAAAGCATAGATCTGCATATAGGTCGAGTTCTATATGCTAATTTTGATCATGTTTTTATTAGGATGGAAATGAGGTATTTTTCAGGATCAAGAGGAGCACTCAACTGAAGAAGCTTATGAATGCGTATTGTGATCGCCAGTCGGTGGAGCTGAACTCAATTGCATTCTTATTTGATGGCCGCCGTCTCCGAGCAGAGCAGACACCAGATGAGGTCTCTCTCTCTCATTGCGTGTATTGCATGTTTATGTGCCTGCACAACTGTCTGCATGCCATTGTTTGAGCCCCTAGTTTCAAACTTTTCATGTTTGTTTGTGCAGCTGGAAATGGAGGATGGAGACGAGATAGATGCCATGCTGCACCAAACAGGAGGTGCTGTTGCCTAGTTTGTCAGGTCGTTTCTCTGGCAGCAGAGAAATATAAATAGATTAGCATATCTAGAAGACAGTGTTGGGTACTGTAATCATCAATTATCTCCTGAACAACAGGCCTTTTCTGAATTATGATGTGGGATATGCCTTGTTAATTTCATGGTGTTTTTTTGGTTATTTCCTCGTGCATCATGTGCTTGTCTGACGAAGATTGAATTGTAAACTATCGATGTGGTTCCACGCGCAGCATTATCGACATTGAAATCCAATAGAGGTAGAACCTTTCCGAACATATTTATTCAATCAAGGACGCCATTTATTTCCTTTCAAGAGATGAGGAAATCAGAGGCTGGAGTCTTGGAGATACGTTATGGTATGAAATTTCTTTTTGCATATTT
Organism: Juglans microcarpa x Juglans regia; assembly: GCF_004785595.1. NCBI lineage: Eukaryota > Viridiplantae > Streptophyta > Magnoliopsida > Fagales > Juglandaceae > Juglans > Juglans microcarpa x Juglans regia. The sequence goes on along the minus strand of NC_054604.1, from coordinate 36,973,824 downwards.
CCATGTACATACGTCTGTCAACTCTCTATCTCCTTGTTTCAGTAATTAAGTACGTCCTTGCTAATGGGGCCCCAATAGATTATTTACAAGCTGAGCTAAATATCCTGAACAAGATGGGATTGGGATCGAACGTTTGGGAAAGGCAGTCTACTTTTTTCTTTTCTTGATCGAACGTAGCCGTTTCATTACCTATCAAAGACAGTTGCTTACAGGATTCCAATATTAATATCCTTACACTTCATTTACTATTACTTTACTATTACATAACTATTTTTCTTTCTTTTTGTTATTTGAATTTGGATTAGAAATCTTAAAACATGATCTTCTTGCATAATCTAAAAGAAAATAAATTTAATCATGTAATTTAATTAAAAATAAATTTAATTTTATAAAAATTGACTCAAAGAGTAAAAGAATGTCAATTTTTATAAAATTAGGTTCATTTTTAATTAAATTACATGATAACGTTGGTTGATTAAAATTATTTTCTTCTAGATTATACAAAAAGAAAAAGTCTTTTTGCAAGTGATTTTGCGCAACAAATCATGCACCAATGTTAAATGTAAAGCATTTGTTTAATGAAATAATGTGAATTGAAAACGAAAAATAATTTTTGTAAAACAGGTGACTTTATTCTTCTCTCAATAAATATTTTCTTTTATTTTTATTTTTTGTAATTAAAAAAATTATGTAAATATTGATACGCAGTTTGGTGCGCCAAATTACTTCTAACTAGCTGGATAATAAAGTAGTAGGAAATGAATTGTAAGGTTATTATTACCCTTTTCATATACAGGTCGTAGTCTAACAAATGTGAGAAGCGTAATGGATGTCGATTAGCCACATACTACACTACAGCTGCATGGGCGGTGGGTAGAGATGAGCCCCCAGGTCCCGGCCTATGGAGTTTATTGCACACCACCCATGACGAGAGAGAGATATATACTTGGGATGACGACAATAGGAGAAGAGAGACTGGGACGGAGAGTGGAAGAGAGACTGGGACGGCGAGTTGGGAGGAGAGGAAAGGTTTTAATTTAAAACATCAAAACGATGTATTTTTATTAAAAAAAATTGATTATTTTAATATATATAGAGGCGGTCGGGGGTTAACAGCCCGGCCCGGATACGGAGACTCTCACCCACCCTTACATAAAAGAAGATCTCATATATCAATACAATATTTTTCATTTGGAAAGTTTAATTTGCAACTGCATAATTAATAAGAAAATGATGATGCTACAGCTCTCGCTGAATTTTTTAATAATATTATAAATTTTTTTATTTTTTAAAAATATTTAAATTATTAAAAAAATTTATATAAAAAATAATTTTAAAAAAAAAACATATGAAAATATATCTTAGAGCTCCGGCGGGGGCTCTAGCATTATTTAGGAAAATGATGGAAAAAGCCCTTTTTATAGTAGGCTATCTGCATGACTGTTTATTGTACATTAATTGCTAGATTGTTTATTGTACAATAATAGTAAAAAGCCCTTATTATAATAGGCAATTTGCATGATTGTTTATTATACATTAATCGTACATTCTGCTGGGTAAAATAGTGCCACTATCTAGGAATAGTAGGGTTTGCACTACTTTTTCTTATTGGCATTAATGTTGGAAAACAAAATTCCGACTAATTTTGAAAGTGCGAGCATGAACTTGAATAAAAAAATTGAAAATAAAAAAAATAAGTCGAAAAGAAAATATATAATTTCCAGTCCCATGCAAAAGGATAAGAATTACTTCAGACATTGAAGGGCACTGGATTTGTTTACATTTCCAATACTAATGATCCTTCTGCAGTACTCATGTCATATGTAGATAGATTCAAATTCAGCAGCACTTGACCTGCTAATTAAGTTTTTTTTTGAACAAAGTGCTTGACTAATATGCCCGTTTCAAGTCATTAAAAAGGTGTAGTAATTAGACAATCTGTGCTGGAACAACCTTCCATACATATCAAGTTAATTTGTTTGTTTTACACCTTTTTAGATTCTCGTCATTAGCCACAATTATGACTTTAGCTCATCTGACTACCAAGTGTCATAGTAGTACCCACTCACGAGTAAAGTGCCATGAACCTATATATCAACACAGATGGATGGAGGGAGGAAGCGAGGGAAAGAGAGTGAGAGAGAGAGAGAGAGAGAGAGAGAGTAATGCATTGATGGAGGACAACAAGCAAGAAGGCATTTTTAAAAAACGTTCCAGGTTTCTTCATCGTTGTTTTGTTCTGCTCTCAATCTTTTCCCTCTTTCCCTCCTACTGTCAGGCTTTCGACTACGGCGAAGCTCTTTCCAAGAGTCTCCTCTACTTCGAATCCCAACGTTCCGGCAGATTACCGCACAACCAACGAGTCTCTTGGCGCCACCATTCTGGCCTTACTGATGGTCTTGAACAAGGGGTTAAGTCCCTTCCTCCCCCCACCCTGATTGCTAAACTTACATTGTTTTAAACTCTTCTTTATACAGTAATAGTATCTGTTCTCATGACCTTCCTTTTGGTTTGTTCTGTTTTTGTTCTTCGTCAGGTGGACTTGGTGGGAGGGTACTACGATGCCGGTGACAATGTTAAATTTGGTCTGCCAATGGCTTTTACTGTAACGATGCTGTCCTGGAGTGTCCTTGAATATGGGGAACAGATTGCCGGCGCCGGCGAGTATCTACACGCGCTGGAGGCGATCAAGTGGGGGACGGACTATTTCATCAAAGCCCACACTCACCCGAACGTTTTATGGGCCCAGGTAATTCAAACACTTCTTTTCGAATTTGGAACATGTAAATCACGCGCTTGGGTAGAGAATGAGATATTATTCCAGAATTACCGAAAACTTGATTGAATTGTACAACAGTTAGTCAATGGTATCCCTATAGATTTCCGTGCGGACATACTTTTAGTACCGTGATTAGCGCGCGTCTCACTCGCGATTACATGTGGGGTTGCTATTGTTTTTTCTTCTTTTTGTTTGCCATTGTTTCACTAGCCTATTAATTACACAAATGTCTTTTGGTCACGTATTCACCAATGGGTCATTAGCATATGATTATTTCTCAGGTGGGTAACGGCGATACCGACCACTACTGTTGGCAGCGGCCGGAGGACATGACAACTTCACGACAAGCTTACAAGGTCGATGCTAACAATCCCGGATCGGATATTGCAGGCGAGACAGCAGCGGCAATGACAGCAGCTTCAATGGTGTTTAGGAAAGCTAATCCACATTATTCCCACCTACTGATACACCATGCCCAACAGGTAATTAAGGTTGATAATGAGTGTTGCTATATAAGAATACTGTGTAGTGAGTATACTAATTAGTTAATTGGTGTGACCAAATTAAAGCTAGTAGAGGAGGCGTTTAACTAATTCTTGTTCTTTAATTTTTTAAAAATTAGTCAGAGTTATAATAAAATGGCTGTGATTTACATGCAGTTGTTTGAGTTTAGTGATAAGTATAGAGGGAAGTATGATGAAAGTATTAAGGTTTCAAAAGGGTATTATTCGTCTGTGAGTGGGTACATGGATGAGTTGTTGTGGGCAGCTTTGTGGCTATACAAGGCCACGGACAAAGAAGAATATTTGAATTATGTGTTGGAGAAGGCACATTCCTTTGGTGGGATCACTTGGGCCATGACCGAGTTTAGCTGGGATGTCAAGTATGTTGGTGTTCAAATCATTGCTTCAATGGTAAATCTCTCTCTCTCTCTCTCTCTCTCTCTCTCGTAGATGCAAACTTGAAAATGCAAAACTTCCCTATATTTTTCAGTTGCTGATGGAAAAAAAGCACGAGAAACACAAGCACGTACTGGAACAGTACCGCTCAAAGGCCGAGCACTTTCTATGCGCCTGCCTAAACAAGAACAACGTGACTAACGTGCAACGCACCCCAGGGGGCCTACTGTACACCCGCCAATGGAACAACATGCAGTACGTGTCAACTGCTGCATTTCTTCTCACACTCTACTCCGATTATCTCCGAACCTCAAATCAGGAGCTCAGCTGCCATAATGGAGTGTTGGGCCCACAGGAAATCTTCTCCTTCGCCAAATCACAGGTTGATTACATCCTGGGTTCTAATCCAACGGCCCTGAACTACTTAGTTGGGTACGGCTCTAATTACCCGCGCAGAGTGCACCACAGGGGAGCATCCATTGAATCATACAAAAGAAACAAAGGTTTCATCGGATGCACTCAGGGATACGATAATTGGTACGGACGACACGATCCGAACCCTAACACCCTCGTGGGGGCCCTAGTTGGTGGGCCAGATAACAAGGACCGGTTTAAGGATGAAAGGTCAAACTACATACAAACCGAGGCATGCACCTATAATGTTGCCCCGTAGTTGGAGTTTTTGCTAAACTGCATGGACTGAAGGGTACTGATCTCTCCGATAATCCAAATCTACTCACTTCTAGCTAGCTATGGTGGATTTAGAATTTCCTAGGGGCCAGGGAATTTTGGTATCAATTAATTAGTAGGTTTTGGTGGGTGAATTAATTGAGATGTAGTAGCCCCCTGTATAACCCATTTTATCTATACAGAAAGAAATACAACCAAATATGAATAAAATCAATCGGTCAATCAAGTGGACTCGCTTTCATTTTACATGGATCCATAAAAGTTTTGACCTTTTATAATCTTTTATTGAATTTTAAAACTAAAGTCTTAAAATTTGAAACAAAAAATATTTTTTTAAATATAAATAATAAAATAATAAATAATGATTGATAAAAAGAACTAATCTTCGAGATGATAAGGTTGAGAGGGGAAATAAACAGGGGCTGAGTCATATCACGAGTCAAATTGATCAACACCTACCAACACAAAAAGTACTCGCATTTTGCGACACTTGTAATACGAAGAATCCCAAAGGATGGGAAAGAGTAGTGATATTCACGGACATTTTGGGTCATGCTTTACTCCATGAGTCGCTGTAATCGCGGCTCTTTGTTCGTACTAAAAGCCAAATCTGGGGAACAGAAAATCCACTAACTCGTATCCAAAATTACGGTGTCGCCATCGTCATTCAAGACGACAATCAAGCAGGATTACATGCACTTTATTCATATAGATAGATCAAGTTTTCGAGAAACTTGAAATTTATGCTAAACGTTTCCATAGTCGTATCATACATGGCAAGCAGATCTTTAGTTGTACTGTGCTAACACACACATATATATATATATATATATATATATATACATAAAGAATATTATGCATTAAGCCACTGTTTATATTCACACTCTACATTTGAAGTTTTTTTATAAAGTGTGAAAGTATTTTTTTATAAATTATAAGACTGTTTTTTATAGAATATAAAGTGTGAGATGGTAAATCAATTAGATGTGAAGAATTTTATATATACATTTACTGTTTGTTATTCATTGAAATTTTCAAACAAAATTAAACGGCGAATACATATATTATAAAAATGTAGCATATACTCAATTAATGTGTTTTGTCTTTGCTTGGTATGGCATAGGTCGCTCTTGATAGCCCAAAAGGGTTGGTTGGATAGCTCAGACCTATGCTGGACAATATTCAGGCCAAACTTTGAACTGTCAAGAATTTAATGCTTCTAAAGAGTACAGAACAGAGTACATTGCTAGAAAGGTGAAGAAAGCGTGATGCGCAGCAGTCACGGTTAATGAAGTGCTGCGAGGATAATATGAAATAATGATGGGCGCCTCATGAAATAAAAGCTTTCAATCGGGTGAGTAGTATTAGAGCCGAGCGTCGGACAGAGCTATACTAAACGACATCGTTGCTTTTGTACAGTGGCATTGGGCCTTGGTGAGGTCGAGGTTTCCGTCTTGAAGCCCAATGTTATTCTAGCCCGAAGGTGATTAGGTTTTTTTGGGCCATGGCCTCTACTTATTTTTACACAAGAAATCATGTAGTAATTGGAAAATGCTTTAGTTCCCTGGGGCTCGTGATCCCCTCTCCTGCGATAATCAGCCCCTCTTTCGCGCGCTATGTATTTTACGCTTCACAGTTTCAAGATTGGAATCACCCAGAGTTGCCTCTTCCACAGCATCAAATACCTCGTCAACCGTCTGACTCGCCACTCCTTGCTCGGCCTCCCGTAGCTTCTCCTCCGCCACCTTTTTAATCTCTTCCATCTTTTTAAACACTTCAGCCAGCGAAAGCGCTTGCTTCGCCTCCCGGAGCTTCTCCTTGGCCATCTTTTTATACTCCTCCGTGTTGAAGTCCATGCCAAGCAGTCTACAATGGCTGCTCAGCAGGTAACTATATTTGCAGTTACAAATTGAATACATTCATATATGTGAGGAGATAGTATGCTCACCTATAAATTGAGGCTCTAGCGAAAACTTTAAATACATCAAGGAAGAAGAGAAAAGATAGAAAATCAGGAGAGCTATGAGAGAAAAATGAGAGTTGAGTAGAGTGAAGTGTGATTCTCTTCCTCTATATATTTTCTTGCATTCCACTATTTATTAGTGAAGCTCTTTTTTGTGAAAGTAGACAGTTACCGAACCGCGTTAAATTCTTAATGTCACTATCATGTGCGTGGGTATGCACTTTTATTTCCACTTTTATTCATTTCGCTGTGTTTATTTCCCCAACACTCCGACGTCAATGGCACTCTCTCATCTTCTATCAATTCTATTAGTTCCTGGATATGGTCTTCCCGGCTTGCTTGGCTATAACTCTGAAATACATCATAGCCGTATACGTAACACACGCAGTACTTGAGCATGATATTTCACACTAATCCTAACAGATTGAACTAATATTATGAAATCCATAAACTAAATTGCAGTACTGACGTTGTATATATTGGCAACACACACACACATATATATACACGGTAATATACCGCGAGTTTCTAAAAAGTAGAGAGAAACAAAAAGAAAAACTTGACCAAACTAAGAATAAGCACGAAGGAAGTGATATATAGTAGATACCTTGATCGAGTTATAGATAAATGCCCTCAAGGACTTAGCCAGAGGTGGTCGTAAGGAGGGATTGAGGGGGATGAGATGGCTACCCATCTCGGATACCGAGTGCAATACACTCGAAAAATGCAGAACTGTCTATATATATATATATATATATATATATATATATATATAATATTTAAGAGAACTAGTATTTATATATAGCGCAGAGAGATTATGTGAGCAATTATACGTACGTGTCTTCTTGAGCTAAGGATTTCACTAGGAACGTGGCACTCCATAGATTCACCGCTTCATCACAGGCATGCATGCAAGATTTTACAACATCTTTTTGTGGGAGGGTTAGAAAAATCGTGTTAGCTAGCATCCATCTATCTCCTCCGAGCCCCCACACAGTACTCACTTTTCCGGTCCTGTCTTGAAAACTTTAAAGAGAAACAAAGTGCAATAATCTACCCCACAATTAGACTATATATATAGACCTAATTAAGACCAAAAGAACTCCACTTGAGTCAACACAAGTCAATGTAGCAATTACATGACTTATAAAAAGTTGTATCCCAGGAAGAGATCGAGAGAGACCGGCCCCTGCGTATATTTTTCTTTTAAATTAATTATATTAAAGATTCCTACATTACATTAAAAAAAAATAAGCTTATCATTTTCAAAACTTGAAATCACTACAAGCACAACCCATGCCGCCGTGCACCAATGTTTCCACCACCCCACCGCCAAAGTTGGGGAAGATGCTCATGTTTAGGAGGCACTGATGAAGAATCTTCTGCAACCTGCACAGCTGCTAGTAATGGCCATCAGCTCTCTCTCTTTCTCTCTCTCTCATGCATGTGTTGGCATACATTTCCTAACGAACTCTTGTTATTTTATTTTTTGTTTTTTCTTTTGAGTTGAAGGGTGTATTTTGTCATTCTATTTCTGCTTTGCTATTATTATACTTGACATATTTTTCTTAGAATGCAAAATTTTCTTTTTGATGCATGACATACCTAATAGAGATTGTTATGGGTGAATTTCACAACCCTGGAGTGGCTTTGGATGAGAGCTCCTGCAACTTATGAAATTCCCAATACAATTACTATATTTCCCATAGCTTCTTACAAAATTTGTCTTTGATATTGTATATTGCAGTTACAGTTAGTATATAATGGTCTTAGCTATAGAGATTTAGATCAATAAGTCTTGTAGAGCATACTAATTCTAAAAGCAAGATCACACAAGGGGATTATGGTAAATACTAAATAGTGTATTGGAGAGAACAACTATCAAGCAGAATGCTATCTTTGGTTGGTTAGAAACTATATAATGTAAAACACACTCGATGCCAATTTTGGTCATATTAGTAGCTCATAATTTGGATTTTTTTTTAGTATGTAAATTAATATTAGTGCAATCCATAGTGTAAGGTAAAATTATAAAGCCTGCAAAACTTGGATGTGTATAATATTTTTCTGTATTATGTTTTGTGCTTTTTTTTTTATTATTTTCTAAAACACCTTTTCTGGCGAGTAAAGTTTGCCGGAAATAATTTTTTCATACCAGAAACATCTTTGTGGCGACATGAAATCGCTGTAAAGACTATTTTGGGCGAAACTTATCCGCTGGAAATACTTGATGACAATGATAATTTAAAATGCTGGAAAAAATAATGAGTTATTTGCGGCTATTAATTAACTTTTGAAATTATACATATTGCCAGAATTAACTTTTCTCAGCGATTTTAATGGAAAAAGGCAAGGCTATTTCCATCCATTTTAGGGACATTTGCGATAGACTACAGTAGTCGGAAATAACAGTTTTTTGTGACGATTTTTGTCTGTCACTAAAATTAATCAAAAGTGGTGCTTTAATTTCATCGAACAGGCAACGATTTCAAAATCGCTGAAAATGATAAAATGCAGTGATTATTAAGGGTATTTACGACGATTTTGAGCACTGAAAAATGCATGATTTCTTGTTGAATTAATCCACATCAAAATCTCTATTATATTTATTTTAAGACTGCATGCATGAGTTTCCAGGAATGAATATAACCACTCCTATTATATATTTTAAGCAGCATATATATATGACTTGAAAAGTGTCTCCAAAAAAAGTGATGTTTGCCAATAGATAATTTGCTTAATTCATTTTCTTACACCTTTGAGAACCTATTGATCCACCTTCGCTTAAAAATAGATCGATGAGCCACAAATTAAAGACGATGTATGTGATAAAATGTAAATTAAATGACAGACATGACTTACATATATATACTATCAAGAAATCTCTTGCATCCTAAATTCAAATTCCACCGAATTTATAAAGCTTCATTTACACTGAAATTAACTCATATGAAATTCAACTTTCTGATCTTATTTCGTGCAGTTTGCTCTCATATGTACAATATTAGTGCGTGCCGCAACTTGCAGTGATAATGACTTCAAATTAAGCCGCCTAATTAACCAAGAAATAATTCTGATCATATATATATAGAATAATGATAGGGTTACTATCATTCTACTATCCATCTACTACTATCTTTGTATTTAATTTTTTTATTTATTTTATTTAATGATTAAGGAAGTGTGTATTAGTAAAGTTATATATTTTTTTAATTTTTTTTAGTGATTAAGAATATTAAAAAAATAATTAAAATAAAATTATAAAAAAATAAAAAAAAAACTTGAAATACACTTTAGTAGTAGATGAATAGTAATAGGATAATAACCCTATCACAAAACGAGAAAGAATTGAGACTAGTTCGGACACACCTTGATGGTCGTGAGGAGGTATTGAGGGGAAACAGGTGGCTACCCATGATATCGTATACAAAGAGGAATCGACTCTGAGATTGCAGAATTTTCCGGCAATAATATCGATGGACGAGGGAACGAACTTAGCCTACCACCAACAAAAAAGGAGATGAATGTTTACGGTGCACGTAGGTCGTGATATTGTAGCATACGCGTCTTCATGATCGCTAGGATTTCACTAGGAACGTATTGGTGCATATACTTGCCACTTCGGCATAGGCATGAGAAGGTTCTACCTTAACTCTGTCGGGACTAGAATACGTACGATCCAGCATACGTACGTACTCACTAATCAGGGACCTGCACTAACTTTTCCTGGGTCTCTTCCTTATAAGTTTTTTTCTTTTTTCCTTCTTGGTGCAACAATTTACTGCCAATAAAATTACGTACGCAGTAGTCGGTAAACATGAATACGCTTAATTCATGTTTTAATTTTAAATTGTTAGAGCATTAGTATTGGACTCATTAAATAAGTATTTTTTTCAAAATTTGTATTTAAAATCACTGCATAGTATACACTAAAATCTTTAACTTTCATATCCAAATTTAAAGACTAACTTGTTGGGATGTATGTGGAGACTTTTTTTTAGCTAAAAATTGAGAAACAGAGTGCTTGCTCGACTTGCGCTCGACAAGGGGCTCGAGCGAAACTCAACCTATGAGTTTGCTTGAGTCTCGTGCGACAATGAGGTCGAGCGAGACACAAACCTTAGTGTTCGCTCCAACCCCGTTAGACACCTCGCTTGAGCCAATGTTGTTTTAGTCGTTTGCTCAATGTGTGCTCGATACACCGCTCAAGCGAGAAACGCAAGTCTTACCAGATTAGGGTTTCTAGTGTTGTTTGCTATATATATGTCTTGTTTGACTTGTTTTGTATGACTTTCAACATACTTTGAGGTAGAACAATTGTCAAGTGAGTGCATATTATGTGAGAGAGCAAAAAGTCCTAGAGAGTGTGAGTTGAGATTGAGTGATTGTAATCTCCCTTGATCAATAAAATTTCTGCAGTTCTGTGAACGTGGGCAAATTATTCAACCACGTTGGATTTGAAGGAGAATGATAGCTGGAGATCAAGTGAAAGCACCCGGGATCGAGAAGTTCGACGATACCGATTTTAGGTACTGGAAGATACAAATCGAGGACTATCTCTATGCGAAGAGGTTCCACCTTCCACTATTGAGAAAGAAGTCTGAGAGCATGGATGATGCTGAGTGGACCTTGTTAGATCAACAAGTTCTTGGGATTGTTTGGCTAACCTTGTCCAGAATAGTGGCACACAATGTCAATAAGGAGAGAACCACGGTGGATCTCATCAAGACTTTGTTAGGTATGTATGAAAAGCCATCGACGAACAATAAAGTGTACTTAATGAATAAATTGTTCAATCTAAAAATGTCAGAAGATATGTCTGTAGCCCAACACTTGAATGAATTCAATACGATCACAAATCAACTGTCTTCTGTAGGGATTGAGTTTGACGATGAGATCAGAGTATTGATTCTATTGGCATGCGTGGAGACTGTTGGAGTGTATGTGAAGACTTTTTTTGAGCTGAAAATCGAGAAACAAAGTATTTGCTCAACGTGCGATCGAGCGAAGCTCAACCCGTGAGTTCGCTCAAGTCTCGTGCAACAGTGAGCTCAAGCGAGACACAAACCCTAGTGTTCGCTCAAGCCCTGCTTGACCCAATGTTGTTTTGGTCGTTCGCTCGATGCGCGCTCGACATGCCGCTCGAGCAAAGAATGCAGATTTTGCTAAATTAGGATTTCCAGCACCGTTTACTATATATATATCATGTTTGACTTGTTTTGAGTCACAATATATTTAAGTTGGGAAACAATAATTTAAGTATCAAATTAAATTATTAATTAACATATAGTTAGTGTAATTGTAAAATATGAAAAAAAAATTAAAAATATTATTATTAAAAAAATAATATTATATTATTATTTTGACTAATCCAATGGTTAATCCAATATGGGATTATGGTTAGGGAGGTTTTAGATTTATGAAAAATATGTACTTTTCATCAAATTTTAAAGATAAATTTAATCAAACCATTGTCAATGCTCTTAGTGCATGCATGTAAAAGGTCATATATATAAGAGAAATTATATTTGTAGTCCTAAGTGAAAGACTATATGTGCAGTCTCATTGATGAATGAGAGTAAAAGAGAAAAAATATCCTTTTAAAAATGATATTATTATAATTTTAAATTTTTTTAAACATAACTGTATGAGCTTGTATGAGCAGTCTCCATTTAAAGATTGTATGTAAACTAACTCTATATATAAAACACACCATATAATTAATAATATTCTCAATATCGTATTATAAACTTCCCTATAGCTTACATATACTTCTTAATAATTTTAATTTAGTTATAGTTGATCTACTTGATATCGCGATTTCTTCTATGTACGTGAAAATCGGGTCGTCGACAGGTAAGAAAAAAAAAGGCTACAAATGCTAATTAATTAATAGGGTTTAAATAATTATATTAATTTAAAATAAATTTTGAAGTCTTATATACCCTCTTATTATATATAATTTTCTTATAATTATACATCGGTGATTCATTGTAAAACGAAAAAACAAAAATGACTCAATGTTGGGGGAAACGTAAAAAAAGAGTGAGAGAAATTAGAAAATCCTTCTCCCACATGAGTATATATATGTACCGGCAAACCCCAAATAAAAACTAAAATCAACACGATAATTATCATTTTCAAAAATCAACATCAACTAATTAATATTTCATATCTACTTCAACTATATATATTATTTTCCTATTCAAATCCATGCATTACTTTGGCACCCCAAGTCTTCAGACATGAATAAAAGAAAAACACAAAAAATATTCTCAAAACTCTGCATCAGGATCTTGTTTTTATTTAGACATTGTAGCCCAAGTAGCTAGGCTTTTTTAGAAAATGCTTTAACTCCCTCTGGCGGCTCTTCATCCCTCTCCTTCGGTAATCATGAGCCCCATCTTCGTGTTCCTCCGACCTACGCTTCACAGATTCAAGTTTCGAGTCTCCCAAAGTAGCCTCTTCCATAGCATCAAATGCCTTGTCAGCCGTCTGACTAGCCATACCTTGCTCGCGATCGGCCTCCCGCAGCTTCTCCTCAGCAATCTTTTTAAACTCTTGAGCAGTCGAAGGCGCTCTCTCTTGATCTGCTGATTCACGGATATGGCTTTCCTTGCAGCTTGCTTGGCTATAACTCTGAAAACGTACGTTCGATCATACTTAACACAGTACTTCAATCCAGGATGAGATTCCGAGATGGTATAGCAGATGATATTAACAAATAATTAACCGCCATATATACATTAGGCGCCTTAATTTACACTATCAATATTCAAAAAATCCGAGCAAAGAGTAATTAATTAGCAAGGAAATTGAAAAGATAGAGCACATTCGTCGTACCGTAACGGACTTCATGTAGACATATGCTGTCAAGGGCTTGGCTAGGAATACTGATGATCGTAGGGAGGTATTGATCAGGGGAAAGAGATGGCCACCCATATCGGATACCCTATAGGCACACAAACTCAGATAATTGGAGTTTTCCTGAAATCGCGTTAGTGGATGAGTAAAGTAGAATAATGGATGTGATGTATGTATGTATAATATAGTTCAGAGATGATGTGGGCATGCCGCATGTGACATACGTGTGACGTGGCTTCATTCGCTGGTGCTTCAGCCTTCACTAGCAACGTGGTGCTGAATAGATTTGCCATTTCGACAAAGGCATGCAATTATTTTTGTGTCTGTGAGAGAGGCATAAATTAAAGGTTCTACATTATGTCTCCTTCCTCAGGTCCCCTCTTTGACCTTTTCTGGCCGGGCCTCTCTTGCAAACTTCCAAGGGCTATAAAGACCATTAATCTACCCAATAAATTTACGCTTTGGGTGGAGTTCGAAAGGGAAGAAATAGTCATTTTCTGTTATGACGATTTGGATCTTGATTGATATAGTCGAGAGCCCCGGGTGTGGTTCGGTGTGACTGTGCTTACGTCCATGACCGTGAATAAAAAATAATTATTGAAAATGTAAAAGTGAGATGAACACATAGATTTATGTGGTTCAGCATATTGCCTACATCCACGAAAGTTTTGAGAAGGAAACAGTCCACTGTAATATACTTATTTACAGTCTCTCATGGTCTCTCATACTCTCTGTACAATAGAGATTAGAGCTCTATTTTTCTGGTAGAGATCTCGTCGCTAGAGCTCATCTCCTGAGATTGAAGAAGCTGAAGCAGAAGTCGAGGTCAAAGAAGTCTCTCGGAGTGGTCTAGCCTTTTCCTTTTATATCTCTCCTCTTTTCGCGTGTCCCTAGGGAGTGGCAAAGATTGACCGCCTTCCCTTAACCGACTAGGTAATGCACTTAACCGATTAGGAGAGGGAAGATTCACTCGCCCATTTGCTGCAATAGTATTTTTCATAAAAATAAAAGCCAAAAGTTTGAGAACATTTATCTGGAAAAACTTCATTTGCTCGTTCAATAATTTTAGCGCTCTAGAAAATCGTCATTCTTCAACTTCTGGTGTAAAAAGCAACTCAGATCCCACAGACAGCACCAACTGTTAATGTCAAAAATCGCACAACAGCCCAAAAGGAGAGTAAGAGTAATTTCTAGCCCGCTATGACGATTTGGACCTCAATCAGTGTATTCTAGAGCCCCAACGTGGTCTGGTGCGACTATGCGTACGTCTATGACAGTGAATGAAAAAATAAATAATGAGAATGTAAAAGTGAGATGGACACACAGATTTACGTGATTCGGCATATTGCCTAGGTCCACAGGGAGTTTTCGGGAAAGAGAGAGTCTACTATAATATATTTATTTACAATCTCTCATACTCTCTGTACAATGGAGAAAGCTATATTTTTCTAGTAGAGATCTCGTCGCTAGAGCTCCTCTCCTGAGGTTGAAGAAACTGAAGTAGAAGTAGAGGTCGAAAAAGTCCCCCTGGAGTGGTCTAGTTGTTTCCTTTTATATCCCTCATCTTTTCGCCTGCCCCTACGGAGTGGTGAGCATTGGTCGCATTCCCTTGCTTGTCTGACATCTTTCTTTACTTTCTATTTTCTTCTTTTTTTTCAATGTCCACATTCCCTTCCTCTTGACATATTCTCTTTTTCTTTGTCCCCTCTTTGTCTCTCTTTTCTTTATTTTCCTTTGTCTTTTAATAGTAAGATCTTCCCCTTGGGCTGGCCTAGTAGGCTTATTTTAGGCCATATATATTTTATCCCTTCTAGGATGGTGTTAAATTAAGTCGTGTATAGTATGTGGCCTTCAGCAAAAAGATGGAAGACTCTTTCAAGGTTGAAATTAAATTAAAACAACAGCAAAAATAGTAAGAAAAGGCATATGAAAACTAAAAGTACTACGTGGAATTATTTTTGCGTATTTTTTAAGCACTCCACCTATGTGATTGGTTGTATCACTTTTTTTTTATATAAAATAATTAATTTAGTCAATCACATTAATAGAATGTATAAAAAATATATAAAAATAACCGTATATAACAAAACTATACGAAAACACGATAGCATGCCCACTACAACGAGGGATATTGTTGGTCTCGACTCTCGAGTCCTGGGGCTACGACGTTGGTCCTAACCTCAAATGTATCTGTTGATATATTTTATTTTATTTTTATTATTTATTTTTTCTTAATAATTAAAAAAAATATTTAAAAGGTTAGAGATATTTAAAAAATACTTAAAAGAAAACAAAAATCATTTACACTGATATGCATATTTGGGATACAAATTTACCTCATTTAGATAGTGTGATCAGATAAGAAAATTTTTTATGAGTTGAATAAAATATTATTTTTTAATATTATTATTGTTTTAAAATTTAAAAAGAAATTAAATTATTTATTATATTTTATATAAAAATTTAAAAAAATTATAATAATAAGATAAGATAAAATCGATTCTCTATCCAACCCTTTGTGTGGTATTGTCCTTTAGTTTATATATATATATATACACACATACACGGGCACACGTTGCATGGGTTTATCCGAACATTAGGTAGGCACTCAACTCCGTGTGGCTGTCGTCTTTCATCTTTCTCGTATCCAATTCGATTTTGTTTCATTTTTTAAAACTTCATGGGACTAGAATAAAATGCAAAGAATTCTCACAAAACCTCAGAAACAGGAAAAACCTTCCTCAAGTTCACTCGTCCAAACCCAATTAATCCTCGCAGCTTCGGCAATCATAACTCGTTCGAACATGATCATTTAATTTCTTTTAATCCTCAAACAAAATTAAACCATGAAACCCAAGCTTTTCGAGTCAGAATTCGAGAATGTATGTGAAGGCATCTTTACCACCCAAGAAGTAAGAGTTTCAAGAGCGCCATCCGAATATAGAGACCATTCTTTGCTTGTCTAAAATAAGCAGCCCTTGGATCCCTATCAACTTCCACAGTAATCTGCACAAATTAATGACGAGTCTAGATAAACCAGTAAAATACATGCGAAGAACTTAATGTTGACGATCACAAAAAAACATTTCAATGTCACCTAAAACATCGCGTGATTACCTCATCAAGCCTGGGGAGAGGATGCATGACCACAGCATGCTTCTGCATAACATCCAAGACAGCCTGATCTAGGATGTACTTGCCTCGAGCTTCTTCATAGAGGTCGAGTCTCTCTCCAAACCTTTCTTTCTGAATACGAGTTTGATACACTACATCACACTCAGAAGCCACTTCCATTAAATCAGAGCTTTCTTCCCACTCCACTCCCTGAGATGTCAAGTAGGCTTTTATATCATCCTGTAAAACGAGATGTACATATTCAGAGACCTAAATACTAATTTTTTTCTTTAATTTTTCTGACTTCTCGTTTGCCTAAATCAACAAAACGTGAAATTCGCAGCAAGAATTTCTTCACCAATTAGCACTCGTTTGAGATCATTCCATGAAACATAGAATACCAATAGGTGAATTTGAGAGACAATTGCATCAACACTGACCTTCATTTTTACCACATCGGGAGAGACAAAGTAAATCCTCACATCTTGGTACTTGGCAAGCAAGTAAGCAAGTGAGCGGACGGTCCTTCCATTGGCAAGGTCACCCACTAGCGCAACTTTGATGCCATCTAGTTTTCCTACCTCTCTTTCAATGGTATAGACATCCAAAAGAGCCTGCATAGCACACAATAGCAGGGAAAGATCTTTGAACAAAACCATTTGTGAAACTTGCTACCAGGAATCAAAAAGTGTGAAATGATAAATAATCATCAAACGCAGATACAGAACATCACCGTCCCTCCAGATTAGAATGGAAAAGACAGAATTAAATTCACCATGACAGAAAACCAATCATTACTATAAAGGTTTATGAAAATACTTGCAGATGAACACAACATATTGTGCTTTGCAGCATGCCTTGGATGCAAGATGCTGCTTACCACACACATCATATATCAAGAGAAGATTAAATAAAAACATATCACCAAACCGTTCCCAGTATATGGTGGTCATTATATCAAAGAAAAAAGATGTTCATTCTTCATCAATAGACTTAAGTTTCAACTGTCCGTACATGTTGAGCAACTAAGCTGAAACAGATAGATGTGCATTGATCTGGTGTACAAGTTCTATGCTGATCTTCACGTTTGTATATGTATTGGAATGGCTCCTTATACATGACTCAAACTTATATTGCAAATATGAAAGCCTAAAATTTACACTTTTAAAAGGATAGCAATTCTGCATTAATAAAAACCTGTGGTGTATAAACTATTCTTTGTATGAAAAGAACAAAATGCCCCTCTATTACAGAATATAAGTAGCAAATTGGACAATGCTCATGGAAAACGCTCTCACTGAAGGCAACATTTCGTCTCCAGTTTCCAACTTATACAGACTATCAAAAAAGAATTCAGTATCATAACTAAGAACAGAATTTGGCATACCTGTGTAGGATGTTGCCCAGGACCATCGCCAGCATTAATAATAGGAATTCCAGCTATAGCTGCTGCTCTTCTGGCAGCACCACTTTCAAAGTGCCGCATCACAATTATATCAGAATAACCCTCAACTGTCCTTATAGTATCTGCAAATCAAACTCCTATATCACAATCAAAATGCAGCAACCAACCACTAGGAAATTGATCAAGCACATGAAAAGACTTACCTTCAAGTGTTTCACCTTTAGCTGCTGATGAAAACTCCCGTGCATTTTCTGTTGTCAAAACTTCCCCACCTAACCGTTTCATGGCAGACTCAAATGAAAGCCTAGTCCTAGTGGATGGCTCGTAAAAGAGAGTAGCCATAAGATAACCCTTAAGGATTTGGCTTCCGGGATAATTATTTTCTATCTTCTCCATGTCATTCGCAACTTCAAATATAGCACTGAGAATATCCCTATTAAATTGTTGGGCTTCAATTATATCATCAAGTTGAAATTTCTTCCCCATGGTAAAAGAAGGTGCAGTCTCAACTTCCAATGAATGGCGCTGGATTCTGTCGAATCGGTCAGTTTGTTCCCATTTTGATAGTATACTATGGGGTAATAACCTCGAATGTGACTGATACATTGACTTGATGCATCCTGATTGCTTGAAGAAAAGATTTGAAGGATTGCACGAAAGCTCTTTGTAGCAATTTAATGTTTTAGGAGCAGCCACGCTCCCCTGCAATGAACATGCGAAAAACGAAGATGAAATAGCCATTCCACTTCACAGAGTCAGTCTAAAGTATTAGGTCCGGGTTTTCAAGAACTTTAGAACCACCCTGTAATTACAAACAACAACAATATTAAGATAGAACAAAGAAAAAAAAAAAGATACAACACAATCTGAATTAAATTCAATGAGGCATTTGAGTTACAACACGTTGATTAATAAGCACTTAAGAATATTTCACAAGTAATTGCAATATCGAAAAAGAAAAGGTAGAATCCAACATGGAAATCAAACTTCTCTCATTTAATGATACATTACATTTTGTGAACCGTGGAATCGAAGTGAAACCCGTTAGATAGAGAAAGAAATTGAGAGAGGAACATAACAAAACAGAGACAGGGCGCGTAAGAGTAAGCTTACCAGCCCGGCGGTTTGTTCACGGCAACGATGCGATGGGGCTGCTACGTCAGATTCGTTGGTGGCACTTCGAACGGGGGCTGTGCAATACGGCGGCCCGTTGTGGAGGGGGGGGGGGGGGGGATTGGCGCGGCTAGGATGCAGAGATGAGATAGCGAGCGACAGAGGGAGGAAACACGGGACAGTGCACGACGGGCGGGTGTGGCGTGAGGTGTGGGGTGTTTTCGTGACGTCTTTGGCGTGGGCAAGGCTGAAGAGGGTTGAGTGGCGAGCCACAGTGGGAGGCGCTGTTGGCGGTAGCCCAGTGGTGAGCGACCGCTGAGAGTTTTAGAGAGAGAGGTGAACGACTGAGAGAGAGAAAGAGGCTGAGGGAGGGAGAGAAGCTCGTAGAGGTTCTAGGCGTGGACTCGTGGTCGGACGTCGAGGAAATGAAGGGAGCATAGCGTTGAGCTTGGGCAGCAGAAACTCACAGAATGAGAGAGCGGGACGGACGGACGGACGGACAGAGAGAGCTACTGGAAGAGAGAGGGACGAGCGGAGAGAGTAAGATAGCGAGAGAGAGAGAGACGCGGGGTGTGTTCTGCACAGAGTGGGGGGGGCGCTGGAAGCCTGGACATAGGAGACGGGGAAGAAAGAAATAGGGATTTTGTCTTTGTCACTTGTACAGTTATACAAAACAGCGTGGTTTCGTTCTCCGTTTTTTATTTCCTGGGCCGGCTGGGCTTAAACGGATATTGGGCCTAGTCTTTGGGCTGGGTCATGACAAAATCCACTCTGAATACAAACTCATAATACCGGTCTCAATTGATTTCATTGCTAGATTGAACATTTGCCCTGACTAGTTTAAAGTCTTCGCCGTACCTACCCTACAGAGATCAAGCATATTTGTTCCACGGTATAATGACGAAATCCCTAATATAAAGCTCAAAGTTATCAGTTTCCTCTTAAACATTAAAAAAAAAAAAAAAATCAATTGAAGTAAAACCAAAAGGCCGAAAAGCAAAAGGGAAAAAAAGCGAAGATAAACAAACATCTTTTCATCAGGTCTGCGCATACTATTCACGATTAAATATTGGCCCGGATCATTCAATAAAAAGGATTATTCCCAAAAAATAAAAATAAAACTAAAACTAAGGAAGGAATAACGATACTGACAAATCTTTTCAGTACCAAAACTTACCTGTTTGATTAATAAGAAAATGAATAAAACTACAAGAAAAGATCCGATGACAAAATGAGGACTTCAGAGTTCTGCAGTAATCTCCGGCCACCAAAAACAAGGAGAAGTACACAAATATACTATCGTTTCCTCGGCAACCGAACGGAGTGTTAGGAAACCGAAGACGAAACTAAGAGAGAGTATGGCTTTTGGATATTTGAAACAAATAGTAATATAGTAGAGATACTGAGATATAACAAAATGATCAAATAAAAAAATAGAGGGATTGAGTTTGGATTTACGTACAGGAGAAGGTAGAAAGAGGAGAACGGTCACAGCGGCAAAAACCTTCCCGAGAGAGCTGTCTGTTTGCCACGAAAATATGTAGCTCCGAGAAACAGATATGGTTTTGGAGTGAGATTTTTAGAAAATTAATAAAATGAACAAAATGAAATGAAAATAAAATTACGAAAGCTTTAACAAAATTGAAACGATAAGATATAGAATATATTCGATGAATTTATGAAAAAGTTTTTTTTGGCGGAAAGGGGGGGAAAGGATTCGCGGTAAAAAGATATGTACGATTTCATTTAATTTATGGTAAAGTGACTTGTGACTGATTTGGATTCCCGGAATTTAATTCCAATCTTAGGATCTACAGTAAGAGATATATGAATGGCTCAAGGCCGAAGGGGATGTTTGGCAAACAAAATGGAATTTTCTCATACATATTACCTAATAATTTAATATGATTTGTATTAAAAATTATATAAAATAAAAAAAAAAAACCTTGTTTTGTATTCTTGTCTTAGGTTTTAATCTACTTTTGGACACTATTAAATGTTTAATAAATATTATAGATTTTTTTTCATATGTTTAAGAGTTGATTTTGATTTAAAGATGAGATAAGATTTTTTTTAATATTATTATTATTTTAAAATTTAAAAAAATTGAATTATTTATTATATTTTATATAAAATTTTAAAAATATATATAATAATAAGATAAAATAAATACTTTCTAAATCCAAACAGAATCTAAACCTATCAAACTCTAAGCATATGTGTGGTGGCGTTACGATTCGTGCGTCATAAAGCCTTGTGAGTTAGCTAACAAATTAGCCAAATTTGTTAATAAATATTAGAGGCGAATTAGCTAACAAATTGGCCAAATTTGGCTAATGATGGTTACTGTTTTGACTTTGGCTAATCAATGTACCTTTTCACCATACTATTAAAATACTTTTTCTTTTTTTGTTTTTTTGTTTTTTTTTTGCATCTTTGCCAACGGATGTCAAGTGCAAGCCCAGAACCAAGTTCTTCAATCTTTTCACCATCCACTTCTTGCTCCAAGAAAACAAGGATAATTTTACATATAATTATAGAGTGTGTAAATATTGTGTAATCATTTTAAAAAAAAATAAAATTTCTAATTAAAAAATTAATTTTTTTTTATATGAGTCCTATATTTTATATACTTTTTTCAAAATGATTACGCGACAGTTACATAATTCACGATTGCAAATATCTTTTCTCAGAAAATAAAAAATGAAGAAGAATTCAACAATTGAAAAAGAAGCAGCTGTGATCTGCTGGATTTATTTTGTTGGCAACAACGGAGACGAGTGACGGATGGGAAAAAAAACAAAAGAACCAAAAAAGAGAGAGAAAAAACAGAGAGATGAAATGGATGGAAAAAAAAAAAAAAACATGAATATAATGCACTATCAAAGTAAACCATGAATATAGGCTCTCCGTCTATGGCTATTACTAACCCAATGCATATGATTTTGACCTCAAATTAGCTTAATTTTTGGCTTGCAAGAACAAATAGCTAAACCCATGAGAATGCCCTTAAAGTGGGTAAATATACAAATAAACCATGATCATGCCGCTCTGAAGCCTTGTGATGATCCACCCCCGACGTATTTTTTTCATTAATAAATTTATTTTACTTGAGAATTAAAAAAAAAAATCCAAATAAACAAACAACAAACACTTAGACAGAATATTCTCATCGAGTCCAAAGACAAAACTAAAAAACATCGGTATGAATCAGACCGACCCATTCATTTGACATAAAACCATGGCTCCTTTACTATCATAATAAATAAACGCTCCAAGACCGGCTGATATGACCAATATAGAGAATATAATGCACTATCAAAGTAAATTGCTTCATTGCATTGTAGGTGGACAACCTCTTGGGGCTTGGGGCGGATGAGGCTGAGGCGGTTTAGGAGGAAATGGGAATGGAGGACGCGGAGGCTGTGGTGGCAGAAATGGGAATGGCACTGGGGGCAATGGCCCTCAATACCCACACATCCCGTAGAAGCACAAGACACGAACGGAGCATCTATTTCCACATTTGCCACAGTCTGATGGGCTGATATTTGTATTGATGCATAGACCACGACAACATTGCCAACTAAATGGACATCTAATCCCACACAAGCCACAGTTGTTAACATCTGAACTCACGTCTACACAACGGTTTCTACAACACCGCCTTCTGCCTGGAAACTCTCCCTGTTTGCATATCCAAGGCTTTTTCCAACACCCAGGGTCACGCAGGGGTTGGTGGTGGTGATTTGTGATTTTCCCAAGCCATGGCGAAGATGATGACAAGCCATCCTCCACATTCTGTTGCACCATTTTCTTAGGTACTGCGTTTCCTTCCACAATCACATGCCATAGCACTAAAAGTAGGAGCCAAATAGCAATATGAACATTAACTGGCTGAGTCATTCTGGGATGCGCAACTAACAGGCAGGTAGGCTTATGGTCACACACACACACACACACACAGATATTATACACGCACAGGTGTTAGGTGAGGAGGAATTCTTTCTTTTCCTTGTACGGTGGGGCTTGAGGGTTCATGTTTTTCGTACATGGCTTAGTATTGAGGAACTCATGTTGTGGGCGGTGGACCTGGTGTGGATTAGCAATTAATTACGTGATAAGAAGGTTTTTCTCTGCTTTGTGCATGGATAACTTTATTGCTTTTCCAAGTCCATGTTAAAAGCTAAGTGTAACGGTATGAGCAAACCATTTCCAAGATTATTCTATTTCTCCCAAACAGACTGGCCCTTTTATGGTGATAGGTCCGTATGTGAAAGACCTCCAGCCCCCATCATTCTTCATGGATCGATCTATAAACCATTGTTTACTTGTCAATACTTGAAATGATACCACAAATCAACTAGATTAAAGCAGGCGGATCGACACAACACAAAACATCCATTCGACTTTGGGTGTAACTGGAACAGTCCAATTTATCATGTATGAGAAATGATCAGATAATTGTAAAGCAAAGCCTTAAATATGCATCAAGGATTTGAACTTTTACATGCCATTCAAGCAAAGATCCATTAGCAAAGGTGCAAATCATACCAGACAAGAACAGGCACTATACTCTATGCACAGCTTCATGCATCCAAATTCCAATCTACCAAACCACCAGACTCTTTGGAGAGGGTGGAAACTTCCAGACATCGGGCGCAAAGCCACCATGTATAGCAATAATTGAAACCTGTTTACTCAACCCACCCACCCATGGTATCCATTCAAATGCTTGCTCTGAACAATATGGATTCATATCGAGAATTGGGAAAACAGATTTGAAAACTTCACGTGTAAGGTGTAAAAGTCCACATTGATTATGAGAAAGGCAGAATATAACCATGACAAACAAAGTGTTACTTAAATGAGCGTGATCAGATTCATGTTTATTCCAAAGACTAATACACGAAAAATCTAATTAGAAAAAGTCAATTTTCATTATCTTCAGCATTCCCCTTTTCTTCATAACGGCGCTTAAACTTGGCAACCTGCCCAATACTTTCGGCCATTTGACGTTTGGCCCTAAAGTGGTACACTTTACCAACATGGTGTATTTTGGTCATCATAACGTGCATCAATCTACCACTCTGTGTTACATAGGATATCCATTGCAACTGAGGGTGCAATCCTTTCTTCATTTTTCGCTAATCTGTAATTGGAAGAGGAGGAAGCTTTATGTTAGTGCACTGTCTTAGTTAAACCACTATTCTAAGGCAACTTCAATAGAAAACAAATAGTTCTCCCTCCTCTCCTCATCAACAACAAAATACGAAAATTGCTTTTATAGTTGTGAAGTGAATGACGCACAAAATGCAGTAAAATAAATCATTATAATTATAATAAAAAATCTTCTTAGCTGCAATATTTCTCCAAAAAAATTTAGTTCATAGACTTCTCTAAGACTGTGAAAAGGTCTGCTAGAGTTAAAGACGCTGCTTGAATCTCATTTAAATTAAATTCTAACATAATATATCAAACGCATATTTAAAATAAAAAAAAAACATTTTATAAATAAGAATATGTGCTTGAGGGAATCGGAAAGAAAAGTCATGTGAAGGTAAGCTGCGTGGCTCGGCATTTTAACGAACAATTGGCGGCCATATTAGTCATGGCAATAAAGGAGCTAGTCTCCACGTATATGCAACTGATTTTGGAATAGGTTTTGGCTAATTTTGAATGAAGAGTTCATCCCACAATAAATACATGAATGAAGCAAACACTAAGCACCCACTTCAAGATTTTAAACCTAAAATCAAGTGATTTTCCCTATGAGTCTCGCATTCGGAAAGACAAACACTAGCACTTCATTTCTTGATTGATCACGGAAAACATTAAGGAAAGGAAAGTGAAAGCTTTATTCCACATAAATTTCAGAACCAAAGAGAACACAAGCGTCAAAGAAAATGGAAATGCAACAACCCTATATAAAATTTTCTATTTGTGATCATAATGATAAAAACACAGAGATATCGAAACAGAGATAAAACTTAATTGTGTGTGCTATGAGATAAAACTTAAAAGATTGGAAGGAATGGAAATATAGAAATCAAAAGCTAAGGGTGCGAGAGAGTGGAAGAGATAGACAGACAGTTGCAGGGAGCCGATGATCGAAGCGAAACGCAAGCGAAGGAAGCGGCGGCATACACTTTGTTGTTGGACAGAGAAAACGGCGTGTAGTAATGATGAGCCTTATTGGACCGTCGGCTATTTTTGGGCTTCAGTAATCCAAATGCGTTTGGGCTTTCACATCACATCTTTGAAAGGAAAACTTCGAAAGAAATTAAGGGATTTTTTGTTTTTGAGATGAGATGAATTGAAATTAAAATTAAAAGTTATATAAAATATTATTAAAATATATTTTTTTAATATTATTTTTTATTTAAAAATTTAAAAAAATTAAATTATTTATCTTACTTTCGGTTGTTTTACATACAACCGCAGTGAAGAATCGTGGTGTAATCGATTAATACCACGTCAGATGATATATTAAAAAAAAAAAAAAGGGACAAAATAAGCAAATGGAGAGAAATGTGACATCGTGGGTATTGGAAATTGAAAGCGGAGAGCGTCTTCGTGTGTGGGTCAAAATCGAAAGCAGAGAGTGTCTGTCGTGTGTGGGTTGAAATCGAAACCAAAAAGTCTCTGAGGCTGCAACTCCCCTCAGTAATGGAGATGACTGTGTAAAAGGCTCGCTCAAAGGTCAAAATGCCGTTTGGACATCTTGTGGTTTTGCTGTGAACTCTACGTGTAATTTATATCACACTTGCCCCAAAAAACTCTATTAAATTCACGTTTGGCTGTTTCTTTTGTTCTTCTTCTTTCTTTCTTTTTTCAATCTGTGGGTTGTGAACTAAATTTAAAGCGTGCGTGGAGTCCGGATGAGAAAGAGAGAGAGACCTAAAAAAGGCCGAGTCTTTGGAAAGAAAACAAGCAGTGTTACATTTATTGACCTGCAATTTTTTCTTCATTGTGCAGTTGATCCTTGATATTAAATCCAAGAGCTTAGAAAAGAGTAATATCTATGTATCTCGGAGGAAAAAAGGTCTTTTTTAGATTTTTTTTCTCTTTTTAAGAGTTTTGGTCTTTGTAAAGATGCTTACTCTTTGACGATGTACAGATTTCTACCATTACGGTTTCCTCCACTTTCAATCTCAAGCTTTGTTTTACTTTCTAATTTTCTCCTAAGTTCTCTCGAAAAAGTGAAGAGAAGACTTCATGGGGATGGAGAAGACGAAGACCAAAATGAACTTTGAATTGTTTGTCTTCGTTTGAAACATATCGGTGGAATTGGCTAGTTTTAGGTTGTGTTTGAATGTTAAAATGAGTTGAGTTGAGTTGAGATGATAAAATATTATTATAATATTATTTTTTAATATTATTATTATTTTAAAATTTGAAAAAATTGAATTGTCAATTATATTTTGTGTTAAAATTTGAAAAAATTGAATTGTCAATTATATTTTGTGTTAAAATTTGAAAAATTATTGAGATGAGTTGAGATGAGTTGAGAGAAATTAAAAATCTAAATGAAGCCTTAATTTTGCCACGTCGGACGCAATGTCAGAGGGGTTCTCCACCTTGTTGCGAATAGAATTTTTATTTTATCTTATATAAAAACTTAAAAAAATTATAATGATCAGATAAGAAGAATTGTTTAAACTATCAGGGCTAAGAGTAACAAACATGCGGGGAAAAATCATAATTTCACGTGTCATGACGGTCGTAAAAGAACCAAACGATGCCCCTCATTTTCCCGACGTGTCCATGTGCTGTGTGGCTGTATGTGCTCTGTGTGCGGTTCCGTGAGTTGCCTCGTGCAATAAAGATGTTGGGCATTGCTTAAGCCGAGTCATTTCTCTCATTTCAGTTGTTGGGCTGTGAAGCCGATCTTTACTCAGTTGAAAAATCAGACAGCAGCCGAATGGTACTGGATGTTTTAGAAGTAGTAATAATTAGTATATCTTATTCAAAAATTGGTATAAATGGGCCCATTTTTCCCTGGAGAAAGGGCGAGTGTGAAGTTTGGCAAGTCTTACCGCATTTTGAGGCTTCTCTAGGGTATCACTCAACCCTGTTCATCTGTTCATTCATTTCTCAAATTTCCGTCCACTTTTATTACGAACACTCACCATATTTTTTAGTCTGTTACATTGAGCTGTGGAATTTCGGTTTTGCTCCACTGGACTAGCAAACAGGGAAAAAAAAGTAAATATAAACTGTAAGCACGGACCCAAATACATTCCAATTCCACATTCATTAGCACAAATCTGCAAACAATACCGAGTAGTATTTTACATGACACACGAAGCACATCATGACAATATTACAGAGACAAAAGGCAGAAAGCATACACACAAAGGGTGCTGCAATAATGTAAACCCTGTTTACTTATTTTGACATCTGCTAGCATCCATTCATTAAATACATATACAAACTCATACAGCAAACTGCAATACCAAACACAGGTGATCTGGTGATCAGAGTCTGATTCTCAATGCATAACTATGCATTCTTGTGTCCCAGTCACCATATTGCGGCGGGAGCTGCTGTTGATGGCATCCACTTCCTCAAGAGATTTACGATTGACATCCGGCTCCTCCAGTGAGCTCTCAGCAGCATATCCTTTCCCATTGTCGACACACACAATGGCTTCAAAAATAAGAGCATAGACTTCTTCAAACCTCGCTTCAGATAGGGAGACCTCAGCAAGCAGCCTCCATGCATTTTCCTCAGATGCCTCTTCATAGTCCTTCTTCCTCTTTAAAACCATGTGCCCGCTAATCTCCCACACAGCTGGGTTCACTTGCGTGTCAAGAAGCTCTGCACTCACTTCCCCAAGAGCTTGTTTCTCAGCATAACACTGTTCATCAGATTGGACAGATGAATTAAGCTAACTGTTGATATCTAAAAAGTCACCAAACAAGCATTTATGTTATAGAACATCACATGAAGAACTAACATTTTGAAACAATTTACCTGTGGGAGGAGGAAGACTCGCCTTCCACAATCAGCAATGAGAACATTATAAGGTATGTTGTTAGCTTGAAGACAAATGCAGGCATCAGAAACGGTGTTTGATAAGTCTTCCACAGTATATCCACCTTCAAAGACGAGACCTCTAACTGGATAATTTAACAGCTTGGAGATCTTCACCCCACCATCCAAAGTGGCGATCTTCTTGGCGGGAGCCTTCTCAATAGGAAAGGGCACAGCCAAGTAGTAAGCCTGTCCCACCAAAATGATTAATTTGCATTTCCAACATCAAGCGATAGCTAATTGTATGAGAAATAATTGTCTAAATATTTATTGAAGCTCATGGAGTAAGTAAATTTTATTAGTAGAAACCTGGAAGTGAAGGTGGTTGATGGTGGCAAATGCACCCAAACTGTTGAAACCCAGCCTGAAGTAAGGATTCCCAGCTTCTGCCGCCATGTGAAGGGCAAGCAAGAAGCTGTCATGGTCAATCCTTTGTGGCAGGCACTCCAGAATACGAGGGACCAGAAGCACATGCCCGTATTCTATTGGACTCACCTGTTAAATTGTAAACACAACATAACTTATCTAACTTCATGCTTGCTCAAGCAACTCTCACGGAACAACAGGTTGAACAAGAAGAAAGTATCAGAGTAATGACATACATTGATGGCAACAACACTTGGAGAATTCTCAATATCAACGGGCGCATTTGGGAAGAAATGGACTTCACCATCGTCACTCGCTTCAAACTGGAAGAGTACCTCTTCTTGCCCAACTTTAGTGAAGTTGAATTTGTTCCCATCAAAGGGCTGGAGGACCTTATCAACGCGGAATTCAGTTGGCCTCTTCTTAAGGTGGCGGCCCTCATTCAGCTGGGCGATAAAACCATAGTTGCCAGGAATCACCTACACCAAAGACGTAACGGTTAAAGCCCATGTCCCTACTGAGTAAATACTCGAATCAACTCGCTCCTACTTGCATACCAACAAGGTTGAGACAAAAAACAAGGAAAACATGTTCACCTTGGTTTCACAGGCAGTGACATCATAGCGAAAGAGCCCTCTCTGCATGCGGTCCTCCCACTACATGAAAATTGGAAACAACTTAAACTCACACTAGGATTTTGTTTTTGGCTTGGTCAATACAACTAGAATAAAAGGGGAAAAACTTAGTTCATTGCATGCTCCTCGGCTGATTTCAAGAAATTTACCTCCCCAAGAAGCAGCGAGTCCAAAAAGGCCACGGGAGGTTCTCCACTCTCATGTCCGGCTACGCCTTTGTCACTACCAATCTTGTTCAGCTTCTTAAAAGCATATAAAGGCAGCTGTGCCCCTGTCATCCAACATCCAAATACCCGGCTAAATAAATGCCCCATACGGAAAAAAGAATACGGCAAACCCAAAATTCACATGCGAAGGCATTTGTTTCACAGAATACAAGCAGATCAGCTAAAAACCAATGTAAAAACACAAAAAAAATTCACATGCAAAGCACTTCAACAAATACCTTGAATGCAACATTTGTTGAGGCAATTGCGGCCGCAACCCCCTCCACGGCGAGCAATATCTTCCGTCTCCTCTTTCTGGTAATTCGAAACGACAGTTGGTACCCTCTTGATCCTCAACATCTTGCTCTCAATCTCTCTCTCTCTCAGAAATGTAATCAATCACGAAAGACACCAAACAACAACAACAACAACAAGCAGCAGCAACAACGACGATAAACTTTTGCCAATCGCTCTGATTAACTAAAAATCGTAGGCTAGCTTAATAGCTTTTAAATGTAAAGACGACTGAAGACCTAAAACTAATATAGCACTAATTAGTAGGACAAAGAGGAAGCAAAACCACCACCAGCGAGGAAGAGGAGGTCGGAAGGACTGCCGCCTTCGGAAGGCAAAGCGCCACGCCCGCCGTGCGGCGAAGGGTTGCTCTCAATTACACAACCCTTGCGTCCGACAGCCCGGACATGAAGTAGAGGCCGAGAAACTCCGAATATAGCCGTGATGTCTACAACGCGTCGCTCCTGGGTTTTACCCCCTACAATCTAAACCACCCTTTCCTTTTTCCTTTTTTCTTGTCTCTAACCCAGACCGAAACCACCGTATATTCTTGAAGAAACGGCACCACAAGAAAGGATTTCCTCGCTATATCGTATTGAGAAATACAATATGCGGAATGTAAGATGAAGAAGGGATAGGAGGCTCTCGGAGGCAATTTGGCTTGAGTGTGATTTGGGAACGAGGGAAGGGGAAGATGTTTTATAGATAAGAGGGTGGTCGTGGTTGTGGCTGCAGTTGTGCGTACTGTGTTGATATGTGGCCTTCGTGCTACTACCCAACACAATTATTGAGATCCAGATCGAGAGAGAGAGAGAGAGAGAGAAAGAGAGGGTTTTCTTTCAAAAATAAATATGATGCCCACCAGAGGAAAAAACCAGCTCGTACGTCTCAATTGTTGTTTACCGCAAGGGACCACTCTGTCGTACGGTTGGACATAGGAATATGATTTTTTTTCTCATCTCCCTGTGTTTTTCTCTTTTTTTTTTTTAAATTTCGATTTTTTCCTCTTTAACTTCGAGGGAAGTAGATCTAAACCTGGTTTTTTACGGATTACGATCTCTGATATTCTCTGTTTGAATACTTTTTTTTTTTTTTTAATTTGGAGTAAATTATGTAGGTACTGCATCATTATGTGCGGTAGAGAGTATGAAAATATTTATTTAAAAGAATGTTTTGACTGTTACGGAAGATATAGAGATATATGGTCAACTAGCGATTAAAAAGTGTTACAAATATAAATGGGTTAAAAAAATTAAATTAAATTAAATTCACAAACTCACATGAGTTCATGTAATTCGTAAGATATATTTTATAATAAAAATAATTTTATAATTTGACATACCAGGTCAAAACATATCATTTTATAAATTTATTTTTGTGTAATCTATTTGTATCTAACGTAATTCTCTATAAACTTAACATTAAGATATTGTTTAGATCGTAAGTTAAGATGAAATTTGAAAGTTAAATAAAATATTTTGGAATATTATTTTTTAATATTATTATTGTTTTAAAATTTGAAAAAGTTGAATTATTTATTATATTTTGTATACAAATTTAGAAAAGTTATAATGAAAAAATAAGATAGGATGAAACATTTCTTGTATCCAAACCGAGCTTAAATTAATTTATAGGAGATTTAAATTTTAAATTTGTTTTATAAATCAAGTTTTGTTATTTCAACCAACTAATAAATAATTGTATAGATATAATTTTACACTCGATCCATCGTTTAAATTTGACTATTATAGTTAGGTGTTGTTGCAATATTAGTTGGGAGATTGAAATTACTTAAAAAAAATTAGTTACAAAGTACGCTTCTAGAAGTTTGTAAAGAAAAAAGGTAACATCTTAAATCAACTTCAAATGATGCGGATTGGGATCAGTTAATCAATGAGAATAATCAAAGTTCCCATTCTCTGGAAAAGTGTACGGCGTCCGCCAATTACCGATTAGGTCGTGGGTCGTGGTCAGCTCCTTTCGCCCTTTTGGTATATTCCTTTTTCTTTTTTTTTTCTTAAAGTGGTCTTTGGTAGAATCTTTGGTATATCATATTGTCCAACTAAAAGCACAACGAGCACCAATTTATTTATTTTAAACAATCTCGTATTAACGAAATAAATTTACTCCTAAAAAAATTATGCAAATACAAATTAATGACTTGGTGGTCATTGATCAATTAAAAAAAAATTGATATTTCATCATTTGTTTTCATAACACTTCTCAACTCATCTCATCTAACCATAACCGTTTTTTAAATTCACACACAAAATAAAACATACAATTCAACTTTTTCAAATTTAAAAACAAAAATAATATTAAAACATATATTCTAACAATATTTTATTCAGTTTTTAATTTTAATCTCAACTCA
Organism: Juglans microcarpa x Juglans regia; assembly: GCF_004785595.1. Taxonomy (NCBI): domain Eukaryota; kingdom Viridiplantae; phylum Streptophyta; class Magnoliopsida; order Fagales; family Juglandaceae; genus Juglans; species Juglans microcarpa x Juglans regia. The sequence goes on along the minus strand of NC_054604.1, from coordinate 36,942,086 downwards.
TTTCATCTCATATTATTTATGAAAACAAATCAAGCCTTACAATCCTATAATGTGAAATTTTCGTGCATTCTATTAAAAAAAATGTATAAATTTGATATTCACAAGAAAATAAATATATTTTTAATAGTAGACCATATTTGTTTTTCAAAAAAAGAGCATGGAGCTTGTACATTCTAGAACTATATCTAGTATTACTTGATCAATTCAGGTTAAATATAAAAGTGGTAGTTATTTTAGTTGTCTCCAATAATGAGTTGAGTGGTTATTTTTTATAAATTAATGTGGTTTGATGTGATATACTAAGTTTTACAATTTAACAATTTAATATATATATATATATATATATATATCAAGCCAAGAGCTTGATGGCCTGGTGGTATATGGCTCGATTTTTCAAATGAAAAATTTGGATTCAAAACCTCTGTGTGTAAAACATACTATTCACATAAATGAAATGATATATTTGATTTATAAAATTCAAAATGTTAAAACTAATTCTATATATCATATAAGTCAAGTTAATTTATAAATTGAGTTATTCTATTATCGTCGGTGTGTAAAGCATGCTATTCACATAAATACCGGTATATTTAATTTATAAAATTCAAAATGTTAAGTTTATCTTTAAAATCAGGTTATGCCATATAAACATTTTACTATATATATTCTACATACCGGTTTGAGAATTTTTTTTTTTTATGAATTTATTATAATAAAATTATTTTTTTATAAACATCTCTCTGATTTATTTTGAAAAAAAAAAAAAAGGGTTTTTCCGTGGTTAGTGATGAAGAAGTCCGCGTTTGGAAATTTCCTGTGGTGGGGGCGGAGACCAAAGACAATGAAACACATCCGGTAGTGCGAGGACTCCCAACCTTCGTACTCGTGCCCATTGCCCATTGGCCAAGATTAGGAAATTCCCACGTAGATGCCAACAAACATTTTTCACGTGGGGAGTGCCGTGATCCCATCCCCCACACTACATGGCCTTTAGAGGCTTCGAGAACTTCAAAATTATAAATAATAATAATAATAATAATTTTTAAAAATATTTTAATAAAGAAAATTCTATATATTAATTTTTGTCCCCCTATATATATTTTATAATAATTTAGCTCTCCAAATTCGACTTACAGGACTTTTAATGACTTCTTTATCCTATTCTTTAAAATATATTACCAAAATCTATATTTTTTATTCTATATACTGATTTTTACAATACATCATATATCAGGTTATCTATTTTTTCTTTATATCATTTAAATATTATATTTTTTAATCTTTTTTATTTATTTCAAATATTATATTTTCTACACATCATATATTTCAAATATTTCTCTATACATCATATGTTATAATATTTGTAATAGTTGTTTATGTATGTATAATGTAATATTTTAAATTACTTAAAAAAATGAGTAAGACGTTAAAAAAAAAACGTGTGTTTATTATTAACAATATCAAAACTTCTGCATGATTAAAGTTGAATGGACTATAAATGAAGTGTTAGAGGGTAGATGAGAGATAAGAGAGTGGAGTCTGTGCAAAAGTGATAAATTTGTTAAAATGAAAATAAAATAAAAAGTAAAGATGATGAAATGAGAGAGAAATAATAAAAATTTATTTAGAGGAAAGAATAGTAACCTTTACATGTAGGGGATTTACTGTAACTGAATGTAAAATAGAAATATGATAGATGATTCAATGGAATGGACTTTTGGCCATATTTCTTTATATTTTAAATAAAAGTGTATTATATAAGAGCCATTGGGAGTGCTCTTGCTCCACCCCTGTATTTATCATTTTTTTGTAGTTTTAAAAATTAAAAAATAATATCAACTTATTCATCACAGTAAATATCGTTTATGTAATCATATGATACATTAAATATTTTTTTTCCTGCAAGTCAAATATTCAATTATTATTATTTGAAATTTTAGAGAATTCTAATTATGTAGTTTTCATATATTATGTATTTTCCTTGCATATTCGTACAAGTACTAACACGTTTTCAATTTCTAGTTTTTAGGATCCTATAATTTTTTCAAGATATGCATTTAAAAAAATTTGGATAACCCTTATTTTTACTTCCCTAACTATCTCAAGATGAAAATTCTACAAACTTTGTTCCTCTTTACTCAAATCCCACTTGAAATCTAGACATCAATTTACCTTGTCCTTCAAAATACACCTTTTTAATTTAGATGTAAATATGAATTAAAAATAAAAACAAAAACAAAATTATAGCATTGGCATTGGATTCGTCATCCCAATCTTCAAAATTTGAAAAATACGTAATTTTTAAACTTTTAACTAAACACTTAATGCACCTAAAATCTACATTAGATTAGCCATTACATTCTCTATAATAATAAAATTTTATTATTTATATTTCTTTAATTAATTATATTTTTTAACAACTTTTTTATTTTATTTTTATAATCTTCAATAACCTCCAACAATCATCTATATTTTCATTTTCACAATCCAACAATCTATAATATAATAATCTCACATGTACATCGATGATAAAATCTCATATGTAAATAAAGATCTCATATGTACAATCTATTAAAATTTCATATCTATAATATAATAATCTCAAAATATAACAAAATTGCATATGAGAAAATCACACGATGACAAGCATATAACAAAATAACAGCCCAACAACCCAATAGTTGCTACCCAAAATATAAGAAAAAAATACATTTAGATTTGCTACAGTATATTTCATATTTGAAAAAAATGATAGAATTATTGTAGTTTATATTTTAAATGAAATCGGTTTAACTAATTCAATGTGGGTCAAATGTGAATGGTATTAGCTAAATTTGAAGATAAAAATGTATTTGACTAAGTCAATGTCAATGCTCTTACATTTAACATTAAATTCAAACATTTTAAGATAATTTCGTTTTCATACCTATTTTCATTGAGATTAATGATTATTTTTTTACTAGAGGGACAAGCTGATATGGGGACATTTCATAATAGGATCTATAATCAGATTGACGAATATGATAATAGTTATTATACTTAGCAGCCATTTAAGTTATATCACACACTTAAATAAAAAAATAATAAAAGATATGGTGTAAGGCTGCTAAATATAATCTTTCATATGATAATTGAAGTTGCGAAAGTAGTTTTTATAAGATGAAATTGTGAATAACCTGAAATAATAAAATACATAAAAATAAGTATGAATAATACTGAAGTAAAAACAGGACAGATGATTAAAGACTGTAAACTTTTAATTGGTTTTTTCCACAGTCGGTAAGAAATCATATTGCACGCTTAAAAACGTCTAGGTTAGGATTTAGGGAGGATTGTATATATACGCACAATTTTATGCATAATACTATATGAATTGAGTGAGAGTATTATTTTATCAAAAATTTTTTTTTTTTAATTTTTACGTCGAATTTTAAATTTTTATCATTTCAATGACTGCCACATCAATATTTATATACGTATAAAGTTATAAATATATAGTATTTTTTAAAAACATTTATAATATTATATATTAATATGTAATTTATTATTTTTATTATTCTATTTAAATATATATATATTATATATTAATATGTGATGTAAATATAATAAAAAACGTTTCTCTTCTAACAAAAAAAAGGGGCGGCTACTATGCCGCCCCATTTTGACTGCTGGGTATAGCGTAAATTTTTTTTTTTTTTTTCATATTTTTTTAATATATTTAAAAAATAAAAAAAATATATCAATACATTTAAAATTATTTTTTTAATCATTAAGTAAAAATAAAAAATAAAAAAAATAAATTTTGATTAGTGGTCAAATAGAAGTGTCAAATTGAGGAGATAAAATATACTTTCTCAAAAAAAAAAAAAAAAAAAAAGAGAGAGAACGGAGAAGCAAACAAAATTGGATTCAAAAGGTAAAAGATTCCCGAATCTAATCATGCGGAGGAATAGGGATCGTACAATGGCTGTCCACACGGGACCACTTTACATGTGGCTAACATATGCCTATTACAAGTTGATACTATTCTAACAAAAAAAAAATATAAAAAAAAAAATACAAGTCGATACCACTCTACATCTCAATTATTATTATTATTTAAAAAATGAAGCGAGACAAAACTTTATAATTTATTTATTGCGATGAAGATGGGCATGGTTATGTCGTTGTGCATTTACTAATTAGGACACAAGCCACATTGTTCACATGTATTCATTTCTGGCCATTCGATATGATATATATAAATATAAACATACGTGGATCCCATTGGGAAAAATACAACTCAATATTTCCCAATCAGACTAGAGGTACAATTAACCCAACGCCAAAACAGTAAATTCGCAGAGGAAACTTCCGACCCCAATGCAAGATTGCTTGAAATGAAAGATATTTCATTTAAAAAAAAAAAAAATCTTACAAAGATAAATAGTAAGGAAATTAAGCGTTAAATGTAAAATAAAAAAATTTAATAGTGAAACTAATTTTTTTTTTAAAAAATTGTACAGTACTTGTATATTTTACGACTGTATGTAATATTGATCGACAGAGATATTTAATTATAAAATTTTTAATTACAAATTTTTTAATTACAATTATTAATATTGTAAAAATTATAAATCTTAGCTTCGTTTGAAAACATAACTCATCTCAATTCATCTCAACTCATCATTATAATTTTTTTAAATTCCAACACAACATATAATAAACAATTCAACCTTTTCAAATCTCAAAATAATAATAATAAATAATATTCTAATAATATTTTATCAATTTAACTCAACTCAATATCTAAACACACTCTTAATTTTGATAAGTTAAAATGCGTAAATATTTATACTAGCTTAACTTCGAAGCAAAAACAAAAATTGATTTTGTATTTAATAGTTTACATTTTATTTATTTATTAGATTTCATATATGAGGTGGAGGGATTCCGAACAGGATAAGCTTTAAAATAAACATTCAAACAGATATGGATTATATTATAGACAATACGTGTCCTCTCTCCTGGTAGAAGTCCTTTTCTTGCCATTTGCTTGATAGCTCAAAGGGCGTACAGTCTCATCATGGGGTACTAAAACAACTGCAAATGCCTTTTCGCTGTGACAGAAACTCACATGGGCGAGTCGGTCCTTCTGTGAGCCGTTCACGTGAATATCATTGCCTGGCTTATCCTTTATGGTATCTCAATCTGGCACTTCTTGGTACGACTTCATATTTTGTGACTCATAATCAAGTGATCAGTTATGTCATGACAAGATTGAATGGCCCCACAACAGCCTCAGTGTGTAGCCTTAGTGCTCAGGCCCAGCTAGGCCAGCGCCCAGGCCATGTTTAGGCCATGTCATCAACGTGTCAATAGTCTTGCTAGCAATGTCAAGCATGCCTATGGGCCATGAGATGATATCAATCTAATCCATCCATAGGTTCATGTATACCATAGGTTAATTTAGCCCATTCTAATTATGTTATTTCTTATTATTTATTTTAATTTATTTATTTTTCAATAGACCTATTAAGAATTTTCAAGTTGTAATCTTTATAAATAGAACCCTTAATCCTTACATTTACATCTTTTGAACATTTGGTAAATTCTCTAAGTGGGTAGACTTGTTCTTGAGATCACCCTTTCGGTACTAAGCACTTGGACTATTTGGATGCAATTCGTGAATCTCTAATAGAGAATCATCACCTTGCAATTCATGAATATGTATGATTCAACTTATCTTGTTTTTACAACTTGGTACAATTCGTGAATCCAAGTTGTGTTATCTTTGATATTTTCAAGTTTATCAATTTATGAGATTTATTTCAACTATTGTGCAATCCGTGAATCAATAGTTGAAGTGCTATATTGTTCATCCATTATCTTCATTGTTCTTATTTTTCATTTTGTTCATCTATACTTTCTTGCATATCTAAATATTCATATAAACCAAAAAGAGTTTTCATATTCTTTTGTTGAGTCCATTGATCTTTGTGCATTATTGACTTGGTGATGAAATTATTCATCATTATGTTCTTGAATGTTCATACGTGTTCATCTATATATTTCCATGCATCCATTTTGATCCACCCCATACACAAATTTCGACCACCACATATGTTTGCCCTAATTTTCATATTCGGCCATATCCCAAAATACCCTTCATCCAATCCAACTAAGTTCTAGCCATGAGTCATACTTACCATACTTGGCTTGCCCATAAATCTTCTTAACCATAAAACCCTAGCCGTTCACTTCAGGTCCCTATAAGGTAATCCATTCCTTTTAGGAGTTTTGCCTTCATCCACTTCCACAAACCCTAGTCATCACTCAAGAGTCCCATTTGGTAACTTTCTAATTCAAGAAAAGTTGACTCATTCCAATCACTTATCCAATTTCTTAAATCTCTCAACTCATTCCATAGACCTAGTCAACCAAAAACTCCATCCTCTTGCCATATTCAAATCCAAATCATATATGAGTTTTGCTATAGGCAACCGAGGTTGGGGAACCCCCAGGGAATCGGCTCAGCCAAGATATATTAAAAAAGAAAAAATCACTGAAACATCTAATCCCAACATTCAAACAGTCTTCCCCTTCCCATTTTCCTCGTTCTATGTCCCTCTCTTTCTTTCTTTTTTTTCTTTTATCTTTCATTCTTTCTCACTAAATTCAAAACAAATGGTGGCAGTAATGTCTTCTTTCTCCGTTCTCAGTCTTAGAGTGATAATTTATTTTCAGTTCTGGGAGAGTACTGAACTTGCAATGCTGAAAAAGAGTCCAAGTTTTCCATTTGATCGTGAATTAAGTTTCGTAAATGATAGTGAAATTTTCACAAATGTTTTGTTTGGTTTGCAGGAAAAAGTAGGAAATAAAAGAAAAGAAAACTAATAGACTTTAAATCTTAAATCATTTTAGAAGACAAAATTTTGGAATGCAAGTTTAGAACCGACACCTGCTCTTGAAAGCAGATGACCATACTTGGATCTGCACAAAATGCAGGTTCTTTAGCCCAAAATAATTCAAGCTTTCGGGTCAATCTAGTTCAGATGAACACTTTCAGACAGAAATGGAGAGGATGAAAGAGAAGCACAAAGTATGGTTAAAACAAAATCACAAACAGATTGAAAACAGTGAAGGCTGAGAAAAAAAAGATAGGCTACAAATCACAACCAAACTGAAAATCACAAATCATTAAAGGTTTCAAAAGTTTGATCTGTGTTTGTCGTCGTGGCACCCATTATTTCTTTACCACCAAAGCTCACAAATTTACTAGTCCCAGTAGCAGTTGTTTTGGAGCAAACCGAGTGGGTCTTGCAACTTGTTGCTATGTACAATTGGATGTTTGCGATGGAGGAGAGAAATGTAGAGGGAGAATGAGAGGAAGATGAGGGTAGAAAAAAATTGATAAAGAGAGAAAGCGAATGAAATGAAAATGAAAGAAATGTAGAAAAAATAAAATTCTTCATCAAAAGAAGCGCCCGGTTACATGGGATTTCGCAGCCCGATTGCAAGTAAAGTTTCTCATCATATATTCCTTATCTTATCCTAGTCACTCTCTAAAGTCAATGAGCAACCCTTAACTCATTCAAACTCTATCTCATCTACCATATCCAATCTTTCAAATCTCTCATTCCCTACAATCACTCAAGTCAACCAAAGATCTCAATCATATCTTGCCATATTCAAATTCTACTTTCCATCTCCTAATCCCTAAAGTCAATAAGTAACCCTAGACTCATTCAAATACTTTCCAAACCCAAGCATCTTATTTAAGACTCCAACCCTAGTCCATTTCTTCCCAATTTCAAAATCATCCTTGGCAACCACATATAACCCTAGCTACACTACACCATACCAACCCTAATCATCTTCGAAGTGGCCCCAACATCAAGGGCAACCTTCAAGCCATTTCACTTAGCATCAAACACCCTTATTCATCCTTTAGAACACCCGAACTCATCAACATTTCCATCATTTCATCACTCAAACACTATCTCATTATTAAAGGTCAAGTACGTTGACAAGGTCACTTGGTCATCATCCTAACCAAGGCAAGTTCGTGGTCCTTAATGTTAAGGATAAAACCGGGATCCCTAACACTTCTACATACAAGAGGCATCCCTTAAAAAAAATGTTTTTTTTTTTTTAAGAAAAAAAAAGGCTACTCGACCCGACTCGCAAATAACTGGCTCGGCATGAAATGGGTTGATGACCTGATCTAATATGTTGTTTATCCGACTCATCCAAAAGTACAACAATACTAGTTTTTTTCGCTCGGATATATATTTTTTAAATTTCATAATTAAGGAAGTATTTTTTAATGATATTGTGATTTTTAAAAAAATATATTTAAAAATGTTAAAAAAATACATGTAAAAAAAGGAAAAAAAAAACACTTAAAAAACACTATAAAATATACTAGCGGGAGCTCTCAACACTCTTATCTAAAATATGTGTTAAAAGACTTCATTAAAGTTTGATTACAATAAAAAATAAATTTTAAAAAATCAGGTTGAGTCAGAAATACTGGTTTTCCCAAAACAATATTTGAGTTAGAAATTTGGCCGAACCTTTTTAGGTCGAAAATATTTATTCCGAGTTGGATTGGAAGTAAAATTTCCAATCTGGACCAGGTGAACAGTCCAAGTTTATATATATACACACATATATTAAAAAATAAAAATAGAATTATTAACTTTTAAGGAGATATTATAAAATAAAAAGAGTTTTATAATATGATATATTACAACATGCCATTTAATATTAAGAACTGTGAATTTTTTTAACTAAACATTATTTTTAAAGAACATTCAATATCAATGCGTTACAAAAAGAGCTAAATGAATTGTTCACCCTATACATAAGAGGATTGCATTATAGTTGAAAATTATATTTTAGAACTTATCAAGAATCCAGAATATATATTACAACTTTTCTTAGCTTAAGGTAAGCATGGAGCATAAAATATGCATTTTCAAATAATTATATATGAGAATTATCGGACATTTCGATTTTAAAATCTAATGTACGAAGCACGAAAAAGGGAAAAAAGTTTGTTCTTCTATAAGGGTTCTTCCAACGTAGAGGATGCGACAATAACATGTCATACAATGCAGTTGCTGTATTTATCTGTCTTTTTTTAAGAAAAAAATAAATAACACATAATATCATTTTAAAAAATAAAATAAAATTCGTAGTTGAATTAGTGAATGACATCCGCACATTCATGATATGATGCTAAAAGATGTCACGTTTTGTAACCACCACCTTAAATAAGGAACAAACTACATAGCCACATATAAGCACGCAACATAATGGGCCAAAAACTTATTATAAAACTGTCTTTTACACTGATTGATTATGAAATATGAACGAAGTGATATGATCTCACATTTTTATTTGGGACATGACATCAGATGAGTATTAGACCAACAAGTTGATGAACATAATTGCCCAGAAAAGAGGGCAGAGAGATCTGGGCTAGGCTGGGACAAAACAAAAGGTAAAAGAGCTAATTTGGGCTGTGCTGCTTGTGGGAAGTATTGGATCAATGGGGCATCCACTTGACTACCCCAATGCCCAGCATCATATTCGGGTTATTCAATTGACAATTATCCAAAAAAGAGATTCTGGAAATTTTTCCCAAGACAGATCTCAGAGGATTTCCACATGGTCCATTAAGAGCAAACTAATCTTTTAATCTTTCCATACCCCATTTTTTTTAGGAGATATCTACAAAACTGGACAGTTGTTAAACGAAATGAAAATGGTGTTATTCTAATTGCAATAGCTTGACCGATCAGTTGGGCACTTTTGGCTACACCCTGGTGCACAGGGAAGGAAATAGAAAGAAGTGAGGCATTTACTTGAACCACAATATCAACCTTAAATCCTAAAAAAAAAGGACTAAGAAATTGCATGATTCCATTTTTTCCCACCAGATTTAATCGGAATTAGAGGATTGAGCATCTTTTCTATCTTACTTGTGCTCTGATAACAACACTTTTCTTGTCTTGTTAAGCTTTTTCCACAATGAATTTAGCCCTCTCAGCCTCTTGCGCAGCTACTTGTTTGGCTTCAATGGCAGCCGTAAATTCCCTCCTAAACGGTAAGCTTGTAATTGATACATCATCCAGTGCAATATTGAATTTCACTGCCTGAGACACTAAAACCTCTCGTATTTCCCTACTAACAACCTAAAGAACATAATGAGGTCTATCAACAGATGTAAACCGAATTGTAACCTTCATATTTAGAACCCATTCTATAGAATACCTTATAAAGAGCCAGATTATAAAAACTTGTAGGGACCATGAAGGAAAGAAAATAAAATACTAATATAGAGAGAGCTAATGATGCAGATGATTGGTTTGGACAAGAAAAGTCTTAAAATTAAAACCCACACAGAAAATTTGCTCAAAAACTTTCCTTTTAACACTTATCTAAATCCTAAACCAGAAGAATGAAGAACAAACTCCAAACAATTAGTAATTATCACTATCTTTAGTAACAAAGCAACACATACATTTGCATATCAAACCGGGAAAAAAAAATTACGCCTTGCTACTTACCTCTCTCTGAGTAATGAGCTGGCTAGCGTTATATCGTGCAACCACAGCTTTTAGAGTTTCGTAAATAATTGAAGGCAGGACCCTTTCATTATAATTTTCATCAAGGGTTCGGTAAATTGCAGGTAACTGATCTGGCACGGGACGAGTAAGAACTCGAAGCCCGATTTTCACCTATAAAGCAAAACCAAGATCCATATTAAAAATAATCCAAAAGGATTAAGACGATGCAAGTAATAAAATTTGACTCAAAAAACTGTCTCAACGAGCAAACAAGTTTAAGATTTCAAAAACTAATTTATAATGATCACCATAACACCCAACATCCAGTAGATGAGAGCCGTCATAAACACTTTCTCACAAATCTATGCCTTTGCATAGAAATGTTTCACGAATATGTCTAAGTACAACAAAGAACTCCATGATAAAATAAGGAGAAGAGGGCACCTTGTCAAAGAAAGTGGTCATTTTTTTTTTTTGGGGGGGGGGGGGGAGTGGGAGATCAACAAATTTGCATGAACTCCGAACTTTAGATGTACCAGAAGAAATACGGCATCACAACCAAATAAAACTCCATTTAACTACCATATAGGCACGGAAGTAGCTCTAAGTAGACCTAATGCAAAATTCATTAGGCAAACAACATTGCCAAAAAATACCTTCTACATAAGTAAAAACAATTAAAATATGATGATCCCGTGGTCATTATGTTTCAGTTTACAGATCACCTAGCATTGGTACTGAGACCTAATGACTGACAGAAGTCATTGTATTCAAGTCCTTGATGCAATGATGCTTCAAGCTCTATCATGAGCCAAAAGTGTTTTTGCCTATAACCTGTTGTCCTTCTACTCAAAAGACAGATCGTGAAAAAGCATCTTTTACATTTCAGAAAACTTATTACTAATCATTGTTCTTCACCTAGGATTATCCTATTCGTAACCCAATATAAACCAAAATCACTGCAACAAAAAATAAGAGAGGCATTTACCATCTGGAGGTCAAGGCTTCCAGAAGTGCTCTCCACTAGGTGGGGCCGTGTACAGACATCATAAATGATTGGCCTTTCAAACCATAGAATGATAAGGTGTGTCCCTTCAGAGTAAACCTGCAGAACCGTAACTTACAATTCAGAAATTAGAAAATAAAAGCAAGAAAAAAATTATAGGTACACGAATGAGAGGCATACAAATTTTATGACGGTGGTAGAACAAATTGTTGTTCTAAGTTCAACAGCTTACAACTAGATGACAAAGCCACCAATAGGTTACATATAATATTTGAATTTGGGGATGTGTGACTGAAAAAAAAAAAAACCTTGAATGCTGCTAGGGTGCCGCCTAGCAGTGACCGCTGGGCCTGCCCCCTAGGTAAAATTTCATTTTTTAATTTTTCTTATTCATAATTTTTTAATATTTTTAAAATTTTTTTTAAAAAATATAAAAAAATACAAAGACACTAATAATCAATTCTTTAATTAGTAAGTAGGAGAAAAAATGTAAAAAAAATAAAAAATTACATGCATAAGCGATCAAAATGAGGCGGCATAGTAGTATTATTAAAAAACATTTTATTTAAAAGGGAGAGATAAAAAATTAAGATGCGTAATTGCATCAAAATTTTATGCCCCACTAGATGTGAAATTGCTTTGATGCTCAAAATAAAAACACATGCAACAATACCAAACGATTGGCTGACATCCAATCAATTAAATAAAATCAAGTTAGATTTTGATAACATTCCTATATGTTTCATGAGTAAAGAATTTGCGAAAAAAAAAAACCTTATCTTTGATACCAACTAAACGATTGAACACAATGGCTTGATGCCCTCCATCAACATTGTAAAGACTTTTGGCAGCTGCAAAGAGACCAAGCCCACCAATGATTCCCACACTAAGTAGAAGCTTGGCCAATGCCTGGCACCTTGGGAACTTTAATGTTGTTGAAATTCATGTTCCTAAAAATTAAGTGTAATGAAAGTCAGAAAATCAAATGAACGCATTCTACCAACTTTCCATCATAAATTATAAACAGGAAGTAGAAGTTCAAATTGTAAACCCTGTCAAAAGGGAAGAATGAGGACCATGAACTCAAAAAGGGGACAATAATAAAGGGTGAACATAATTGAAAACACATCAATATCTTTCCCATGCTTCTCCTCACCACATGCAATGACAGAATACATATTTGTTCCCCCCCTCCCCCGCGGCCATCTGATTAGCCTGAAATCTTGTTTTTCAATTTGCTATGAACTTAGGACATTCCGAATACAAAACCACATCCAGTAGATCACAGTAATTCGTACAAGCAGAGTAACCAATCTTATGATAGTGAAAAACACAATCACTTGGCTGCCCAGAAATATGAGTAAATTTCTTCAGAAATGAAAAAACCCATATCAAATAAGCTCTGGTATGTTATTAGTCAATACGCAAGGTTTTGATTTCTTTCTTTACGCATATACTTTCTCTTGCAATCGAACAGAACATTAACATAAAAAACAAGTGCAAGAACACTCAATCAAAAGCACATTAAAAAAATTCTAAAAAATAAGAAACAATCACACTCAGGCCCAACCTATACATTTCTTTCTTTTCTTAAAATTTTCCAGCCAATGCAAGTTGAAAAAAAATATATTCATTATATATTTCTCCTAAAATGTCTCGAGAAACAAAAAGATTATAAAAAATGGTGAAGCAATTAGCAAAGGTCTCTGTACCTTCTGGTCCTCACCGTTAAAAACTCGTACGTAATAGAGAAGAAAGAGAGACCGACATGTTTACTGTTTAGGTATTAGTCGAGCCCTGTAAATTGTATTACATATTTGGGCCGTACCTTGTTGGGCCATAAATAATTTCCTTTCGCATGATTAGCCTTTCTGGTCACATGCAAGTGCGTGTGAGAAAATTAAGCCATACAAAACGAAATAAAAAATAAATCATGACTGATTCAGGAGTAATAAATAAAAAAGTTTGCTTAAAGTTTGCCCTAACATTTCTGGAAGTCTCTCTTAAAGCTTCCAACTCTCAGTTCTGGAAAAGTTTGCTTAAATAAAGAGATTTCCTACGATCTAGTATCTGTTATCAAATCAATGATGGAATATCTACTAAGGTTTGGACAGATCTCTAGATTTCTATCATTTACAACGTCATACCTGACCTAAACCCAGATAACAACCTTGAGCCTGATCTAAACATATCTGTATCAGAACTTGTTCTAGAGGAACCAAGACGTTGGAATGTCATTCTCCTCAATACCCCTTCTCGTATCATGCTTCTAAAGAAATCCAAAAAATTTCCCTAACCAACCACAATTTTCAGGATGTTCAAGATAATATTAATTGGATTTATTATTCCTCTGTAAAATTTTCGGTTAAATCAGCGTATTCTGCTCTTGTCAAGGATAACAATCTCAACTATTAGTCTTCAACTAGAAGAGTTTATGGAAATTGAAAGTGCATGATAGACTTAAATTATTTTTCTGGAAAATAAGTCATGATATCATTCCAACCAAAGCAAAGATCAACAATGTAATCCATCTTGAGGAAGATTAAATTCTCTGTTTGTTGTGCAATACATAACCATAAGACATCCCCACCTTTTTCTCAATTGCATTTATTCTAGAATTATATGGAGGCATTCCAAATGGCCAATTGACACATCTTCTTTTTCAAGACAACCCTTTCTTATTTGGTTAAAAAACATCATCAATCCTTCAGCTGTTCTTAAAATCCTTGAGGAAGACTGCCATTCCTTCCAACTATTTGTTCACATAGCTATGGATAGCCTCTGGTTTCTCAAAAACAAGAAAGTCCACAACTAGATCCTTTCATCTTCCACACCATTTTCCTTTATCAAGTTTGTCTTTTCAACTTTCCAACAACATTTAGCTGCTTGGGTTAATGTTAATGATCAAACATTAAAAATGGAAGTAAGGCATCATCTAGTTGGTCATTTTCTCATCAGATTCGATGTGGCTGTAAATGAACAAGGATCTATAATAGTAGTCATATGTTGGAATGATTCAAGAGAAGTTATTTATGCAATTATTGACTTCATCTGCAATGTTAGTCCAGACTTAGGAGAAGCAAAGACAGCCTTGATGGTTACCAAAGCAAAAAGATTGGGCTTGCAAAAAATCTTATTGGAAGGAGATTCAAGCATCACTATAGAGGCAATATCCAATCTTTCGGTTGTACAAGATTGGATCATGATTTCAACTATTGATGATATCAAGCATCATCTCCTATCTTTCAAATAATGGAAAGCTAAGAAAATATATCGTTCCACGAATCGATGCGCGCACAATTTGGTGCAATAGGCAACGGCGATGCAAGCCTATGACAACATCTCTCTAATCTAAATTCCTCATTCTTTGTTGTTATTTCATAGTGGAAAAGATCCACCTCTTTTATCTTTATCATTAAGTTATTTACTATAGGCAATGCCTGATGTACTGGGTTATTCGCCTGATGTACTGGGTTATTCATATATAAAAATAATAGTCTACTTGAGCAAAAATAAAATAAAAAAAACGTAATAAAAATCACTTGGTCTCAACTAATTATCTCTCCAACCTTTTCAAAAAATCATTTTAAGAAAAATTGAAATAACTTATATGAGGAGAATCACGCATATATATATATATATATATATATATATAAATAATGCAAGATACAGTAATAAAATGTGTAAATACTGTACAATCTTTATTAAAATGATTGGATCCACTATTAAAAATTAGTTTTTTTTTTTATGTGAATTCTATATTTATTCAAATTTTGAAAGAGGTTATACTCATGCACTGTTGGTATTTTTTAATAAATAGTATTTATCAATAACGTTTATCTCTTTTAAATTGGTTGAATTTAATGTTCCAGTTGCTCAATTATTTTTTAAATGGCTGAAACGTTTAAATTGCTCAATTGAATTTAATGTTTCAGTTGCTCAATTGTTTTTTAATTGCTCATTATCGTCCGTTTTTCAACCAAGCCGTTTGAGCTTTAATTTTATCAATTAATTTCTTACCAGCTCTTAGTTAAAGGTCCATGACTAGGAGCTGATTGTTCATTGCGCCGTTTCTTGGAAGTACATTACTTTATTCATTATTAATTTCATTGCACAATTACGAGTGTATTTGAATTGTTTTAAATTGAATGGAGGTTGGCATCCAGTGTGTGGTTGTTATTCAAGGGTAGTACTTTTTCTTTTCGGTACGTACGAAGTTGGTATTTTTCTTTCGAAAAGGGAAAGTTAAAGTGTGTAAATATTTTTTGAGAGGTTCTTCGTAAAGGTGTTCTTTGAGTGAAGTTTTGAGTTTAATTATTTGTGTAGAATTAGTTCAGATTATACGATAATCAATTGTTTTTTTATATTTTAAAGAAGTCAAGTCAAAAAGAATTATATTGTACCAGTTATTTCAAGACTTTAGCTTAAATTTCTTTAGAGAAAGTGAAATTTCTTTACCTTAATTTAAATTGGCTTAATCTTAATTTTAATTTTGTTATATTTCTATTTTATTATTATATATTTTCTTAATATACACTCTATAACTATAAATATTATTTATTTTAAAATATAAATAAATATGTACACTGCACACAGTTAGAATCCCCTTCAATAAAATCTAAAGTTGCCAACTTATTTTCTGACAGTGTAAACACAAAACACTTTGGAAAAAGGAACACACCAAACCACCCCCCAAAAAGTGAACAAGAGGAATAAGAACTAATAAATTTCCCCATTTATTGAAAATTCTAATAGAATAAAGAAAGAAAATGGAATTCATATTTCATTTTCTCATATCATTCTTATTGACTTTGTCAAATAAGAAAGTTGGCTTAAATTTATATAATTAATATAATATAAAAAATATTTTATATTGAATTGGGTAAATTTAAAATAAGTTAGATTTTTATTATAGTGATTGGCCAAAGATGAAAAATTATAATTGATTCACTAAACATTAAAATATTAATTTCTTACTCAAAACAAATATTAAAATATTAGTTTATCACTTCAAGCAAAAATGCTATTTGATTTGTATTTAAGAAATTTAGATAAATTTAATCAAATATTTTTTGTTATTAGCATTAAATGACTTTTAAAAATATGATTTTTTAATATTAATTTAATTAGAATATAATTATTATCAACATTTAATTGATGAGCTACAAAATGTGATAAAAGTAATTAAATAAAAAGGTTATTAAATTAATAATATCTTATTATTATATAGAATGTAAATGAATAATTTAAAGTGTGGATTAAATTTAAATGAAATAGATAACTATAAAAAAGTGTAATTATTGACATCAGCCTATAGTCGCAGTATACCATGTGTTGAGTTAAAAAAAAATATATATATATATATCATGTGAAGTGTGTGGAGAGTGCAGCTGATAAATAGTCGCATTCTATAAAAAAAATATTAACTAAATTTTAAAAATGATTTGGCTAGGATGCTCTAAGAAGCACTCTATTGCGCGGCTCCACCAATAACCCACCCAACATGCTGTGATTTGTTGCGTTTTATTCACTTGTTTTGCTTCCCCCAAATCTAATACAATTGCGACACCGGGCAGCAATCTCTCTCTCTCTCTCTAAAATGGACGAAGTGATGACGGCCGCTGATGCGTCGTCGAGCTTCCGATCGGCATCATCCCAGCCATCCATCATCCCCTCCAACGTTCCTCTCCTCTCCGCTTTCCTTTCCCTCGCCCTCGCTCAGTTTCTCAAGCTCTTCACCACCTGGTAGTATCCTCTCTCTCTCTCTCTATCTCTCTCTCTCTCGGATTTGTTTTGATTGTTGTATATTGCATCGTTGTTGGCCGTAGATGGGCACTCTCGATTTTGCGAGATTATCCAAGAATTCTTGTGACTACCGGGCTCAACTGAAATTTGGTTTTCTTCTAAATCTCATGCATTATGCATAAGTCTTCGCTTAATGAATTTCTCAAATATGTACTATACTTCCTAGACGTGCAGGTTCAAGGAGAAGAGATGGGATTCTAGAAGGATGCTTGGGTCAGGTGGGATGCCCTCATCACATTCAGCAACTGTGACGGCTCTTGCGGTTGCCATTGGCTTGGAAGAAGGAACCGGAGGGCCCGCATTTGCTATTGCAGTGGTCTTGGCATGTGTTGTATGTACTTCTTAACCAGGTCTTATTCATTCTTGGGTGTGCGTTATACATGCTTCCTTATGCTTACTACTTTATTCTTTGCCCTTGTATACGAAAGCTTGCAATTTCACGCAATGATCTATTTATAGGACTGCGTTCACTGTCACTCGAGGAGTTAGTCGCATTGCTTACATTAAAGAACTATGTCACTTAGGGCATCACCCATGTACCTTTTGCGGTTTCAATCCTCAAATATATATTGTAAGGGTTGTGTTGTTCTTCGAGAATATTTATTTGCCATCGTGTGGACTCCTTGGGCTGGAAGTTCTGGTTATATTTTGTCCATTTTAGCCTTTGTATGACTTCATTTATTGTTATGGTTTCTATGTTTATTTTTGTGATTTACTGATGAAAAAATGTTTTTTTTTTTGGTTATCAATGTCCATAACTTATCTGGGTTTGGGGCTTGGGCTGCCTGGATTGACATTAATGGTTCCTTGCAGGTAATGTATGATGCTTCTGGAGTAAGACTTCATGCTGGTCGCCAAGCCGAAGTAAGATAATTTAGTTCTGGTAGTTTACTTTGTTCTATTGTTAGAAAATTATAATGAAAATGATGGAATCACAAAGGAAGAAAATAAAGATCTGGAATCCAAGACTCAATCGTAATGATGATTTCTTTAGAACATATTTTGTCCCCTTTCAACGTGTTATAAAGTATTGACAAAATTGTTCACAGGATACAATGAAGCCCTCTATTTTCTCGTTGTTCTACAGTAACACTTTTATAGAACAACTCAAACACCCTTTTTTTGAGAATTACAAGATATAGAGATATCTTTTAGAAGATGCATTCCAATGGCTAGTTTTCTTGTTACGTAACAAATGTTGTCTAATGGCTATTTTTCTATTACGTAACAAATGTTGTCCAACCGTATCATTCTTCAGATATTTCAATGAGTTGACATTCTCCATCAATGCACAAGACTTTATTTAAACATATAAGAAAAATGAAATATTACATTATTATTTAAAATACCCAATAATTTTATCATTTTAATAAAATCTAACAATTAATGGCAGTCTCGATTGTTTTGCCAAAAGTAATGGGTTATTGGGTGTATTTGTAAGAGACCATTGCATTATACAAACATGTGTCATAGTTTGCCACTGTCATTATTTCTATGACAAAACTTTGGTAATTTTATTTAATATATTGCTCATTGCAGTTACTGAATCAAATTGTGTGTGAGCTACCTCCGGAACACCCTGTCTCTAATGTTAGACCTCTACGAGATTCACTTGGTCACACTCCACTTCAGGTCTGTTGTTCTTGTTTGCTTTAGATTTGTACAATTGAAGTTATTGCTGTTGTCCTTATGCCTGCAACATATGCTTGATCAAGTGCTTTGTATATTATTAGTGTGAAAGGTGGTCTAGGTGCCCACACGTAATAGGCAATAACAGAAAGAGGTTAAATCTATGTTCTTATTATATATGTTCCTTGCTGGGCATTTCACAGTGAAAAGAAGAGAGCAAATGATGATCTTGTTTGGGCGTACTATGATTGTCAAGGCATGGAGTTCTTTTATACTAGGGTGCGCCCCTCTTTGTTAGATTATATTACTTGCAGGAAAAAAGTCTCAAGGCATGATGTAGATCTTGCCAGTTTGATTTCTCTAGTGTAAATGAGAAAACTTACCATTGATAGTAATATCTTGATTCCCTGTGTGGAACAAACAAATGAGGTTTCCATTCCCCTGCCTTTCTTTTGAGGAGGCAAGCCTTTGAATTCATTTCTGCGGTTATTGATCTGCAATTTTTTTTTTTTTTTTTTTTTTGATAGTCAGGGCATAAAATGTTCTATTTAAAAATTGAAGCCTGTGTACCACATGCTACTACTCCAACTCATGCTCTGAAACATGCAAATTTGGAGTAAATGATCCCTACCTTGTGATGCTTTGGAAGGATTTATTTTCTTGAACTACATGCTCGGAACTCTTGTGGTTCTTGTAAGATAACTTCAGATGAATATTGCTCTGTTGGTATTGCTGCAGGTTGTTGCAGGTGCGATGTTAGGGTTTATGGTAGCATTGTTCATGAAAAGTTCCAGTTAGCAGATATGATATAGTGAATGGCGGTGCTTGGGCCTTAACAGTGGACAGTGAAAAGCTTTTGGCGTCGACGCAAGTTTTCGTGTACATAGAAATGGAATTCGAAAGAAGTTGCAGACCTTAGTGAATCTGCTTGTAATTGTTCAGGGTCTTAATTTGATGTTTGCATACTAGACTTCATACGCTTGGATGAACGTTAAATATAATTGGTTCCTCATTGTTGGTGAAAACAAATTGTTTATATATTGCCCTTGTCTTCAAAAAATCATGGATTGAGACTGTCCCCCAGCTTCAGATGATTGCTATTCTTGTGGTGTTATATAATTTCTGTTTTCGAAGAAATTTTAGGATTAGCTGTGCTCATTTGATTCAAATCTCTAAGTGGCTGGAAGCCAAACTAAATTAAATTCTAAATGCAGCTGGTGCTGGAATATAGGATGCATTTTCTTCATTAAGATGACTTGGGTTTGAGGAATTTTTTTAATGACAATTTCCGAAATTATAAAGTGAAACGACCCATATTTTTGTATAAACGAGGGATATGTATTGGTGGATGAGATCTATATAGATCTCAATCTGGGGTGGGCCCTGGGGGATATTCTCTCGAGTAATGTTATAAGTACCGTCATTTTTACGTACTCTTTTGCATAGTTTATTAATATGATTGATTATTTTAATCTTTTTAATATGCAGCTAATCATATCAATAAAGTACGTAAAAGAATATGTAAAAATGACTGTACATAAAATTTTTGTATTCTCGCACGGTAAATAGCTCTATCATTTTGCTTATTGGAAAAATAATAATTATCATTTTAGAGGGCATTCAAGGAAGGGCAAATAATCGAAGGGTATTGATAGGATTATTACTTTATTACTATCTATCTACTCGTATATTTCAAAATTTTTTTTTATCATTTTCTTTTAAATATCTTTTTAACATATTTAATCATTAAGGAAAAAATTAAAAAAAATATAATTTTATTAATACTCACTTTTTTAATTATTAAACAAAATAAAAATTAAAAAAATAAAATAAAAAAAAGTAGTAAACTTTGAGACCAAAATGGACAAAAAAAAAAAAAAAAATAGGCCCTCCTCTCTCTTTCAACATTTCCCCTCTTCAGAAAATACTCGCACGGTCTCTCCGGTCTCTCCCCCTTCCCTCTCCCTCTCTTTCTCATCGATGGCCGAAGAACCACTGAGCCCTAAGCCATCACTGGCAGCAACTCAAAGAGCTTCAATGGCCTCCAACCGGCTCCAATCACCGACCAGCCCCTTCTTCCTGGCTTCTAACGACGACCAACTCGAACGCGCCCAGGCACGCGCCGCACGGGCCGCTGCCAATCGTCGCATAGCTGCTTCCACAACTGCCCCTTCGCCTCCTCCCGATTCTTTTCTTAGCAAAGAACGCATTATCGACTTGTACCATAACTGCATTAAACTTGCCAGCGAAAATGTCCGTACTCCTCTCATCATTCTGTTACTTATTTAGTACAATTTGCTTCGTTATTTTATCTGTCGTTCGTTTTTGAGTAATTCGTTCCTAATTAATTTTTAAACCGAACAAATTTCTAAGCAGCCGCTCGCTCAATACGCATACAAACAAAAATAAACGTACATGCTTTCACTAATATTGTGCCACGATTTGGCTCTACCATTGGTTCTTCTGGTCGAACGGTGTTCGGATTCATTTTGTATTGTCTTTTTGTTCGTTCTTTTGATTTCCCGCGTAATGTAGAAAATAAATCAGAAGAATACTTGGGAGCTGATGCTTATAGATCATCTTAGTGAGGTTATCAAAGTTGAAGCAGAAAACAACGCAGAGACTAATTTTCAAAAGGTTTGAAAAATTTCGTGAAAAATAATTTGCTGTATTTGTGTTGCCTTTCTAAATTTTTGATTGGTGTTATCTATTTTTCAAATCATAGGCAAGTTGCACGTTGGAGGCGGGGGTGAAAATTTACTCTGCTAGGGTGGATGCGGTGCACTCAGAGGCATATAAGGTCTTGGGTGGGATCAATCGAGCTGGCATAGAAGATGAACAAGGTTGGCTGAGGGCTATAGTTGATGTTCAGTCATAATTTGGTTCTGTTTGCTTTCACATAGTTAATTCATGTATCGACTAATTAAGGTAGTCAAGTAAAATGGTAACTTGGTCATTAAGATTGGCGACTTAAGTATTGCAGAACTGCAATTTGTATTAAATCTCTCAGTGTGATTTCAGAAGTAACTATACGCTGTCTTTTAACACGTTAATGTTATCTACTAATTTTGATAACTTAATGTTATCTACTAAATTCAGCATTTTTTGGTGAAGAGATATCTATGCTTCGGCACCTTGCTCAGTTTCCTATCATAACGCTTTTCTAACAGAAACTGTTGCAGATGGAGACAATGTTGACAATGGGCTGGACAGCACTGATTCTAAGAAAAATCCTGAGAGGAAGGTAGGGTTTTCTGATTACATGGCATTAGTGGGATTAAACTGCAGTTGCAAACTCATGCAAGTGCTTCTGCAGATATCACCACTATCAACATTGGAATCCTCGTTTGAAGTTCTTAATGTCAAGAAGTTTGACGGTAACTTCATATCCTCCTTCTAACCCTGCATTTTCTAGGGGTGGCAAATTGTATTAACGGGTCGTGTCAAGTCGTGTATATTATACGATATGGGTCAACCTGAGTACGACACGTTAAGCTTAACGAGTCAGATTCCCAAACTCTAACACGACCTATTAAAATAACGGGTTGACACGACACGATTTATTTGGACCTGTTATGAATTAATTAAAAATATATTGACAAGGCACGATCTATGTCAATCCGTTTCAACCCTTTTATGTAAATGGGTTGAATTGACCCAAATAATCTATTTGATCTAATTAACATAATTTCATATAAAATTTAAAATCACAATATCTCCCAAATATATAAAATTAACTACATAAGTCTAAAATTACAATCCAAACAATAAAAACACCAAAATAACAATCTAGAGGAAGTGTGGGAGGCAATTGTGACTCGTGAGAACTGACTCAACTGAGACAACTGAGAACCGAGAGAGAGAGTTAGGAAATATGAAATAGGGTTAGGGTATTTTTGTTTTTAGGTTAAAAAGGATATAATTGTAATTTTGAGTAAAAAATTTAACGGGTCTAAACGGGTGACTAGCGGGTTAAGCAGGTTGACCCGTTAATGAATCGTGTCTTAATGGGTCAACCCGTTTTGACCTGAACCCGTTAACATCAAACCCAAACCTACCAATTTCATGTCGTATTCGTGTTGGGTTAACAGGTCGTGTCACATATTGTCATCCTTAGCATTTTCTCATCTGTTTTCCTCTTTGAATTTCTGATCTGTATTCCTGATGTTTTAGGTGCATTTTCGGTGGATCCTCTATATCATCAGATATCGGCAAAATTTGATGAAGGTGGAGCCAAGGGTCTCCTACTGAATAACCTTGGAGTATATGGAGGATGTCGGGTACTTTTTGATTCTTTTGAAGTACCAGGGAAGTGTAAATCATGGTCATCCCAAAATAATACTTCTGATTTGGTTGATCTCTCTTTTGCCAAAGGTATGAAATAGAGAGTTCTGATCTCTCTAGTTCATGTTCCCACACACACATCTGTGTATATGTATTGCCTTTTTTCATTTATTCTTCAAGTTTTGGTCATTTGCTTGTCTTCTTTGTAGAATCCATTGAACAGATGATGATGAACATGCGTGCAATGAATGAGATTTCTCCGACTCTCAAGGATATTGTCCATCTGTTTGATAGTGATAATCAAAGGCCATCACAGACATTTGATGTAGGCCAGGAATCAGATGTGATTGTTGATGCATATGATGATAATGAATTTGATTTTGATTCTAATTTATTTGGGAGTCATGATGCATCGATCTCTGATCATGATCACGAGACAAATTTTGTTAATCAGAGCTCTAGTTCTGGAGATCCTACTTTTCAAAGTCATCATGAGGTAGTTGTTACCTATGGCATGCTGAAATGGTTTTATATTGAGTTATACCATTGATTTTTTTTTTTCTTCCTTGAACCTAGTGGCGAACCTAGGAATTTTTCTTGGAAGGCTCAGATCATAATTACACACAAAATTTGTTTTCTTTTTTAAGCAAATGAGTATTGGCATACAAAGAAAACCTGCCCCTCTAAAACTGTAATCTTTTTAACCTAGGGAAACCTTCCAACCTTTACTGCCCGGGCCTCCACTGCCTCAACTCCCCCTAAATTTACCACAGTGTGGAACCTTTAGGATTTTTTTTGTTAAGTACAAATGAACAAAAGAAACAAATATGTAAGGCCACTTACTTAATTTTCTAATATTTTGTAGGGGAATGATCCTTATACATTTCGTGAACCTGTTGTAGATAACACATTTGAGAAATTCTCGATGTTTCTGTTTCAAGGGCTTGGAGTTGCTTCAAAACAAAATGCTTGGGCAGGTCCTGATCACTGGAAGTATTGCAGATCTAAGGGTAGGAATGAGGGGGAAATTATGTTATTAGTTTGTATTGTATGTTGTGCTACTTGTTAAAAAACAGTTTGTATTGCTTGTTGTGTCTAACAGCTAAATTTACTTTATGTGGTATTTATTTGTACGTTCAGAGGATGCAACTACCACCGAAGGTGGACCAACTGGCTCAACTAAGAGAGCAAAGAAGAAAATCCTCGCTGAAGTTGACATCGAATTTAAAGAATCCTTGGATGAAGAAGTGCATGATATCTTTCTTCCCCCTAAAAATCCAAAGTCTTTACTTTTACCTGCAAATAGAACACCAGCTAATAACAGACTTCCAGAAGATTGCCATTATCAACCTGAGGATCTCATCAAATTGTTCCTTCTTCCCAATGTTCTGGTAATGTAGGTTAATCCTTGCAATATATAAATTTACCATATTGGTTGCCAGTAATGTAGCTTAAAGTTTGGTCTAGTGGAGCTATTTTAGGTCAGCTTGATCTCAAACTTTTTGAGTATGGAGTGTCAATCTGGGGCCTCAATCCAGCATACAGCAGTTTATAGGCATTTGGCTGAGTTTGTGATGGGTGGAATATATATAGCCACTAGCAGCATATATTATGTAATTCTTTGGTGGTGACTAATAAGTGAGTAAAAATGACAAATTTTTCCACATGCACAGCTTAAGATATACGATATAATGCTCAAATAGGGTTGAGAAAAATGTATATTCAGGTAATAGCATTACTGCTTTTTTTAAAATCGTTCTTGGTCCTTGTAATGTTGTTCTGTTTGACAATGAAATGTGAAATGCCCATTTTGATTGCAGTGCCTTGGGAAGAGAAGAAAATTTTTTGGTATGGACCCATCTTTCTTTCTCATGATTATCTTATGTTCCATCTGTCTTTGATGCTGAACATGAGTGGACATTACATATGCAGGTGTAATACATATTTGCATGATTGTGTTGATGTTCGGCATGATAGTTTGTTTACCTTTAGGTTTTATGGTATCTTCTGATGGGTGAGGGAGCGCATCTGACAGAGTTTCTGTATGATCTATCCTCTTTGATAGATGTAGGCATAAATGCTGAGTGTATATTATATAGTTTTTTTTTTTTTTTATCAGTATGTATATTATATAGTTCTAACGATTCTTCTTCCTTAGTTGTTTATTGAGTAAGGTGTCATGTCACAAGTTAGAGTGTACCCTGTCTTAGCATTAGATGATGAGCATAATATTTCTCCAAGCAGAGTAGGCATAAGGTTTCTTTCTTTTCTCTTGTGATATCTCAATAAGTATCAATTGGAAGGCGTTTCTCCAAGTAGACTTGGGGAGAATATATGTATATTCTATGGGCACTTGGAGAGGAATATATTAATTGTATTGAATGATGACTACCTTATTATTTTATCCAGATGATAACTCATGGCAAGGAAACAATGATTTTGACGAAGCATTGCCATCATGGGACAATGAGAGTGTGCTTGATGGCCAATATGACGATGGACGTTTTCATAATGATGTGGACAACTTAGATAGACTTGTCTCTCAGCCTCGCCGGGTTTGTTTTCATTCTATTTTTCCTTTTTTTCGCAAGGTTTAAGTAAATCTTGGTATTCTTTGGTCAGGTCAGTAGGAGTTTGCAACAGATTTAGTGTGGTGTGAAAGATAAGATGGTTACTGTTTCTCCATGTCCTTTTCCTTATATGAGAACAACACTTTTTGAATGGAAAGAGAGTTACAGGGAGTAAGAGATTTTTTCTCAGAAGAGCAACAATAGTGGAGGATGGTCTTTAATTTGGGGCAGATAACTTTTGTATTGGTATTTTTTTTTTCTTTCTAAATCTAGGGCGTTGTTAGTTGAAGATTACTTGTCAAACAAATCATTTCTTAGAATTGTATGCATCAGAATTACCCAAAAAAGTGCTGTTAGTTTTTTCTTGTCCCTAGACTTGACTTGTGATGCTTTAGGTAAACAGAATTGAAGTCCAATATGACAAAACTTCAAAACAAGTTGATGTGCATTCACTCAAAGAAACTCTGTGGGATTACATACAAGAATCTTCTGAAGCTTCTGAATCAGTGAGCATATTCTTTTCATCTGTCCTTGATTTACTTCTGACACAGATATAGTAGGTTGTTTAATTATTGTCTATATTTGTCTGATGGGCTTGCATATTCCAGTTTCATTATATAGAAAGTTTAAGTTCATAGAACTAATCTATTCAGAAACTGGATATGAATTTAAGCTGTCCGCCAAACTGATGGAGCTCATAACTATAGTTGCTTACCCGTTCCAACTCTATCAGCTTATTTGCACAATTTTAACAAAAATAAATTAAACTTTTAGATGTTTCTGCAGTTCGTTTGCAATTTAACATGTATAGAGTTTCTTGTCGACATTAATATGAGACTTCGTGCAAGAATATGAACATTAATTGTTTGGCAAGCAAACTACTTTTGCCATCGGCAGAAAGGCAATGGTATTTTTTCATTGATTTTGCTGCCACCTGTCCGTTTCTCATATCTTGCTTGTTCTTTTACATTAATTCCAATGCGTTTAATGAATCGGTCCTGATGTTAATTTTCTTTTCTTTACGTATCTTGTATCTTGCTACCTGTCCTTTTTTTTTTTTTTTTTCCTTTTAATGAAACGTTTCTTTACTAGCTCAGTTGAAAAATATTTTTCTTATTTTCGATAATATGTTCCTTAGCAAAAGCTTTGCAAAGAAACGATCTCCTTCAGATGTCTCTTGTCCTCCTTTCCTGTTGACTGTCAAGCAGCTGCTCCAGAGGACATTTCTCCACATTTGTGTTTCATCTGCCTTTTGCATTTGGCTAATGAGCATGGTTTAAACATCCGTGGCAGCCCCTCATTAGATGATCTCAGCATACATCTTCCCTCTTCTTGCGGAAACTCAGATGGTGGGTCCAGCCTTCATCATAACCAAGATGCAACTTGATTTTTGGATGGCAAAAACTGGGAAGATAGAATGATTTTCTCCATGCAAGTATATGTGACCTATCAAGCACCAGAAATGAAATTATTAGCCATTAGTAGTTTTCTTGATATGCCGAACTATGTTACATGCCGTTGTCTTGGTTTTATGTATAGATAAGTGCAGTACTAATCAAATCTGGGAAATGTATGTGCTGCTGTGTGCATATTGGGAGTATACCGTCAGAATGCCAAGTCCACTTGACAAGTTTTGCTTTAGAGGGATTTATTTTCCCGTTTGTGTTATTCAAAGCAAATGTAGCATATAATGCCACCAGGTCCCATAGTAATTTGGATATTTCAACGTTCATGACTCAGGACGTGCTGAAACATCTTTGCAAGGTGCGCCCTGGGAACACATTTTTAGGCATTCTTGCTATTATTAATCCCTGTCAAGCTCTCTCGACTCGTATGTCATTTGCCACCGTTCTAACGTAAGTCCTGGACATTGGACAATCTGCATTATCGGCTAAAGTTTCCCAAATATAAAATCTTTGATTATTTGGCTCCTAGTTGTACAAAAGGATAAGGGAATCTCTAATTTGCCTGCACACTTTTGCTCTATGTATTCATTAACTTGGAAAAGAAGTTTGATACGGACGGTGCATAGTGTTACCTTTTTGGAAATTTCTCTATCAAATCTTCTCTCTCTCTCTCTCTCTCAAGTTGCTCTTTCAGATCTTAAATTGGCTAAAAGGAAGATTTTGAATTTGAAGCCTTTAGCATTCAAAAGAGAAGATGTATAGAGTGCATAATTTTGGAAGAATGAAATGATTTTAGCCACTTAGGCTTCCTAAATCTTTCAAGGCGATGGATCCATTTTCGGTTTGGTTGATTGAGTTTCTGTCAGACTAATCTCTTATCTATACATATTTTTTAAAAAAAAAAATTAAAAATAAATAGAAATATTCTGTTGCTTGATGGGGCCCTAGAGTTTTGTAGGTCTATACGATTTATATCTTAATACATTTCTTAAGTAAAGTGAATAAGAGTGACAAAACTACTTTTGACCACTTATGGATAAACTCAAGCAGAAAATGTCAAAGACTTGCTATATCTTATTCTAGGCCACAGATCGGCAACATGAAAAAGTTGCAAATTGTGGAATCCTGATTTATATTTCTTATCCTTGACCCACCTTTTTTGGGGGGGAGCTTTTTCCTATTTTTTTAGTACTCCCAAGACTTATGGCCTTCATGTGGAAAAAGAGCAAGGCAGAGATAGGATGGGCCAAACATGTAGGACAGTGATCAGGATACTGTTTACATGGTTTGCAGTAATTAATCTGTATTTCATGCAATTTTTTTTTTCTTTTTTGGTGGAAAATCTATATGATTTTGCGATTTTTTTTTTTAATAAAAAATATGGTTTTCGATTTACTCTTTGATTTACAGAAATCCCGGCCCATGTTACCGCCAATGAGACAAAGTGGGCCTTAAAGTTGACTTGGGGACCGCATGAGCACTATTTACAAGTGGGATTGTGGAATGGGCGGGACAGATTCCCAGGGTGGAGGGGTCCAAAACTATAGTTCTTATAGAAGGCCCACATATATTTCCCTGTGTGGGACCCATTCTTGTGTGTACGAAGAGGCCCAGAGGGAAAATTGAAGAGAAAAAGGCAATTGGGGTATATGCTTCTTCTTTTCACCGACCATATCGAGCAATGACCAATTATATTCTAATCTCTTTCCCTTGTGGCTATTTTATCTTGTCTGTACTCGTATTGCTTGCATGCTTGCTACAGCACTTTAGTTACAATGCATCAGCTCTTCTTTTTTTTCTTTCTGTACATGCATTTCGAAAATGACACATTTGTATGATTATTACATTGGTGATGTTAATATATCCTTTCAAATTGGATGGCACATATATGTTGATACCTCTAACGGCCGCGGTGACCTCGGGTGGTTCATCCATCCATCCATCCATGGCAGCCATCAAGGTTGGAGTTTCTTATGGTGTGGTCGACCTCCGACCTGGAAACACCAATGAATTTTTTGTAAGTTTAAATAACTATATATAACTCATCTTATTTTGTATGGAGTGACTATTCTTTTAGGAAAATGATATTTGGAGTCTTAATTAAGATGAAAAAATGTCACACACCCCATTTGAAAAAAATAGATAAATTTGGAACTTATATGAAAAAAATCATGATTATTTTTTTAATGTTGGACTCTCTTTTTTTTTTTAAAAAAAAAAAGTGTGCAGACTTTGTATACTCTGAGATTATATTTATCATTATTCATTCTTTTAAACGAGGAATTGCCATTCCTTATTTAAAAAAAAAAAATTATTATGTGAATCATATATATATACCCCAAGTTCTTGGTCATATAATATTAATATACAATAGGATAAGGACTAAAGAGAAATGTGTTTGCATTTCTGCGCATTTGGCGCATGTGGCAATTACAATGACACTCATAATATTCTATAGCTTTTGTACTTTTGTTGACGGATATCACATGCACATGCATTTCTCACCCTTATACACGACAATATCCAATCTATCAATCTCTCTGCCTCCACCACCTCTTCTGATCAACGCCTTATAAATATGTCCAAAACCTCAATTTGGTCTTTACTACTACAAACTTCTCCTAAATATTTTTCATTTATCAAATATTCTTGATCACCACACCATCTTACTGGTCAGCTTTTCACTCGCTCAAGAACAAAAGCCATGAGCAAATTCAAGAAATCTCAGATTCTAATGCTCACCCTCCTAGCTGTTCTTCTCATTATTACACCCCTCTTTTCCTCCTCGTTGAGGCCTACCTACCTCTACTTTGCCATCGTCAACATCCTCATTATTGCCCTCAGTGCTGAAGCTGGCGTTCTTTCATCTTCCTTATCCAAGCCTTCCGAGGACAAAAAACATCCTGCTTCTGCTGCCCCAAAACCTTTGGTGTCCTCAGAAGTCTCTCCCGATAAAGGGAGTCTTAAGAACACTAACGACAGTAGTTTAGTTGCTCCAGAAACTACTGAGAAGAAGGCTAAGGTTATTGAGAAATCCGCCTCCGAGAAAATCGCCGGTCCTCATGTTAAAAGGGAAAAAGTTAAAAAGTGTCCCTCCATGCCTAGCCTTTTCTTCATAGGAGGCTGGGAGAGTGAAGCAGATCAAGCTGTGGAGGAGGAATATTATTATGATGAGGAAGAGGAGGAGGAGGAGGAGGAGGTCAGTGGGAAAGAGCTGTTTACTAAAGCCGAGACGTTTATCGGGAACTTCTACAAGCAGTTGAAGATGCAGAGAGAGGAGTCATGGAAGAGGATTCATGGGTTCTATCATAAGGCCTTTTGATTTTGAGCCATTATCAATGCTCTCATCTTATACTCTAGGTTATATCATTGATTTTTGGGGATTTATATTGTGCGTGGAGGAGAACAGCCATGTTATTCTTTTCATGGTTCTTCTTTTCATTGAGTTTTGTAAGTAGTGTACGTTATAATTCAGTTATAACTACTGCTACTGGTCTTCTGTTTTTCGATCTTCCCATATCAATCCTGTCTATATAACGGGAGATCATATATATATATATAGGTCTAGTCAGTACATTATATGTATAAACTTAAATGGAAGTTGCAGGGAATCACAAATTCACAATCTCTGTATATACATGGTGATGATCATGGCTTACTGAATAAATTCGGATATATTTCTTATGCTTTTTCTTTGATCTGAGCACGCTATGCCACAGAATTACGATTTCGTGATCATTTTGTAAGTACTCGCTTAATTAGGTGTGTGAGCTAAACCACAGTACTACTCACCGCGCGCGTACACAATTATAAGCAAAACAAGAACATTATCTACTTGATCTCAAAGCTGGTAAATTAGCTTTATCTACGCCTGTTAACTTCTATAGGAATAATGAACCTTTGAGATTCAGTGTATGACAGTACGAGAAAAAGTGAGTTGCGTCTTTTTCCTAGCTAGCTTTTGTTGTCAGCATGCAGTGACCCTCCAAAGAATATAAAAATCTTTTGAAATCATGGGATTGGAATCATATTATAAAAAATCCACACTAATTAGTAATTATGAGTAGGGGAAGGAAAATGCTAACAAATCAGAATACATGAATTCGGTCCGAATGTCTTCTGATTATAAGCAATCAATACGATCGAGCAGTACTTTAGATCATGTGTTAAGCCAACTAGCTATATGCATATCTATTTGTCCCAACTCTGAGCAAATTAAAGTCCATGCGTGACAACAGAAACAAGCAGCTGAAGCTTATAAAGATGTGAAACTGATCCTTGCCTCACCTCCTTTAATAGGCTAGGAACCTTCACACAGACACATGAGATCATGATCAGATGATCACAGCTTTCAACTTAATTAGGTTTCACCGATCATAGGAATTATACATACATACATATTTATATATATATATATATATATATATAGTTGGTGACAACCAACATGTTGAAAGTGCTTTTTATGATCAATTTCCCTCGAATAATTGATTGTAATGAAACTCTCTCTCGAGATTTGTTATACATCAGTTACTATTCACCCTCACGTATATCTCACACCTGACAAGTTTTTTTTCTTTTTCTTCGTAACGTGTGGAGTGTGTGAGAGTAAATAGTAATTGAGAAGAAGATTTATTTTATTTCTTATCCAAGATTTTATCTTTTTATATGCATGTTTTTCCTTTCTGGTTAAAAGTCGAGTCTCTTTTCATTCGTGTGGTCTGATCCGTAATAAGGAATATTAGAACTTTCTTTCTCTGCTTTCAAACTTCAAATTCCCTTGCTGTTTGTCCTTGCCCTGTGGGCCGGGGTCCATGCAAATGGCTTCTTGCACGTACATGAGATCCTACTCCTACTTTTTTTATTTTTTCTTCTCGATATATATTCTGATGGATACACCGCATGAAGACGGTACAGATCACCTCAATTCTCAAATTCTCAGAAATCATATAACACGCACACACACACGCACGATTGTTAACACTTGAAGCGTATGATCATTAATATTATCATCAATATCTAAATAATAATGAATAACGGCGCCAATCCATGATGACTTCTGAACTTAACTCCAGAATTTTTTTTTTTTTTTTTTAAACTTTCTTCAAAGATATTGGCAATCTAAGATACAAGCGCACACTCAATCTCAACGGAATGAACAAATTAGGCCCTATCAGAATCTTTTTGATCAGTTGAATGCATGAATCAGTTTCTATTTCTTACGAAACACATTACATCATTCAGCTACCTAACATCCTTAGTTTAATTTTCAGATAGACATGACAAACTGAGCTCGGACTTGTTCAACATTATCCATGGAAATATATTTCAGTATTGCTACTTTTAATTATTAGAGAGAACATTGACCCCTTATTCTTCTTTGGCACGCCAAAGTACATATATAATATCCAGAATTTTTGTATTCTTTTTTAAATATTAGATAACTTCCAGCACACATGCATGAAATCGTTGCCCCAGTATAGGGCTTTTAAACAGAATTTATAACCCCTATGCTAGAGTTGGCTGGAGTGATAAAAGTCTTGATTTTGGTGGTATGCTCCCTCTAAAATCGAAGGTTCAAATTCTACTGACTGCAATCAATCTCTAGGGGTTATTTGAGAAATTTTTTCTTTAAATTATCTGAAGTGCATTTACGGAAAACTCTCGAAAACATGTGCACCTTCGAGATTAATTAAAACACTGTTATCAGACACCCGATCCCAATAAAAAAGAGATTAGCCGAATTTATATTGTATTACACTGCAGGCCAAGAAATTATGCAAGTAGACCTCTGTACGTTAGAGAAGTAAAAGCTCCAGCCTCCTATTGCGTGGCCTATTGGACCTAATTAAATTAATTAAATTTTTATACTCATCATCCATACACACGACATATTTAGTAAGAAAAAAATAAAAATAAAAAATTATGTATGATGTGAAAATAATAAATAAAATTTTTCTATAATTAATCTGGCCTTTCCCTTAAAGCCATTTTTCTGGTATAGGTCTGCCTGAAGTGGTTCAGGACTAGATTGGCCCAGCTAAACAGCCCACCCCATATAATATGCGTCAACCGAGTAGGAATGGACATAAAAGCCCATATCTTTATTTATTGGTAAACGATCCTCAAGTCACAAGCCCATTCAAGTGTGTTCATTCTTTTTATTTCATAAATGAATCTTCAAACTATGAACAATGTTGAGCACCAAGGTATAAATTGTAGATCAGTAGAACAAATTTAAGTTGAGTTTACAACAAATTAAGCACGTGAGAAGCAGTCAAAAGATGCGTTTTTGAAGATTGATTCAAGGAATAGAAAACCGTCCACCGACGAAATATATTATATGTACTTATATTAGTGCTTCAGCTAGCATTAGTTCCCAAAATAAATATGAATTAATTAACAAGCTAGAATTAATATATATAGTTGGCTAGTTGCATATGTTCAAACTACATAGAAATTAACAAAAAATAATAATAATAATAATAATCTATGATAACAGACGGTTGACAAAGACTAGGCACTTGAATTGAAGATTCTTTCGTCTTTATCATGTACGTTTTCAATGTGTAAAACACAGATCTGTGAAGTATCTCTCATTGATGAAGGATGGGGAAGGAGTCCAACAGGCTGGTTCTTGGAGCATCTTCAGTAGCATTATTGTTTTTTTTGTTCTTCCTTTATGCTGCAATTTTCACATCGGATGTTACCCCATTTGATTCGTGTAATGATCAGTATTCATACCGTTTCTCTCTCTCCAAATTCCTTCCGCCGGGACCCTTTTCCTTTGACTATGCTAAATTGAGTTGTTTGGTACAGTAGGGAAGCAGAGTCTATCAGACTGGGATCGTAGTCTCCGCAGCAGAAAGATTGACAAGGGCAAAGAAGTTGCAAAGCCCCTAGAATTTCTTCTAAGAAGATTAGTAAGAGGTTCTCTCTTCATCTTTAGCATTAATATGATTTCGTTTCTTAACTTGCTTTCAAACACTACACAAGATATTGTCGACATAAGCTTTCTATACAGACCCAGATTCACCCAATACAGATTAATGTTGGTCTTCAGTCTTCCTAATCAATGTAAAGGTCTCAATCTGCCCACAGGAGAAGATCGAGCTCAGCTTGAAACCACTGGATTTTCTTGTCACTCTGACCTCCATTCTGAAGTTTGTATCACAAACAAACCAGCTATAGTTGACAATAGTGCATTAACTACTTACCTCCAATCCTCCGGCGTTCAAGTTAAACACATGGTTCGGCCGTATGCAAGGAAAGAGGATGAGACGGCCATGAAACAAGTGACGCCCGTGCTAATACTTGCTGGAAATGTAAGCTCACCTGCTTGTCATTTCAACCATGATGTCCCGGCTGTGGTCTTCTCCTCTGGTGGCTTTACAGGGAACCTATTTCATGAGTTTAACGAGGTCATCATCCCCTTATTCATCACATGCCGCCAGTTTCAATCCCACCTGCAATTTGTCATCTCCGATTTCAAGCCTTTGTGGGTCAGAAAATACAATCGGATTCTAACCCACCTGTCTCGTTTCGAGGTCATAAACCCAGCAACAGATAGAAGTGTTCGCTGCTTTCCTGCAGCAGTTATAGGGCTCAAGTACCACGAGAACCTAGCCGTAAATTCTACAGAAATTCCTGGAGGGTACTCCATGTTTGACTTCAAGAATTTCCTCAGAGAATCATATAACCTGAAGACACAGACTGTTTCTGATATAGAAAAGCCCGTGCTAGTTCTCATTTCTCGTCGTAAAACAAGAACGTTTCTGAATGAAGATGAAATGGTGGGCATTATAGAGGAACTGGGTTTTCAAGCAATTGTGGCGAAGCCTAACAGGATGTCAAACATGGACAAGTTTGCCAGGGTCATAAACTCGTGCAGTGTCATGGTCGGAGCCCATGGTGCTGGCCTTGCAAATGCAGTGTTCTTACCTGCTGGGGCAGTGATGGTGCAAGTGGTACCACTGGGGCTGGACTGGGCTTCAAAAGCCTACTATGGAGACCCGGCAGGGGAGATGGGGGTGCATTATATGGAATACAAGATAGAGCCAGAGGAGAGTTCGCTTTTCAAAGAATATGGACCGCACCACCCAGTCATAGCTGATCCCATGTCTATATTCTTGCAGGGCTATAATGCAGCAAGAGCTGTGTATGTTGACGGCCAGAATCTGACGATAAATTTGGTCAGGTTTAGGGAGACACTCAACAAGGCAATGAAATTTCTTGTACACTAAACTGCATGCTTTGATTGAAGATTACAGGGCATTGTTTTTTTGTTTTCTTAAGAATACAGAAAACGATATTCCATCATGTATTTTATTGCAAACCGAATTAGATGTTTTCTGCATCCTTTTCTTTTTTCTCGACTTGTGATCTCCCTCCATCATCAAAGTAACTTCTTGGTCAGTTGCTATTTGAACAGAGTGCAAATTTCTTGTCATGTGGTGGACCCATGCATGTAATAGCAAAAGAACATTTTAAGATGCCGCATCTGACAAGATAGGAAGGAACGCGGGAATCTGAAAACACGGATTCTAAGAAAGAATATCCAAGGCAGGTGATTTCGGGAATAAATACCGGGGTGAGATAAAAAGAAACAGCTCATTCATTGCGAGATAAAATCTACAAATGAAGATGCTGCATGAGCGTTCACCCATGAATAGTAAAAAGACTACTAGTTGATATGAACTTGACGACCAGCAAGACAGGTCATTACACATGCTTCCAGTCATTATAAACTCAGTAATCTAGTTCTTCATAAGATTCTATACCGTCCTCATGAAGTTCCAAACAGCTGGTGTATCATCAAATAATTCAAAGCACACAAAAAAACTATCCCACCTGTGTTATGAGATGAGATCATGAGATCGGTTTGCCAACCCCTGTTTTCAGAAGTAAGCACACTTTCTTGGTTTCCAAGTCACAAATGCCCATACTTTCTCAAAGCACATGATTTGCTCATACTTCGTTCCAGACAAGAAGTTGGCATATTTGAACTCACCCTCATACAATGGAATGCCAGGAAGTACAGTTTCTCAAACAAATTCAACTTTGTCCAATGGGTCACCGGGAAATTGAGGCCAGCTGAAAACTCACCAGCAGGACTATAAAAAAAATGATCTGATATCATGCAATTATCACAGCAAAATCTTCATAAAAAGACTACATTGTGTAAGCAGAAAAGGGAGAATAAATAATATCATGCACAACAGAAGAAGTCAATCATAGTATAAATTAGATGAAATGACGATATATATATATATATATATATATAGGTATGATCTCCTAATTCCACTGCTCACAATAAGCTCATACCCGTAAAAAAGGTGCACGAAGCACCCCCATGACATAACTCCCCTCCCCCCCAGTAACAAAAAAAACATCGTCTCTGACACAGGCACAGGTCGTACAGCATTGAAACAGGTTAGGGTTGTCACTGCAAGTCTTCAAGTGTAATATATAGTAGGCTCCAAGAGACCCCTAAAAATCAACACGTGCAACAACAATCGTACAAACACAGACTACGAACACAGAAGTTGAAGCCTAATGATGCGAAACCAAATGCCAGTGCAATCTAATTTTTTTTTTTTTTTGAGTTAAAACTCTTAGGTTGGAGTAGCCAAAAATATATTTGTAAAACTTTGAATTACACTAATTTAAGGCTCTTAGTTATATTTGGAGAGTCACTGTAGAAGGATCGAATCAATATTTTATAATTTTTCCATTCAAAAACCTCTCTTCTCTCTATCTCTCTCCGCTTCCATCCATTTTTTCTCTCCCAGTACGTTTCACTTTCACCTCAACTCAAACATTGTTTTCTCTAGACTTTGTTGTAATTTGGTGTTCGCAAAACCGGTATGGCGTACAATGTGGATTAAATACTAAATATAAGTGTATTTACAAAATATTAAATTTTAATATTAATACAAGTATATTTACAAAATATTAATTTTTGTAAATATTTTTAAAATACATAATATTATATTACTATTTTTACTTTAAGATTACTAGTTTAATATGGATTAACTTCTCCAAAAGTTTTGGCTATAGCCAAAACCTCTCCAAAAGTCTAGTCATTGCCAATGCTCTTATAACTTCTTTACTATTGTTTTACTATTTAGGGATTTTTTTTTTTTACTAATAGAATCTGAATTAAAAATTTCAGAATATGAACTTCTTGCATAATCTAGAAGAAAATAATCTCAATCAACCAACAAAATCATGTAATTTAATCCCAAGAAATTCAATTTCTTGGAGAGATCCGTATTCTCTTTTTCAAGATTATCGATTAAGGAAAACGATAACATAATAGAAAGCACAATATCATATGAACTGATCTGTAGCGGAGCATTTGTCTTCCCGCACACTTGTGGTTGCGTGTGGAGACCACGCGCCAATGGTTAGGACGTGAGGTGGGGTAGATCTGAAAGATCTTGAGGTGGGGGATCTGCTGGTGGAACGCGTGTAACCGACGGGCTCGTCGGGGCACAACGCCGCGTGAAGGTCATGAGAGGAAAGCAAGCCTTGCGTGAGGGTCACTTGTTGGATTTTCGCCACAGTTCCTCGTAGTCCCAATAGATCGGCGATTGTAGGGTTGCGTGGTGAGGTGTGTGTCGACTATTGGTCGTTGGAGTGCGGTAGATCTGACCAAAACTGAATCGATGGAGGTGAGAGAATAAAAACACTACCATAGCCAAAGCATATACACAAAGTGGTGTCGGAAAGAAAACGGAGAGAAGGGTGAGAGCCACATCTCCGGCAAAAATACTATAAGAGGTTTGAGTTTTCTAAAGAGAAATTAAAGTTTCTCTTTCTAAAACCCACAAAAGTCAGCTCCAACGTGGTCGATAATGATTTGCTTGGGAGTTGAGAACGAAAGAATGCTATTATTTTTTCCGCAATATATAAATATATATATTATAATATTTTAGCTTCAGTAATGCTGGGAGGATCAATGAAGGAACATTTTTTATTGGTCAAGGAATGATCCTCTGCCGAGTGAAGAGCCAAATAAATTCCACTGCCTAGAGGGAGTTTGGGGGGGGCGGGTGGGGGGGTGGCGCTGCGGGGCGGGTTGAAAAAAGAGGCCTAAGCTAAATTTCCGGCCTAATGGCCGTGTCACGAGAACAGGGAGTAGAGACAACGCTTATAAGATGCTGATATTGGCAGGTTGGCTATGTATCAGAGATAAGGCCTTCGCAGAGTTGTTAATATGATCCTTATCCCAACCATGATAACTTCATTACGGAGGGACAGTCTCTCTCGGTGAGTGTGTGTGTTTTTTTTTTTTTTATATATATATTTTATTGAGTGAAGTAAATAGGCATAGCCCAATACTCAGAATGTATGCAAAGAAAATACCTATTTACAAGTTAGGGACCATAAATGGATACAAGAATATCATGAAAATTAGCACCGTTGAAATCGACAACAGTAGCTCATAAAAATAAAGTACTGAAGAAGAATCTCTTGAGTTCATCCAAACTGGCTTCTGTACTTCAGCCCAAGTTTCAGAAATCACAACAAAACATTGCTAATTAGCGCTGTTAAATTGGATTAAAATATATGGATAAGCTACTCTCACTATACTGCCCTATCTAGAGAGGGAGAGAGAGAGAGAGAGAGAGAGAAAATAATAAGAGCATTGCAGAATTGTGATTAGTACACCATCTATATGATCAAACCCTCCCCCGCCCTGAAATGCTGGAACCCTTTTTCCTCCAACATTGTGAAGCAACTGTTGTAGCCACCTCCTTGTGGTGGGATCTTCCTGGAAGAATAAATAGCAGATGGAAAGTCTAAGAGCATTGCATATTTTTTATTAGTTCACCATCATATGATCAAAACCTCCCCCGCCCTGAAGTGCAGGAACCCTATTTCCTCCAACATTGTGAAGCAACTGTTGTAGCCACCTCCTTGTGGTGGGATCTTCCTGGAAGCATATATAGATCATGAAATTGGGAAATGATCAAACAGCAGAGAGAATTACAATATACATCAAAGTGCAGAATTAGATCATTTCGTATTGTCGAAAAAAAAAAAAAGGATACCGCCAATTCTCTCCATATTTTCAGTATCGCCAGCTCTTCCGAATGCAGAAACGCTAAACATTCTTTTTTATTTTAAACAAACGATATCCACTATTCGAAGCACATACAAATAAATAACAAATTCAATGTCATTCTCTCATTGAAAAGGCTGGGAATTACCATCCCCATTCAGAACATTACACTTGTGTTCGGGATAACAAATCATAGATACCAAGAAAGCTCCATTGGAAATTACAAGGCCAAAAAATGAACTTTGAGAATGTAACCAATGAGAGAAAAAAGTGCTTACACGAAGGCAACTACTGAAGGTAGAATCTCTTAGCATGTCTGGGAGGCAACTTCTTAATGCATCACAAGCCCTGCAACACAAAAATCAAAGAACACATCCATTGGATACAGAATTGAGAACAAAAAGAACTAAGGACGTGAGATCATGGGAAAAGAATGTGGTAGCAGTAAATGAGAACCGGAACTGCAATCTACTTTATCAACCTTGGATTATCTGACAATCGAAGATAGCATCGAATAATATGTTTCAACAGCCGGGACGAGGGTTGCTCGGCAAGGGCCGAAACCATGTTCCCCAAAACTCGACCTACTGCAAAAAACCGTTCTGCTGTGGTACAAATGTAATCCAAGCCCACATCATCCAACAGAATTTTCTGAACTATAAATGTTGCAACCTGCCACCAGAAAACTTTCTGTCATATATTTATGAACCTTAAAATATGATACTGGGTCATCGGTCAGGACGAGACTTCTTTAAATTAAGAACAGCTGGCAAATGAGCAAGAAAAGTGCCTCCATTTCTGCATTTCCAGATGTTTATTACATAATATATTCATGGGTAATCATAGTCTTGTGCCTTCCATGCAACTTGGCAACAACATTTTTAAGGATAACATAGAAATAGTAAAATAGCAACACATTTTGAAGGTGGTAACTTTTCAATATGCCAACACTGTCAAGTGGGAATAAATGAGATGCAGTAGTCTTAAATTCTAAAAAGCCTATTTATGCTCAAGTGCCATACAGTGTCCAGGTAGTGAATTCAAGGCAATAAATTCAAGATACTCAACTGTTTTTGACAATTCACTACCCATTTCCATAGTACGCAGGCACAGCGGAATTATTTCTGTTGAGAGAAGGAAACTAATAACTTCGGTATCATCAACCTGGCAAAAGAAAAAGAAAAAAACTCTTCAAAACATTGTAGTAATGAGTAACCAGATTTATGAGTAATCTTTAGTGCGTGTGATTGCATGTAACTGTGAGAGAGGGAGGGGGAGAGGTAGACACAAGAGGGAGTATGTGCAAAAGTGCAAGTAAATATTAACTAACTAAATAAGCATGAATTAACTGAGACTCATTGCAGATTGACTATATAGCATTTGGTTACCATTTTCATATAATATCCTCTTCAATATAGTTAGAATAATTTTCTATTTCTATTTCTTTTATATCATTATTTGGCATGTAAGTTCTTATTTTATATTTAACACTTAAGACAGAAATTAAAGAGTTCAAAGTATACTGGTTTCATGCCCCTGACCCCCTCGTTTATTTTCTTAAGTAGAAATTTCTTGGTTCATCATGCTATTGCTCTAGGTTTACATATAACGACATTGATCTTAGAAAATGTTGAGTAGCCCTCATATGTCTTACTCTTTATTCAATGCCCCTGCCCACTCCCTCAGGGACTTCTAAACTATGGATGGAGGGTTCCAAACCATGTTTTTCTCTAGGATTGATAATATCTATGCATTGTTCCTCTCCTCAGATCGTATGTTGCATTACACCTCAAGTGTGCTAGGCATGTCAATATTCTACAGCAGAATTTAATGTGGCTGAACATATGCAACTCCATAAGTAAATTATCATTATCAATGGAAGTAAAAAAGAATGT
Organism: Juglans microcarpa x Juglans regia; assembly: GCF_004785595.1. NCBI lineage: Eukaryota > Viridiplantae > Streptophyta > Magnoliopsida > Fagales > Juglandaceae > Juglans > Juglans microcarpa x Juglans regia. Next base: position 36,900,865 of record NC_054604.1, on the reverse strand, counting down.
CGATGAGTTCATGCAATATAAATCTCAGCAACAATGAAATACCTTTACTAAGGCACCAATGACACCTAAGCTAGTCAGCCTCAAGTACTCAAATGGCCTTGACTTGCTTGTTGTATTGAGAAAGGGGTACAGATATAACGGTATATGAGCTGTAAATGAAAGGGTCAGTTGGAAGACACGTCCTGAAACCTGAACATATTAATTATAACACATGCCTCTTGTGAACCTTCCAGCAGATGATCTTCATTATGGAGAGGCCATAAGCTTCTTTATTTCTTTTTTTATAAGTAAAATAAAAAATAATCTTCTCTATTTCCTTTTATGGTTAATTTCAAAGCAATTATGATTTGCAGTACCACAAGTAAAGGTACCATGCACAACACGTTCAAGGTACTTATTGACAAGAAACATGGGAATCAAAACTTCAAAAGAGGTCATTGAGCCAAGCATACAACCAATGACTACGGACATAAAAAAAAAAAAATATCTTTGATAAGTACAAATAAAAAATCTATATAGCTCTCACTTATGTAAGATCCAAGCATCAAAAGCTACTAGTGAAATTTCGCGCTCCCTTCTCCCCCCATGCCTGTAAAGTCATTTCCTACAAAAAGTCCTCCATTCTCTCTTCCTACATGAACAAATAAAGCAAAAGAAACTTTTCCACAAAATCCAATACATACATACAATATAGGGAAAAGAACACATGGCAATTCAATAGACTGGGTTGGAGGATTTTCCTATAACTGGAGGAAATCTTTTTCCACCAGAGTATGAGGTGCAACAATGTTAAGACATAGATAGCGAAGCCATCTCAAGAACACAATGGCATGAATGTTTTTCACATATTCAAGGTTTTTTTTTTATAAGTACATATTCGAGGTTTTTTCCCTTAAACCTCAAACTAAAAGGGAATTTTCAAACTAAAGTCACCTTACATGAACAAGGATTTAGCTCAACTGAACATCTAAAACACACACCACGGCGTTCCAAACCATTACTCTCTTTCTGGACCTACGTAACACTAGTGGAAGGAAGGAAGGAATTATTATTATTTTTTATTTTGATAAGTGGAAGGAAGACTCTCCCTCTTCCCCTGATTATCTTCCACATCAAACCCCCCTCTTTTCCCAGCTGATCATCAGTTCAGTTACAACTTTAATTTTTAAGTAATTAAGCTCATTTTTCGGCTACCTAAGATACTGCAGGGATCACTGTTCAGATTGGTGGCCTACATCCATGGTTCAAGTAACAGAGTTTCTTCTCTCACATATTAAGCAAATCCACCATAAACATATACCAGATTGAAGTGGCTAAAAGTCTTCACATATTGAAGATATCAAAAACGTTACCATTGAGGAACAACATCCTTGTGTCTGGATGAGAGGCTACACACTGTAAGAAAATATAAAAAGCAAGCAAAGCATCAGCGTGACATACAAACAGAGATTCAAGAATAAAAAGCAGTCGACAAACTTACACTTGTCTGCTAAGAATTAATTGACAAAGTAGTCTCCATCTATTTAAGTTTAGGACTCAAATAATCAAGTATTCTGAAATATTTAAACAAGCAGCAATGGTGCTTTATCATCTCAATTGAACAAGTTAACTCGAAACTCACTTTTTAAAGATGATGAGGCAATTTTAAGTCCAAAATCAAATATGTGGCATATAAAATGAAAGGAAATAGCATTCTACCTGAAGAAGTGCAAGAGCATTACAAACTCGATTCGATTGAGCAGGAGTTAGATTTGGTGGTGATAAAACAGGGTATATTGAAACTATCTCCTGCAAGTAAAAAAGATTCAACATCATGGAAAGAAAACATCATAATCCCATTGCTGAATCACAAACCAAAGTACTTCCAATTTTGGAGATTAACTTCTTAAAATACAAAGGCAATACACACAACCGCAAGAGATAAAAAAATCCTGCTAGTGAAAACTGATTATCAAGCAAGAAAAGTAAAAGTCAGATGACAAAACCTCCACATGCAATGGCATAAACATATGTTTTAATCAAATATATCAATATTTCTGATGGCAACCAAAGTCACATGATAGATGGACCATTTATCAACTGCACATCCAACAGATAATTTCAAACTGATAACATAGATACTTTTGGTGAACCCCAAGGGGTTGACCCAAGTGGTGAAGATCTTGGTCTTGGGGTATCACTCCCTTCAAGGTCCAAGGTTCAAAACTTCATGGGTGTAAACAATCCTTTGGAGCCAAACCCCTTGGTGAAAAGCTAGCGATTTAACCAGTTCGGTGTAGGGAAACTTCCGAAGGTGCAGTGCACGGGACCAGAGTTTACTTTGCAGGGGTGGATCCAAAGGTTCCCCGACATATAAAAAAAAATAAAAAAATAAAAAAAACAAAAAAAAAACAAAAACATAGATACTTTTTGCTTTATTCCTTAACATCCCTTCCCTCCCACTGATTGAGATACAAATGTAATTCTGTTTATTCTTATGTGGATCTTCTGAAGGTAGGAGAAATGTTCACGAGATATTTATTTTGCCAATGCTTTTCAGGATTTGGACCTAGGATCAGTAGATTATCTTACAGACTATTTGAGGTCTTTTACCTTCTCTTTACCTCGAAGATTATTGATACGTTTTCAAGAAGGATTGGTTGGGAAGGATAGCAATGGACCGGTTTGGAATGCTACTCCTCTATGTATAATGTACTATTTAGAGGGAGAGGAAGAACAGGACTTCTAATGGTGTTGAGCTTCACACAATTTGGTGTGAGAGGAACATAAAGACTAATATAGGTGTCTGACTGCTGAGCTTTCTCGTGATTCGGCTCAAGTAAATATTTTTAAGATCATCATCTGAGTGGATGCTTGCTTCTGGATGCATCCAGCTTTCTTCCTTTTGAGATCTCATAAACTAGCTGAATTTTGCATGTATTATTTAGGCCTCGATTGTTTTCACAGTTCATCTCAACTTATCTTATCTCATTTCATCTAATCATTATAACTTTCCCAAATTTCTACACAAAATAAAATAAACAATTCAACTTTTTCAAATCCCAAAACAAAAATAATATTAAAAAATATATTCTAACAATATTTTATTCAACTTTTTAACTTTAATCTCAACTCATCTCATCTCATCTCATCTGTGAAAACAAACGAGGTCTTAGTTAAACCTTTTGTATACTTATGGTCTCTTTTTTCCCAATAAAACTTAATTAGTTATAATAAATATATGTATAATGATAAAAGACAAGCAAAAAGTGCTAGCATCCAGAAATAAACTGCAAGTAAATTCTTTTATAAGTCTGATATATGTGCTTATAAGAAGCACAAATTTATAATTACAAAAAAGGGGAAAAAGAAAAACAATGAAACCAAATAAATTAACATTCATAAAGAGCATACCTGTAACAGTGCAGCTATAGTACCAAAAGAATTCCACAACAATGGAGCCAAATCTTGAAACAATTCTCTCTTCTAAAATAGGAAAAAAAAAAAAAAAACAAAAACAAACATGAATTTATTAGGCATACCTGTATAAGTGCAGCAATAGTACCAAAAGAATTCCACAGGGAAGGAGCCAAATCTTGAAATAATTCCTTGTTCTAAAAAATGAAACCAAGGCAGACACAAGTTTATGATTGCGATATTCAACGGCTAAATCACATATCCATTCAAATAAAAGAACATGGGCATTATTTCATACGGAGATTTCAACTAAACCAGAAATTGCACAAGTACAAACCCATCCCCAAGTACTTGTAGAAAGAAAAACCATCCCCAAGTAGTTTGTTATCTATGTTTTCTACTCGAGAAAGAGAAGAAAAGACAGTCCAAATAATTTCTTTTGAGTAAAAAATTAACAATTTTATCCTCTAAGCATGTGCATTGTTGATAGCCCTTGCAGTGCGATTTCCGACAATTAGGTAACATTTTCCCAGTGGCAATGGCATATTATTCATGTTTTCCGGCATACTCGAATTAAGGAGATTGATTTGGAGTTACTAAAGTGAGTATCGCATCCTTGATTCTTTTTCACAACTGAGGAACGGAAAATGAATGCCCAAGTTTAGCAATAAAGATGCGCAATTTGCTTATATTTAAGAATATCCACGTGTTCATGTCAAATATGTCAATCTCCATCTCCCACAGTGGCAGACTAATTAAATCCAAACCATAACGGAATGGATATTACAGCTTTGCTTTTGTTTGTTTTTTCTTTCCGCTATTGGACATGATTACCTAACATACCAAAGTTAATATTTCCATATAAAACGGAAACGTATAGCAAATCCATCAAAATCCAATCTTGGTCTCGATGGAAATCAAGTTTGATTACACAAACTTTTTCACATTTTTCTAAAGCAAAATGAAGCAGAAAGGTTGAAGTCTAAACCGCCCAAAAAAAAAGGAGAAAGGCTTAACTCCCTGGAATAACTAATGTGTCCAGTTAAAAAGTAAACATACGAGATTAACTCATTCATTCACTTCAACTGATCTCGTTCGTTAATTAAACGGAGGCCATCTTCCCCTTCGGGGGAAAAAAAAAAGTTCCCTTTATTTTCTTTTCTTTTCTTTTCTTTTCCTCAGTTTACCCAGCAACCAAACACAAGGCAGTCAAATAAAGGTAAGTAATGTCAATCCAAGAATTCAATCGGAATTGAGGTGCCCAAGAACAATTGAAACACGAATCGCCAAAATTTCCAAAACATAATATGAAAAGAAAGCCAATATTTATCGAGCTAGGTATAACAAAGATCAATATTTATCGAGCTAGATATCATAAATAATGAAAAAGAAATGATAAAATCAAATCGTGGCAATATGGTACCTTAGAGAGTTCGAGAAGAGCGTTCTCTCGGAGTTCAGGGTTGCTGAGATCGAGGACCAAGTGCTCAGCAGAGGCCATTTTCCGATCCTTGTTCGCCGGAGCTCCGGCAACTGTTGGGGCCGACGCGCTTGGGCCTCCGAAGGGCGCGTTCATGGAGAGCGATTGGGGCAGATTCGCCATCGGTTACGACAACCTTAACTTTCGTGCAGTTTGTAGCCAAAGGAGAGAGAGAGTTGGCCTTTTGCACATTGGGTAAAAGGTATTTTTTTTTCCTACTCGCGTTGAGTATCTCAAGTAATCTTAAACATTTTATATTACTATTTTTACTTTATTATTATTATTTATTTATTTCTTTTATTATTCATTATTTTTTATTTTTTTATTTTTTATTTTTTTTATTTTTTTTCATTAATTTTTTAATACTACCCACTACTATTTTATAAAAATGCAGCGCATTTAAAAGTCGTATCTCTTGTAAAAATGTGGAGATTCTTGACGATTTGACGGGCGGTAGTTTAACGAGAAAGTCGGACACGCCCTGTCGAGTCGCGTGAGAGGCAGGTTTTTGAAAGCCCTCGGATATAAGCATATAACTGGAACTAGAATAATAATGATAAGGTTATTATCTTGTTATTATTCATCTATTATTTTTTTTTTATTTAATTTTTATTTAATTTTTAATTTTACTTAATAATTAAAGAAGTAAATATTAGTAAAATTATATTTCTTTTTCTTAATAATTAAGGATGTTAAAAAAATATTTAAAAAAAATAAAAAAAAATAAAAAAACTTAAAATATACTTATATAATAAATGGGTAGTAAGCCTATCACTATACAGTACTAGAATGTAAGCCCAACCTGTTCCCTGTTCCTCCCCCGGCGCTACCCCCAAAATCCATCAAATTGAACAAACTAACTTTCAGCCATCTATTAATATTGTTTGAATAGTAAGATGAGATGAAATAATTTAAATAAAATTTAAAAATTAAATAAAATCTTTTTAAAATCTTATTTTTTAATATTATTATTATTTTGAGATTTGAAAATTTTAAATTATTTATTATATTTTATGTGAAAATTTAATAAAATTATAATGATGAGATGAGATAAAATCGTTTTTGTACCCAAACGGAGCCTTGATTTCAATTTAATGGAATTGGAAAATAATGCTAGGTAGAAGTCCTAAATGTACAAATTTTGTACAAATCTTTTATAAAAATGTAAATTCTATCAAGAAAAAGTAAAATTTTCACACTTTTTTCAAAATGGAGCTTTATACATTTGAGGCTTGTATATATAAGTATTGAGTTATTACATGATTACATAATCTCATAATATATTCTCATCTTGTTACAAATTATCATATTTATTATCTATCTATCTATATATATATATATATATGTATTAGCAATTTTTCATATAAGATCTCATCAATCCCATCATACCATCCTATGTGACAATTTTTGTAGAGAATTGTTATCTATTGAATCTACATTTTGTCTCTATTCTACTATTTTAACATGTTATTAGTACTTGGGATAATTTTGTTTTTTGAAAAAAAAAATGATTATAAAGAATATAATTACAAACTGTAAAGGCTATAAAAGAAGAATTGATATATATATATATATATATATTAACAAAAAGTTGTGAATTGATACATGCATTAGTAAAAGTTTGTGTTCTATCCAAAACAAGTCCTTGCGTGCTTCTCTCTCTTCAATGTTGTCTTTCTTGTATTACAAACTTCCTATCCAATGTCTACCACTCAAATACTACATCTTGAATTCAGACCTACCTCATTTACTATTTCATACACAATGAAAACTCCAATCCTTATGTTCCAAAGCACCCATTTCTCCATATGCTGCATGACCATCATTCTGTGTAAACTTGGATAGATATAAGATCGATATAATATCAATGAAGCAAAGCTCTTGCAGGAGTAATAATACTAAACACCAGTGGTTTCGTACTTCCAAAAGCAACCACAAACGGATGGAGACTTGGCAGGTTCTGTGCTTTCCTCCAAAAACAACCACAAACATACTTGGAAATCTGCCGTGCAAATTGCTTTCTGAGAGTGAAAATTGGTTATACTCTTAAGATCCGACTTAATTTATAAACCTGCAAAGATGCAAGAAGTTTGTTCACCATCAAGCAAATTCAGAAGATAAATGTTAATTTTAGAAACCATTCCGTGTATTGGAATATTTGAAAACTAGGCCTTGCTGTCCTGCATTCTGAAGCTGGGACAAGTAAGCAGTAGGACTCAGATAAGTTGAAGACAGCAGAAATGTGGATGACTCAATGCAGAAGCATCGAAGAAGAAAATGGCAGGGAAGCAATCCAGAATGCTTAAAGTATATCATAATCTTCCCTCATCATTTGGTCATTTCACATCAGATATCTAGGCATACGTAGTGTATATGATGTTTGCAATCATCCGACATAAATTTGTAGTTACAGACAAGATAGTCCTACGCATAATGCTCCAACACTTTCCCATTTGTAGCAAAGAATATAACTCGTCCCATGTAGATGCCCACCCAAAAAAAAAAAAAAAAAAAAACAATTCTGGAACACAACTGCAAGAAAATGTACCAACCTGGGCACTCTGACTAGGCAGAGACACTTCTAAGCAGTTCCGTAGGCCATCGATTCTGCGAAGGCAAATGCCAGATGAAGATAGAAGAAAGCACTAATCTAAAAGAGATGGACCCAAATAAATGCTGTGAAGGTAGGAAAAGATTTGGGAAAGTAAATAACTACCTTTTGCTAATTGTTCTCCAAAGATACTGGTCATCCTTCATGAGTGCTCGACCTCCATACTTCGTTTCATCAGTATTTAGTATTACCTGTCATTACAGGAACTCTCTTACTAACTTGTAGTACGTCTCAATGCAAGGATGCCATAAAGCTAATTGTTCAGCTTTTATTCATTGCACGGTTATTTAACATAGAAAACTGATCTCCTTGATGATATACAAAAAACAAACACTATAGAATTGTCCACTGCCTTAGATTCTGGGCAGGTGTCTTCGAGACCCTGAATCTTTGTATCCATAACCATATCCAGATCACAATGATAAACTATATATAATCAGGAATTAGAGTTTCTGAACAATAAAATAATTGAAAGTACATTAACACTTACTTGATACTCTCCAGCTTCCTCAACACCTACGTTGTATCTTTCATAAGAATTTGTCGGATGAAAATTGAATGCGAAGAGAAAAGGACCTCGCATATAAGATATTACCTGGAAATACAAAGTACAAATTGATCTCGGAAAGACACCAGGTATTGACAATATAAATAGTACATCATGAACCAAAAACCAAATATGTGTTTGTGCAGTGTGTGCACAAAATTATGGGTGAAAATTTTGGTGAAGGCATTAATTAGTCAATTAGCCTAAATATCTATCACGTAATAAAATGGAAAGAATAAACCATACCATAGTAGTGTCATCCACATGGTGAATGAGCGGTAAACCTCTTGAAAGTATTTTCTCGGTTTCATCCAACTTCATCAAATCCTAGAAAAGAGGAAAAAGTGACAATTTTTGCATTGCTATCAAAGTATTTTCTGCTTAATCACCAAAAGAGAATTTAAAAGTTCATTATGGACTTCTTCTCGAAGCAGGTCTTTCTTTCCCATAAAAAGGAAGTGGTTTTCAATGGTTATATACTTTTACGACAAATCCAAGAATTTTTTTTGATAGGTGAAAGAATAAACTCAACAATGACTAATGATATAGTCCTAGGTATGCAACTCCCGTGCACTCTTTTTGAAAAAAGTGGGTCCACCATTAAAAAAATATTTTTTTCATGTGGGTTCCAGATTTATCTACTTTTTTAAAAGGGAGTGCGCGGGGTTTGCACACCTAGGACTGCAAATATCATTTCTCTTCAACAATTCCTAGATAGTATAAACTGCATCCGTGTAATGGAGAGAACATAACTATGACATTTTTTACAAGAGACTATTCAAAAACTGAAATAAATACCGAACAGTTCAGCATTTGTTACACAACCAATACAATATCCAAGCCACTTTTACATCAAGGGAACCCCGAAAGACATGATGTCAACATGCTTACCATAACAAGATAAAAAAGTAGTAATACAAATGATTAGGTTGGCACCTTGTCGAAACAAAATAAATCACGATGCAATCCATTTGCCAAAAGATCCCAACGACGGTTAGCCAGTTGGAATGAGAAATTGTTGCTTGGCATTGGAAACTCAACCCGCTGAACATGAGAAGATCATCAGTCATATGAAATAAAATCTATATGAATACTACAAGGAAAGTATCCTCACCTTTGGATGCCCAAATTCATTGCCCATGAAGTTCAAGTAAGCACGGCCACCAATTGTAAATGTAATCAATCTGATCATCTGCCTCGAGATCCAAGGAAAAATAACTTAGAACAGAATATTGATTTTGGGTCTCTGTCTTCTCGGAAAACAGAAAGCCTTTTTTTAATAAAGATTTCATAGTTATATCCACCCAATATCAGAAAATTTGTTTATGCTGATCAAGCATAAACAAATTTTCTGAGAAGAAAGGAATTTTCCCTACACAATTTAAATTTTAAGTTAGTCAAGGGAAAATACTAATGCATTGGCTGCATATCATACTTTGTGTAAGGAGCACCCTCTAAGCAACGATTCTTTTGAGCACTGAGCATGCTCCTCAATTTCACCAAACAATATTTCTGCGAATGATCGCCCTCCAGATATGGACTGACATGCAAGATTGTAACAGCAAGATGAAGTCATTCTATATACATAAATTTACCTAAAGTATATATATAGATTATGTCCCTATGTTAAGAGTCATAGCTGTGAAAGAAGGTTAGAGCAATTGATTACTTGATTGTGATTTTCGGCATACATAAGCATCTTATTTGCATATTGTGTGTTCCTCATTAATGTGCTCACAATCTGCATCATAAATATAATTCAATAAGTATTGGAAATATATCATACAAGTAAAGAATTAACAAAATATAGATTATAGCCCTGTTTGATGCTAAGATGATCTATATGAAATACAATACAACCTTACTCATGCTCCATTCATGGTCTGGGACATTTTCAAGAAAAGAAGACCACATCTCTGGCACAGAAAGATTAACATAATAATCAAATCCCAATCCACCTTGGGAAGGAGGCTCGCACAATCCTGGATAAACGGTCACCTGAACGATGGCAATAGAGAAAAGAAAAATTCATAAAAAAAAAGGCCTGAAAACACAATGCAGACAGCTAAATATCCTGCCATAAAAAGGTAAAGGGCTCAAGAAATGAATGAGTAGTACAAAACACTAAGGTTTCAACAAAAGTACCGAACACCCTAAAAAAGCACATTTTTTTAGAACCTAGCTGTAACTCAAATGATGGACAAAATCTAAATGAAGTGAGACATTTGCTCGTAATCAGAAAAAATAAAATTCTTCTGAAAAAAAAAAACCTGACTCAAGCCAGGTATACAAACACTTTACAACTCAACTTTTGTTACAAGGGTTGTGTTAGCTTATGTTAAAGTTCCTAATTATAATCCTAGAAAGGGTTACCCAGCAAGCATTCCTTTCTTATCTTATCTTATCTTTTTCTCCGGGATCATCTAAGTAAAAACAAGAGACCTTAGGCTTCATAAACCACCAATATTCACCCTATCTTTGTGCCTTCCCCTACTGGCACTTCCTTCCTTGCATCGTAATTGATAGAACATGAAAGTCTCTTGAGCTCCCTTTCTTTTTTAGAAGCAGATCTAGCCAAAAGAGGTTGTCTCACCTCAATAACAATGAAAAGAACTTTAAATTGATCTTCGAAACCTTCACAAGAAATCCCTACACAATCACGAATTTCATCTTCGGCTATTGTATTAAATGGGACTAGCTTTAATGACTTTTATTGCTGTTTTTCACAGCACTTAGCTTGTAATTAGGTGTTTTTCTCTTGTATATTTCCTGTGTACTTGGGCTATGCCTAATTATGTGGATTAATAAATTCTTCTTACTTATAAAAAAAAATAAAAAACAAGAGACACTTTTTCTTGAAATATGGAATTTCCTTTTATTACTAGAGTTTTTATTGCCAAGTTACGTACCAGTGGCTCTTGAACCAATGACTTTACCCTCTGACCTACTCTTAACGGGGAGGAAATGCCGTTTGAAGGAAAGGGAAAAGACTAAAAAAGTTGATTTTAAACAATTGCGAAGCAAAAACCAGAGTTGCCAAAAGTAATAAAAACTAAGTTACTATAGCGAAAAAACTAAATCAAATTTCAAAATTAGCCATTATAGCATCAATATATATATATTTTTTTTGATAAGTTAAAATTTTTTATTAAACACCATGTAATAGGCGAAGCCCAGGTACATAGGAAGTATACAAAAGAAACACCTAGTTACATTATAGCATCAATACATTACCTGCAGCTCAATTAGAAATATAAACCAAAATATAATTTGGTACCATGTTGGGATAACTTCCTAATATGTTGTGCACACTAGCAGTAACAGATGATGCATGTTTCATTTCAACTAAATCCATACCATTTCATTAGAAGAGAAAACAACAAAATAATCATATACTTTTTATTAGTGAAAGAAAGAGAAAAAGATGCAGTAATATCTGTTGATATTTTATAGAAAATAAAAGCAAACAACATGAAATACTTACATCTTCAGCAATTGTTACTATATGTGGATGGAGATAATGCAGTATCTCATTTGCCAAAATGAGGTACAATAATGCATCCTTGTCAACATATTGATTACAGTACCTGCAATAGAACAGAGTTTATATTCAATAAAATGTTCACTAACCTTAACAGTATGGAGGTCACATTTATTTAACATATTTTGATTCTTTGCTACCCAAAGTTTCTTGAGTGGCAGTGCCAGTTATGCAATTCACAAGTCACGTGTATTGGGAGAATGAATTTAAAATATATATCAACAAGCCAAAAAGAATTTCAACCCATACTTTAAAAGTTCAAAATGCCCTTGTTATGTTCAAGACAGTCTAACATCAGTGTCTTAACAGTGAATGAAGTAAATGCAATAACAAGTGCAAAACACAAAAGTTTCAATAGATGCCTTACTCCTCCAAGTCGCCAGTAAAAGAAGCGAAACCATTGTGGGTATACATCATCGATGAGAGTGAATGGAACTGGAAACCATCAATTTGATACTCCACCACCCACCTGTTCAAACTTCATTGCATAAGTAGGAAATAATTTATCATAATTCCTCACCCACCCCCCCCCCCCCCCCCCCCCCCCCCCCAAAAAAAAAAAAAAAAAAAAAGAGAAGGAAACAACAGAAGATATATAAGCATACACTAATAAAGAAGAATGGTGCATTTGAGTAAGTCCACTATTTTGAAAGTGGAAAAATAAAATGACAGTTTCTGCTCTGCAGTTACCAGTTCAGGTTTGAGAGAAGAAAATGTAGCACATCAGGATCACCATAGTTGAACATTCTTGTACCCCAGTATTTGTGGTGCCCTCGCTTTCCTATTCAAGTAGGAAAAGTTGAAGGCAGAAATAAATGGCGTTTGAATAAAAGATAAAAGGTTTTATTAACCAATTTGTAAGCTTATTACACCAAGTTTGACTCTTTCAATCATACAACAAAAACATTTATAAGGACACTTGTTTAGATATGACATGAAAAAATAAGACTTGCTCACGACGACAAAAGAACTCCTAATATGTGGTTCACCAGTACATAGAGCACCCCAAAATACCATATGGGCGAGTAACAACGGTACTCCAAACTTCAAAGCAAATAAAGTGAAGCTTCTAAGGGAAAGAATTACTTGTCAAGGTGAAAAAGATCTCAACGCATGAAAGACTTTCAAAACTTTGTTTCCATTCATTACGGTGGTCGAGTAACCTTATTGATTCCCTCTATGTATGCTCCTACAAATAAAGGGGTTCTTATTAACAGGACCAAACTTCTTTCCTCCACTAGTCAGTTACAAATTAGCCTCAGAATTCCTCAGAGACAAATCCCTCCCTCTCTCTCTCTCTCTCTCTCTCTCCCCCCCACACACATCACATACATTCCGCAATGTTAAGTTTCACAACCCTCTTTTAGCTGCTATGTATTCCGCAAATTCATGTGCCTCAGCACCAGAGGACAGAAAAAGGAAGATTCTAGGTTTGACTGTATTTTCTCTCCAGCAAAGGAGGTTAACACCTACATGTTATGCACTGAGACTCACACACTTTGATTGGTAAGTTACATGGATCCAATGGATCATATGTGTATTACCTTAAGCTCCAGATGAAGAAGTAGCAATTGAGCCAGAGTCTATTGACCTGGGACAACCACATTTTGAAAAAGCCAGTACATGATCAGGCATGCCTCGAGGACATGTCCTGAGATTTGAGACAACCACATTTTAAAAAATCCAGTACATGATCAGGCATGCCTTACGGACATATCCTGAGATTTGAGACAACCACATTCTGAAAAACACCAAATGCAACTTTATCTTCAGTACATGACGAGGCATGCCTCACGGACACGTTTTTAGATTCAAACATTTGATGTGGTTGAAGTGACACCCTAGGTTTCACCTTTTTCTGGTCATAATTCAACTACTTTCCAGAAGAAAAAAAAAAAAAAAGGGAGAGAGAGAGAAGAAAAGAACATGAGCCAGACCACAGACAAGTTGATCAAAGCAGAAGCAAGGCCAGCACAAAGAAATAACTTGGAGAGAGACCTACTATCAATTGGAGAAGAGGCACTAGGAGTTTGAGCATATACCAGTATGAAAGTAGCAGTCATTTGACCCATCAAATAGTGACAATCCAACCATCTCATCAGCAGCTGAGTAAGAATGGACTATCTCTAAGAACACCAACAGTCCTAGTCCTGTAAAAATGTAAGAGTCATTGGAAGATATACAAACTTCTGTTGTCAGCAGGAAATAAAAAATAATGAATGGCAACCAGAATTAGCGTTTATGTTGCACAGTGAGATTATCTTTTTATTGGCATCAGTTATCCAGAAATAAAGTACCGACTAATTCCAGGGAAAGAAAGTATAGGATTAATTAATTCTCGTATTATACAAGTACTGAATTATTTTCTTCGAATCATCTTTTCGTGAGACCAGTTGAAATATATGTTGAATACAATACGATTCTTAAAACATCAACATATTGTTCCCACAAATTTATTAAGCTGAACAAGAACTCTCTCAGCCACTTGAGAAGCATCGATGAAATCTTTAAAATGAATCAAAAAAATGAAAGGCGTCAGATAAAGAATGACAACCATGTGCTTCATCAACCAAGCGCTTAAAGTCATCAGGAGTGCCATATCGGCTACTAACAGCATAAAAGTTAGTCACCTGCATTGGTACAGAGATGTTAGATCAAATGCATAAAATGGTGAAAGAAAATGCATATATTAGAACTAAGAATGAGAAAAATAAAAATAAAATCCAAATTCCACAACAAAGAGTGTTTATAAAGATTGCATTATCAATATAAGGACTCTGCCGACACCTTAGAAATTAAACCTGTATTATCAATTAAATGCCAATAAACATCCATGTGAGACAGTTCTATATATAAATAGTGGAATGATAAAACTGAAACCAAATAGAAGTCGCAACCAAACTTCAGAATTTTGTATCACCTACTTACAATTTTGTTTTCAATAATTTTGCTCCTACAATCTACCACTTTATGCATTTTGAAATATTAATAATGTTTGCAATTTAGGGAATTCTAAATTTATATGTTAGAAATATGTTTATTGTTGGAGAGGTTATGGAAAAGGGAGAAGAAAATTTAGCTCACTCTATAACCAACAGTAAAATAATCTTTGTGCTCAATGACTCCAATCAACTGGATTGCATTGTATCCAGCTTCTTTTACATGAGGAAGGACCTGCATAGGAAATAGTCCCAAGCTGAAGAAAACTGAATACCATTTCACTATATTGAATGAGTAGCGAAATAAAGCAATAATCAGGGAATTACCTTCTCTGTAAAATCATTAAAAGAAGATATTTTTGGTTCTGATCCACTTATTCCAACGTGGCATTCATATATGCGCAAGGACTTTGGCACTTTTGGGTGTTTGTTTTTCCATTTAAATACACATTCAGGGGTGGTTCCCAGTGGATTGCATAAGCTTGCTTTCCATCTGTGTCTGAATTTAATCAACATTTAAATGAAGTATACATAATGCAACATGGCAAAACTTGTAAAAAAGAATCAGAAAATAATCAAAAGGGGAAAAGGCGTATGATGGATGGAAAGATACTCCTAAAAAAAGATAAGAAGGCCACTAGAGTTACAAGCAGGCATCGTAGTCCATGCATATCCTGAGCTTAGCACTTGTTGCAAATAGAAATCCTACCTCACTGCATGCTGATTCTATATTTAAAGTCAGATTCTGATGTACCTGATTGGCTGCACAATGTATTTATGAGGCAACCAATAACACCAGACCCAACAGTTGGTTATAGAGTTTGTGATGCAAAGCGTACAACACATGTCAATTGGAGGGTGGAAAATATATTTTTATCGTACAGATATTTTTTTTTTGTCGGTACTTTTATCCTACAGATATTACAAGGTGTAAATATGATTATTGGTCATTTGCATTATGAATTGTATTTTCTTCATCTCTATAAATAGATATGTAATAGCGAACAAGAGTTTTTATTGATGATGAATAAAGATAGGCATCGCCCAAGTATAAAGGACATATACAAGAGTGATACCTAAGCATGAGTGTCAATGTAACATTAAAGTAACAGAGTGAAGAAATCACACAAGAGGATCTGTTTCCCAACACAGATACAACATAGAAATGACTTCCAGCAGAAGAAAATCACCTGGCTGCACATAAGTAGCCCAAGCAGGCACTCGTTCCAGTGGTCCACTCGGAGTGTTAAAATAGACCCTGTATTTGCTTCCATGAGGAATACCTGGAGTGTACTTTTTCAACCATGCCTTCCTTCCTTTACGTGTCTCTAACCAGTATGCCAAGGGAGGTTTCTTGGCACGAATTTTCTCTAACCATTCAGGACTACTGACCACATTAAAAATGTCATACTCTTTTCCATTATCAATCACATCAAAAGGTGGTAAGTTACTAGGTGGGTCATTTTTATGCTGTTCTTTCCATGCCTTGTGTCTAGTTTCTGGATCTGGTGTTTCTTCCATTATTTTTTCCATTTCCTCTAAAGTTTGTGGTCCATTAGGACCAAATATTTGCTCATATAACTTTGCTGGCACCTCAAAACGGTTTTTAACAAATCGATCCTCTCCAGGTTCCCAGTACTCATCGTTTGCTTTCTTGAAGATCTCTTCGATGGTAACACCACTGTCACCTTTATCGAAGTCATCAACATAATTATACTGTTGGAAATAGAGTTCATCTGGCTTTTCTCCCTCCCTCAACTTATCTTCAAGTATAATGAACCAGTATCCAAAATCATCATGGCCGAAATGACCCTCTCTTGCACAATTCTCTGTTGGTGACCACCCGTTGAAATCACCAACCAGTGCACAATAGCGAGCACCTGTATTCGGAGAGAAGAAAGGGCATTGTTAGTTCAAGAACTGAACCGAAAGAAGATAAAAGTTGACCGGAGAGTTGAGTTAAAATTCTTGAACATCAGATTATTTAACCAATTAGGTAAGTTATTTAGCCAAGTAATTCAAATGTCTGGGAAATACAAAAGAAAATAAAATACTGCCAAAATTTTTTGCTTAGGTCATAATTAGAGAAACAAGAAAGCTAAATATTCAACCACATAGTTAATCAAATTAGAGAATCACGCAAATAAGAAAAACTTGAGCATGATTTCAAACCTGGAGCCCATTCCAGATAATCCACCCGATGTTCCACATGGCGATGCATGCCCAATATCTCATATCTATACAAGAAAACCAAGAAAAATCAACCTCGCTTAGACAGAACCTCAATTCCACCAACACATTGTCCGCTTCATAAGTCCCTTGTGATCAAAAGATACCAAAAAGAAATTTATACGCAAATCAAGACTATATCATCGACCTTTTCACAAACATATTCGGAATAATTGCTCGGCAGTTCCAAATTCTTTATCTTTTTCGAAGAACGAGCTTAGAATCTCTTAAAGATATTAGGCATGTCCTGCCCATCAAACCCAAACTAGAACAGACAATATAGAAAATAAACACACAAAAAAAATAACTTCAAAAAATGGTATTAAGTTGACTAACCCAGTAGACATGTCCCTGAAGTTGACGTGACGTTTGAGAATTTCATCTTTGAGGTCCTTCAACGCTTTATGCCTGCGTTATGCAAGTAAACCAACTTGTGATACCTTGACAACAATTAACTAAATACAAGAAAAAGGAAGTACTATAAAAATTCCAACTTCTTTTATCTTTCTACCACCTTCTTTTATCAAACAAACACACCGCTTCAATTCTATTCATTTTCATCCTCCTTTTCTCTTTAACATTTTGTGATTACCTTTCGCGGAGGAACTGAGCGAAAGCTTTATGGGAAATGCCGAGTTTGGTGAGGAACCCAACTGGGTCGACTCCTTTCTCACCCTCTGTCACGTTCTTCTTTTTGGAGTATTGTTGTCGTGGTGGTGGTTGTTGCGGTTGCTCTGTACCCGAGCATATAATCTTTACTTTTCTGGGAAAAGTGACTCTCTGGCGTCTGTGTTGGGATTGGAATTGGATGGAGAGGCTGTTTGGGCAGAGGGAAATACTGATTGGGAGAGAGAGTGTACTCATTGGGAAGAGCAGAACTGCAGGGGCAGTTGTTGGAGCTCTGAGAGAGAAGGAGTAGGGGCGAGCGGGGGAGCCAAGGGGTTTAAGATAACAAGTGCTTTGGAGTGAGGTTTACGAGTCGACTCGGGAACAAAAAAACAAGCACCGCAATTGTTTCCATTTTTATTTTTCACTACTGAATTGAATGTTAGAAAACCACGTAATTTTTCAAACGTTTTTAATTTATTAAAAACAAATCAAACATCTTCAAATCTCAAAAGACTTTTCTATTTCAATAGTCACACTTTTATCTAATTATTATCACCTTATTACTCAAATACAAAAATTAATGTTAGTTTATAAAATAATTATATTTAAAGGCATTTATATTGCATACTATTTAAGTAGTATAATTTGATTAAAGTGTAAATTTTAAAAATTGAATCTTACAAATTAAATTATGTCATGTAGATGGTATGTAGTGTAAAGACCTTCAAATAAACTCTATAATAAAAATACTTCTTACAAATTATATTCAAATAGTTTTCATTATGTTTATCCTATTTTATAAATATAAATAAAAAAAATTATTTTAAAAAAATATTCAAATTTTCTCCTTTATTTTCAAATCCTAATCTAAAAAAAAAAAAACTCAAAATTCTCAACGTTTTTCATAACCAAATATGACCTTAGTTTTCTTTAAACGCCTGTTTATTTATCTTTTTATATTTTTTATTCTGAACGCTCTTATTTCTTAAAAATTCATAAGCTTTTTTAATAGATTGTCCTTGTTATTATTTTCTAACTGGGCAGAAAAGTATCGCTTTTTTGCCACAAACGAGACCATATTCAACATAGTTTCTTTTAACCCATACTCAACATAGTTGGGGTGAAATGATATGCATACAAGTTCAAGTAATACTGTATACAAATTTAAACCGCAAGTCTCATACAAGTTTACAACTATTCAAGTCTTTGATGAGAATCATTATAAAAATTACAATTTTTTTTAGCCCATATTCGACATAGTTAGTGTGAAATGACATGCATTCAAGTTCGAGTAATACTACATATAAATTTATGCCGCAAGTCTCATACGTTAAAATATGATTGTGAAATGTATTGTAAAAAACATTGTGTGTTCATCATTTTTCTTTTTTCAAATAACTTACAAAGAATTTACATAAAAAAATAATTATTTTTAGATACGAACGGTTACTGTTATTTATGGACAATGATCACAATCAACAAGCAACATGTGTTTGGTATTATTGATCATAATAAAATTACAAACAATATGATATACAACAGCTAAAACCAAATATAGTAAAAAAAAAAAAATACAGCATGAATTACGATAAAATATTATATATATTTTATAATAATAATAAATTACAATCTAATAAATCACGTCAATTTTCTAGATAGACCACACATCTCTAAGAAAAAAGGGGCTAATCACGAAATGAACTAAAAGTCCAAAAATTTGGAGCAAGTAGCGCATTGATATGGATATACATGTGAAAAGTAAAAATCTTTTTCTATTTTACAGCGGAGTTGTACAATTTAAAAGCCTTTTACACACCACACCACACCATACAAATAGCATAATTTGATTTGTAAAATTCAAATTTTAAAACTTATCTTATAAATTAAATTATGCCAAGCAGTTGGTTTGTAGTATAAAGACGTTCAAATAGAATTATTCTTTACAACACCAACAAATAAGGATCTGCATATTAATAAAAATATAAAATTTCGTCATGCACGAGCTTGAAACCCTTTTTCCTTTTTCTGCAGAAACAGTATGTAACTTGAAGATGCTAATTTGGTTGTTTTTTGGTGTAATCCCTCGGGCCAAATATGGTAGATCCAACTCTCACATTGGTACTGCCCATTTCAATCTGCAGATAGCAGAAAACGCCATTATCAGTTGCAGATAGCAGAAAGAAAAATTCTATTCATAAACCTCATTCACCACACACCACCCTTTTTGTGATTTTTTTTAATTTTTTTCTCTTACCAAATGTGTGGTATATGGATGATAAGTAGAATAATTCAATTGTTTTAAGAATAATAAAACCAAAAAAAATTTAAAAAAATAAAAAATAAAAAAAATTATAGTGTGTGGTGTGTGGGGCTTATGAATAGCAATGCTCAGAACGAAAATGCATTTTTATAAGCTGTAAAACTTAAACAACCGTTTACAAGATGCAAGAACGACATTTACCTATCAAAAAACGAAAAAAAAAAGAAAGAAAAAAGATGCAAGAACAACATGAAATGCATTTCTTTCAAGTTTTCAAGACAACCTTTTCTTCTATAGTTAAGTTTTCAAGATAATTTTTTTTTTTTTTAAATTACGAGGAAACCACCCTACGGCAGAGCTCTTAAGACTCACTCATGGAGCCTAAACCCCCGTGGAGACTAGCACAACAACCCACTACCATGGCCTCCCACTTAAATTGCAGTTTAATCTCAGGGGGAATCAAGCCTATGACATGGGGCACATGCACACAAGTTCGCCCTTACTACTTGGGCTATCCACGGGTGGATAAGTTAAGTTTTCAAGATAACTAAGGGGTTGATTGGATGTTGAGATGGTTTCATCTCATCTCATCACATTACACCTCAACATCCAAACATCACTCAAACGTATACTTTTCAATTTCAAATTTTCAACTTTTTTCATCTAATCATTACAACTTTCTCAAACTTCTAAACAAAATACAAAAATTTATTCAACTTTTTCAAATCTCAAAACAAAAATAACATTAAAAATTTATATTATAACAATATTTTAACTTTATAATATTTTTATTTAAATGTTTCCTCTCATTTCTCAAGATCTCGTAAAATATCATAACTCAATCCATTTCACTACTGTTCACAAATCATTTCACTATTATTCATAGATTTCTCATCTCATTCCCCAAGTATACCCTAATTCAATATTCGATTGTAAAGTTCCCATTCTTTCAAAGACAATCCCTGGTCATTTTCAAATGTGTCCCAAGCATTTCTGAAGTGCATTCCCGGTGTTTCAAAACAATTCCTACAAAGTTTCTGTGGTTTTGTCCCCTTCTTGTAACCCATTTCTTACTAAAATCCATCCAACCAATGCCAACATTTCAAGCTAACTCTTGTGTACCTGGGCTTTACCTATTTCTATGAATATAACTTCTTGATTACCTATAAAAGAAAATTAAAAAACAAAACATTTCAAGCTAGCAATCTTATAGTCCAAGGACGGTTCCAGTCAGCACAATGCTTGAGGATTAAAATGTTCAGGAATAAAAAAGAAACACCTACTGCACCAAAAATCAAGGAATTTGAAGTTCATTGCTATCTTCGTTAGAAATTAACTATTGAACTTTGCCCCAAGATAGCTTTCTTACCGCTAGCTCAAAGTCACCGGACATGCCCATTGACAGCTCACACTGTTGCTGCTCCATTCCAAGTGCCTTGCAAACCTCAATTCTACAGTTCGATAGTGTCTAATGCATCACAACACAACAAATAGCATCCAAGTAAATTAACTCATAAATAAAAACTCAGGGAAAAGAAATACAGTACGTGGAACTATATACCAAACTCTGTTTTCATATATCTGAAAACATAGTCCAAAATATAACAAAAGCACCACATAACTATAACTTGTAGCAAATTATGTGAAAACAAGAAATGAACAATTCATTCTTGTGCAGTGTCACTTAACAGTGTAAACCAAAAATTGCCACCTTGAAGTTCTCCGGAGTTGATGAATAATCTGGCATCCCTATTGTCATTAAGCCAGAGAACTCTAGATTCGGGCAGTGCAATTTAACATGTTTCACAAGTTCAACACAACCAGAAGGATCGACCCCAGATTTTGCTGTAAAAATATCACAAAAATCCAACTAATCAGCCATTTAAATTTTTGCATTGTAAAATACAAATAAATACCACATCAATACAAAGAGAAGCCAACAACTACAGGGAAGAAGATGCTATTTTGTGCAAGCAACCCAAGGTAGATAACTCTGAATGTGAATATTTATGCTGCCTTAGAAAGCAGCCAAGAAACACTGGAAGTATCGAGATATGCAGACAGTTGACTGTACGCTGCCGCTAAACTTAAGTTTACAGGCTATGGGAATGTTTGGAGTTGAACAGGATGGATGCTCCAAAGTTGACAATGCGTAGCCAAGGTTACATTAGTTCACAAATGACAGGAAAACAAGGTTGTATAAGAGCCCAGACATCATAATATTTCAGGGTAAGCATATGATGGTAAAAGGAGGAGTGCAAAACAGACGTTCAAGAAATTCCAGAGCTGCTTCACATGCTTGTGCCTAACTAAATAATGGGGAGAACTTCTGTGAAAATGGATATATAACAAAAAAAAAATCAGTAATGACTTTCTGTTTCACTCACATGCTTCTCCACTGGTATTCACCTGGACAAGAACCTTCAAAGGATTTCTCCCAAGGCTCGCCACTGCACGCTCAAGATGATTTGCAATCTGTGAATTATACGTAGAGTAGCATTATCACTGTGACTCATCCCAAGTAAATTTGTTACAATGTTAGCTTGTTTTTGCTTAAGACTACTAATATCACAATCTGAAACTCAGACAGGGCCATAAGAGAGTTATAACATGAATGAACTAGTTACATCAATAAGTTTTGGAACGCATAACGCATGCACAATCCAAAAAAAAGAAAGAAGATTTTGAGCTTCCTTTAATAAATACAAATTGGAAAGATTAGATCTTACGTGCAACAATCATACAGATAATTGGCTAAGTCTTTACCTTCTCATTATCTACGCCCTCAACCATTGCGAGATTTGGTACTCCAGCTGCGTATGGAAGTTAAAACCTTGGTTTTAAAACTTACCGTATTCCTCTCATGCATTTTTAAATAACTATTCATTGTAGAATGAGATAGATGGATAGATAGATAGACAGATAACGGTGGTGTAACATGATTATCAAGTGGGGAATTTCTCTACCACTTTTCCTTATGCACAAGACACACACAAGCCTACACAGAGACACCCAGCTCTCATATGGAAAACAACATTTATCAGATTACTTAAAACCCATTTGCTAATAGGTCTCTAAGTGCCCTTAAAATCCACCAAAAGTTAACAAAACCAAGGGATATTAATATTTACCACTTTTACCAGTAATTAAATCGGCGGAAACCGAAACCTATAATCCGAAATCTGTTACCCATACTAGAATATATACTACTAATACAGTAATACTTTGTCTCGCCACATTTAGTTATTACAAAAAAAAAAGGAACATTATCAATTTCAGAACCTCAAATTTATATTCCAACGAGAATAATAAAACCGGGCAATGAAAAAGAAGAAAAGAAAAAAGATCATACAGAGTAGGGATTTGATTTTGTTACTCTGCAAATGCCCAATGAAATGCCATTCTATGTCTTCAGGAAGCTACAGACAAAAAAAAAAACAAAAAACAAACTTAAAGAGTAAGAAGCAGCCTCAATTTAAACATAAAACATGTAGAGAGAAAGAGACCTGAGGAGCTTTTTCGATAAATTCTTGAACGTAGTTCTCGCCAAAGCATCGGTGGCCAGCGTCATACACTTGGCGGATGAGAGAGACCGGCTTGGTTTTCGAGACGGCCACGACACGGACCCTGTCTGATGACTGGCCTGACCTCCCCGCCGCGTGACGGACACGGTGCATTACCGATCTGAGAGCCGCCACAGCCGCGCCTTCAACCGCCGGAGCAGCCATGCGGCTTTTGGGAGCGAGAACAAATGTAGAAGAAAATACAAGGTCCGAGGCCAAGGGAACTAGATTGGGTCCAGTTCCGTTGTCTATTGTAAAAGACATACGTGGCATAAATCTAAATTATCTAATGGATTAATTGTACCTCTAATTCAAGTTGGGCCCGAGACCGAGAGCCCAAGATTATGCTGAGTTGAAATTTTTATTTTTCAATTTTAGTAAATTTCTCTCCCTCACAAGTATTTCAGACCGAGAGTTCCGCATCGTTTGATTACTCAATGGTGTGAGTATTTTACTCAGTAGTGAGATTATTTATAAATAATATTAAAATAATTTGAGTTAAGATATTTTATAGAATTTTAAAAATTAAATAGAAAAAGTTAAAAAAAATATTATAAAATTAAAATATTGTTATAATATAATTGTTTAATATTATTTTTGTTTTGATATTGTAAATGTTTGAATTTTTTTTTGTGTTTTGTTTGAAAGTTTGAAGAAGTTTTAATGATTAAGTAATGTTTTGATGAAAAAGTTGAGAATTTTAAATTAAAAATATTTGTATTTGAATAATATTGAGATGAGATGAGTTGAAATGGTTTATGAAATCAAACGGAACCAATATTGTAAAATCAAGGGTTCAATATAAAATGAGTCTATTTTGTCTTAAAATTAAATTCTTCCATGTTTTTTTCAATTAAAATTTTGATATTTCTGAATTATAATATGCTTTTGAATGTAAAAAATATTGCTAGAAAATAAAATAGACTTTTCATTTGATTTTCTTAGTTTGTTGTTTGCAAAAATTTTCATTTTTAGGGGTGGACAATAGGGCCTCACATTCCGTTGTCCCGCCCCCACATGAGTAGGCAGGGATTTCTGCCGCCAGATGTGGGGGGTGGGTGGCCCCGCCCGCATCTAGCTCTCCAATGGAGGTGGGGGATGGACTGGGCTCAACCCTGCCTCGATTTTCCCCTGTCCCGATATAATATATATATATATATATAAAGATCTCAGTCATAAAACAATACCTTTTTTAATAGTTGGGAGGTTTTTAAACAACTCACCCATATTAGAACGATGTCGTTTTGTCTATGACAAAATAGCGTCGTTCTGGTATGGGGTGTTAAGTCCCCCCATCCCGCGACTCCCCCTCCGTTGGCTCCTTTCTCTCAAACTCTCTCTATCATCCGAAAACTCTCTCTCTCTCTCATCTCCATCTACTTCGTCACCGTCCGTCTGCATCTCTGTCGTCGAAGGTAAGTTAATCGAATCTGTGGCTTTTTTTTTAAGTTATGGAAATTGGATGAATGATAGGATTAAATGAAGGAGTTTAAAGATGTGATTGTGTCATTCTGAATTGTGTGCTATGGAGATTCGATTTGTGCATGTATTTTGATGTTTGTGTCATTTTTTTATGTGATTTTGTGACTTTAGGGTTTCGGATTGGAATCCTAAATTAGTTTAGAGTTCCAATCTGAAACCTTTAATTATGTTAGGGATTTCAATCTTGAAACCCTAAATTAATTTAGAGT
The DNA here is from genome assembly GCF_004785595.1 of Juglans microcarpa x Juglans regia. NCBI lineage: Eukaryota > Viridiplantae > Streptophyta > Magnoliopsida > Fagales > Juglandaceae > Juglans > Juglans microcarpa x Juglans regia. The sequence goes on along the minus strand of NC_054604.1, from coordinate 36,875,999 downwards.
TCTAACTCAAAACTCTACATTAATTCAGGAAAACCTTAACTTACAAACTTACAAAGTTACAAGTGATTTGAGAATTGGTTGGATTGTTTGCTGAATATATTAATTGATTTGAAAATTGAGAATTGATTGGAATATATACAATTGATTTGAAAATTGTATTTTATATTAGTTGCTGAAAAATTGTTGAGTATACAATTGATGGTAGCGGTTGTGAATCTGTTATGTGGTTGTGAATCATTGATGTTGCTATGAATTTGTGATGTTGATGTTAGTGGCATGTTGTCATTTCAGATTTTTTATTGTTTTAGGGAATTAGGAATGTCTCAATCCGACATATTTTAGCGATAGCTCTTTTACCCCTACCCCAACACCTAACCTCACACTTGCCACTAACCCCACGAACCCTAATCCTAATTCTACGGAGATGGAATCTAGCCCTGCCCGCAAGCATACACAAAGCAAAAAATCAGTTTTTATAGTTTGGTCTCATTTTACTAAACTACAAGGAGGTGACCCTAATAACACTCAAGTAAAGTGTAACCATTGCAGTAAACTCTATAAATGTTATTATAGAAAATATGGTACATTACAATTAAAGGTTTATTTACAAGAACAGTGCAAGAAAAGTCCAATATTAAAATCCTTATAAGAGAATAGTCAATCTAAACTAGAAATTGGACAAAAAAAAAATTAGATGAGAGTAATGGGAATTCAACGTTGAAGGGATATACTAAGTATGATTATGATGAGTGTAGAAGAAAGTTAGTTCGTATGGTTATCATGTACGAGCAACCTTTTCAGTTTGTGGAGGGGAGAGGATTCCAAGAATATTCTAATTACTTGGAACCTAGATTTAATCTTGCTCCGCTCCACACAGTAGCAAATGATATTAAAAAACATTACAAAAAAGAGAAAGATTTGTTGACGGGCCAATTGGAGGGTCAAGTAGTTTGTCTCACTATTGATACTTGGACATTTGTCCAAAATTATAATTACACATCTTTAACTGTGTATTTCATTGATTATGATTGGACACTACACAAAAAAATTATATTGTCAAATTTTCGATCACAAGGGTGAGACGATTGGGAAGGCTTTGGATGCCGCAATAAATGAGTGAGGTTGGCACGAGTTTTGACAATTACAGTTGATAATGGCTCGTCTAACGATGTCATATTGAGACATCTTAAGACCTATCTTAGAGAGGCAAATAAGACAATATTGAGTGATGACTGTTTGCATGTTAAATGTGCTACACATATTCTGAATTTAATTGTCACTAATGGTTTGAAATATGTTGATAACTCGGTTGCACGAGTCAGAATGACTGTGAAATTTGTGAGATATTCTCTAGTTAGATTGGAGAAATTTAAAGCTGCCGTAAAGAATGCCGGTATAACATCCAAGAAGTGCCTTATTACTGATATTTCTACAAGATGGAATTTAACATTCTTGATGTTGGAGGTGGCCCAAGAATATAAGCCGACCTTTGAATTATTAGGTGATGATTGAGAGGTTGTTGCTACTTTTGTAGATTTTTTTAAACTTTTCTACGAGGTCGCATTGAGGCTATCTGGTTTTTTGTACCTTACATCTAATGATTTATGTTAGCAAATATGTAAGGTGAAAGAATAATTGGATGAAATGTGTAGGGGTGACCATGTTAAGATGCATGAGATGACATTGATGATGACGGTCAAAGATGACAAGTATTGGAGAGATTTAAGTAAGTTACATATTTTGTTATATGTGATTGTTGCTCTTGACTCCTAAATCAAGAATGATGGCATGATACATGGTTTGAAACTTGTGCACAAAAAATGCATGGGCTGAGCTTATTAGGACAATGGTTAGAGGAATCCTTGGTAAATAATTTGGTGAGTTTACCGTGATTAAGAGTGGTAATGCACCTACACCTACTCCCCGTCTCCTGCAGAAGCTAACGTGGGGAAAAAGCATAGGTTGGCGTGGGGTGAGAGCCTCTCACAGAACACTAGTTCATCAATCTACGGAGGCGAAGTCAGAGGTAGACAAATACTTGGTAGGAGATCTTCTCCCATATACACGAGAATTTGATATATTGGAATACTAATACCGTAAAATATTCTGTCCTTGGAGAGATAACCAGTAGTATTTTGGTCATCTCTAGTAGCATCGTTGTCTCAGAATCAGCTTTTAGTATTGGAGAGTTCATATTGGATCCATTCCGAAATTCATTGTCTGCTACCAATATAGAGGCATTGACTTACACGCAGAATTTGATCAACGAGACAAAAATTCATGTTCTAAATATTATTGACTTTAAAGAGACCGATGAAGAGGAGGGTGGTCCTCAGCCTGGATCTGGTAATCGTTGATTTCAATTTATTATTTTGATTGATTTATATTCATTTCATCAGTATTAATTTAAAATTTAATTGTTGTAACAATACATGAGACGACGTCTACCTCCGTTGCAGTATGACATTGTGGTATTGGACCCACCATTGCCATTTGCCATATGTTTGTATAATTTGTATTGTCCCTCCATTATTTTTTATATTTATATAATTTTTTATATCTAATTATTTTTCTTGTATTTTTTTAGCTATTATAATCTTATTGTCATATGTGCAGTTCAATCCTAATCCCAAGACCCAAGCCTAAGGACCAAAATTCAAATGATCTATTCTCATCTTGATCTACATCTCATATTAGTTAGTCAGATTTTAGTTTGTAATTTTTTAATTTCTAATATATGCTTATAATTTTATTTTTATTTTTTTTTATAATTCTAATTTATTTTCCTATTAAATTGTTAATATTTCAGTTTTTATGATCCCACGACATGCAATACTAAATACACGTCTTTTCACCGTTGGCCACCCGACCCAAATGTCAAATAGCTCACTTAGTTATATTCAATGATTCACTTATTTGTAATATATAAATATCTAACACGTCCACGTGTATTGTTATGTAAACACAAATAGCAGTTTTCATCTTAGTTATCTTAAAGAAATAAAATAAAAAATCTTAAGTCAACAATATTACACGTACGGGCACTGTTTAATGGTCAAGAATAAACGATCAAGTACCGGTTATCTAACTGGACAAGATGTAACCCAAAAAAAAAAAAAAAGGACCGTTTATAAGCTAGCAGTCGACACCCAGAACAAAATGCAATTAAAAACAAAATTTTATTATTTTCCCAATGTAAACTGCATGAAAATGCACGAACATACACACCCCAGAAAACTTTTTTTAAAATGACCACTAAAACACCAGCAGTCATGATGTTCTCGCACAATCATCATGTTAATTTGTGCTTCTGGTTTCCAATTAGTTGATGTGATGATTTGGTCTAAGTTCAAATAGGGGCAGGTGGAGAACTACTACCCGCGACTTTTGCATTTGAAGTCGTGTCATCGACGTTGCCTTGACTTCCCTTTTTGGCCGCGCGACGATCTGATATAAATTTTTTCCAAGTGTAAATCTCCAACCCAATGTAATGGCTGCAAAAGCTACAAGCACTCCAATGTAAGCCCATTTCCAAGTTCCGTCATGGTCCAAAATGTTGATCCCTTGGAATATGTTCACAGAAATCCCAGCGAGCAGTAAATAGCCAAGAAGATGATGGTACATGTTCCAGTGCTTGCGGTAATCATCGTCGGGCTTCGGTTTTAAACGGAGCGCCAAAATCTAAGAAACCCAAAAGATCAATATATATTGTAACAACAAAATTTATACAATACATACAGACATATAAAAAAAACCAATATGTGATCGGAGCGTCGACGGAGCTAGAGTCGACAGAGACAGGTTAAGAGAGTTTACTTGTAAAGTTGCGAACGTGAATATGGATATACCAAGAAGCCGGTGGGTGCGAAAGATATAGTGTCTTGAAGTATGCCCAAGCCCTAAACCAATGCCCCAGGCTGTGGTGCCAATAACATAGCCGGCTATCTGACACGAAACGTGAATATAAAACCACGTTTCCACTCCAATCTTAAAGGGATATATCCTGCAGTACCTTGCGACAATCACACCAATGGGCAACATTACTCCCCACCCCACGATGTTCAGAATCCCGTGCACCTACAATTAAAAGTACAAATCCATAATTAATTATGATCATGTCTAGTCCTTAGCATCAAATTTAACATATATATATATATATATATATATATATATATATCATGATCTTCCAGTTTATATATACACGCACATACATACATATAATTGAAAGCCAAAAAATGCATGCGATAGTTTTAATTTGAAAGGCTAATTTGCAAGTAAATTAATTAGTTTCTTACATGTCTAAGGTGATGCCGGTGTTCTCCAACGCTCTGTGCATTCCCGTTGTTCATGTCTAGAGTCTCGGTGCTGTCCACATTCTGAAGAGACGCCGCATGCATCAGAGGCTGCCAGCCTTCAGCATGATGCCCAACTTGCCACACGTGGCTTAACTTTGAAACGTTGTAGTCCTGAAGAGGAAGATATAGCGTTGCATTTATGATCATGTAGCGCCTTTCTCCTATGTAATTTACTCCCATCCTTGAGAATTTAACGTCCTGCATGTTCTCTGTAGGCAGGAGCTGGCAACCGAGCTTGGTATCTCCGGTGATGTTATAGGTATTGATTACTAAGGATTCGTTTTGCTGTCTGATGCCTATGATGGCCCTAGTTCCAACCATCTGTGGCATCTTCCCCGGATTGACCCCCCAGGCCAGCCATCCCGTTTCACTGTGTAAACTGGCTCCTAAGATTATGTCAATCCGCGTCTCGCTGTGGTTGGCGCTGGAGACGCTCCACCCAAATTCTGCTCCCAATGTCGTCAATTTCTTGCATTGCGTGATGTTTATAGTCTTGGCCATTTCAGAGAAATGAAGACTACATGAAGAGGACTGGGCAACGCTGAAGAGAAGGGGCAAAAAGGCCAATAACATTGTCAGAGTTACAGGCTTTGTAGAAGAAGACATGATATTGCCTCAATTGTTTCCCAAGTTACTGGTCATTTGTGGTATGTCCCTATGAGGACATTATATATAATATAACTCTTTACCCCAATGGTAAGAATAAAGTTCATTTCTAAAGGCAGTAGCTTGCTGCTTTATTCTCCTTTGATGTTGAACGATATGATGATTTCAAGAAATGTTCGCAGGTCTTGATGATTGAGATTCGGCTCATGCATGTGCCCTTTGATATAACTGGGTGTGTCTTGATTGAGAAGCTGGCAAAGACCCGCCCAGGATTTACGCTTGGCATTTTGCTGAGAACGTCAATTACTTGGAGGATGGTCATCCTCATATTCTAAAGATCATCTGGGTGGGGATAAACTGGCCATTTTACTAACTATTTTTTTTTTTTTTTTTTGAGAGAGCCATTTTACTAACTAATTAAAAGTAGAAGCTCGTCATTTTGCTGAAAACGGCAACTGTACTTTAGAAATCTGCCAACAAGTGAGAACGGATCATGCAAAATGATTGGCCGTACGTGAACCAAAAAGTCATCTGTATCCAAAGATACCCTACTGTAATAACAAACAGCTGCTAGCTGTAGTTTTCTTTCGATGCCTCACAGCCTCGGTATACAGTTGCTAGCTGCAGTTGTTCTGTACTTTCCTAGATGTTTAATGCATGCTTACTTTGTCTGGAACAAGAAAAAAAAAAAAAAAAGATGCTTTTACTGTATTATACCAAATTGAAAAACAAAATGTTGGATATATAGTTGAAAAACAGAACTGTTGCCAATGAAAAGGTGTATATATGTATGAAATATTTGAATACTAGGCATGCTAGACAACAGACATTAGATCATAGGTAGTCGCTTTTAGTTCGACACTTATAGACATGAACAAGCTATATATTCATCGCCCCCACTTTGGTGCAATGCAATCGAGGAACAAAACATATATATATATATATATATAGTACTTCCCGAACACTCACTTAAAAGTAGCTGAAAGACTTCTAAAATTAAATTGAAGTTTGTACGTACCACGCATGCAGTTCAGTTCGTGTTTTATGTTTATGTGTAAGGGCCGGAGGATTGATGGTGAAGAACGTTTATAGGTCGTGTTTCATGTTTCTGATCACTGTATACATTTATGCTTTACCCAGCAAACTAAGAAATCCTTCGTACCTTTACTTTAGAACCTCGTGGCAAGCAAATATTCCCATCACCGGCCTTTAACTTTCTTTCTTTTTTTGGGTACCCCTTGAATGTGCGAATGGTGTGATATCCGGAAAAGCACTGACCCGACTATAAAATTAGGAAAATTCTATATATCATACTGTTATCTCATTTTTATTTTATTAAATAAGATGTGGCATATTTATCATCATTAAATAATTATTTATAACATGATTCTTTATCATCTAATGATGATGAATATGTCGCATACTACTTAATATGATTAAAATAGAATGAGAGTATGATGTATAACATTATTCATAAAATTATAAATGGCTAGCTAAATGTTTAAGAGAAGGGCTATAGCTACAAAAACATTTTAAAAAAATAAATTTATAAATTGATATTATTTTATATTATATATTATATTTATTTTATAATAATAAAAAAATTACAATTTAAAATATCACATCAAAATACGTTAATTTATAAATTATTTTTATAAAATCACTTCGTGATTAAAGCATTTCTCGTCTTCCAATACTCACTTAAAATTATTTATTTCTTGAATTTGATCTTGAACTGTGACACGTGCACTCGATTTTTAAATTTTTACACGTAATAAATGATAAGAGGGTAAAAATAAGTTACTGTTCATGTTCGCACTTCGCATAAAAACCTGTGTCGTTAAACATTTCCTTATCAATAATTCTTTGTATCAGCCTTCATTTTAACGACTCCGAACACACTGAAACGTCTGAATAAGAAAAGGCAATGTAACTGAGGGACAGGCACTACACTGTGTTTTCGTCTTCGGCCTGTCCCTCAGTTTCAGCCTTCATTTTTCACTACACTGTAGGGGTCTGAATGGTTTCTCAGTTTCTCTCTCTCTCTCTTTTTTTTTTTTTTTATAAAAAAAGGACGCAACTCTTTCCTTATTACTTTACCCAACATGTTATGGAATGACTTTTTTGGGCAGGGTTGGAATTTCTCTTCGCGGGCCAGTAGTATTTCTGGACAGATATTGGGCTTATTAGTCAAGGGCCAACAGCCTTTGTTGTCGGTATAAAGAAGTCTTTAGAACTATTAGGACTGAATTGATTGAATTTAGATGAGAAATCTCATCTTATCTGAATTGGGGGTGTACGGGAGTGAGAAACTGGTCAGTCGGCGATAAGAAATATAAGAAATTGACGTCGATCGATTCAATCTCAGCCTGAACCAGGTTTAAACTATCGAAACGATTGATATAATATATTATATCAGATAAAATGACGTCATTTCACTTAAATGATTTAAACATCATTTTACACCAAAAATATAGAAAAAATATATAAGTGAAACGATGCCGTTTGGTTTGATGTTTAGCTCTAGGATTTAATAACCCCTCCCTTCCCCATCTTATTTATCCTGATGGATCTCTTTTTTATTCTCTCTCTCCTCTCTCATCCCACAGCGCCGCTTCGCGTCGCAACCCTCCCTCCCCTCCTCCTTCATGCAGCTCGAGCTTGGCTTGTCCCTCATCTCTCATCTTTGGCCTGTCCCTCACCTCTTTGAAACGTCTTTCTGAGACTGAGCTCTTTGTCGTTCAACTTCATGCCGAGCTCTCTGAAACGTCCCTCACCTCTCATCTCTCTTGTTCACCTCTCATCTTGAGTTTTTGTTATGAATTTGTGATTTGTTTTTTGTGAATTTTAGTTGATTTGTTTTGAATTTGTGATGTGAATTTGGGGATGGGTTGACAACTGATGGACCAACAGTGGAATCGATCGGTATCGACCGTAAGATTCCGGTCGGTTCTCTTGATCCCTGCTAGTCGGTTTCAGCCAGCACCACCCCTTTAAAAAACTATTGGTGCAATTTCGATTTTGGACCGAAACCGTACTAATAGTGTCGATTTTCAGCTTTAGTCTCAACATCAAAACACTATTTAAATATAAATAATTTTTAATTTTTAATTTTTTTATCTAATCATTATCTAGTCATTACAATTTTTTTAAACAAAATAAAAAAAAAATCAACATTTTCAAATTCAAAAATAAAATTAAGATTAAAAAATTATATTCTAACAATATTTTAACTTTATAATATTTTTATTCAACCTTTTTTTTTTCTCTCATTTCTCAAAATCTCATAAAACATCTTAACTCAAATAATTTTATTATTATTTACAAATTTTTTCATCTCATTTTGTCTCTACTTATAGTTGGAAGAAAGGACATGATAAATATTTTAATTTCTTTTTATGAAAATAGTATTAATTCGCCTAATCTTTTCTTCTTGTTATGAGTGGGTCCTTATTTTTCTTACCCAGAGAAGGATTTGAGCATTCTATCGACATATATTAAGGCGAAAATAGACAAATTAATAATTTGAAGCTTCGTTTTAACAGGAAGATCATTTGTCCGAGTTAAATGTCGGACAAATGTCGCCTTCGTCATAACAAGACCGTTTAACCGAGAGGAAGAGGGCCCATATGTAGCCAAAACCTCCTTCAGGATTCCCCATCTTGCCCGAAGAAGCTACTCTAGTTTTCCATGGCGTTCAAACCTCGCAATTACAATACCCAAAAGGAAGCACACGCGCTCCCTCTTGTACGTACGGATAGCCATCCACTCTCCGCTCCACCCTCACACCACCGTCAGGTCCAACTCAAATCACAAACCCAGTCAACTCTCTGTTCTCTTTCTTTCACCTTAAGCATCTGCTTGGTTCATGAGAGAATGTATGTAATCATATATTCAGCATTTCAATAAATCAAATATCAGATTATTTAATTCGTAGAGCCAACGGTCATCGGGCTAAGTATTTTCGTTCTCCACCACCAAACAGGGTCCATTAGTACAATTGTTTGGCTTAGTTGAGTAGTGTTTACTATTTTTCAAAATGAGTAACAATAGAAGGCTTTAGGTTCAGGCCATTGATTTATTTTCTTAGCATTAAAATTTATCAGTAACCATTTATGGAATTAGTTATTTCTTCATCTAAGACACGATAAAAGAACATATAGGTTTTACTTGATAAGTTGTAACAAAAATAATTTTAGGTTCTGTAATGTTATTCAACTGTTGATAGCTTTAACTAGGCCATAAACTTGAAAACCATTTGAGAATATGCTCTCTGTGGAGTAAGCCAGGAGATTGCACTACTGGTGTAGTGTAATTTGAGGTATGTTTTAGGCATTTTTGAGGGCCAACATAAAATCTGTGACGTTTTGCCGTGTACAGGGAATGGTTAATAATTTGGAGTTCAACTACCATGTAAAGACATAAGTCACACTTTATTAAGTGCTTCATTGTATATAGGACACACATATGGGCGTATGCATGTATTTAAACATTGCAAATGATTTTGTGTTTTCTGATCTCACGGTGACTTTTGAGGCTTTACTCTCAATACGTCATGATGTTGTAAATGTATTGGTTTGTGGTTCAAAATTTGGCCACCAGCATGTGATACAGTTCAATGATATCTTGCTATAGCCTTACAGGTTGATGTTGTGGATCATGAGCATAATGACTTTTTTGATCCGCTGAGAGGATTGGCTGACAATGCAACGAATTGTAGAGAGGATGTACAAGAACTTGAAAGTACTTCTAGTGAAGCATCTTCTCAACTCCCCACGAAGGAATGGATGTCTTTCAAGAGATTTTTAATGCAGAAATTTCCTGTCTCCAAGATGGTTTCAATTTCTTCAGTAAGCATTTGAAGCCTTTTTGGTGGTGAAATTTATGTCTATGCCATTTTTTTAAACTTTGTAGAGCTCGAATGGGAAATAGCATGTTCTGCAGTTACTGTTTTCCAGGATGATATATTCTTCATTTATTATTGGCCAATTTTGGTTTTTGAATCATGAAGGCTATTAAGTTATATAAAATTATTATCACCTTGTGTCATCACTTATCACAGGGGCTACTATTTTCATTATTTTCAAGCTAGGTTTGTAAGGACTACTATGGTGATGAAAGTAACCATGTTAGTTAAGATTTTCCTTCGGTTATGCGAGTGTATCTTAATTCATTATCGCTTATGAAAAGATCCTGGATAAATTATGTGGTCACAGCAATGTTGCAGATATTGGACTTACCATGGTTCATTCATGGTAGAAAGTCAGATAAAAATCTTATGATCTTCAAAGCATTATTTAAACATGGGAAACTATTTAAACATGGGAAACAATGTACTTACAGATGTTAGTTTTTTGTCCTTCAAAAAGGCTCAAATATTAGAGGGAATTCTCGGAATTCAAGTTTTCATTATTGTTTGGGCAGTAATGGTTTAGTTAATGTAGTTATAGTGACAATGACTTCACCACTATCATGGTCATTATCATTATCATTATGGAAGTTTCCTTTCTAGCTTACTTAGTTAAGTGTGACTTTCCTTACATAACTTGTTACTGAGTAAATCTTTGTCAAGAATACATTAGGGAAACTACATGCCGTAAGTTATGTTTGGTGAAGTAGGAACACATATGATTGTCATTAACAATTAGATCATTTGAATTATGTGCTTATATAAAGATAGATAGACACACAAATGCACGCGCGCGCGCGCGCGCGCACACACACACACACTCGTAAACACACACATACACAAGCTTAGATTCAAGGTGTAACTTTTGGTTTGGTTTTGCTCGGTGAATTAGGGAACGCATATGGTTTTCCTTAACAACTGTGTCATTTGAATTATTTGAATATAGACGCCCATGCACACAATTATCACTTGAATCATATAAGCTTAAATTCAAGTTGTAGCAGGTATAACATTTGATTAATGTTACTGTTGATGTCGTGTTTCGCGGGCCTAGGCGACTTCGCGCTAGCAGCACTTGGGCACTTCCCTGCAAGGAGGAGAGTGGGGGAGCTCAGGGACTGTGGTACCTCCGACGCTCAAGTCAGTTCAAGGTTGAAGATGAAGAGAAAAAGTGAGAGCTACAATGAGATAACAAAGAGGTGTTTAAGAATGCCAATCACCCCCCTCTTGGCAGAGTGAGGGGTATTTATACTCGGTCTGGGTGGGGCCCGAGGTGATTGTGATCCGTATGCGGCTCTATACTGGGATCACACGTCCCTGACATTCTCCTGCTTTCCTCCAGTCCTGCTAGGCCTGGCCAGAGTTGTTACTAACACCTAGGAGGGCTTTCGTGTTGCATGCCGCCCCCCGGGACAATGCGTCGTGGCGCTGCCATGCGCGCCTGCTCCTGCATTATTAAAGCATCGTTTGTCTTCACAGTTCATCTCAACTCAACTCATCTAATCATTACAACTTTCTCAAATTTTCACACAAAATATAATAAACAATTCAACTTTTTTAAATCTCAAAACAAAAATAATATTAAAAAAATATATTCTAATAATATTTTATTCAACTTTCAATTTTCACCTCAGCTCATCTCATCTCATCTCAAAAAAAAAAAACGAGGCCTAAATGCGGCGTGGTTTCGGTCAGGCTCGTTCATGTTCCATTAAATGCGACGTGGCCCCAGACAGGCTTCCTTGTCCTCCTTGGTTAGTAGTTCAGGTCGCACGGTCCCTAGCCCTCTCGTTAGGACTTCTTGCCCTGAGTTCTCCCCCTTTGGCTTTCCGTGTCATCCTGACCATCTCGACTTTTGCACACGGGCCCGGGCCTCATCTTGGGCCTCTGGGGATTTCTCCCCTCACAGTTACTACATGTATGAATGTATGCTCCAAGTAAATGACATCTGATTGATCACATGATAAGCATCTAGAGAGCATGCAATCTAATGGTGATTGGCAAAATCTTTATCTAATCAATGCAAAGATGCAGTTTATTGCTTAACTTTAAAAAACAATTGCAGCAGTCATGTAGATGTGTGGATATATGTTTATATATGCATGTATCGTTTAACTTTAAAAAACAATTGCAGCAGTCATATAGATGTGTGGATATATGTTTATATATGCATGTATCGTTAATGTGGTTATCCTATTTAAAGTAGAGCTGCTGTTTTTCCTCTTCAAGTTTTCTAATTATAAGTTTTGACTTGCCCCTCCTTTTGCCTTAATTACAGATGTCCAATGTGATAATGAAAGGTGTAAAGGGTATGGTGGCTTACTCTCCCTTGTTCTTTTGTTCTTTTTCCTTTAATCCACATCAAATTGCAGAAGTGGCAAGAATGCTTTGTTCCAAATTGATTAAGTTACAGGTCCCAAACAGCTAGATTATTGCTAATTTTGGTTCTGTAATGTTTGCCAATATGCAGTGGCTGAGAAATCTTTGACGAGTACGCATCTGGAGGAACTAGAAGATCCGGAGAAATGCGCAGAAGATGGTGTCAAGGTTGTCACTAGGCAGGAGTATATCTCTAGACTGCATGAGCTCAAAGATGAAATTAATCGTGCTTGGCGTGCCAATGATCGTGTAACATCTTTAAAATTAGCTATAAAGGTGACTTTTAGATGATGTGGTGACTTTCCTTTATATATTATTTCTTTAACTTATTTTCTGAGAATTTGTGGAAAAGAAAAGATTGGATTTCTGTATTGCTAATGGGTTCTCTTCTAAATAAATTTGTAACATTATCTTATTATTTCTTCACCATGCAACAGTCATTGGAGTTGCTGAATTTTGTTATGATTCATCTTTCTGTAGATGAACATTTCCAATTAATCAGTCTAGAATTGTGCTTGAGTATTCATGCACAATATGACATGTTAAGCCATTATCTTTTCCTTACAATGAGAAAGATATAAAAAAACAAAAAAATGCATGTCATCAAGTGGGGTGATATCACATTTCTTCTTGCTGTAGGTTGCTAGGCTTTTGATGGATACGTCGGTTTTACATTTTTATCCTACGCTTTTTGTTCTTTCTATGGATATAATGGACATGCTAGGGGATATGGTATGGGAGCGCATCAAGTGGAAAGCTGAATTTGCTGAAGATGGAACCAGACTCTTCTCTTTACCAGGTCTTTCTGCTTTTTGGCTCTCTCTCTCATGGTAATGCAATTGCATTTGTGCATGTAAAGGATTAGAAATATTGAGGCAGGATTTATGCATGTCTTTTGTTTGTGTTTAGTTTACTTAGACTCAATAACATCTTAATTGGTATGTAATTATCAGACCTGGACTGAACTGTCCAATGAACTGGCAACCTGATGTTCTAATTTTCCAATGTTTCCAGCTGGCTAATGTGACAGACTATAATGAAAAGTTGTTGAAATCTGATCGATCCATCTGGATTTTGCATGGGTCATTGAACTGGTTAGGTTTTATGTAACTGGGTGGTTTGGATTTCATATTTAGATGGTTTTCCTTGAGCATACTAAGCTCCATCTTGCCTGTGATAAGATTGAATCATTTAAAAACACAGTTTCGGGAAGTTCCTGATATATTTAGGGTGATCATGCTTCTGGCCTAAACTGCACAGTAATTTTTTTTTTTTTTTATAAGTAAGAAATAATATTATTGATATGAATGAAATAGGCATAGCCCATGTACACAGGAAGTATACAGAAGAACACCTAAAAACATTCTAAGAGCGATAACTTAAAAACAAAAAATCATGGACATTGTCCCCGTATAATACAATAGTGGAAAACCAAAGCATTAAGGTGTCAAGGAAGAAATTCTTCAGCTCAATTATTGTGCGTTCCTTATCTTCAAAGCAGCGTGCATTCATTTCCGTCCAAATACACCACATGATGCACAACGGGATCATCTTCCACACTGCTGTCACTTGTTGACAGCCTCGCATCTTCCTCCAACAACCCAACAATTCTACCACCCTCAAAGGCATAACCCAAGCAACATCAACCTTTTGAAAGATCTCATCCCATAATACCCTTGTTACCTCACAATGTAGTAACAGATGGTCTACAGATTCTCCATTCTTTTTGCATATGCAACACCAATCCATCACTACACATCCTCTCTTCCTCAGATTGTCCGTGGTCAAGATCTTCCCAAGAGCACAATTCCATACAAAAAAGACTACTTTAAAAGGCACACAAGACCTCCAAATGTTCTTCCAAGGGAACATATTATGATCCTGTATTACCAAAATGTTATAATACGCCTTAACTGTACATTTCTTGTGATTATTAGACCTCCACTTCACTCTGTCACGTTGTGCCAAAGGAGTCCCCATGGAATATAATAGACTGAAAAAATCTGAAACAATAGATAGTTCCCAATCATGAAAATCCCTATTAAACTGAATATTCCATTGATGAGAACCATGAGTAAATAACCGCATATCCGCCGCTGAAGCCTCTCTATTAGCTGCAATACGATAGAGAGCCGAAAAAACCATTTCCAATGCATGATCACCACACCACACGTCCCGCCAAAAATTGATTCGATTGCCCTCTCTGGCTACAAAGCGAATCTGTTTTTCGAAGCAAGGCCACCCTTCCTTATAAACTTCCATAAACCCACACCATACCCCTCTCATTTCATTGGAACACCAACCACCCCAAGCAGCACCATATCTAGTGTTGATAATTTCATTCCACAATGATCCTCCCTCTGAGTGATATCTCCATAGCCATTTCCCCAATAAAATTTTATTAGAAGTTTTCAAATTACACACTCCCAACAACCCGTACACCACTGGGGCACATACTGTCTTCCAACTATCTAGATGAAACTTCTTCTCCTCCCCTAAACCCCCATAAGAACGCCCTAAAGAGTTTCTCGATTCTATTCACCACCCCTGCAGGCATAGGCAACAGAGATAAGAAATATGTGGGGAGGTTACTAAGGGTGCCCTTGATAAGAATGAGGTGACCCTCTTTTGATAAATACACCCGTTTCCAACCAGCCAACCTTTTCTCTATTTTTTCCACCACCCCATCCCATATAGCTCTAGCCTTGAAAGTTGCTCCTAACAGAAGACCCAAATATTTCATTGGCAAAGAGGACACCTTATAATCCAAGAGGCTTGCTAAGCTAAGGATATTTGAGACCGCACCCACCGAAACCATCTCGGACTTACCAAGATTCACTTTAAGCCCTGAACTGCTTCAAAGCAAAGTAACAATGCTCGTAAGGTTTGGACTGGCTATTATCCACTTGACAAAAGACTAAAGTATCATTTGCAAAAAGATGTGAAATGATAATAGGGCCATCAGATCCAATGCGCACCTGAAAACCAGATAAGAAACCTCCACCAACAGCGGCCTGCACCATCCGACTTAAAGCCTCCATAACTATAACAAACAAAAGAGGAGAAAAAGGATCTCCCTGCCGTAAACCCCGGGAACTATAAAAAAACCAGCAGGTGTACCATTAACTAGAACTGAGAACCGGGCGGTTGAAATACAATGACGCATCCAGGAAATCCACCTATCCCCAAAGCCACACCTCTCAAGCAAGTATAAGAGGAATTCCTAGTTGATATGATCATAAGCCTTTTCCATGTCAAGCTTGCAAAGAATACTTGATCCACCCTCCCGTAGTTTATGATCCAAGCACTCATTTGCAATAAGCACCGAATCAAGAATTTGTCTCCAACTGATAAATGCGTTTTGAGGCTTAGAAATAATATGTTCCAACACAGGGCTTAACTAGTTGACTAGAACCTTCGAAATAATTTTGTAAACACCACTAACCAGGCTTATAGGGAGAAACTCCTCAATACTCGAAGCCCCATGTTTCTTAGGAATGAGAGCAATGAATGTCGCATTAAGAGATTTTTCAAACTTTTGAAAAGAGTGAAATTCAATAAAGACCTGCAAAACATCACTTTTCACTATGTCCCAACAAGTTTGAAAGAAACCCATAGAAAAACCATTCGGGCCTTGTGCTTTATCCTTAGCCATCCCAGAGATCACCTTGTAGATCTCTTCTTCATCAAAGGGTCTCTCCAAAACACTCACTCTGAGAGTCAATTGCTTCAAAAGACAAGGCATCGAGCTTCGGCCTCCAACTCCAAGAAGCCGTTTCTGAGAGAAGGGTCTCATAATAGTGCACAATATAGTTTTCTAGCTTACGGGGAGAAGATAGCACCCGAGAGCCTGAATGTAACGACTCAATATCGTTGTTGTGCTGATGTGAATTAGCCACTTTATGAAAGAACTTTGTACACTTATCACCTTCTTTCAACCAAAGGGCCCTGGATTTTTGGTGCCATGAAGTCTCTTCAGACAACAAAACCCTTTCTAAATTTGCCATAACTATGCCCTTCCTCAATAACACTTCCTCCGAGGTATCTCCCAATAATTCCTTGCCCTCTAGCTCCTGCAATTCCTCCAACAGTGTTGACTTCTGATCATCGATGTGGCCAAAAACTTCCAAGTTCCACTTCTTCAGGTCTTGTTTCAATGCCTTCAGCTTGCCTGCAAGAATAAAACTTGGAGTACCAATAAACTGATACGATGACCAACAAGCACGCACCATCTCTACAAATCCATCTGATGTTAGCTACATGTTTTCGAACTTGAAGTACCGATGACCCCTGTGAATGCCCCCACAATCAAGTAGTATAGGAAAATGATCTGAGCTGATTCGGGCTAACCGTTTCTGATTGACTTCTGGATAGTAGGCTTTCCACGAAGGAGAGACGAGAAATCTGTCCAATTTTGACCACACTCGACCGTTTGACTAAGTGTACTCGCCCCCTACCAGGGAGAGATCCATGAGATCCAGATAAAAAATGAACTCAAAGAACACCTCCATGGCCATAGTATTCCGATAATGCCCTGATTGCTCGCTAGGAAAGCTAGTAATGTTAAAATCACCCCCCATGCACCACAGCACATCCCATAGTGAGTATAGGCCCTCCAACTCCTCCCACAACCTTCTCCTCTCCTTGTCTACATTAGGACCATAGGAGCCTACAAATGCCCATTCCCATCCATCAACAACGTTTTTTAATAAAGTCGCAACTGAGAAATCTCCAATACACTCCTCAATCGCCTCAACCACTCTTTTATCCCACAGTAATAACATCACGCCTGAGGCTCCCCAAGAGGCTAAATAAGACCAGCCCACATACGAGCAACCCCATAAACTCCGCACAATTCTTCTATCAATGAAACTCAACTTTGTTTCTTGAAAACACACCACATCACCCTTCCACATTCGCAATAATGATTTAATACGAAGGTGTTTATTGTGATCATTGAGCCCCCGTACATTCCAAAATAAAATCTTAGACTTCATTTGAACATAGATTGCCCCTCCCTTTCGATCTATCCCGTCCGCCACTCCCTTCCTTTACATCATAGGTTGGGAGTTAAAATCTTTGTTCTCATTTTTTACTTGTTATATTTCATTTCTATGCATATGATCGGTAGGGACAGGTGGTTGTGGCCACCTTCCAGAATCTTGGAGTTAAAACTTATTATAGGACTCTGAGGTTAAATGGGGGTGCATCTCTCCTTCAAAAGAGCATTTGGAAGGATAAAGCTCTGCTTCCCTGTACATGTACTGCTGCATCGGGGGAATTTAACAGTGGGCAATCTTAGAAAAAGAAGGATTGCTATGGTGTATCCATGTTGTCCATGCAAAGTTAGCGTGGAAATAATGGACCATCTTTTTATTCGTTGTAATATAGCAAGGTATCTTGGTCTTTTCTGTTCTGTTTGTTCAGAATTATGTGGACTATGCCTAGAAAAGTATTTACTATTGGCATGCTGGATGGTACAGTTTGGAGGAAACTGCAGTGATGGGATATGGAAGTTTGTTCCTTTGTATGTTTTGTGGTGCATTGGAAGGAGAAAATGCTCAAGTTTTTGAAGGTTGTGTGATGTCAGTGGTGGGGCTTAAGCTCTAGATTCTAGAAAACTTTATGATTAGATGGCAGTTACAATTTTTTTCTTCAAAATTTTGGAGCTAGGAGCTAGTCTTAAGTTCCTTCTTGTTTGTTAAAATGTAGTGTTAGTTTCTAGTAAAATCACACTTACGTTCAACTTTCCTTGTCTGTACTGAGGAAATGCGAGAAAGCCTGTAATGGCTTAACGAAAGAGTTTTTTTGATAGGAAATCAAGAATTAAATACGTGAGAGTATGGACTTCTATGAGTTGAATCTGAATTCTCAATGATATTTTTTAGCTGTTGACCATTGCAGACAACTATTTGAGTGCTAACGATTATCAGAACTCTTATTACTTTATGAGCTAAGAAGCCTTGAAGTGGTTTTGAAAATATCTGCATGATTCTTTGATGCCAATATGGTTACAGGGAACATTTACTATTGCATTGTCATGCATGAAAGAATTCAGCAAGAGCCAGTTAGGTGTTGTTGTTTTGTACTGGTAACATTGAGAACAGAGTACAGATTGCCAATGCCTCACAAGCAGAAAATAGCAATCTTAACTGCAACTCTTCTTTTTCTCCCTTTTATTGTTCTTGTCAATGGACAGCTTTGCTGTCCATATTTGTTTCCATATTTGTTTCCTTGATTTACTCTTCAAAATAATTAGCTTAATATTTGACAGATTGTATAGGGATAGAATTAGCATATACATAGTTCTTTCCATGTATAGAATCCTTTGTACAGTTTATATATTAGAGAGAAACCACAAGGCCAACGATTCGGCTATTTCACACAATATTTCGACTTATCTTGACAGTTCTTCCCCCTCCTGACTTTGTTATAGAGTATTTTTATCTATACCATCTTCACAAGTTAGGTGTGCATAACAAAGCATTGGTGGTCTTGTATCTGTTTGATGGTTTTCCCTGAAGATTTTGTTTTACTTATGGCAGAGAACTTTCAAGCAAGTGACATTTGCTCTGATGCCAAGGAAACTTGCAATAATTGGTTCTGCAAGATCGGTTCCATCTGTGAGCTTCTTCCACGCATGTAAAGTCTCTTTACTTTCATACTCTATACATTCCCATATCCTTGTATTTTTTACTGGTGAGTTATCATCTCTTCTAGTTTCCCTGCTAATTCATTTGTTCTAAGCTTTTGGCCCATGCCTTTTCCCCTTTCCCCAGGTACCTATGTTTTATTAAAGATAATGTTATTTTGCTTATGATTTTTTTTTAATAAGCGTTTTGCTTATAATTAACTAATATATATGAAAATCATCCTTATTCAGGCATGAGCAACTCATGCTCAATTTAATTTTGTATACTTGGTGGTTGCAATTAGATTTACCTCCAAACTTGTTTTGCTGAACATCTCTTTATATTTGTCTCCATTGGCTTCTCTCTCTGAGATTATTCTTTTGCTGGTTGTTTGCTCAATGTTGTGCTTCAGCTATTTAGAGCTGGCTTTATTGCCCTGCTGGTGCTTCCTGGTCGACCAACCTGAAGACAGTCTCCAGCGTTTGGTTATGATGACGAGAGGGTTATCAGATCCATTGGCATCTGCTTACTGTCGTCTTTATATGGCTCACTGTGCCCAGAAGTTGCCCAGATCTGATACAGGTAAACATTTTGTGCTCAAGCATGCAAATATTATTAGCAAGCAACCATGGATAGGGCATAATATGCAAAGGTTTTGGCTATTTGGCCCCGTCTGGTCCAGGTTCATGAGTCCTAGTTTTCTGTTCAGATTCTGGCTGGGCCGGGTGCAGAACTATGTATTGAAACGAAATTATGACCAAGTCGGATCTAGTAATACTTATAAAAAAATATCTGAAGTAATACTTGCTTTGGTTTGCATGGTATCATGACTTATCTTTATACTGCATGTCTCAAAAATATATTTAGGAATGTCTTGAAACTTGCTTGTTGGCTAATGAGTGAATGGAAATTTTTTAGCATCTGCAGCTCTTGCCATCTTTTGCCTTGTGTTTGTAAGTAACTTCATTAAAGAAAAATGGCTAGTTGGTGCAACCCAATGCACTTTAGCTAGTTGGAGGCAATTTAGCTGTGTCAAAAGTTTTTAACTGGAATCCTGCTTAGTCATGGCTGTGCTCAAATCCTATGACTTGACCTGATTTTAAGAGTCTTTCATGGACCCAGGCGACAGCTCATCTTTGGTCTAACTTTTCATGCTATGTTCTACATTTTGTTAGTGATAACCACATCAGAACTGGTCCATTTGTGAACATTGTAGCAGCCCACTCATATGCTGTTTTCAATCTTTTTAACACTGGTATAACTGACAACAATTTGACAGGATATCTGGTTAAATGTGTTAATGATATCAATATCCAGCTGATGCGGATTATATCAGCCAGGGAAATGACACATAGAAATTCTACAGACAACAAGAGATTGCTTTTTACTTTGATAGAACCAACCATCGAATATATCATGAAAAGCATATTTAAGGATGCATCTAAGGTATGTCTGAGTTTCATGCGACATTCGTATTTCCTCTTCTAAACCTTCTGCGTGGTAGGGTTCCAAATTTTATTGTTGAGAGCACTATTTTTTTTTTTTGTGAAATCCTAAAAACACAAGAATGAAAAAAGATTTCTCTAGTGTCCATTATCAGTAAAAAAAAATATTGATTTTTGGTCTTTGTAAGACTTTTCTTCAAAGTCTCAATTTGAGTATTGAAGCCACTGCTTACATTTCTTCTGTTCAGGAATCTAAAAGTATGCTAGTGAAGTTATCTTATCCTGAATTATAGTTTCTCTCACACGAACTATTAACTTTCTGCAAGATCTGATTTGATGATCTTTATACTGTATGTTTTGCAAGAGTCAAGTCAGTAATGTACTTGTGGAGCTTGGATCAAGAAGGAATCAAGTGGAGTTGTTTGGGAGTTTGCAATGTATCTCAATGGTTCTTCATCATCTACTCAAGGAACTTCCTGCTGAAGTTGTTACTTCAAATGCCATGGAGATCCTTCATACCATTGAATGCAGCAATGATTATTCATATGATCAGGTATTATTCATATGCTAATGACATTAGTTACTTTTGTTGTGTCACACTGTGTACTTGATTCCATGCCCATTTATTTTCATATGATAATACTATCTAGTTATATTGATTCTATGTCCTTTAATTTTCCTTCTTTCTCCTAGTTGGGAGCTTTCTCTTGTATATACCATGTCTGTGCGGGTTGAGCCCCTTTGTGCTTTTAATAAATTGACATATAAAAAAAAAGTAGTGTCACACTTGTTTGGCTATAACCTTTTCTTTGGCCCTTATTTTTTATTGTGATATTCACTATTCAAATTTTTAAAATTTTCTTGTGTTGGAACAGTGCTTGAATTACAGGTTGCTTGGACTCAGGCTGTCCGAAAGGAGATCTCAAATGGAAATTATCCATGATGTGGTTGATAAAGTTATTCAGGTATTTAGAGTTATCTACTACTATTTGCTTGATTTCAGAAGTCTATTTTATTTTATATATTCTTCACAATCTAGGTAGTCTTCCCATATAAATCTTAATCTCTATTGGATGCATTATGAGTACTCTATAGGTTTGGGGTTCTTGCTCATTATTGCTTCTTTGGGGGATTTGTTGCATTCAATTGTCTGTGAATCATATTTTTAGTATCCATTTTTATTTATTAAAAAAAAAAAAAAAACCTCAGTATCCATTTTGGATGTAAAGTTGCCTGGTGGTTTGTTTATGCAATTATGTAGTGCCATTTGTGGTATATGACAAGCTTAATGATATGGTTGACATAATAGCTATTTACATGTGTCTTAGTTCCTTAGATTCCCAATGATTTGTTGCTTATAGGATATTCTGTTAAATTTGATTTGCAAATCAGGTTCTCAGTCAAAACAACAGCCTTGACGAGTACCTGAAGGTTGTGGATGCTTATGTGGATATTGTTCTTCAAAATCAGATGGTTAGTTTGCTTGAGTTGCGATACTTTCTCAATTCTGTTGCTTTTCACTCCGTGTATAATTTCCTTAATTTTCTTATTGTGATGCTTTTTAAGACTATATGTCAGGCTGTGTTTTTGCTAACCTTTTCTGGGCTTTCTCCTTGCAATATGGACTTGGTTATATGATATCTCTTCTTGTATCATGGACATGAGCGTGTTTCTATGTACAAGGAAATATATGTTAGTTTTCTCTCCTCTGAATCTTGTCAGTTATGCCAGGATAACCATCTGAACACCATTTTAGGAGGTATTTTAAACCGAGCATGCAATAAAGGAGTTGCTGAAGATGAATTGGCAAGCTTGCAAACCATCTTGATGAAGCTTCTTAATCATTTCAAGGGCTTGGAAGATGTATTCGCTTTGGTAATCTTCTCACTCTTGTGGTAGATACCTCTCTCCGTCAGTCTCTTGCTACAAACATGCCAGAAAACCATAAAGAAATAGTAATTCTAGTTTTTTTTTTTTTTTTTGTTTCATGGTGGTAATAAAAATTTATCGAATAAAATGAGCTGATTAATTGTTGTTACTTTGTAGAACCATTTTCTGGAGATCTTAGATATAATGCATGGGAATTCACAGAGCTTCGTCAATATGCATATCCTTAACCTGGCGACAAGGTACTTGTCTCCATAACTATGTATTTGCCCTTTGTCTAGTTAAATCCTGACCTTTCATGTTGTTGCACCTTACTCTCCTAGACCACCCTCCACCTGCATTGGCTCCACTTGCCTTGTGAACCAGGCACTACCTGCCTTAAGCTCAAGGAGGATAGTGTTGGGCAGATTCCGTCAATAACTGTCTCTGTGAGCTCTCAGGTTGAACCTAAATGTGATCCTCTGGCCTGATTGTTATTGATTCACATATCTGGCATTTTTTTTTATAAGTAAACGATTATATTGATATGAATAGGCATAACCCAAGTACACAAGATGGTATACAAAAGGTCACACCTATTTAGAGGGAAGTAATAGAAACAAGAAAATCATGAAAATCGAGGCTACGACAATCTACAGCTGTGGCCCAAAGAAAAAGAGTGCTAAAAAAACAATAATCTAAGTTCTTTTAGTGAGCGCTCTTTGTCTTCAAATGTCCGGTCATTTCGCTCCTTCCATAGGCACCACATGATACAAATCGGGACTATTGTCCACACCACTGAGATTTGTGGGAGACCTTGTATATTTATCTAGCTAGCCATGAGCTCTGTCATTGTGGCAGGCATAACCCAAGCTAACTCCATCCTATTAAACACATCATTCCATAACGTTCCAGCCACCTCACAACGCAACAGTAAATGATCCACATTTTCACCATTTTTCCTACACATACATTAACAATCTACTATGATCACCTTACGTCTCCGTAGATTATTTGTCGTCAAGATCTTACCTAATGCTGCTGTACATACAAAAAATACCGCTTTGAGAAGCGCCTTGTTTCTCCATATATTTCTCCATGGGAATTGCATATTTTGTGGTTGTGTAGGCGACTTATAGAAAGAACGGACTAAGAATTTACCTTTACCTATGGGTATCCACCACATCGTATCTGCTCCTTGGGTTCTCAGCATCATGGTGTATAGAAGACCAAAAAACTACTCAATGCTGCCAACTTCCCAATCTTAGGCGGCTCTAGTGAAATTCACGTTCCATTGAACTAGGTCTCCAAATAACTTCATGCAATTAGCCACTAAAGCATCTTTCTCACCTGCAATCCTAAAAACTGATGGGAATGAATTCTTTATGGCTTGATCTCCACACCACAAGTCAGTCCAGAATTTTATTCTAGATCTATCGCCTAACACCAGTCTAGTATGCCAATTAATGATCCCCCACCCTCTTCGAATGTGTTTCCAAATTCTCACTCCATAAACCCCATGAACCTCCCTAGTGCACCCCCCACATGCCTCCATATTTGCAATCCATCATTGACTTCCAAAGAGCTTCCGGTTCCATATTATATCTCCATAACCATTTCCCAAGCAAGGCTCGATTGAAAATCCTCAAATTTCTAATACCCAAACCACCTGAAGAGACTGGAGAACATACGTTATCCCAATTGACTAGATGATGACTTGAATTCTTCTCCTATCCCACTCCAAAGAAAGTCACGATACAACTTCTCAATACGGTTCACCACACTTTCTGGAATTGGGAATACAGATAAAAAATACGTTGGTAGATCAGAAAGAGTACTTTTGATAAGGGTGATCCTACCACCTTTCGAGAGATATGATCTCTTCCAACTTGCCAATCTGCGTTCAATCTTCTCCACCATTGTATCCAAAATTGATATAGATCTTGCAGCTGCCCCCAAAGGAAGGCTAAGGTAATTCATGGGCAGAGAGGAAACCTTACAACCAAGGATACTAGCCAGCTGCCGTATGTTGCGACCATTGCCCACTGGCACCAATTCTGATTTATCAAAGTTCACTTTACCCGGATGCCGCTTCAAAACAAAGTAATAATGCCCTCAATGTTCGGATTTGGTTTCATTTTGCCTCACAAAAAATCAGTGTATCATCTGCAAACAATATGTAAGATGCCTGGAGATACTGATTACAAATCTGTCAAGTTTCATGATTTGATATATTAGTAGTTTTATGGTTGATAAAATATGCTGAGTGCACACATGTAGATATCTATTTTGTTTTCATATACCTTTATAGTATGTACTTCTTTCGGGTTCATAGTGGATGTTGTATAAATATTTTGTGTTTTAAGTATTCAATTTCATTTCCCAGTGGTAGTTATATGTGATGCTTATTTCATTGGGCAGGAACAGTCCTATTAGTGATCCAACAACCATACAGTTGCTTTTTGAAATTTCTCAGGCTCTTCATGATGATCTTGATTTTGTGAATGCAAAAGATGATGATAACCAACCAGCACGTTTGATTTCCCGTTTTGTGCATATGGTAAATAATTCCAAGTCCATGCTGCTTCTCCCTATATGTCAAATTCTAAGGTGGACTACCTTGTGGTTACCAATGTTACTAGCTTGACTTGAGTTGCTGCCCCTCATTGTTAGGTTGACTATGGCTCAGAGTTGGAACGCCATTTAACCTTTTTAGTTGAATGTCGCGGAGCTTTTGGTAACTTAAACGAACTTAAGGCATGTAATCATTTTGCTTTTTATAACATGGATGAGCAATGTAGCTATTTTAATCTTACAGCGCCTTTGATACTCTCGTGTCAGAAATGAAGAAAAACATTGGCATTCTATGAAAATTATTTGTTCTCTCTGGTAGTAGGGCATTACTCGATCCTCTTGTGAAGCTCAACATACCACAAGCACTATGCAGTTAATCTTGTTATATTATAAGATTATACTCAAACACTGACGCCATTGACCAAACTGTCTAGAAAATTATGGATTTGATGAGTTTCTGTAGAGAAGTAGTAGGATCAACTCAGTTGAGGTAGCAGGATTCTTGAGGATATTCAAGCACTTAAAAAAATTTCATGAACACTCTTTTTGGGGCAAGTTAAACCTGAAAAAATGTGAGGGTAGAGAGAGAAAACTAGGTTTATATATATATCCTGGTGCCGGGCGGGTACCATACTCGGCCCCCACCTGTTTTTTTTTTTAAATATAAGTGGCTGCCCGGGTGCCGGTAGTGGGTGGCTGTGGATGGATGGGCCGGATATGGGGGCCCACCCAGCAGGCCTAAGAATTCCTAGCAGAATGAAAAAAGGAAGATTTAGACTCAAAAACTTAAACAGGGTCATGGGGGCTTGAATAGTTCTAAATGTTGTCATAGCATCATTTATGGTTTTGCATTTAAGGACACGGTTAAAAATGTCCATGAAGTTAATTAGATTCAATGGATAGAAAAGTCCTGATTTAAAAATACACCAGAGTGTTGCATACTAATGACATATTACAAGATTTCTCCCTACTATTCTCACGCTTGATTCAGCACTTAAATCTGGCAGGAAACTCTAGTTCACTCCAGCAATTGTTTAGCCATCAAGGCTTTGAAAGATGCAAAAAAACATCTTAGTTTTATCAAATCTTGCATAGCGTTTGGTGAAGTCACATTACCTTCTATCTCAGCTCAGATCAAGCAGTTAAATCTTTATCTTGAGACTGCAGAGGTAAGTTTTTCTTCCTTTGGAATCTTAATGTTATACAAGCTTTTCTCTGCATATTGGCTCATTCATTTCAGCAAACCAGGTTGCCTTGGTATGTGGTTTAGTCTCTCATTCAGATGGACTGATAGATTCTGCAATCAGCTGTTTGCTAAGTTTGGATTTCGTGGATGGTTAGTTCATCCCTCTTTTGTGAAACTTTGCATTAGTAATTGCATCAGGGCATCTTGCCAGGTTTTCACCAGCATTTGTGAGTTTAAAGGTGTAAAATCATTGTCCAAAAGTTGTGTGGAAACCAAAAATGAGGGATCCAAGAAATAGGGGAGGGCTACCCCTTTCTTTTGCCTAGGGGCTCAAGTGGCTGTTCCAACGCCCCCCCCCCCCCCCCCCCCCCCCCCCCCCCCCCCCCCCCCCCCCCCCCCCCCCCCCCCCCCCCGGGAAAAAAAAAACACATTTTTTTTTCTCTCTTTTTCACTAGTATCTATTGGAAAATTTTGGATCAAATCTTTGGCATGTAATGATCACAATCTTGTTCCAGCAATGCAAATATTTAATAAAGTGCATAGAGAGGGCTATGTGTGCGAGTTTCCAAAACATGAAATGTTTGTTCATGTTTGAGAAAGTAATAAGCTGATGCTTCTTGGATGAATTGCCCTGATGTGAATTTAAATAAGCTGATTAGAAGTTGAGGGTTACTTTCTAGTTTCTGCGAGTTGTTGATTTCTTTACCTGTTTACCATGAAGAGGCATCTCAGTACTCAAAATTGTTACAGAAAGATCTCATTGTTTCTTAGAATAATAAAATCTATATCAAACGTGTTTGATAAATATGTTTCTATTAAGATATGTTTTTTTAATCTGCTAACTTGCTAGCTTTTTAGTGTGTTTTTGTTCATTTACGATTGCATGCAGTTATATTTTTATCGTACGTGATGTTTTAATGGTCAATTTGCTTGTATATGCTATCCAAGATGGATATTTCCAAATTAAATCTATGGCTGACTTTGCTTAATCGCTTGTGTAGGCTCCCGAACATCAACTGATATTGAAGGAATACTGTCTGCAATTCGGAAATTATTTTGTCTCTTGATTATGGTTCCAGGTAATTAAAATCATTTATTTTCGTCTTCTTGTTTATTTTTCCCTTCCCCTGGCTATTCTTGTTATCGTATGAATGGATCTTAATTTTTTGTTTTAGTTTCCTGTTAATATGTGTAGAAACAAAACTAACCTAAAAAGAATGGAACATGGAAACTGAAACTCAGATCATTCACCTAATATAATGTCAAAAAATAATGTCTTTTTGATTTATCAGAAACACTGATGAGCAGTTATTTTTCCTTTTTGATTTTTTTTTTTTTTTTCTGGGCAAACATGCTTTGGTTCGTTTATTCTACATAAGGTCCCCAACCTCCCTTTGTCACTTTAAGGAAAAAAAATTGCCAAAACAAAATCAATAAGGACTTCTAGGCTGAGTGATGGAAGTGGAATGAGGGGCTAGTAATAACCTGTTCCAGAAATGGAGGTTGAAAAAGGAACATACTTGAATTTAGAGTTGGTGATCTCTTATGTAGAAGTTAGGGATGGTATCACTCTAAACAAAGAAAGCAAAAATGAGGATGTTGAAATGTATCAATTCCCGTTGATTTTGTTATTCCGGTGGATCTAGCTCAGTTGTAGTAACTGGGGTCTAAGATGATGATAAATAGACACCCATAGAGGTAGCTCTTAAGAATGGATATATAAAAATGCAAAGAATAAACTGTGATATAAAGTTGTCTTAATGCTAGTTGAAGGCTCCGAAGAGATGGTTTTGATGCATGAGCTTAACATTTTAATATATTTTGGAAACCTTTTTAAGATCACAGTCTTAGTATTTTCTTTTCCTGACTTCAATATTTCCCATCTGAAGGTAATCCTGAGAAAGGAGTCACCTACTTTGCAAACAACATTTTAGCACTTGTTAATTCAAGCTCATGGTGAGCCCTCCATTGCATATTTAATATCAAAATATTGCACCATTATCATTTTCTAATCTATATTCCTTTATCTCCTTCTACGGGCATAGATCTTAGTTTGATACTTGAAGATTTTGTTGCAGGATGACACCAGCAATGAGAACAAGAATTTTTTGTACGACACTCACATTGACAGCTACCCTATCTCAAAATAAGCTCCCATACCATGCAGTTCACGGACAGGTACATCTACTGTATTCTTTACTAATGTGTGAATTATATTTTCAAAATGCAAACATTCTAATATTTGAAACTTGCTCTGAAAATAATTTTTTTAAATCCCAGATATTTTTTTGCTGGTGTCATCTAGTGTAAATAGATTAGTTTGTTAAGCTTTTCAAGGCTTTTGTATACTTAAATGATATGGAATATTACTAGTTAGTGGTCTTTAGGCCTAATGGCAGTTCCACCCTGCATAAGTATGAAGTGTTGAGTGATTTACTGGATTCAAATCCTGCTGATTGCATGATGTTATTACCAGGTGGAATCAGCATCATCTTATTAGATAACAACGACAGACCTTTATGACTGATGGTTTACAAAGAAGCCAAACAAAAGAAAAAGAAGCAAATATTAGTGAATTAAAAACTTCAAATGAATTGATTAGGCTTATTATTCCTCAAGGCCACCGCTTAATCTGCATATAAATTCCATACTTAACAAAGTTTTACTTTAGTTTAAAATTTTTCTCCTAGTCAAATGCTCTATACTGGGTTTTGCAATTTGCATCAATGGGTGCAGTAGTCATTGTAAACAAGAGCCTGATTTTCTGTTCTCTCTCATTTTTCCTAATATTATTCTGCCTTGTCTTTCCCTCCAGATTTTTGGCAATGACCTATTGTTTTTTGGTGATTCATCCTATTTACACGAGCTTGTCTCGTTATCTGAGTTTGTTCTCCAGAACCTGGTTGATTCCATTCAGAAAGAGCCATCCCCGGTAACTATGTTGCACTATGTTGCTATATAAAATGACCAGTATTATGTTTTACTAATGTCTTGTGCTGAATCTAAGGCTGCTCGTGGATGCATAGCGCTTGAAGCCTGCAACTGTATTGCATCATCTTTCGTGGTAGGTTCCTTTGCCATCTTTTGGGCTGACTTGTTGATCTTAGTAGCCATAATTTTATCAAAGGTCAAAATAAAAGGTACATCACAAAGTTCTCATCCTTGCAATTACAGCACTTGGAATTCCTCTACGGAGTAGGATTTTGTAAATATCACTAGAAATCAATAGTATCCATTAAGTGCAAAACATGGGGTGTTTTGGTCATTGTGTTTCTAAGAATGTTTGGATCAACTAATGAAATGGCCAAAATGAATATGATCAGCTTCAAGTGCAATGGAGAGAATCTTATTCCCTTCTCTAAAAGGACTGCATGTGCTATGCAATTGACTCGCATCATGAAGCACGTTGTACCCTAGGAAATATATATCATTTAAATTCAGGAATAGTAATTTTAGATTAATGGTTGACCACTTCACTAGCTATATTGCAGGTGGATGTTGAGATTCTGGCTTCCTTCCTAGAGAGTGAACAAAGTTTTAGGCTCCAATTCCCTTTTGCAGGATAGGACCTTATGTTCCCTTGTCCAATTATCTCTACCAAAATTGGTTATGGCTGAAGGGGTGACCTTGAATAATTTTATGGTATCCAAAATTCCAAATGCTAGGATCTTTAAAATGCTCAAATTACAATCTGATATCAACTAAACAGCTTACAGAGAGCTACTGTTTATAAGTTATTTGATTTGCAACCTGGATTCGATCAAATCAAATAAATAAAAACGAATGATTTGTATTGAATTGACACTGCATAAATAATAAAGATAGATGGTTTCCCATGATGATCCGGAAGCAATGTGATATGCAAAAATGAGGGCTTCTTTGTCATGAATCTGCTAAAACTTTGCTGCTATGCTCTCTCTCTCTCTCTCTCTCTCTCTCTCTTTCCTTACTCATTTGTTTCTCTTTTCTTTTTGCTTTACTTTTATATTTGTTTTCTGCTTCTTTTCTTACCTTATTATGACATTTCTTCTTGTTTATATGGCAGGTAAGTCCCGAAATATCTCAAATCTGCTCCAAACTGATAGAAACTGCCAAGTCGTGTTTGAGTGCCAGTGACAAATATCTACAGTCGACCATTAAATTTTTGGACAAAAACGTGCGAGCAACTGTGGTGGCTGTATCATCCGTTTCTGTCTGAAATACAGATGAAGGTCTTGTGATTGTTAAACCGGAAGTTCGCTCTGTAGATGTTCATTGCCTTTCTTTGATTGTGAGTACTCTTCGTTTTAGACTAAAAAAATTGTTAACACCTTTATTTTGTTCATATAATGTGTATATAGCGGGATCAACACCATTATAGTCGCCATTAGGTTTATTAGCCTCGGAGGCAACCTGGAAAAAGCCAAGGAACTTTGGAGATTCTAAAGAAAGGATAAATATACTTTGCACGCTCAAATTATAAAGACTAACACAGTACACCCCCAATCGATTATGACCATTTAGATGTATAAAAAAGGGGTAATGCGCCATAATCTTCACTGTCAAATCTTAATAAAGGGTGTGTAGTGTTATTTTTTTGAATAGTTTGATGGTATAATACGTCAGTTTTGATAGTTTAGGATGTAAAATGTAAATTAATTTAGAAATGCATAGCGAACTTTTATGATCCTGATATATATATATATATATATATATATATAAATTTTTCTCAGTCATTATTCACCACCACACACCTTATGAAAAAAATAAAAATAAATTTCCACGTGTGTGATGTGAATAGTTACTGATTTGTAGCAAAACTCATATATATCCAAATTTTATCAATTTATGCATGTTGCCAAGGACATTTGATTTTTCGTGCAACATTGTTTTTTTTTTCCATTCGTCATTATAAGTACTAACATAGGGTGATGAATTTCTTAAAAAAAAAAAAAAAAAAAAAAAAAAAACATAGGGTGATGAATAAATATATCATGTTTGAAGCATTGGGTTGCATGCGCGCGTTAAGTAATTATTCCAAAGAAAACGTTACGTACTGTTGATTCAACCTTACGATGTTAACATGGAATTGACATTGATTATATCATTACAAGTTAACCCTTAATTGGTATAGGTTTTGCCACCATGATGCTTTTGAATTTTTACCCCAAAACAATTTTCGAGTCCAATTAATATTTTTATTTCTTCTATTTAAGTTCGGCTCACGTTTTATCAAATTTACAAAATATAATATAATGGAAATGAACTAAAAAAATATTATAAATATATAAATATTTATTTATTAAAAGAATCAAGTTTGTCTATGATATTTCTCATGCTATATATCAAATAAAAACTCATGCTATTATTGGTCTCATTGAAATCAACAAAATTAAAAGAAATAATTAATTTCCAAATTAAATATACTCTCGAATAAAAATTCCGATACCATTATATATAAATAATTATATGATTTAATTTTACCGAATTCATCTTAACATGCTTGTCTATAAAGATAATGTTATTTAATACACTTTTTAATTCTCCTTCCGAAATAAGAAAAGAATATCCTTTTTCTCCTACGTCGACTCAGCATTAAAGTCCACGTGTACGGTTCAGGTTCAAAGTCTCTCGCTGAACTAAAATATCTCCTTTTAAAAGGAGCCGCAAAGATTCGTCAGTCCTTTACATTTCTAGTTGTCCGGTGCGGTTGATCTTCAAGACCTGTGAGTAGTTCTATCTCATCGATTATTCTCTGTAATCTCTTGTGCAATTTTCTCTTCGAATTTTTCAATCCATTATGAACTTGTTCGGCTTTGATCGAAACCCTACCTTTCCTTGTAATTGACAGCTGCAATTCTCCGTGATTGATTCATACTTAAACTGTAGCTTTTCCTTTTCTGACATGAGTTTGAGTTTCTCTCTTGTTATTCTGTTTGGGTGATGAGAAACTCTGGGTTAAACAAAGTTATTGAATCTTCGATTTTAGATTTCTAGCTTCAGGACTTCAATAATTCTTGCGGAGAAACCGAGAAACTTCACATACTTGAGTGAAATTATCACCACTTGAAGAGTAATGCTACTGATCATTGTTTTTATCATCATCATCCCATGATGTGTTAGTAAATGATTGAAAACTGTTTGATATGTTTCACTTTCTGTTAATCATTTGTTGATGCCACATCTTGATGTTCAGGAGATAACGATAAAAATGATTATAAATAGATTTTTTTCTTGAATTTAAGATTTCAGAACCAGAATGACAGAGTATGTGGTATTCATATTTTTATCTATTCATATTTTTTCTTTGTTCTTTTTTCCTCCTCTGGAAAGAAACAGAGGGTTAGGGAATTACCTTGTTTGCATGCTAAGCTAGTGTTTCAATTGAAGCCGAAACAGATCATATAGCAGAAAAATAAGCAAAAAAATCATACAAATTAAGGTAGTACTGTTGTAGCATATGGCAGTACCGATTAAACCTCTATTTTTTTCATGAGGTAATAAATAATTGAAATGGATTTAATCATATCAATCACAATAGGCTCTAGTTTTGCACAGTGGATTGCTATTTCTGTCATTAAGGGTGAAATCCTGTTAGGCGTTTTCTTTTTTTAGTCCTATTGGGTGCTTTGGAACTGGGAAAAATAAATTTATTTTAAGTCTTATAATTTGCACTTTTTGTGACCAGAGAGAAGTTAAGCCTTCATTTAGTTGTGTACTGCAACTGCATGGCTTTATTTACTTGGTATTGCATTTGTTAGAGAACAAACAAGAGAAATTGTGATAGTTATTATTATATCCATTTTCAATTCTTTGTTACCTCATGAAAATGATAGAGGTTGAAAAAAGATGGGAGTGATGCGTTGATTACATGTTTTTTTCTCACATTTTAGATTCTCCACTTATAACACCAGTTAGGGTGCGGCCTAGTGGTCAAGGGGCAGGCTTGGGATGAGCTATTTGCTCAGACATCCCGGGCTTGGTTCTGCATTAGAAGTTATGCTAGATTACTTGATACAAAATGCTGGCGGATGGGGTTATATCTCCGAGGTTTACTCCCTCAGGGTGGGTGGGGCAAAACTTGCCTCAAGCATGTGTGAACTTGGACTGGTCTGGTAAGCAGTAACCATTTGGGTGAGATTGGAACTTGACTCAAGCAGTGGTGGACTAACTGCAGCTTGATTGGTTTTGCAGCTTGTCTATGATAATTCTAACTGCATTTTATTAGTATATTTCCTTCATAGAAGAAATTAAATTTCCCAATTCACAGGTAACAACATGGGTGCCAAACTCAAACCCGTTGTGGCTTCCTTCTTCTTTTGCTTGCTCTTGTTTCCATTGGTCTTTTCTGCTTCCAGCGGTGGGTTGGTTAGAGTCGGAATAAAAAAGAGGAAGTTTGATCAAAATGACCGGATTGCTGCTCAGCTTGAGTCAAAGGAAGGGAAGGCTTGGAAAGCTTCTATTAGGAAATATCATCTTCGTGGGAACTCAGGAGATCCAGAGGATACTGATATTGTAGCTCTAAAGAATTACATGGATGCCCAATATTTTGGCGAGATCGGTATCGGTACTCCTCCTCAGAAGTTCACAGTAATATTCGACACTGGTAGTTCTAATTTGTGGGTACCTTCTTCTAAGTGTTATTTCTCGGTGAGTTGTGCTTAAATTTGCTATTGGATATCTAATTCATTCAAATTAATTTTCACGTAAATTTTAATGGGAGAGAATGTCAAATGTATTTCATCTGTGTCCAGGTTGCATGCTATTTCCATTCCAAGTACAAGTCAAGCAGCTCGAGTACCTACAAGAAGAATGGTTTGTTTGTTTGTTCTTTTTTTTTTTTTTTTTTTTCCTTTCCATTTAATGGCCATGAAATACTTGTCTTTCTCATTGGACTTCTTTCAAGTTTTTAGACCACATTTGATTTTCACCAATGTAATCTGAAATCTTTAAATTGTAAACATCCTGTGTTATAGGTTATATTATTTCATAGGAGAGTGCCTTGTGACTGACTAATGGGCACCAAGATTTCGTGGGTGTAAATCTGGTTTAAGCTCTATAGTTGAACAGTATAAGCATTCTTGCTCAATACCCTACCCTTAACTGCCTTATCACACTTGTATATACAATCTTATCAAATGCCCCCTCTTGTGGAAATAAATTTTCAGCCCCATGATTTTAATCTTGCCTAAAAAATAACCAAGTAAAAGATGTCAGACGAATCTCTTTATTAGTTCTTCACAATAGTGCATAAATGAATGGATGCGCACTATGATTGGTGAAACTTTCCTACAAATGACAATAAGATTGTTATTTAATACATGACACAGGTAAGCCAGCTGATATCCATTATGGAACTGGAGCTATTTCTGGGTACTTCAGTCAAGACCATGTAAAAGTTGGTGATCTTGTGGTCAAGGGTCAGGTAATTTCAAGGTCTTGGTACTAGTTTATACATATATGTTCTATACTTGCACTCTCTTGGCGGTTTCCCTTTTACTGATAAAAGTGGTTTTTGCAGGAATTTATTGAGGCAACTAGGGAGCCAAGCATCACATTTTTGGTGGCCAAGTTTGATGGCATACTTGGCCTTGGATTTCAAGAGATCTCAGTTGGAAATGCTGTACCTGTGTGGTATCTTATTGCACCTCTAACTTATGTGGGATGTTAATGATTTTTTTCCTGTTATGTTTGCCTTCTAGTTTCAAGATGCTAATCTTGAAGTGTTCCAGGTACAACATGGTCAATCAAGGTCTTGTTAAAGAACCAGTTTTCTCTTTTTGGTTTAACCGAAATGCTGATGAAGAAGAAGGGGGTGAGATTGTTTTTGGTGGGGTGGATCCTAATCATTACAAGGGTGAGCACACATATGTTCCGGTGACGCAGAAAGGCTATTGGCAGGTTGGTGTTCCAAACTTTGCTTGAAGTACTTGTATTATTCATTAACTTCTTATCTCGGTTTTCTAAATGAGTTGCTGTTCCTTTTGTTGGCAGTTTGACATGGGTGATGTCATGATTGATGGCGAAACAACTGGTAAGAATGATGGTATTTGTGGTTGCTTTCTTGTTTTAGGGAGTATGGAGTTGTGTTACCCAGGACACCATCGTTTTAGCTTCTGCTAGTTTATGTTGCGGTTCCTGTAGCCTTTATTAGTTCCATCATGGCACAAGCATGTCTATTTCAGGATTTTGTGGCAGTGGATGTTCTGCAATCGCTGATTCTGGAACTTCTTTGCTGGCCGGCCCAACGGTATGTCACTCACATTGCTTGTAGCTGCAACATCGTGTGGTGGATACAATTGATTTTGATATGCTCAACATTCTTATTGGATGGAATCCCTTGTTTTTTCTATTGTCCATCTGAGACATTCATTCATTCCTGTTCTTTGTTGTCCTTACAAAATTGTTGCCCAATAGTGTTTTGTTATTCATGATTCACTAACCATCTGTTATATTGGCTGGCATAAAAATAAGGGAGTTGATGATGTCTATTTCTAATACCTTTTTTTTGCGTCTCTAGTTCGCCCATTTTAGCTTGTCTTTTCAGAGGCCATTGAATGCATATTTCAACTTAAGTTTCTCTTCTGTATCACTCTAATGGGAAATATAATTTATATGTGACTGAGCTTTTGTCTATGACAATCACACTGTTCAGATGCATCGAACATGTTACATATGCAGAGTTCCATCGTGTTTATCCATGCTTTTTCAATATTGGTTTGTATTTCATATGCAGACTATTATTACTCAAGTCAATCATGCAATTGGAGCCACCGGAGTTGTAAGTCAAGAATGCAAGGCTGTAGTTGCGGAATATGGGGAAACCATAATCAAGATGCTGCTAGAAAAGGTATGTGTAAAGTTGACATGCTATCAAACTCATACTTCCATATGATTGATGAGATTCTATTAGTTCTATTAGAAAGGTATGTGCAAAGTTGATATGCCATCAAACTCATCCATGTACTTGATGAGGTTATGAATCCGCTTGTGCAACTTTCCAATAACCAACATTATATTTTGCCAGGACCAACCACAGAAAATCTGTGCACAGATTGGTTTGTGCACTTTTGATGGGACACGAGGTGTAAGGTAAGACAACTGGTTTCCTGTAATTTGAAAAATATCAAACTTTTAACACTTACTCCACTCCTTTGTTGTGTGGGTGTTCTTTTCAACTTCTAATATGTCTCTCTTTTTTTACCTGAACGTGTCATTGTCAGTATTGGCATTGAGAGTGTTGTTGATGACGACACTCGAAAAGCATCTGGCGGTTTGCGTGACACAATGTGCTCGACGTGTGAGATGGCAGTCGTTTGGATGCAGAACCAACTTAAGCAGAATCAAACACAAGATCATATTATCAACTATGCGAATGATGTGAAACAACCCTCCTATCTAGTTTATTATTATTATTATTATTATTATTTTTATTTCCCTTCTGTTGTCTTTTATGCTTCCTCATACATGGTAGTAACTGCAGCTCTGTGACCGGCTGCCTAGTCCAATGGGAGAATCAGCAGTTGATTGTGCCAGTTTGTCTTCAATGCCAAATGTTTCCTTTACAATTGGCGGCAGGGTTTTTGACCTCAGGCCTGAGCAGGTGTGATATTCTCAGTTTTTTCAAATAGTTGTGGAATTTAGTTTTGCATGATTTTTTTTTTCCAGCCATTAAAGTGTTACATTGTTGGTTTTCCTCATGTATTTCAGTGGATTTCATAACAATATTTTCTTCCAATTACCACATGTTCATTATCAAGGCTTTCTTAAATTAGTTTTTTTTATTTTTCCTAGTCCTCGCGGCATATAATGTTAACTCAGGTGATGAAAATGGCTATTTCTTTTTTCCGATTGTGAATGTGAAATGTGAAACGTGTAATGTGTTAGTGGCTATTTTTGGTATTTTTATGCATTGTGGCCTATGAAGGACATGAGGCTCACGCCTAACATTGGTTTTTTTTCTTTGCTACTCCTCTCTTTTTGGATGATCAATCAGTATGTCCTTAAAGTTGGAGAGGGTGATGCAGCTCAATGCATTAGTGGATTTACAGCTCTAGATGTGCCACCTCCTCGTGGACCTCTCTGGTAATATCTAAATTCTGTTGTACTTTTATTATCTTTGCATCTTCATTTCTGTCATTATAAATCAATAGAGTGATTCGACTGAATATTGACATACAATTGAGATGCTATATCTCAATAATGCTGGTACACTGGTCTGGAATCTTATCCTCGCTAAATATTTCGTATGCAACACAGGATCTTGGGGGATGTTTTCATGGGTCGCTACCATACAGTATTTGACTACGGGAATCAGAGAATTGGATTTGCAGAAGCTGCCTAAATGAAATCTTTTACCATTAACGTTACCTTCTGTATCCATCTCTTTTCTGAATACATCTGCGTCCTGAAAGACTTGTAGTAACCTATATTGTGTTGGAAGTGAGTTTCAAACCGAAAAACTACTTGTAAATATGTCTGGGTATACTGTGTCGTTTTGTGGAGTTTGTTCTTCCCCTACATGTCAAAACTTGTAACCAAGAAAATGGATCATTGGGCTACATCACACTACTACACATACAATATCTATGGTTTTCTCTTCTCTCTCTCTCTCTCTCTCTGTCGATTGTTTACTCTTTTCTAAAAGCAACCCATGTCTTCAAAAACAGACGTGGAAACGATACGATGTGAATGGACAGTGAGAAGTCAATTTCCTACTGAATTCTCATTAGTACTATAGATGCATTGGCAAAACAGTAACGTATTTGAGAATTTTGAAACAAGAAGAAAATGGAAAATGCCAATGCATTGAGCACAGGCCGCAGAGCTGGAAGATGTTCTCTCAATATTGAGTGGCATGACAATAAAGGATACCTATTGATTAGCTCGTACATGGTAAGATGTAGTAGTGAGAGGATGACAGAAGAATTTATTCGATTAATTTATTACTTTTTTCCATGAATTGGTTAATGGTGACTGGTGTATGGTTGGCAATAACAATGGAAGATAAATTTAGTATCAGATGTGTGCATGGGAAAGTAGTAATTGTCGGTGGCGTGACAGATGAAATTCAAGATCATCTACCATGAAGTAATTGAGATCAAAGTGAAAGCTGCAACGATGACAATCGGACCAACTTGGAATTAATTTCTTCGACCTGGAATTGATGTGTTCGTTCATAGTTTCCCGGTAGATAATCGGCGAAACATT
Organism: Juglans microcarpa x Juglans regia; assembly: GCF_004785595.1. NCBI lineage: Eukaryota > Viridiplantae > Streptophyta > Magnoliopsida > Fagales > Juglandaceae > Juglans > Juglans microcarpa x Juglans regia. The sequence goes on along the minus strand of NC_054604.1, from coordinate 36,837,858 downwards.
TAAAGGAAACATTGAGAGTAAATATATCTGTAGAAAGTAAATATTGGTGGTGGCGTGATGGATGAAATTCTGGAGCATTTACCAAGCAGTTATTGTGCCCAAGTTGAAAGCTGCAAGGATTCTATCAAGCAGTTATTAGGCACGAGTTAAGAGCCGCAACCAACAGTAAAGAAGATCAGAATGACAATCCATGAGTAAATAAAAACTGGACTATGATTTAAATACAAAATGATTTTGAACCTGCCTTTGTACGGTTACATTGGACCTCTAGACTATTCTAATCATGAAGTATGCAGGATTCTGTGGAGTAGATTTTGTGTCCATGAGTATTATGATTACTGCATTTACTGCATCAAGGGTCTGATGAGGAGGCCAGGCCAGGGGAGCCTTGTTGATCTCCTCGGCTCTCTCTACCCTATGTTGGATGCATTATGAGACCCAGCAACTAAGCAGTGAACTTTGTTTTCTGCTTGGACAGCTGTTTCCCGTTTGTCCAGCTCTCAGTATAGCTGTAAAATTATGATTGGTGTCGGCACAGCCACATTAAAGGGTATGTTCACCGACACCAATCAGCTGGTTGAAGTTACTGAACAGTGAACACGAACAACTTCTACAGTTCAAGTAGTGATACAATATCCTAACTACTTTCTTCTGCCTACGAGCAAATATAAGTTTTAAATAGGTAAGTTTTATATAATTTTTTTTTAAATAAGTGAATTTTAATAATAAAAAATATTTTGTTTACACTATTTTTTAAGTAGAATCTATTTTTTATAAAGATTTATATAAATAAAACTTATCTATTTAAAATTTATATATGCCAAATGACACGAGGCAAAGGGAAGTAAGGAGAAAGAATTTGCTGATGTGGGCCGGAAGGCAATGAACGAAAGCCAGCATTTTTTTTTTTTTTCTTTTCTCATTTGGCATTGCTTAGAGGTTACTCATTCAACACCGCTGCAATCTTTTAGCAGCAAAACAAACGCCTTGCATTATTCTAAACCAAAGCTTTTTACTTTCCTTTTTTATTTTTATTTTTATTTTATTATTTTGTTTCGTTGGACCTCCTGTGATACAGATCACGAGAATCCTTACATCCGGTCTTGGTTTAATTCCTTAATGTGCCTTGCTTTTCCTTCGATTACTTACATGAAAAGGCAAAAGCTGGACCCTCATGCAGGCGGGTCTTTCTTAGGGAGTACGCGTTTTATCCACTGACTTGTACATAAGAATCTTCCAATTTAATTGGCGTTAAAAAAAAAAAAAAAAAAAAAAACGATGCTAATCTAATTCCCCTAGGTTTTGAAGAGCAATACTATAAGATCATGGCTTTGAGACTTGGCAGATCAGAACTCACCTTGGTATATCACATGGCTTTTGCTTCGAAGATCCTGCTCAAATTCAGCCCTTTCTCTTTGTCACTTGGCATAGAACTCACCGAGCTAGGTAGATTCCTATATATGGTTGTTTTTTTATCTTGGAAATTAAACGTAAATGATTAGATATTTAATTCAAAAACCCTAATAGCAATGCTAGAAATGAAAAACAGACCAAATTATTAGCCATCACTTATGGTGGATGAATACTTTATACAAATAGGAATGAGAGAGTTACAGAAATCTTAAAATGAGATTCCTATCAAAAAATCATAATCCTTAATAAAATCTTGTGACAATCAAAATATTGAGATAAATGAAACTAATGACTTAACGTGAGAGTTATTGCACGATCCAAATGAAAAGGGATTTTTTTTTTTTTTTTTATTAAACATCTTTTATGTTTTTGGCTTATTTGAGATCTCCCTGTTTAATTTATTTTTGGAAATAACCACATGCATTAAGACTAACTCAGGATGTGATTCGATAAAAATTTTTAAAGGACCAAATGTTGTAGAAATTCACGTGTTACTTCGGTTGATTTAGAAATGAATATGCCGAGAAAAAGAAAAGGATAATTTCCACACAAAATAGCCACATCATTTGGGAGTTGAAAAGTGAAGTGTTCACACCGTCATATTAGTGCCTTTTTCCGCCGCAAAATAACTTCCCCTGACTATTTGCTTTCTTGGTAATATCCCCACTCAAATAGTGCAATTTTTTGCACATGCTCACGTGTCAACATGTGGATGGCTTTATTCGAAGCCCCTCCATTTAAGGGCCGCTCGAAGACGGCCAAGGCTGGCCGTCTTCTATCACTATCCCCTCCTTTTGCCCCGTGGCATGATATAATCTCAAACTCAAAGATTCTTCAATCTTTCAAACTTATAAAAGAAGAGAGCAAATAAAAGTGCAGCAACATTGGCCAACTACCAAGTCTACAAGAAAGAATATTTTTTTTTTTTTTGGGTGTGTGTTCATACTTCATACCAAAGCCATAGGGACAAAGTCACATTTATATTTGAACCGTAGCACCTCTCCCCATTTGTATAAACCCACCAAACCATATGCAAAAACCAAACTTCTTCCTCTAGTCTTCTTCCTTTGCGCTCCGATCCATCTCTTTCTATGGAATGGATCAGAGGGTCCATCATTGGCCGCGGCTCTACAGCCACTGTCTCCTTGGCCACCACCGTCCCGTCTGGCCAGCTCTTTGCGGTTAAGTCCGCCGAGCTCTCCCGCTCTATGTTCTTGCAGAAAGAACAATATTTTCTATCTCAACTCTGTTGTCCTCACATAGTTGAGTACATAGGCTTTGATGTTTCATATGAAGGTAATAAGCCTATGTATAATCTTTGGATGGAGTATGTACCTGGTGGCACGCTTTACGATGCAATTCAAAGGCACCAAGGGCGGCTGGATGAGGCTATGATTAGAGTGTACACAAAGCAAATTCTGCAAGGCTTGGAATATCTTCATGCCAATGGGTTGGTGCATTGTGATATAAAGAGTCAGAACATATTGATAGGCAAGGATGGTTCCAAAATTGCTGACTTGGGCTGCGCTAAATTGGTAGGAAAAGTTGCTGGAAATGGAGATTCTTCCATGTCAGCACTTTCCGGCACACCAATGTTTATGGCTCCGGAAGTGGCGCGTGGAGAAGAGCAGGGTTTTCCAGCTGATGTATGGGCTCTTGGATGCACAATCATTGAAATGGCTACTGGCAGCTCCCCATGGCCTGAGATGAATGACCCTGTATCAGTTCTTTACAGGATTGGATTTTCCGCTGATGTGCTGGAGCTTCCAAGGGGGTTGTCGGAGAGGGCCAAGGACTTTTTGAGCAAGTGTCTTATGAGGGATCCAAGGGAGCGTTGGACAGCTAAAGAGCTTCTTGAGCATCCATTTCTTGCAGAAAACGATTCTTATTCTATAGAAGTCAAGGAATTAAATATGAGTTCCCCAAATAGTGTATTGGATCATGGTTTTTGGGAGTCAATGAATGTGTTGGAAGGTCGTGGGAATCAGACCCAGGAGAGCAATTCTTCCAATTCTCCATCTGAAAGGATCAGGATGTTGATTGGAGGGACCATGCCATCAGATTGGACTTGGAATGAAGATTGGATCACAGTGAGAAGCGATGTCATAGAGGAAGATGAGAATTCAGTTGAAACTGCATTGATCATGGGTCCAGGTACTCAATTGGAAGTGTTCGGTAGTTCGATGTTTGATGAGGATTTGTTTGAATACTCTGCCAATCACAGGACAAGTACTTTTAGCAGGATTAGTATTAGGATAGGCCTTGTGACGGGATGCGAGAGTGTTAATAAGGATGATATTGTATTGATTATTTCATATTCCGAAATTGACAATGAAACTCAGTTTTTTCCTTTGAATTCTATACCAATTCAATATAATCTTATCTTGTTTGTGACAATATACTTGCTTTACAAATTACGATCTCTTAGTTGCCTAGTTTTACCAGCGAAGCCAAGGTAGCTTGTAGATTTTGATTAGAGGACCCATTCTTTTTACCCTTTCTTCCTCTCTGCTGCTGTGAAGGACCGATTTTGAGCGAGTCCTCTCATGGGACAATTTCTGTTTTGGCTACTTGTCTCTATTCGGAACAGGAGAAGAGACTTTTTAGATTGAAGTTTGAGAGGGAGGATGTTGCTTTCCTGCCCCTTTCAGTAAATGATCCCTCTTTTTGTGTGTAGTTTTTGACCAAGCCCACAAAGACGAACTTTTTTCACTTTTTTTCCTCTTCTTTTTGCCATCCGCTTTTACAAGTTGCCAGCAAGAGACACTCTCAAAGTGCTGCTGCCACAACCCTTGGTGGCAAAGTTGTGGATAAAAAGTCACTCTGAATTCATTGTTTTCTAACTCACCCTTGAGACATAGACCAATCCCACCAGCGATAGTGGATTTACCTAATTATTAAGACTCAGAATGGCCAATGGACCAGAAAATGTATTGGTGAATGCATGAATCTCACCCCTTTATTCTGGCATCCAATATATTGAATATCATGTTATGCATCATTAAACTAGTAATTGTCTCCTCGCTTTAATGCAGAGTGGTTGTAAGCATCTTTCCAACACAGATCTAATCTTTTGACATGTGGAGTGTTATAGATCTTCTCAATAAAATCTCCATGAAATGTTCTGCTCTGCATTATCTTTCCTTTTATAACTTTGAATCTAGGCATTTGACTCTTCTGATTGAAGCAGTGGCAGCCGTAGAAGGGAGAATAGAGGGTGTATAACTCTTAATTCTAATCTAAGCACAAGACTTTAAACAAAGTCAACTTCATTAACAGGTCAACTTCTCTGATCTCTTGTGAACTAAAGAAACTTGCTGTGTGAACAGAAGAGACTTTGGGAACCAAGTTAGAGGTCAATATTATTTAATTTATTTTGACATTTCCGGATAAGTACTAAGTAGGGTCAACATGTTTAGGCCTGCCGAACTTTTTTACCATCATTGGTTGGTGAGTTGACTTTTGCCTAGCCATCTGCATAGCAGAAGGATGCGCGAAATTAGGGGGAAGGCACTAAAAGCAGATCATGTTAGCCGCCGGCGCATGGAGATGGAAAATTGCACCATTTGGAGTAATTATATGTGGATTTTTCATCGTACCAAGCCTTATGATCTTGACTTGGACCTCCAAAAATGGGGATGGAACTTAATTACAGTACTAGTTGTAGCCTTTCAAGATGCCGCTCCGTCTCTTTGGACTTTGGAGCCTCACACGAGGTGGTACTATGTTCATACATGTAAAATGAATCCTGAATTATAAGCAATTTGAGTCAGGTTTCGGAGTTTCCAAGCTATATAATTAATATTTTATAGGCTTCGTCATTCTGAGGACATGGTATTAAGGGTGGTACTTTTCTCTTAAAAATCCCAGTGGTATTTTGTATCAAGAAATTATACACAAAAGTGTATATTGTTAGGCTTCGTTTGCTTCATAAGCTCATCTCAACTCATCATTACAATTTTTTCAAATGTCAATACAAAATATAATAAATAATTCAAAATTTTCAAATCTCAAAATAATAATAATATTTTAACAATATTTTATCATCTCAATTCAACTCAACTCAGTTCAACATCTAAACGTAGCATTAATGGTCGAACTAATAGAGTAATACATTGACGAGTAAAATAAAATTAGGTCCCGTTTGGAAACATAAACAGTTTCATCTTATCTCATCTCATCATTACAATTTTTTCAAATTTCCATACGAAATATAATAAATAATTCAAATTTTTTAAATCTCAAAATAATAATAATATTAAAAAATAATATTCTAATAATATTTTTTTTTATCTAAAATCATCACATCTCATCTTATCTTATCTTACTATTCAAACGAGATTATATCTTCTACCTTAAAATAAATGAGAGTCATGAGACAGGTTTTTCTTTTATTATTATTATATCCCAAAATTTATTATAGTTGAAAATAAAAATATTTTCTATAAAAAATAAGTACTTGATCTGGCCAATCATGTCCGGAAAATAACATAAAATAACGTGTATGTAGAAATATTTTATTCGGTCGGCAAAATAGGTACAAGCTGCTTTGGCCCGTTAAGGAGAAAAAAGAATACACAAGTTAAAATACCAAAACTAACAGCAATATTATACTAATTGATAAGGGATAATCATATATATATATATATATGATATTTAATATTATTATTTTTAAATATTATTCTCCATCAAATTATTGCGATCACACATTCCTCTATCAATCTATGTGATGAACTAGATGTAGATACTCTACATATAAATATATATAAATATATATGTAAATCATCGATCGTATTGTACGAGTGATGATATATTTTTAAAAATGACTACAATCACAAAGAGATTTAACAACATTTATGTACTTTTTATATTTCTACAAGTCCAAAACACTCCATGCAATATGGTGCCTTTCTTATTGTTTCTTATAGAGCCAATTGCATGGCCTTGTTTTGGATTTACATTCGAGCAGCTTAATCTTTATATCTCCTTCTTGGTCTTCTTCCCCACCCCGGCCACTTGCCTTTTGCACTAACCTGCCTGGTGCAATATTATAGCAGCCTCCAAGCTCATCCTCAGTAGATACAGCTCTTTTATAAGATAATATAGTCTGTCTATTATTAGTGCAAGGAATAGAGAGAATCCTGCGTAAACGTTAAAAAAAAATCAACACAGATCATTAAATTAATACTGTTCATGTCTTTCTGCATTTTTCCAGTAGAAAAAAGAGATTTACATGAGTCGTGCCTATAAGAGAGGCTTCCAATTGACGTTGTGCCATAAGAACCTCCTCAGTTGGATTAACCATGCTGGCTTCTGCCGAACGTTTATGGATTATGGTTGCTTGATATATGATGGAGCTAAAGAGCAACGTCATTGTTGCAGCCACGGTATTTGCAACCAAACGACCTCGTCCCTGTTTCAACCGGTCCAAACCCATCATCACCAGCTTCCTTAGTGGGGTTCTGAACAAGAGGGTCAGAATCAATGCCATTTCCGCCAATACAAGCGTAAACATTAGATGAATCATCTTTGCTAATCTCAAACAAACATGATTAGGTTCTTTTCATGTACGTGCAGAATTGATGGCTAGCTTGAAGATGGATTTGATTTAATAAGTGAGCAGCCAGAACACGTATGGTCTTGTGTTACTTTTGGAATCTGCTTTTAGAATTCTTGACATGCATTCTTTGCAGAAGTCGCAAGTTCAACCAAAGAATACCTTCCATCAAGGTACAGGATATCTTTAATCAACGAGCTTCGCAGTAGTCCTCCTCAAAAGTACTGTAATCTCACTACTTCTTTTGTGGCCCGCTCAAGTGTACCGCACAGTATTTTTATTTTTATTTTTTTTCTTTCATTTTTCTTTTTATTTTTTTAATATATTTAAATATTTTTAAAAAATAAAAAAATATACCACTACATTTAAAATCACTTACTTCATCATTCAGTAAAAAAAAAAAAATTGACCAGGCGGTCAAATCGAGCAGTACATTATGAGTGGCAGATTAGCGTTTTTCATATGTATATATACAAGTAATGATACCGATTTTTCATCGTTTTCTCACCACATATTCCACGACATGATACTTAATTATGGGATCTAGACTATTTGTTATATTTTACTTGCGGGCTAATCATTTGATAGCACATCAAGAAATGTTCAAAATATAATGATTAAAATATAATAAATGTTTATTTATATATATATATAGATATGTATATATGCCTTGTTGGCAAGTAATTTGAAGGAGAAATAATAATAGATGATGCCTACAGTTCATAATCCTAAAATACCTTCGAAACTCACAAGATAACACAGGCATGAAGAACAACAATCTCTCTTTAATTTTCATTATTCAAAGAAAAATGATAAAATTATATCAATTGATACATTTTAGCTTATTTATTTAAATGATTGATATATAAAACCATACTTTATCCCTACACGGAATAAGATTCCTCACATCTAACGGTACAGGCTCTATCATAAATAAAAAAGAAAAAAAATAAAAAATAAAAAGGAACAGGCTGAAAATGGATAAATGATGAGTGAGCAATGGGCTTTTCTTAGAAGGATGATCCAATTGAAGGGTGGTCAGATTTAAACTATGGACTGGTCTAGAGTCGTCCCAACAGGTCTAAAAACGCGACGTTCGGCCACTTTTCAAGCCCACCGCGACCCAGAGCTAACAACGGCGCTGTCTCTCTGACTTTATAACCACAGCAGCTCTGTTACTGAACCCCATAGTCCAGACTCTGTAGTGAACAGGCATCTGAACTTTCTAGCTTTGACGATGGAAGCAGCACCATTTGCTTGTTCTTCTTGTCCTTCTTCTTCAGCTTCGTTTTTACCTTCATTCCCTGTAACAGCTCGATCTTTATCTTCCTCTTCATCTCTCTTATTTCGTCGCAATAATTTCCGCAGAAATTGTAATTACTATGCCGCCAAATTCAAATCTCCTAGAAACTTATCGGTCAGAGCCTCTGGAGACTCTGGTACTATCTCTCTCTTACTCGCGCGCGCTCTCTCTCTCATTATGTCTATGTTTTGTGATAATTATTTGTTTTGCTATTTGGTACTTATTTTCTTTTTTCAGTCGTGACTTTGCTTGATTATGGTGCTGGAAATGTTCGTAGCGTGAGGAATGCGATTCGCTATCTGGGCTTTGACATCAAAGATGTAAACTTTTTTCACCTTTTCCTTCAATTCACACCACTTCTCGTTAATTATTACTTTTCTATTGGTTTGTAACTGTGATTCTTGCGGAATTTTATGATTAGCCATGAATTCTTTAACATATAGTAAACCAATAAATCTGGTTTACCGAGAATGGACGTACACAAATCTAAAATGGATGCATATGTTGTAATTCTGTTATAAATTTCAAATGTAGGTACAAACTCCAGAGGACATTTTAAAGGCAGATCGGCTTATTTTTCCGGGTGTTGGAGCATTTGCCGCGGCCATGGATGTTCTGAACAAAAGAGGGTATGTGTTTTTCTATCACTTATTATGGACTGTTTGTCGTGTTCAATTTCTTCCCGTTGCACTGAAGTGGGTTAGTGGCATATACGAGTAGCGGTGGTAATGACTCAAATGTGGGAATTATACTCCTTTTGGGTGTATATTCTGAAAAGTGCCTCAAACTTTCAATTGATCCTTTTTTGGTAAGTGACTACCACAGTAGCTTTACAGAATTCTGCAACGATACCAGTATTTTTGGAACAATTCCCTTGAATAGAAATATAAGGTTGGAGCTAAGTTGTTTTCTTGGGCAATACATAGGGTACGTGTAGTGATACATGCAAGATTGCTTTTGTATTTTGTAATAATGATTAAGTTATGCAAATTGATTTCAGCTCAGTGCTTTTCGTGTTTTGATGTCTTGCAGGATGGCTGAAGCACTATGTACCTATATTGAGAAGGATCGCCCATTTTTGGGCATTTGTCTTGGACTTCAGTTACTTTTTGAGTCCAGTGAGGAGAATGGACCTGGTAATTCATATCTGTAATCATATCAAAGTTTTCTCTTTTTTAGGAGTCGCTTGAACATATATCTAATTTAGAAGCCTATGGAAAAGTGAGGGAAATTACTCATTATGTAATTTATCTATGTTTATTTTTTTCTCACGATAATTATTTCTGGATCATTTTGCATAGGCAGCATCTACAATGTGCAGCGTAGTGGACTTATTATAACAATGATGGTGCCGATGATGTTGATTATGGTGATGGCTTAATATACTCAGTTGTGATGAAAATAAGTAGTAAAAAATGAATAATCTTCTACGACTTACCCAGAGCAAGAAAAAAAACTTCAGATAGTGGGAGCTGTGTGAAGATTTGGAGATGTTGGAATCAGTAAAATAGAGAGGCAAAAACATTATTATTGCTAATATGGGGATAGATTCTCTCTGAATTGAACAGAGTGCATTCTAACTTTCTACGTTTCGTAACTAAAAATAGTCTATACTTCCATCATCCTTTCTTTTAGCATCAATTAACAGCTTTACATCTGCACAGTAAATGGCCTTGGCTTAATACCGGGTGTCGTTGGGCGTTTTGACTCATCCAATGGTTACAGAGTACCCCATATTGGCTGGAATGCTTTGCAGATCAAAACAGACTCTGAAATCTTGGATGATATTGGAAACCACCATGTCTACTTTGTTCATTCTTACCGTGCCATGCCAGTATGTGCTTTATTCTTCTCCTTTTATTGTAGACGGTGCATAATTAACCACAAATACCTTGATTTCCATGTAATTTGAAAAGTGAACTTTTATTTCCCAGTCAGATGTTAACAAAGAGTGGGTATCATCTACCTGCAACTATGGCGTCGATTTTATAGCATCTGTTAGAAGAGGAAATGTGCATGCAGTTCAGTTCCACCCGGAAAAGAGTGGAGGCAAGATATCTTTTACTCTCACCCGTTCTAACTTGTTTTTGTCTCTTTTTTTTCTGGTCTTTACGTGCCTGTTCAATTTGTACAGATTGTAATCTTGCCCATCTTGGCATTTAGGATATTGCTGAAATCTTCCATCTTTTTCTTTAGGAGCAACTTATTTAAGAGGGGGAGAAGTTTGGGGAGCCTTTTTCATGATGTTTTACTTGGGACTTCTTCCTGGAAATGCACTTTGAAAGATATGGGGGGAGATAAGACCTCAAGGCTTCACCTCTTTAAAAAAAAAAAAAAAAAAACAGAGAGAGAGAGTTGTATTTGCATAAGAAATTAGTTTCATTTCCTAAGCGTTAAAAAACAACTTTCTTTCCCACATTGTTTCCAAGATCCGATCCAAGTGTAAAATGTCTTCCCTGGGTTTAGATAGTGAATTCTCCCAGATATGCTCCACTATATGATTACCAAATAGTTTTGGGTGCAAATCTCATATCCTTATATGGATTAAAAGATGGTTTTGATGAGTGATAAATGTATTGATCTTTCCATTGACATCGGTAATACTTGAAATAAATTTTTCAGATGTTGGTCTTTCGATATTGAGAAGATTCTTGTATCCTAAGTCAACCATAATGACGGTAGCCTTCGTACTTTTGATGTTTATGCATCTCATTTGTTTCTCAACCTCTCGGTTAAACTATTTAACATCCTCAAATGTTGATGTGAAGACAGAAGCCTACTGAAGGGAAAGCTTCAAAACTTGCAAAAAGGGTAATAGTAGTTGAACCTAAACCTTTTCCTTTTCGGGCTATGCTATCACATTATAATTTTGATATTTTGACAAAAGGGTCCATGCTTAATTATGTCTAGGTAATTGCCTGCCTTGATGTGAGGACAAATGATGAAGGAGATCTTGTTGTAACCAAAGGGGACCAATATGACGTGAGAGAGCATACAAAAGAGAATGAGGTATTGGGATTTTTTTTATATATGATTGGTGGTTATGGACACCGGCACTCAATGAGTCATTATCAAAGTGAAGAGAAGTAATTCAACCATTACTGAAGCTGCCTCTTCCTCCCTCTTAAATCAGTTGTGTTTTGCTATAATGTAATCACAATGTTCTAAACTTTTGTCTTATCCCAAAAAAAAAAAAAAAAAAATCCTGAACTTCTATAGGTGAGAAACCTTGGCAAACCAGTTGAGCTTGCTGGACAGTATTACAAAGATGGGGCTGATGAGGTAGGATTTGAACAGAATCGAGTGCTTATTCTTTGTTCTGTTCAGCATAGATTCTAAATCAAGTGTCAAAATTAAACGGCAGGTTACTTTTTTGAACATTACCGGTTTCAGAGACTTCCCTCTAGGCGATTTGCCAATGCTGCAGGTCTGTCACTGTCCAACATTAATCTTTTGATGTGAACCTATAAAAAGTAATTTTGTCTTTACTACAAACCCTACATGTTGATTCTGTTTTCTTGCTATTGTAGGTATTGAGATACACTTCAGAAAATGTTTTTGTACCGTTGACTGTTGGTGGTGGCATTAGAGATTTCACAGATGCAAATGGCAGGTACTTAGTGTTATGATTATATATTTCACTTTCCATAAGATTCTTTGGAAATGATCTTAATATGTAGTTGTAAATAATTATTATTTGACCATTCACAGTGTAGTGAAGTCTTGAATTACAACGAATTCTTTTTCTTTTGAAGGCACTATACTAGTTTGGAAGTTGCTTCAGAATATTTCAGATCTGGGGCTGATAAAATTTCCATTGGAAGTGATGCCGTATATGCCGCAGAAGAATATCTAAGAACTGGAGTATGCCTCCCATTATTTAATTCCTTAACAGATATATGCATGCCTATGCATATGGCTGTGCATGTGTATCCCTTCTAATAATTTTGGACCCTTTTATTTCAGGTAAAGACTGGAAAGAGTAGCTTAGAGCAGATATCTAGGGTTTATGGAAATCAGGTACTTATGTCTCCATTGTTGATGCATGCATGTCCATACCTCTCTTCCATGTATGTACATTTTCTGAGGCTAATCTGCACAAGTCAGACAAAAAATATCCTCAGCAGACTAATTCCACATTTAATCAATCTGATGATTTTTCTGCATTTCTTTGTATGTATTCTTTAAGATGATCTATAAAGGTAACATGGAAAGGGAAGAGAAATGAAAATTTTTTGATTGGGGTTGCTTTTATAGTCAGCTATTATTTATTCACTTTTCAGGCAGTAGTTGTAAGTATTGATCCTCGTAGGGTGTACCTCAAGAATCCCAATGATGTGGAGTTCAAGGCTGTAAGGTTGACAAAGTCAGGTAAAAGGAAATGAATTAAGATTTTTTTTAAAGTTTTTTTGTTCTCAGTTTGCTATATAAATTCAAAATTTCACTGCATGCTCAGAAAATCTGATATGGGTTTGTACATCCTAGTGCTAGATTGGATCCCCTTGTCTGGAATGGTGTTGGTACAAAATTTTGCAAGTCTTCCTAGGAAACTGCTAGTCAACATTATTATTATTTTTTATAAGTAACTGCTAGTCAACATTATTGGTGTACCTAGTAGATTCTTTATCAAATTGCGTGGTTAAAATGATTAGTTTTCACTGGGGAAAAAGGAAACTTGGTATTCTTAACACTTTCTCTGCACCCCATGGTGTGGTGGGATTGTTAGTTTCCATTTCTGGTGGAAGCTATGTCCATGCTTTAGAGTGAGCTGGTCCAAATGGAGAAGAAATCCTTCTTTTTTCATAATTTGCCAAGGTTGTTTATAACCATCTTTCTTATGTTGGTTTAGGTCCAAATGGAGAAGAGTATGCCTGGTATCAGTGTACGGTAAGCCTACTTTTCTTTCTGCATGAGTGCACTCTTTGGTGAGACATTTCAACCCTGAAATGTGTTAATGAACTAGCTATCAGGCATGATTTTTGCTTCATTCCAATTGGCCTCAATCTATCAGGCTATCACTATGCCATAACACCAGCACTACTAAGTGTCTTCATTGGTGATGGTACAGTGGCATTTGTAGTTTGTGAATACTGCGTGTTTATGTCATTGTACATGGCAATTATAAATTTTTGCCGGGCTGCTTCCATCTTTATAGATTTTTTTTTTTAAATCTAGTAAACAACTTTAGTTGTTTGTTAATAAGGTGAATGGTGGGCGAGAAGGTCGACCGATTGGAGCTTATGAACTTGCCAAAGCAGTTGAAGAGCTGGGAGCTGGAGAAATACTACTAAACTGCATTGATTGTGATGGTGAATCTAACTCTTGTTCATTTATAAAATCCCCCCATTATTATGATTTCGAGTATCAAATCACCATTTGAGTGCCTTTTTCCTTCATTGATATTTACAATATATATTTATGTGTTATGCCGATCCCATTTTTAAAAAACAGATTGTAGTTTTGCAAAGATTTCAAAATGGAAGTTTCTTGGAGGTTTGGAGAAATGTTTTAAGATTTTATGTTCATTCTGTAAGTTTTATTCAAAACTATTTCTCTAATACCCCTGATCCTTTCATAGAAAATTTTGAACGGTTCTAATACCATGAACATCCTTTAATATACATGTGGTTGTTGATATCTTTAGAGTGATTTGATCAATGTATCAGATGGAAGTTCTATTAGCAACATTCATAATTGTGATTGGTTCAGTCGTAAATTACTTTTCCCCGTTTCATGGTTAAGTTTCCTCCTTTTCAGGTCAAGGGAAAGGTTTTGATATAGATCTAATAAAGTTGATCTCAGACGCTGTGAACATCCCTGTGATTGCAAGTAGTGGCGCTGGTGCAACTGATCACTTCTCAGAGGTGTTCATGAAAACAAGTGCATCTGCTGCCCTTGCTGCAGGCATCTTCCATAGGAAGGAGGTACAACTGTACAAATGTTTCTTTTGACTTTATTTATAACAACTATACAAAAGGCATCTTCCTCCTTTTACCTGCAATAATGGTTCATATTATCTGATATATATATATATATATATATATATATATGGGGGTTGCTGCAGGTGCCTCTTCAGTCTGTTAAAGAGCATTTGTCGAAGGAAGGCATAGAGGTCAGAATCTAATCCAATCTTTGAGAAGAGTTGAGTAGTCTGTAGGGGACTTTGAGGCTATAATTGGAAATGTGTTGTATTCCTCCTTGATTATTAAGCTATCGCGGACCAATCAATGCAGTAGTTTGAAGATTTTTGCTTCTGTAATCTTCAGTATGATTTAAAAATGTTAGTTGCAGATTTCAAAAGATAAAAATAAAAAATATTAGTTGCCAAGTTCCTTTTATTACACGATTCACTTTTGTCACTTCCCTTCTCTATACGGCTGGGGAACTTTGCAAGAAGGAAAAGCATGATTTGTAATTGAAAACCTTGTGGAAAAGACAAGTTGCAAGCCTATACAAAAAGGGTTGTTCATGAAAAACTCGAGCTTAACTTATATAAGTTTGGTTCATTTAATAAATGAAAGTTTGAACCAAAAGTTTAGGATCGTTTATTAAACATATCAAACTCCTATAAGTTCTACCCGTTAATTTCGTAATTATTTTTTCTTATAGTATTATATATAATTTTTTTAATAAGTATTTAGAATATAAGAAGGAATGATTTTCTAATGAGGCTAATTTTTTTAATAAGTATTTAGATTATATGAGGGAATGATTCTCTAATGAGTCTTAAATCATTTTCTAACGACAAGTTGTTTTATTAGGCCCGTGTAAAACGTGCCAATCCACAAGTATTAGTCTCGTTTAGATTAAGAATGTGTTTTATATTATCTCATTATTACAACTTTTTTAGATTTTTATATAAAATATAATAAATAATTCAATTTTTTTAAATCTTAAAATAATAATAATATTCTAACAATATTTTTTTTAACTTTTAACTTTTATCTAAAATCATCTCATCTCAATCCAAATTAGAATTTATATATGACTCAAAATACCATGCATTCATAATTTCTCGACCACCTAACGCCTCTGTTTCGCCAGCTTATTACCAAAATATAAATATTGGTTTTCTATTCCTTTTGGTTTTATTATTCTTTGCTTTATTTGGGAACTTATGGGCTGGTTTAGATTTAGAAATAAGATGAAAAAGATAGTTTTAAATAAAATATGATAGTTAAAAAAATATTGTTAAAATATTATTTTTTAATATTATTATTAATTTGGAATTTAAAAAAATTGAATTAAAATTTGAAAAAATTAAATTATTTATTATATTTTATATAAAAATTTAAAAAATTTGAAATAACATAAAATACTTTTTGAATCCAAACGGGCCTTCAGAAGTAGGTTTGGATCAAGAGCCGGCTTCCAAACAATACTGCCAGGACATAAAAAAAAAAAAAAAAAAATGAGCTTCGGTTCTACCGAAAACATCCACATATTTCAAAGCCAAAAGAACATTGATGAGTTTCGTACATTTATTTTGGGATGATTCCATAAAATATGATTCTTATACTAGTTCCGTACAAGTTTTTTTTGGCCAGAACTTAGTATCCCTGTTCAACACAAACATAACAGAAAAATCTCATTTCCAATTTAAGTATATAAAGCCGCATATGTAGAACCCACTATTGGGGTCAAGCTAACCAATGAGACCTACAAAACTTGAATATGGGGAAATTTACTTTTGTTTTTATATAAATTCAAATTGTATCCAATTCAAGGTATACCCGAAAACAATGATCATATACCAGGCTGCAGTTAGGTGCTCATACGTCAAGAAGCAGCCTGCGAGGATCCTCTACAACATCTTTGATACGACGCAAGAAGAAAACTGCCTCTCTTCCATCAATCAACCTATGATCGTAGGTTAGAGCTATGTACATCATTGGCCTTGGGACTATGTTGCCTCCAACAACCATGGGACGGGTCACTATCGAGTGCATACCCAATATTGCCGACTGCAAATGAAAGGTTCATAATTGTGAAACTCTCTTTTTGACCACATAAAAAAGTAGCTGACTAGAAAGAAGGCAGATACAAAGGAAAGGCATGTACACACTACGAACGCCCAATAGACACAGGAGGAAAAGCTAATTATAATAAATTAAAAATCATCAAACTTCTTGTTATTAATCGCACATACCTGAGGGGGATTGATGATGGGGGTACTCAAAAGGCTTCCATAAACACCACCATTAGATATTGTAAATGAACCTCCGGCCATCTCATCAATAGATAGAGATCCATCATTTGCCTTCTTCGCTAGTGTGTTGATCTCCTTCTCGATCTCAGCAAAGTTCATTTTATCAGCATTGCGGATAACTGGCACAACAAGGCCCTAGAACGAGAAAATTTGAATATACTTAAGTAGCAATTAACATATACAAGGTTTATGATTGGAGACGGTGACATTCCTACTAAGTAAGAAGCTCCCTATGGTGCTTTCAATCTATTCATGTATTCATAGTATACATTCCGGGTGAATAAGTATTCATGCCAGAGAGGATTTTATGAAAAAACTGGGGATGTTTGGATTCAAAGACACTCTTAACGCATCTCATCTCATCATTACAACTTTTCCAAACTTTCAAACAAAATATAATAAACAATTCAATTTTTTCAAATTTCAAAACAAAAATTATATTCTAACAATATTTTATTCAACTTTCTGATCTCATCTCAACTCACTATCCAAACCTCCCCTTATCTCAGCTACGGCCCTATGATCTAACATAGCTTATGGATCACCATTTTATAATTTCACTTATTCAAACAAGGCAGCACAGCTATATGCAAAAAAGATTCAAGAAAGAATTAAAATCATATTATCTAATAACTAATTGAAAATTTACTTAAGGACAAAAAGAAAAGTATAGAAACGAAGGTGACCATTATATATTCAATAGCCAATATAACATAGAAATGATGACAAACCTTTGGTGTACCAACGGCTATACTAATATCTATGTAATCTCTATATATGATATCATCCCCATCAATGACGGCATTTATAATAGGCTGATTTTGGAGCCCACTGACAGCAGCCTGAAATATGAGGAGAAAAAGAATAAAATAAATTTAAGTAGTTTTTTTGGTAAGTAAAAGATGTTTAAAATCCACACATGTATAAAAAGTTTCATACTTTTTTTTTTTTTATAAGTAATCAATAATATATTAATAGAGATAGGCAAAGTCCAAGTATACAAGATGGTATACAAGAGATAGGACTTATCTAGGTTGAAGTAAGGGAAACTAAAAAGTCATGAAAATTCAGGCCATTAAAATCTAAAGCAATGGCCCATAGAAATAAAGTACTGAAAAATAGAGTTCTAAGTTCCTCCGAAGACCGCTCCTTGTCTTCGAAGTTTCATACCTTCACAAATCCCGACATAAATCCCAACTTGACTCCATGCTTTTCAACAAAAGCTTCTTTGTAATCAGATCGGAGCTTCATCAAATTTGTCCTACAAGAAGCAGCAATCAGTTAGCTGAAGGAGTAGAGCAGGAGTGCACAAAACCCGTGACACGTAAATATAAAAGTAGTCCATTAATACTTTAAATATTTAGTTATTTTCTTTCTCTCTTATTGTTATAGTTGTCAGTAATTTGATTGAAAACAGGGGATTAATCATCAACTAAAAGAGAAACTTTCTGTGTTACAAGCCAATAAATAGTTGGGAACTAAGTTCTCTGAGCACCAGGTTTCAAACCCAGATTAGCATGCTAAAAACCAACCCAAAATCCATTCGTTTATTCATGTTATTTAGTAGCTTGAATGAGCTGCAAACTCCAACACTGTTAATTTAAAATAATTGCACATGTACAGATAAAATATAGGCATAATTAACTTATCTAATAATCTCACTGAATTAAGCCTACTTTTTCCGTTATTTATATCAATGCAAACAGAGAAAATAAGATTCAATCCCAATCAGTTCAATTCCAGGTTGAGCATAGTCAGACCAACTCAATAAATAAATGGCCCTACTACCAGCAAAGCCTAAAATCAGGGGAAACTCACATATGCTTTCAGTACACATCACAATTCAATTGTACTTACATATCAACCTCATTGAATGTTGTCAACATTGCAAATGTGTTTTGAGAATCTTTCAGTCGTGTAGCAACCCGTTTTCGGAGTCTCGTCATGGGAACCTGCAATTGGGCAGGTTCTATACAATTTAGGAAGACACACTTCTTTCTTTACATCAAATATTATACACAATAAGAAAACATTCCAAGAACAGCATTTTTGGTACTGTGAAAAGGAAAATACTTACTCTTCTTTCCCTTTCTTTAGGGGGCAGCTGAGGTTCTGTAGCTGCATGTTTGGGAGGTGGTGAGGAAGATGATTTTGGCTTTTCAGTAACAGGAGCAGTTTCCAATTTCTGCTTTTGCTTCTCAATCTTTTCAGTAGGGGGAGACAGTGAAGAAGCAGCTTTCTCTGATGTCTTCTCAGATGGAGCGACCTGAGCTACACCTTCAGCAGACTTTGAAATCACAGCAATCTTTGTACCAGGTTCCATGGTATCCCCTTCCTTGGCTACAAACTGCCAACATTTAAATTAAATTCAGAAGCCAAGACAAGCATTCAAATTGTATCTGTTTCTGAGAAGCAAAGAAATAGCAGTCATGCACTCACTTGTAAAAGTAGCTAATAAGAAAAATCAAGCCGCTATCATCTAACCTTTTGGATCACACCCGCTTCAGGACTAGCAACATCAATTGTCACCTGATGGAAGATTTAAGAGATTCAAGTATCAAAATCATATCCCTGATTACCGTTCCATGGGAAGAAAATAACAATTTGTGACTGTAGAAAGATTCAAACACAGTTAAACATTTCATCCCATGAGCACCTTATCTGTTTCAATTTGAGCAATCGGTTCATCTACTTCTACCTTGTCACCAGGATCTGCTCTCAAAATACAAGTAGAACATACAATTAATTGCTAAACTCACAAAGAATGAAAATGAATATTTTAGTAAATGAAAGAATTGGGAAGCTAATACTTGGACAACATACTCTTCAAAAACTTTGCCAGAGTCCCATCAGTGATGGATTCACCCATGAAAGGGACGACAGCATCAATCAAATCCCCTTAATCACACAAAAATATGAGAAGTTATCATATATAACAACAATAAAAGACATACAAGCAACGGAAGTTTAGAAACTCTCCAAGATTGACACTCTCAAGTGGTGCAGTGTAAATATCAGGATTCTACACTCTCCAAGGCAAGGACCATAATTTTATTTTTGGCACTAGTTGTTCAGTTGTTCCATCAAATATTTTTTGGTCTTGACTCAATAGGTTTCGACAATCGGTCATGCATACAAGCTTCCTGACAAAGACTGGCCATTCAATATCAAACTTCTAGATGAAAGAAAAAAATGCAAGGAGTACTTGGGCTATGCCTATCCTTATTAATACTACCGTTTACTTATAAAAAAAAAAAATTGCAAGGACGAGACATCACCTAGCACAATAATCCAATTGGCCAATTTCTCATTAAGAAATGATTTTATTTAACAACATTTATAGGTGATGTACTGCTTCTCCAAATAACAAAGTCTACCTCCTAATTTTGGCAACAATAAAATTATTCCAAAAGGAGGCAAGGTACATATCAATCCTTCAACAATAGCAGATGTAAAGAACACTATAATATGAACCAATCAAGAAAATCTCCAGGAGAAACGTGTCAATATCACACCATTGTCTGAAGAGAATGGCCTACTCCAAATTTGCATTGTAGCTTCTCGCTGAATCCCAGCAACAACTTCCCTGTACCCCACAAAAGTTCAAAGAAAAAAAATCCTTATAGGAAGAAACCAAGAGTAGCAGTTCAGCTTGCAGAAAAATTATTTATTTGAGTCCTCCTTTAACAATAGAAACTTTAAGAATTCTGTTCACATATGATTATAATCAGGAAACAAATCCTGTCCACCCTCATTGGGTCATGGAATCTCAAAAACCAGTCAGGAGTGTATTGGAAATTTTTAATCAAGGCAAGTCTCCAAAGAAGTTTATTCTGGGCAACACATATTAGCGGCTGCATTATTTATTACCTTCCACACACAACTTCTTACACTACAGATTATGCAAGTGTGTACAAACATAGTTTTTTTTAACTTTTACTACGGCCCCAAGCCCATCACATTACCGTTCACTTTATTAATCCTCAGAACACAACTAGGGGCTGGCTCAAGTGGTAAAGGCAGTGTTTTGAATTTCGTACCGTACCGGCCGGTACGGCCGATATTTTTCGTACCGGCCGGTACAGGTACTATACCCATTTCGTACTAGCCCAAATACCGGCCGTACCGGCCTCAATTTCGGCATGTACCGGCCTATATTTCGGCCTGTGTTTTTTTTTTTTTTTTCATTTTTTCAAACTACAAGCTTATTTTTTAACCCACAATTCAGACTAGACTATTTATAATTTATATATATGTATTTATATATAATTTATTTATATATAGACTATTATTTTGGAATATAATTTTTATATATATTTATATATATAATTTATTTATATATCGACTATCCCGAAACGCTATTCCAAAACGTTATCCCGAAACGGTACCGGTACCGAAATATTTTGTTCCAGTGCCTTGACCGGTACGGCGTCCGGTACGGTATTCAAAACATTGGGTAAAGGCCTTGAGCTTGGTGGTATGCTCCCCCCAAGTCTAAGGTTCAAATCTTCTTGGGTGCAAACAATCTCTAGGGGCCATCGGACTAAGGGATTTTTCCCTTGAATTACCCGAGTTGCACTTGCGGGAAACTCCACCCCTAAGATTAGTCAGGACATAGTTTCCGGACACCCAGTGCCAACAAAAAAAATTAATCCTAATGACACAACTTAAATTAGTGAAGTGATAGAATGGAGTCACTAACCTTGTTGGCCTTAAACTAACGGCACAACCTGTAATGACAACAAATTGTTAAAGGCACTAATCAAAGAAAATGAGGTGATGAAATGACATAAAAAACACAAAAGATTACTTGATAAAATGAGGTGACAAAAATCCCGGACATGCCCAATTCCTCTTGGCTGAAGCAAAATCTGCTCGAACAATCGAAAAATAGTTCTTGGGATCTCTCTAGGAAAATAATTGGAAAGATAACACCATAATTATCAATACTAATTTGCAGGAAGGAAAAATATAATAGCTAAATATCTAATAAATCAATCATGGCTGAAATATAATAAAATAAACCTCAGAAATCAAACATCGCCCATGCCAAAACAACATATCACTAGCACATGTTGCCATGAATTTCAATTTCTTCACAAACGAAACATATCGCTGTTTTTAGTTTCTATGGATTGAACTACAGACACCATGAACGATTAGAGTTGATAATAAAATTTAAGAGAAATAGCAGCTGCAAAGAGATAAGTACCTTTTTCTCCACAATGGAAGAAAATTTAGAAGTAAACTCCACAAACCGACCCACCCGCAATGACTGCCCCAAAAACTGAAACACGGAAGCACATTGGATTTGAAAAATGAGTCAAACTCTACGCAATGACCCGAACTATAAAAGGAAAAACCATAACAAGGAGTTATGAATTAAGAAATGACAGCAACATTGACGGCTGTTACCGAAGCAGATGAGCCACCGCAAGAGACTCTTCGACTTATCGCACCCAACATCATTTGCATTGATCTCTGTTTTCAGAGTAAACGAGTTTATCAACATCGATGAAAATATAAACACAAGCTCATAAGAAATGAACATGTGCCTATCTATAAGTATATGTGAATATATAAATGACTTCTATTTATTTATTTTTTAAATAATGTAAAGGATTATTGTCGTACTGTTTAGTTGCCGAGGAAACGTAGGAACATGAAATAAATCGAAAGTTAGAATCTGAAATCTTCCAATTTATGAAAAGAAAAGCCTTCTCAATCGAAACCGCGCATATGAACTGTCCGGTTTAGCTGAGGTATAACTTTTTCCACTTAAAAGAAACGAAAAAATAAATAAATTTTTTAATTTTTCCTCAGTTTCTTATTGGTAACCAAACAGGGGAATAAGAGAATAAAAACCATAGCAGTATTGCATAAAACAATGCCAGAGAGAATGAGTGATTCTATAGGCTCGACCTGATTGAAAAATACCGAGATTTCTTCGGATGCAGTGGATCAAAGATAGGGTTTCCACACGCACAGAGAGTCAGCCGCGAAGCTGTACTGCAGTTCAAGCACGTCTGCCCATTCCGCGTATCCTTTATTTTTCTCTTTTAGCTTTCGTTTGGAAGCTTACCAGTTACCATCCTAATAATATATTTAATTTTTAATAAATTAAGATTATAATATATTATAAGAATATTATTATTCCACAAAAATGCCATCCATTTAAAATAAGATTGAAAGAAACCGTTGTGCATTTTTTATAAACAAAAAAGTGATGACAACAAATTGTGTTATTATAAATAAAATAGTTTTTTAATCT
Source organism: Juglans microcarpa x Juglans regia (assembly GCF_004785595.1). Taxonomy (NCBI): domain Eukaryota; kingdom Viridiplantae; phylum Streptophyta; class Magnoliopsida; order Fagales; family Juglandaceae; genus Juglans; species Juglans microcarpa x Juglans regia. The sequence goes on along the minus strand of NC_054604.1, from coordinate 36,815,105 downwards.
TTTGAAATTATAATAGGGAGTGATGAAAAAATATTATAATAATAATAATAATAATATTTTTTTTATTCAAGAGTAATATTAATAGATTTAGGATTGTAGTTTTGTTATTTCAATTCCCTATATTTCACAAAAGAGAAGCCTTAACAAATAAAAATAAGTGTATTTGTAACGAAATTATTTTCATCAATCACTACTCACCATCCCACATTCTTACTCCTACACTCTATAAAAAAATTATAAGTATGAAGTGTGAGAATTAATAATGACTGATGCATAGCATTCCTCGTTTGAAACATCACCAGTATTATATCTAGACAACATTATTGATGTGGTAGGCACGTGTCAATAAAACAGATTTAAAATTCAAGGATTGAGCTAGAACATAGTACACATATATCACATTATTGATACCACCTGAGTGTTACATTGATAATGTCACAATTAATATTAATGTACGTGCCCCATACAAATTTTGATGAGAGATGATAGCTTACAATCCAACTACAATTTATCATAAAATAATAATTTTTTTATTAATTTCAAACACATCAAAGCAAAATTAAAATTAAAATAAATATTTTTAAAAAGTATATTATTTTATTAGAAAGTTGTAGAAAAATTGTAAAGGATAGTTATTTTTATCATTTTCCAACTTTGATAACCAGCCTTCAAATAGGTTTACAGATCATAAACTATCACAAGCAAAACTCGGCAATAAACAAAGAGTCATGCTACTACCTCCCATAATTAATATCATCCACTTTATCCCTTTGAATGTAGTGTTATGTGGTTTATTACAAAAATTTAAAAATTTAAAACTCAAACGTAAGAAGTCTGAGGAAATTTTAGCATTTTTAGGAGATATGATAAGGAATGATATGAGATGATAATTTTATGAATAATAGGGAAATAATTTAAATTAAATATTTATTGGGTTTTAAAAAATAAGAAATAACAAGTTGAATAAAAAATATTATAAAATTAAAATATTATTATAATATAATTTTGTATCGAGATTTTAAAATTTTGAATTTTTTTTTTTAATTTGAGAAAGTTATAGTGATTAATTTGAAGGTGTTTATATTTGAATGATATTTAGGAAGTAAATGATATGTGATGAGATAAGATGAGATAAAATATAAATTATTTTAAAATTATATCTAGCACTCCTATTGGAATAGTCAAAGCCAAACCCAAGTTTTTAAATTTTAAATTTTATCATATTTTCAATTATCATTTAATGCTAATAAGCACAAACGTCTAATTAAACTCATCTAAAATTATATATAAATATCTTAATTACAAATCAAAATTTATTTATTTTCCATCTAACTATATGTTTTTGAACTAGGAAGTATTTGAAAAATAACAAGCTATTCGATACACACACATTATGGCCTTAAAAACTGCCCTGACAACAACAACCACATAACTAAAGGGATCCCAGTCTCAAGATAGATTCCCTGCCGACGAGATTTGGGTTGGTGGTGCGGTGGCGGAGCTCCTTGGTCGAACAAGAGTCATGAGGAAGAAAGTTTCTCCTTTTTTGAGAAAGAAATTAACGGAATGATATTTGAAATGGGAAACATTGAGAGAGGAGAGACGTCGAGAGAAAGAGAGAATGTGTCAAAATTAATAATAAAAAAATATTTGATTCATCTACATCATAATTCAAATTTGACTTTTGTTTTAGATATAGTGTGACAAAAATTAACTTTCAAATGACTTGCCTAATCCAATGTGGTTTGAATTTTATCCAAATAGCTCTCAAAATCTAATTTTTTGATACTTGGTTAATCTATTGAGCCGGCCCATTTTCATATTTTGTGTTTTTAGAAGCCATTTTGTTTTGAACATATGTTTTTTTTTTTTTTTTATAAATTTTTTTAAGAGAAGTGCTACAAGTACAAAAATATTGTAAAAAAAAAAAATCAACAGACTAGCGTGACTTCATGTGATTTATTAGATCTACTTTATAATAAAAGTAACTTCACGATCTATCAAACTATATCATGTCACGTCAGTTTGGGAGATTATTTTCATATAATTATTTTGTAATTAAAGTATTTCTTTTTTTTTAACAAGCCACATAACAAATATATTAAAGACAAAATGAGTGATATAAATTAGAGCTTTATTATTTATTATTTTCACATACTACATACTATACTTATTTTTATTTTTAATTTATTTTTGGTTTGTTTTATTTTTTTTAAACTAATTGAATTTTTTTACTCATTATTTATATATAATAAATTTGGTAAGAAAAAAAAAATATGTAGTGTATAGTATAGAGACGATAATAAATAAAATTTTTCGATAAATTAATAGCACATTAGCATTTCTCTTTGACAAATCTTCAGCTCACTTCTTAACGCAAATGTTCAAACTTCAAAGTGTGGCGCCGTGGATGACCTATATAAATTGATCCCTGGCCCAAATACCTATATAAAAGTCGAAACTGTATTTCAAAAAGCGGAAAAAAGGTCGAAACTAAGCTCCCATTCTGAAACACCGACAGAAGGATTTGAGCGCCAAAGATGGAGGAAATGGACGAAACCGAAGCGGTACCTCAGGTCGAGTTCCGCCACTCTCTCCTCTCATCCGTTGCGTTTCTTGCTTTCGGTTTGGTTGCGAAGAAAACTAAGGAAGATAGAATAAAACAAAGTTTCGAGTCGGTTCCGGGATTTTCTGGTGGTTCTAGTTTTAAAATGCGAACGAACAAACTGAACATGTGGGCTGAGGAAAACAGCTCTATCAGGTTAAATTTGGAGAAGATGCTTTGGTTTTTTCTTGTCCTAATTAAGGAAATGTATACGATTCAGCAATTAGAACTCTTCTGTTTGGTTGCCGAGAAAATCTTAGAGAAGAGGAGGAAATAAAGTTCTCTCTACAATGCATCATGCCGTTCTCGTTTCCGAAATACTGTAAACTGAACCTACTCGACCAAGTCAGCTGTCGGACCGGGCTTAGTTGAGCGAGCTCTATGCATTTTATTTAGTTGTTTTTTATTTATCTTCGTCGAACTGGCGCACATAAAAATTATGGAAAATTATCTGTTTGTGTTTATATCTTCTGATGAAATCTACGTAAAGAAACAGGAAGGAGGAGGAGGAGAAGGAGAAATGTAATTCTACAATGCTATATTCTATGTCAACTTATTTTTTCAAAAACGTATTTACATCAGAATCTAAATTTCCTGTATACATAGACTGAGAGGAAATCGAGTGCTTAACTATATTATAACTTAAATATTACGTATAACACCGACCTAAAAAAAAAAACTATGTCAGGCGGATGTAAATTTATATTAAACATGATGAGGTTTGGGAATCTCCATATTTTATTACTTGCTTTAATGATTGCAGACAAAATAGTGAGAACTTGAATCGGAATTTAACGCTGGTATCTTTATTCTCCTGTGGAGTGTATAATGTAAAGATTCTCAGATCTGTCATGTTAGTATGCAATCTTTCCAACTTATCTGGATTTTTTGGTATAAGTGCAGGTTTACATGGCATGCATTCAACACGGCCATCGGTGAGCTTCCTCTTACCATGCTCATCCTCTGTTCCCCGATCACTACATAGATTTGTTGCCACAACAACAGAAATAAAAACTGGTGTCTAATTAAAGCTCATTTAAATAATTGGTTGATCAGGTTAATGTCAAGACTTGCATAGTATAGTCGTATAGAAAAAATGGCAATAACCATGCCTTATACTTTCTGGCGTGCGGTTTAGAAAAATGCAGTTTGAGTCTGGTTTTTGCTTTTGATACTTCTCACAACTCACAAGTGTTTTTCATATGAGGTTTTTGAGATTGTTTAACCAAGTCTGGATTTGGATAAGTGTTCAAACTGAATCAGGGTCAAAGTCTGATGGAAATATTTAGACCTCCTTTTATTTTGAAACTCAGATTAGAGAGAAAATAACTCTTGCTCATATGACGCCTTCTTTCCTTGCATTAAAATGAAAATATGTTAGAAATCGTTATTATTTTCTTCCTTTATCTATTTTGATGAAACTTCGGAAGAAAGAAGCTGGAAAAAAAAAAGAAGAGGGAAATTTTCTAGAAGTATGGGATGTAGCACAGCAAGTATGGAAGAAGAAAGAGAAAGAAGAGGAGAGAAAAGAAGAAGAAATAGAGAAGGAGAAATAGGGGGGGGGGGGGGGGGGGGGGGGGGGAGAAAAGAAGAACAAAAAACAAGCCACGAGAGTGAAGAGAGATGGAAAAGGAAGTAGATGGAAAACTGCCTCAAAATTTTAAGCCATCAAAAGAAGTATTTAATGCTGTTTACAGAGCAATTAAATATAATTACCTGGGCAATAGATGTGCTGATACTATTGGAGTTTTTATTTCAAATACTCCTAATCAGATGGACTAATGAGGGGAATTAAGATAGACATTAAGAAAGCTTATGAAAAAATGGAATGACCCTTGATCCTGAGAAAAAATAGAATTCCTAGACTCCTAAGATTAATGGACTACAACCCATAGACAACTAAATACATCAAATGGTTCTCTTTTGGAAGCAGAAACTGTAGAACTGACAAAAATAAAAAATGAAGAACCAGATTGAACTAAGGCAATAATGAATGGTAAATGCAGGTAAAAGTCATGATTGTGCTTGATTGATACTTTTATGAAATTGACTAGGATTATAAGTCATAAAAACAGATATTGTCTACAAACAATGACTGCAATTCTTTTGTTCCAGAGTTGGAGTTTCCTTTTATGATCCCAGTATCCGCCAACTTCATGTGCTTGAAGTTTGGGAAGGTAGTAGCACAGAATTTCCCTTGATTGATCTAGGTATGAGTTTCATGGTGCTTTGTTATGAATGGATTCTATTTCTTTTAGTCCTATTGTTTTGGGACCCACCAGTGGGTAGCCCAAGTGGTAAGGGCGAACTTGTGTGCATGAGCCCCATGTCGCAAGTTCGATTCCCCCTAGGATCAAACTGCAATTTAAGTGGGAGGCCATGGCAATGGGTTGCTGTGCTAGTCTCCCCGGAGGTTTAGGTTCCAAACTTCCATGGGTGAGTGTCCTAAGGGCTCTGTTGTGGGGTTCCCCCGTCATAAAAAAGTAAATCTTATCCACCAACTTCATGTGCTTGAAGTTTGGGAAGGTAGTATCATGGAATTTCCCTTGATGGATCTAGGTATGAGTTTCATGTTGCTTTGTTATGAATGGATTCTATTTCTTTTAGTCCTATAGCCCAAGTGGTAAGGGCGAACTTGTGTGCATGAGCCCCATGTCACAAGTTTGATTCCCCCTGGGATCAAACTACAATTTAAGTGGGAGGCCATGGCGATGGGTTGCTGTGCTAGTCTCCCAGGAGGTTTAGGTTCCATGGGTGAGTCCTAAGGGCTCTGCTGTGGGGTATTTCGCCTGTCATAAAAAAAATCTTTTGGTACTATGTTTCTTGACAATTAAATTAAAGAGCTTTGTTTTTGCCTCTTGCCACTCGAATTATTTCTATTCATCCATAAAATCTTTACGTATTTTCTTCGGTTAAATATTTGTAACAATATACTTCATATGCCTTCTTTTGTTCACCTTGGCTGTATCAATGGTTCAGTAAAATATCAAGCAAAGCCACTGATCATTTACACAAGCACTAAAAGTGAAGAATTCTTTTTGTGTGCTTTACAACGTAGTGGTATGCTGCTCATCTCTTTGTTGATTTTATGAACTATGCTTGGGGCCTTGTTTACTCTCTGAAGTGATGCAGATGGAACAACTGAGGCTCCCACTGTGAAGCTTGTGAAAAGTTCAATTTTCAGCTATGAGCAAGCATGGCACAGGTATAAAAGCATCAGCAAAATGTTCACTGTTGTTCTTGTTAATCTCATGTTGGAGATATCAAACTTGGGCTCAATTTAAGGAGACAAATAGAACTTCAGAGCATACGCAGACTAGTCCTTGTTAAATTTATCCAAAGTAAATTGATTAGTATTTTTTTTAGGTTTTGCAGCAGTGCCGTTGCTTATTCTTTTGTAATGCTTAATGTTTCCGATAATAGTAGTTGAAAACTTCATATTGATATGCAACTCATTTAAACGAAAGAATTGGCTAAAAATACTTACCATGTATGTGTATTTGGCTGTGGTGACATTCAGACTTCAACTCTATTAACAAATCTTCTAATTATTGCAAACTTGTACACCTGGTCATAAAACTGGATTTCATACCAAAATTCTTTATTGTATGGAGGAAAATCAAGTCTATGAGGTTTCTATCTGACTATTTTCTGCCATAAAAACCTTCTATATAGGGTCATGTCTTTTGATAATTATTAGGCAATTTAAACTTCATTACATCCTTTTCATTTCATTAGTTGGAATTGAATCAAGATGGTTGACATTGCTTGTATATATTTGGAGAGAGATTCTGACAATGTTCTATGTGATGCTATTATTATTTTGAGGAAGTGGATGCGCTCTCTCTCTCTCTCTCCCCCCCCCTTCTCTCTCTCTCTCTATATATATATATATTCTGCTACTTACTCCCTATTCTTTTTTCTTCGGGATTTTATAGGTTGATATACCTTCGAGTGGCAGGAATGGATGATGGATTAAACATCAAAGAGAGGGTTTGTTATGTATGTCAAAATATACATATACTTTACCATGAGTTCTACTAATTTTTTCTTCTTGATTATATATTCCGATATTCTGAATTTGTATTCTTCATTGCATGGATTCTATTTTTGATCCTTTGAAGTTGCAATAATATGTTTGGACATAATGAATATTGGGTTCTTTGTGCTTCTTGATTTTCTTTCTTTTGTTTCTTTCTCTTTTTCTCACACGGCAGTGCTAGCGACCGCCAAACCCATCTCTGTGAAGCAAACGTCTCACTGGAGCATATAGGTTGTTTTAGTCCTGATTTCTACATTAAACTTCTTTTTGTCCTTTCCAACACAGCTGAGTTCCATGATGGACATGGGAAGTGATGTTCAAGTTCGTGCAAGTGGGGGTCTTCTTGCGATATTGGAGAATGAAAGGATTGTGGATACCCTGGAACAAAAGGAATGTGGCAATGCATCAATCGCAATTGATTCCGTGATAGAAATTTCATTGTATCTATTTGTGTATTATCGTCAATGTGTAAAATTTTTCAGCTTTTTGAACTTATATTCTTCTTCTTCTTCAAAAATTACTTATTTTGGAATGAAACTTGGACTATAATGTACTCCTTTACTAACAAAACTAGAAACAATTTTCTCAAGCTCGATGCAGCAGCTCATGAGGCATTACAGATTTTCCAAATAGACAAACATCCTAGCCATATGGGCATTGGTAGAGCAAAAGAAGGGTAATTGATGAAAAACCCAGTATTTATTTCCTGGCAAAAGATCTCTAATATTTCATTTAATTGCAGGTTCTCCGTGTTTGGCGTGATGAATAAGGTTTGCAGAAGTTCTTTGGATTATAATCTTGTGTTATCTTTGCATATTGAACTGATTCCTTTGTTCTCAATACAGTGCGTAACACCAATGGGTAGACGCCTCTTGAGGTAAATTTGAATAGAGAATCATTTTATGCTACTATGTCAGACATAATTTATAACTCAATGACTTAGACAAATGCTCTCTTATATTAGAAGCTGGTTCCTGAGGCCTATACTAGACATTGAAAATTTAAACAGGCGGCTCAATGCGGTATCCTTACATTGTGCAAACTTTTGAGGCCTATCTATGTCTAGCCAACCTGTATGGATTCAGGAGAGAACCAAGAGAAAATTAATTTGATCTGACAGCAAAGAATATTATTATGATCTCCTAGCAACTTTGCTTGAAGATGATTTGGCTGCAGGTCTGTACCACCTAAGAACTGAAAACAAGCTCTTAAAACTATTGAAGTGTAGATGATTTTCCTAAAGGGTTCTGAACTTTATGCATCTATTAACCAAAACTAAAGCACACTCTCTTTAACGAGTGAAAGATATCTTTCTTTCTTTTCTCTGAAGATCTGATGGCTTCTTTACGTGAAACTCTGAAGTCTGTAAAGGACATTCCCCACATACTCAAGGTACAAATCATGTCTGTTTCCTTTGAAAGAATATTGTATTACTTCCCCTCCAAATAAAGATTTACGGTTCTATTATGTATATACAGTTACATCAGGGTCTGTTGATCGTTAAGCGCAGAACAATCTATGAAACTTTATGTACCATTTGCTCAATTTTTTCTTTTCATACTTGATTATTAAACTTGATCCAATCTTGGAAGATTATCAAATCATTTATTTTCATTACTTTTCTCTGCCGCAAACTTTGAATACTTAGATGCTCGCTTGGCATATATGTCACGGTAATAAAATTTGTTGTTTAACCAACAATGTTTTAATATATGGTTGGCAATAATTATAATTCTGATTGTTCTATCTTTTCAGACAAATTTTTGTTTCATATAACAGTGTCTCAGTTGCCCCTGTATTCCCTTGAATTCTGAATATTTTGAAGCTTTTATTTTTCTTTTTCTTCCCCGAAGAAATTCAACTCCCCAAGCTCTAAATGCACATGCAGCGACTGGATAGCTTTTCTAAAGGTAAGTTTTTGGAATATTGTATTCTCTCACGTTTCATTCCTTTCTTAGTTAACAAAATGTATAAGCTACTCATCTGGAGAGCCTAAGATGTTGGAACTGTATTGTAGTTGCAGGACAGTATCCTTTATTGATGTTTGTACGTGCATAAAATGAAAACACTGAAATTTTCTTATTAAATGACTTCCAGCACGGAAAAAAATAACAATATTATTTGAGAAGTACCCGTCCACTCAACTCAAGATGTGTAGTCATATCTGTCGAGCAGGGAAAAGATTGACATGAGCCACTGAGGCAAGGAATTTCCATGTCATTTGTGCTAAAATACGCAACCCTCTTATGGACAATTAGTCTTCGGAAAAATTTTCATGCTTTTACTTAAAAAGGTAAAAAATTTGCTTTGTTTACTTCGGAACTTTCAAAGAATCCTATTAGACATGCCCGTTATCAAAGGAAAAAAATTTAATTTATAAACTCATTTCTTCCTTGTATGCCATTGTCTAGAGAGTTTTTTTCATACTTCATTTGCTTTACTCAATTGAAAAAAATGGAGAGATCTTGAAGAAAAATCGAAACTGTATTATTTCTTAATGAGTTACTTTGTGTCCCTACATGTAACTTTCAGTTGGTGGTTTGATTCTACACCGAACAAGTGTGTTGTTGAGGATGCAAAGAGCTATTTATTCACATCCTCAGATTGAATGCTACTAATTTTTTACCCTAAAGCAGCACTATATTTGTGGATATATTATATATTCATATGAATTGCTGATAGTTTCTTCTTCTTCTTCTTTTTTTTTTTTTTTTTTTTGGTTTAAGCAGAATGTTCTTTTAATAGAAATTCTAAATTGAACTCTTTGAATAATTCTCTTGTAGAGTGTTTGCTCACTATTGCATGTGAGCAAGATATTTGAAGTGGGGATTTCTGAAAGTCTTAGAGAGCATGTGAAGCATTTCAACTTGGACATTGTTGAGGAGGTAAATAAACTAGTTCATTCAACAGAATTTTATGTTAGTTATTTGTTGAGTGTATTTATGCAGTTTAATGATGATTTCTTTTCTTTTTTGTAATTAGTTTTTGTGTATGTACATGTATAACTTTATTACAGGCTGCTTCATACATTCCAACAGAGCTAGCTTACATCTATGAATTGGTTAGTCTATATCACATCCTCAACATTCTGTTAGGTTTGTTATGCTTACCTGCTACATTCAATAGAGGTGGTGTTGTTTGGCGATGTGTTTTATAGGTAATTGGTGTTCTTGATGTCAATAGAGGTAAAGAAAAGGGTTATGAAACCATCGTGAAAGAGTGTTTTTGTGATGAGGTTAGACATAAATTTCCCATCCCTATCTTCTCCTAGCATTTGCATCTTCAATATTGAATTATTCAATATTAATTTTAAGAAATGAAAAGTAAAAACTCATCAATCTACTCACCCTGTCAAATTAAAATGAAATGTGAAAATCCAAGATAGACCCGAAACATTTAACCAAATTAAGAAAGCAAGTAACCACAATGAACAAAAGCTATAAGTAGTGAAAGCAATAAAAATAAAGATTTGAGACATGAGATTTTTGTTGACAAAAGTGGAAACTTTTGACGAGCTCTTCAAAAAAAAAAAAAAAACCAATGCGAGTTCTTGGGCACCGCTTCAAAATCCCACCATAGAAGAGTTCGTTACAACCAATTCAGAAACTCACAAAAACCGTTTAGACACTAAACTTGGCCGTGCAATCCATGAATGACACTCAATCTCTGCACCTCGATAGTTCTGGAACTTTAGACTCCTATATAGCATCAAACCATGAACAAACTCATCCAACAAAGTGGAAATCCAGCAAGATCTCAATTGAAAGACAAATAATAGAACATATAAGTGAGGACTTGTGTATAAGGAGGGGAAATCTTTTAGCTTAATGATTATATCGTTAGAGCTCAAATTTGGTTTAAAACAGGACTCAGAATCCTCTTGGATTTCTGAATCAGGCACATTCACTTGAGCTAAAGTTGACCATGTATCGCAAAATTTCCCAATAAAGAAACACCAATTTTCAGTCAAGCATTTACCATGGTATACAGCAGCAAAACAACTCCCATCAATTACATAAAATAGAATGATTTAATAAAAAAAATTTCTTGTATGGTTAATTTGATAAAGATTGCTACCTATATAATTTTGCGAAGATGAAGATTCTTGATTTTTTTATCTAGTAAAACTTTCATGCTTCACATCAAATGGTTTTCATTTATCTCTACCTCACAAACATCTGAAATCAGGTTATACCTGTCATGACAAATGATACTATTTTGTTGTCATATAGTTGGATGAGCTGAGGCAAATATACGAGGAACTACCAGAATTTCTGGAGGAGGTGCCTGTTGGCAATATTCTGTACATCTAATGAGAGTAAGAGGAATCCTAATCCACTGGTAAATTTGTTTTACTCAATAGCATTGTTTTGCAGTTGTCTTCATTGGAGCGGGCACAACTTCCTCATCTATGTAAAGACAAGCTTGTTCCTTGTATTGTTTATATACAGCAAATAGGTTAGGCTGCTTTTTGAAGCAACTTCATGCAATCTTTCTTCATGAGTGATACACATTCTATGTATATTTTCCTCTGACAGAATTTTGTTTTATCAGACTTAATAATAAATTTTTAAGTTATTTGATGTTCTCTTTCTCATGTCTCAATAGTCAGCAGATGATGAAGCTGTAGTTTGTGTTGGTCTGTCATCTTAGTTGCGAAACAATGAGACTTTACTTGTGATGGTTATTGTTGCATTACTACATAAAAACTCCTGTTGATCCTTCACAGAAATTTAGGGAAATGTAAGAATGATTGGAGAATAAGTTTTTACAAAACATTGAAATCAACATTGATACTACACTACAGTCCAATGCAGCAGCGCAGAACTAGAATTCTAGAAGAATATGTCAGCCTCTAAGGTCTACTTATTTTCTTTAGAAATGGTATCTATATTAATACAAAAAAACCAACAATGATCCAAAATATTTCTTTTGTGATAATGTAATTTCAAATGGTACTACAACTATACATGCATATATATATATATATATATATATATATACATGTACCAAAATAGAAATTATTCATTGCCCATAATGTTAAATGTAAATTTCACCTTCTCGAGGTCTTTTGCATTCCAAAGCCTAAAAGAAATATGAGCTATTATTTTTTTTTATAAGCGAAATATAAAATCCTTTTGTTGGAAAAAAGCAACATGATTTAGAGTGACTAGTAAAATAATATGTAAGTTTGTGCCATGATGTTTATCTTGGTTCTGAGCTACTTTTTATCTTGCATAATGCCAATTTGAATTTGACAACTGATCGTGATTTATCTATTGGCTCTAAGCTAATTTACCACATCTTAGCCATGCCTACTGATTTTTATGGGTTAATATTTAGGATACTTGATGTGCTTTTTTGAAGAAAACCTTGATGAAGCCACACTGGTGGAACTACAAGATTTTGCGTTTGCTGTAAGTAAATGCTTCATTTAAATAAAGTGAATGCCCTATGTTATTAGTGTGGGTTTTTCTAAAGAAAATACGTAGCTGTCAAACATAGTTCTCTGATGTGGATGGGGAGACAAAAAGATTCTTTTACCGTACCCCAAAGACAAGAGAACTGGATGACCTGCTTGGAGATATCTATCATAAAATCCTAGGTATGCAGCATAAGTTTCTCCCTTTTTGTATTTTCTTTTGGAGATATTCTTAGTTTTAATTGTTTACTAGCATATATATAGGAAAAATCTGGTGTTTAATATTTTGAATCCGTGTAGTTCCATAAACTGTGTACACTACCCCACTCTGTGGCTGCTTATTGATATCTAGAATAGACATTAAGAATAACAACAGAGACTCTGTCTTATTAGTTCTAAGTGTAATGCTTTGATTATAGACTGCACTAAGAAAGATAGAGCGACAGTGGTAGAAAATTAAATGGATTCATGATCTGTTACATCTACCCATCCCCTGATTCTAAATCAACAGACCCCATTACCAAGATATAGCAACTTTTTTTGAAAGAAATAGTCAACGTAATTGTATTGAATACATTTTCTATAAATATTCTCTTACCTAATTCACTGTTGAAGATAAGAAGAAGGTACAAGTTTCTAATGATCTACAATCAGACCACAAGTGTAGTAATGGAGCCGTTGTTTCTAGCTTTAAGTGCAATGATATGACCTATTTTACATTGGTTTAATCTGAATTCATTATTTGAAGATATGGAGAGGGCAATTACTAGAGATTTGGTGTCACATATTCTTCTATTCTCAACCCATTTGCTCAAGGCCATCAATTTTGCTGCTGAACTTGATTGGTGAGAATTATTTTGGACAATAAGTGTTTCTTTTGCTCTCTCATGAGAATCCCCATTTGTTGATTCTCTCTCTCTTTCTAACTTGTTATTAGCTGTTTTATTTCAGCCTTTTGTCATTAGCACTTGTTGCTCGTCAAAACAATTATGTGAGGCCTACTTTGACTACAGAAAGCTTGCTCAATATTCAAAATGGAAGGTGAGAGGTGTCTGGCTTATTTCCCTGTGTTCTGATGCTTAAGAAATTTGAGATTTATGCATGGGTTAATAACAAGTACCAGATACCATTTTCAGGCATATTTTGCAGGAAATGACAGTAGATACATTTATTCCAAATGACACAAAGATACTTGATGATGGTAAATGGAAGATACACTCAGTCATAGTACATCACATGAATCTCAGCTTAACTAAGTTTCACAAATCCTACCACCATCTTAGCATACTCTTGTTAAATTTTCATGATTGTGTTGTTTCAGGAAGAATTCAAATCATCACTGGTCCTAATTATTCGGGGAAAAGTATCTATGTAAAGCAGGTCAGTTATTCTTTCTTCCTTTCAAGAGACAATCATACCCTTCATTACGTATCATATTTTCACTGATAACTAAATGGATTTTACTCTAACTACCTGGTTTTTTCAATCCTCCTGATATAGTTACATATATGTCATGCACATTTATTTTGGTGTATGAACTCTCCTATGCTTCAGAAAATCATATTTTAGAGTAAATTTTCTTTTGTAATGGTATATATGAAGATTGTGCATGGTTTTGAGTGAATGAATCCATAACGCTTCAAAAGCATTTCTTCTTTCTTTTAAAGTTTTGACAGTCAAACATGTTGCGATCCCTTTAATTGCTAATCCTAGTCAAGCTAGTGCCATCAATGTAACAAGATTTTCAATTACTAGCATCCGTATTCTTGTGTCCCGAACACCTGCATACAAAACCTATCATACACCATTTTGGGTGTTGACAATTACTGTGCAACTTAGATTTGTTAACCTAGTGTAAGTGGATGTTGAATGTTAGCATCATCTCTCTCTGGGCACTTTATCATGATTGAAAATTTAATGTTGCAGGTAGCTTTAATTGTTTTCCTTGCCCACATTGGAAGTTTTGTTCCTGCAGATGCTGCAACTGTGGGTTTGACTGATAGGTGTGACCTCAATATTTCCAACATCTTTCTTGGAACAGCCACTACACAATAATATGCTATTGGTAATACCAACCAAATTGCTATGATAACAGGATATTCTGCGCAATGGGAAGCAAGTTCATGACTGCAGAACTGTCAACCTTCATGATTGATCTACATCAAGTAGGAATGATGCTAAGGTACACCTGAATGAGTGTGAATAGATTAGCTTAAAACTACCAAATAAACAAATAGTTCTGGTTTACCGCATCTGTATCTCATGTTCCTTGGTGTTTGGACCCTTTTGAATTCGAATTGTTTTATGAACCCTGTTTTGGCTGGTAAATCTGGTTCCATAATATGAAGATCTATTCAGAGAATTGAGTTATAATATTTGCTAAATGGTTCCATTATAGGAGTAGAATTTCACTAAAAGAACTGGAGTTTTATTGTTTCCATGTTATTGATGTTGAAAAACCCTACAGGCATGCAACTCCACGATCTTTGTGTCTACTGGATGAGTTTGGTAAAGGTACTCTTACAGAAGGTTAGTCTCTGCCAGACAAATGGACTTTTATGTTTGGAAATGCTATGTCTATTGAACTGGAATATTGCCAGATGTTTTATATGAATTTATGATCTCAATATTTTTCAGATGGCATCGGGCTGCTTGGTGGAACCATAACTCACTTTGCCACATGTGATGACCCCCCAAAGGTTGGAGGTTCTGTACTTCCTGCTATAGTAATTAATAGCATACTATTAATAGTTGGTTCTTTTTCTTTTCTTCAAAATAGTAAGCCTTTTGTTGAGATTAATTTCGTTTCAACATTACTGTCTAGACCCTTTTTTAAACAGGACAGCCATTTTAGCATGATTTGGTGATTTTTGAGATATTATTTTTCATGCAGTCTTGTTTTCTCAAACAATGGAATCAATTTACCCTACAAGAGTGGTTGAAGTAGTAAATATTTATAAACAAAATCGAGCAGAAAATACTACTAGCTTCAATTCAACTATGCTTTATTATCTTGCAGGTTCTGTTGTGTACTCATTTGACTGAGATATTTGATAAGAGTTGCCTACCAAAGGTTATGACCTGATAGATTCATTTCCTCAGTTATTCACTCTTTCACGGTTGGGCACATTGGAAGTGTTGACATTTATGTATTCTTTTGATGATCTCAGTCTGAGATGATCAACTTTTACACCATGAGTGTGCTGAGGCCTGACAACAATTCTACGAATATTGAAGACATTGTGTTTCTATATCGGTATATTTCTGCTTGCTCTCTACATTACTATACTGTCAAGAAATACTGTCCTGTGACCATTATATGGTGGAAATCATCATGCAATTGGCTTGGTGGGGGTTCGCTATTTGTTTCCTTCAAAGTGATTTATATAAAATATCTGATGCTTTCCACTTGCTTTGCCTGAAATATCTCTAGAAACCATTATTATTGTCCCTTGGGATATTTTCATGAAAATAATTGTCATTTGAACAGATGCGGTGAGAAAACATCTTAACATATTCAGTTATTCCAACATAGTGTTCTATCATGTTGTCTGGCTGCTCAGCATGCATCCATACGTGGCCATTTACTCAGGGGTAGTAATGTGCAGCTGTGGATAGCGTCATCTAGTTGTTCTAGGTTTAAGGCAGATAGGTCATAATGGTTCCTTAGTCAAATGAGTTAAATTAGTTTCAATCCCCATAAGGATTTATGAATCATAGTTCCAGCTGGCAGTCTCTGTGACCTCACCTTCTTTGAACAATGCGCAAGTTATTATTTCTCATTGCATTGCATGTGATGTGCTAGAATTCTGTGATCTCTCTTTTTTTTTTTTTTAATTGCTTGCAGGCTTGTTCCCGGACATGCACTTCTAAGCTATGGTTGGTATATAATTGCTTTTCTAAGTTGAGGATTCCAATTTAAAATTATTACTAGCAATTGTTCATGCCAGTTTGCGTCCCGCAGGGCTGCATTGTGCACAACTTGCAGGTACATCTGAACTAAAATCTAGCTTTACTGAAACTAGAATGCTTGAACACGGATATAATAGTATTAACAACCTCGTTGAGATAAGTTCGATTAATCTATATAAGCATAATCCCTCTTGCTGTGAAAAGTGAGGCCCAGGATGAAGCCATAAAACTAAGGTCTTCTAGGGGCTGCTTCTATTACTGCCTCCAATTTTCTAATGGAATTGATTGCATTGCTTATGTAGGTGTCCCTGGGGAAGTCATAATGCGAGCAGCGTTTGTATTGGATGCCATCGGGAATAATAAGCATGTTGAGCGATTGTGCAATGAGAATATATCAGCTCAAGATTGGCAATACAAGGTCTTAATTGAGCGATGAATCTCACATGACTCCTGGGATTCCTGTTTCTTACATAGTTGTTTTTATTTATTTATTTATTATTATTTTTTTTTATTGAGCTAAATGCAGGACGCAGCGGCCAAGATTTTGGCGTTTGATGTTTTCAAGGGGGACCTCAGCCTTTTCTTTCAGGATATATTTCCATCTTAATCGTGAAGACAATGAAGGTGTCCTCTCCTTCGATTACATTCTCCGAAGGAACACGATCTGTTTTATCGCAGGTATATTGGCTTGGCTTGACTCTTGTCAGGGATTTTTTCAGGTTTTGCTTACAGAGATACAGTAAATCTGTAACATCTGGGTAACATATTCGGACCTCATCTGTCAATGTGGGGCATCTCTATGCTAACTCTCAAGTTTCAACTACATATCGTTGCGGTTTGTGTGTGTGTTTTTTAAAGCTGCTACCAGGCCACCTCATTCTTACCTCATTCTTACCACTTGATGTGGCCATACGACGTGGTTAAAGTGATTAAAAACAAAAACAAAAAGCTAGAGAAATGGAAGCCCTCGTCCCCTAGCTACCGAAACCGGACACTCTGTCCAAACCAATCCACTCTTCCAGCCATTGCTGCTGGTGAACTTGACATCACTATGAGATCATGCAAATGACTTAATGCGGCGAAAAAAGTGTTCATAGTTTATATGTGGGGGTGTTGTTGTTTCGGTACTCCCTTATTTCATCTGTCAAATATCCCATTGAACTCCAACAATCAGCTTTCTAGTCTTGGTTTTGCTCTCAAGCTACAGCCTCCTAATCTTGTACTTGATTTTGGGTTCTTCATTTTACTACGTCAATGCCTCAGCCTCAAAAACGAGATTGAGCTCTGTCATGTCGGTCATCAATTTTGCTACAGCTGAAATTGGAGCTTTGCTAATGGTCCCAATGTGTTTGATGGCTCAACCGTTGAAGCTTGATGTTAGATCTATAACTTTGCAGAAAATTCAAGAGTGGCTTCGCCACAAGAAAAATGGGCTATTACGGCGATTTTAGTATTGTTGGGTTTTATTGGGTTTGCGCTAGCTGGTTTTTTCATATTGAGAGGCGTATTTGGAGGTGACTTATGGAATTTGTGTGTGTTAGTCGTCTTAACGAAATTGCTCACGTGGTTTGGTTTCAAATGTCACGTTTCCATTTCAAATGTTAGGTAGCTCGGTTTTTTCTAGCGGCGGTGCAGTAGTGACAGATATTGCAAATAATTGATTAATGAAAAGATAAGACAAAAAATAGATGGTTGAAATAAAAACCCTAATCCAAACTTTTATTTTTGAAATATAATTTTTTCCTTCAACTAGTCTAGTGCCTAATATGGGGTAGGGTTTTGCCCATCCCAAATTCCAAGCACCTCCGCTCACAATCTAACAGTTATTGTTACGCACAGAAACAACAGTACAATGACGAATTTTGTGCTGCTGCTGTGGTGATTCAGGTCCTGCATTATGAAGGCGCGGCAGTTCAGAGGGCTGTGCAATACCGAGTCTACAAAGCAATTAGCTGCCGCACAGTCAACGGAAATGTGTATTTTGAAGGACCGTCAAAAATGTTGTCTACAAGGATGCGCTGACCGGCCTCTGTAGGATGGAATGGGTCCCAGAAGAGGTAGTCGCTTCTGTTGGAACAATAGGGCGAAGTTCGCATGCAAGTAAGTTTACCACGATAGTTCCCTTGTCCACAACATGCAGCTTTATTCTCATCAAATCCTGAAATGAAATAGGACAATAATAGGTAATTCATAACAGTTCCTCTAATAAAACTCTGAGTGGCGGCTACTATGCCGGCCTACTCTTACCGCTGGGCATATCGTCTAATGGTGTTTTTTTTTTCTTTTTTTTTTTCACATTTAAATATTTAAAAAAAAATTAATATATTTAAAATCACTTCCTTAATCACTAAATAAAAAAAAAATTATTTTGGACCAGCGGTCAAATGAAACGGTCAAAGTGAAGAGGTAAAATAATTTTATTCTAAAACTTAACAGGAAAAGGAGCAGAGGTATATTAAAAAAAAAAAGAATAAGAAAAATTATTAACGTGGGCTAAAAGCTTCCTTGTTTCGATCCAAAAGACTTTTCCATTTCTTTAAAAAAAAAAAAGTAATATTACGTATAGTCGTGAAATGCACAAGTGTCATGCAATTATTTTTAAAAAAAGTAAGGTGTATTATTAAAAAATTAATTTTCATTTTATATAAGTTTCGTATTTATTTAATTTTTTCAAAGTGATTATGCAGCGCTTATACTCTCATGACTGCAACTATCATTTCAAAAAAAAGTCGAATTCTACTTCTTACAAGTATTAATCAGACCTGAATAAGTTAAAAAATAATTTAGAAAATAATTTTTTTTTTGCAGGGTTGAGTAGACTTTTCTATCAGTGATAATAAATAAAATAACACTGTACGTACCATAAAGTTTTGCGTTCTGGATTAAGTTTTGCAATATACCGTACGAATCGCAGTAAGTGTAGCTCATATCCTTGACTTCTGATTTCAATTTCCGCAACATCGGCTCAATGCCTTCATTGAACGTTACAGTTAGGGAGTTCACTACTTCGTTGCATACACCTCCTTCGTCCCAAGCCCTCAGAAACGGGCAGCACCCGAGTGCGGAGACCCCCGTAACCACAAACTTACGTGCACCGTAATCATATAGACGCTGTCCAGAAAAAAAATTCAAAACACAAAAACATGGTGAGCTAATGATTTAAAACTTAAAACTCATTGTCTCCATGCACGTGCACATAGTAGTACTGTATTTCTTGCCTTTGTTTCTTTCGTATCATATGATTTATGTAATACGAAAGGGAACCCCAAGCATTTGCATATGTGCATGATAATTCGGTTTGGAATGAAATAAAGAAACAAAAGCAGAAAATCCGTCTCTTTTGTTAAATTTTCAGATCCGAAAATGAGATTGAAAATTAAAAAAAAAAAGGGGGGGGGGGGGGGGGGGGGGGGGGGGCTATTATATTACCCTTAATTGTTCTTCTAGTGTATCAAGTACGAAATCCATGCGCTGCTGTTGGGTGTTGTACTTGCCGCTGGGATCAGCAAACGGCACGTAATAGATGATATCGTTGCTTCCAGTCACAATCACGAAGACAGATTTAGCAAAACGCTTCTGCGCAGCAGAGGGTCCTAGCTGTTGCTTCAACTCTTCAGATACCGTTGCAAAGTAGTCTACTTGTGTCGCCAAAGGTATTAACTCTTTCTGGGAAAAACCAAAAAAAAAAAAAAAGCCACCAGTCGAGCGTTAGCCAGTTGGTGGGTGCAGGGGGTTAGATGGAAGGTCTGAAGTTCGCCTGAATCAAAGGAAAATGGTGAGCGATGTCCTCTAAAATTCTTTTATTTATTTATTTATTTATTTTACGCGGGGAATTTTCAGTCCCAAACGTAATTTTTCAAAACAATCCCTCAAAATCTCTAAATTTTACTAATAGAATAATTAATGTTGATGCAATAATGCAGAATGGGTGCACAAAAGAATTAAAAATGGTGCCGTACGTAGTGCAGTGCAACACGAAAAAAGGGCAAAAGTGTACTAATTATAATTTGTCGTTTCACTAACATAAAGTGCTATTCCTGTATTGTTAAGGATTCCAGCAGCCGCGGAGGCGAAGTTTGCACCAGTTAGCAACGACGTCGCGTTGTCGATCTTGCCAGGCCTGGATACCAAGGAGAGATATGGTGGTGAAGAAGGCAACCCCGCTCTCTCAGCTGCCCAAAAATTCCATCCAATTTCAAAATTTAGGTCGTGAAAACCAGGCAATATCAGTACTAATATATATGCAGCATTACTGCCTGATCTGCTACTATATATTCATGTCTGGTCTCCAGATCGATGCAGTAAATTATTATTAATTCTAGGTTAATTAAAGCTTTTACCAAATGAAAAAACAAAAACAGTTGTAATGATATTCGAAGTAATTAGTGCAGAGAGAATGCAATCACATAAACAGTAAGCTTCATTCGGTACATAAACTTATCTCAACTCATCATTACAACTTTTTTAAATCCCAACACAAAATATAATAAACAATTCAATTTTTTTAAATTCTAAAATAATAATAATATTAAAAAATAATATTTTAATAATATTTTATCAATTCAATTTAACTCAGTTTAATATCCAATCGGAGCCTAAAACTAATTTGTCCTGGTTTCAAAAGGTCAAAGTACTATATATATATATATATATATATATATTATAATGGATCATGCATGCATGGCTATTGCCTAATATTAATCTAGATCTTGATGATCAGATGAGCTTTATCGAGTGATCAAGTACTGTTGCTGAAGGTATATATATAACTCTATATATACCAATGAAGTCTGCAACATTCTTGCCGTTGCAAAACCTCCCGGTAGGTTTCATGCCGGGATAGTCGATTCCATGCGGGAGGAAATTTGCTTTGACAACTGTATTCTTCAGGTAGTTGTTGTTGCCCACGTCTACTAGAGAATCTCCAAATATAAATACGGCCGGGGCCAACTGAGCCTCCGAGAAATTCAAGCTCGACAGAAATATGAGGTGGAAATTGATCAGTAGCAAAACAATATTGGAATTAGCCATTGTTGGAGTGTCAGACAAGTTCTCTGATCTGTACGTATATATCTTTCAAAATCTGGTGGGTGGTGTATATATATATATATATATATATACACACACACATGCAGGGGAAGCCAGTGGTTCCGTACGTTGGGTTTTATATATGTTGTAGAATGTTGACACGCATGCTATTCAATATCCTAAATTTTATTTCTTTATTTTTTAATAAACAAGATTGGCCGCAAATAGTTATAATGAGTATATAAGCTCTTTGGAATCAATAAATTCTCGCATCTAGCGCTATTCATGTTTAGGTGAATCTTGTCAGAGAAAATATACTTACAATCGTGAATTGTGTAATCGTCGCATAATCATTTTAAAAAAAATGAATAAAATATGAGATCCACATGAAAAAAATTAATTTTTAATAGTGGACTCTAT
This sequence comes from Juglans microcarpa x Juglans regia, assembly GCF_004785595.1. Taxonomy (NCBI): domain Eukaryota; kingdom Viridiplantae; phylum Streptophyta; class Magnoliopsida; order Fagales; family Juglandaceae; genus Juglans; species Juglans microcarpa x Juglans regia. The sequence continues at coordinate 36,793,676 of NC_054604.1, read as the reverse complement.
TTTTTTAAAAATGATTATGCGACATTTACGCACTTTACGATTAATGTATATAGAATTATTCATATTATAAATTCTTTGGAATGAAAAAACCTAAAAGATTCACCCTAGTTGCCAGCTACGTTCTTAGGGCACGTAGCTTAGGGCACGCATGCAGCTTTCTTAAACCATATCCCTTGCCTAAGTTCTGATAAGAAGTCCTCAAAAAAATCACTGCAAAACTAGGTGGCCATATACGCATCAAGAGTAGTATTATATGTATTTAAAATTTTATATATAAGATTCATTTTATTAGTTTTTTTTATAATTTTCAGTATATCAATAGCTGACATATAAAAAAATAAATTTTTTATAAATTTTTTTTTTAAAAAATAAAATACAAGTAGCATTTTTAAAGCACCAAACAAGACTAGCCAAGCCCTATGGGATCAAATTCTTTTATCTAAAGTTTAAAGTTTAAAGTGAGAAAGTACTGAAAAATCTTTCCATTTAAGAATCTTAATTGGCCCAACAAGAAAAATATTGTGGCGCGGTATTACTTATTAGTACTGAATATTAAACATTTAAACCCACTTTCCGCGATGTGCGGGTACAGGATAGTAGCGGTGTATTTTGATATGTGTGTAATGTTATGTAAAATCATTTGGATCAATTATTAATATCTTGAATTTCTTACTAAAAGAATTAATAATCAAATCTCCTTCTCTCATGTATAAAAAAAAAATTAAATTCATAAATTATATAAGAGTTATACAATTTAAAAAAAAAAAGAGGAGAATTTATTATTAAAAAATTAATTTTTTTTATATTAATACCATATTAAATATTTTTTAAAATTAATACACGACTTTTATTCTATAACTAAAAATATGATTTTTTTTACTTTCTCGTAGAATAATAATGATCGTGGAAGCAGACTTAAGATTTGCGTGCAGTCAAGTATGGCACAATTCCCTAGACAATTCGACATTGTCCAATCTAAAGGGAAATGGTAATTGTATGACCTTACAGTGTAATATCCATTTTGTATTAATTAAATTTTGTATATATATATATATATATATATCTATATATATTTTTCTTTTCGAAAGAAATATGCATGTCTCATTGAGAAATAATATATATTTTTTTAATTTCTTACGATGGAATCTATTTTTTTACAAAAAAATTACAAAATTTATCTATTTCATACTCGTGAGAAATATTATTCAATATATATATATATGGTTGTACTTACCCTTCCCAAATTACAGCTTCTTCCACTTTTATTAATAAATAAAGCCTTATACTTTTTAAATGCAAAAGTTTGATAGAAAATAAAATATAATATAAAAGAAGAGGGAGAAAGGAGAAAGAGAAAAAAAGACTTTGGATGTTACATTTTTACTTTCTGAATTGTTGTTGAATACAAGATATACATATATATATATATATTTATAGATAAATTATATTGTGATAAGATGAGTTAAATATTTTAAACATTATAAAAATTAAATCCAGATAATATCAAATTTAAGTGATTTGATAATTGATATGATATTATCTTCAATATTTTCCTCAAACTTAAGGTAGATAACATTGACAGTTTGAGTTTGAAATTTGAAAGAAGCATTCATGTTCATTAATTGATGGTCGATGAGATGATGATGTTGATGATGAAGTGCCCGGTAAGTATAACATCAAATATAAAGTGTGACCAATAATGGGCTATATATGGCCTTGGTCAATTATTGGATCAAAATCAGAAAGTCAAAATTTGATCTGGTGCTTCAAACAATACTCACAACAGATTAAAATCTAATAAAAATAGTCTCATAACTAATATATACTTCAAATACATTGATTTGAGACGATACATAACAAAATGGCTCTATGGGAGGTAAAGCTAGTGAGAGAATAAATATTCTACGTAATCGAGTCTATCGTTAGTCAAAAATTCTAATACCATAATAGAAAATAAAATATAATATAAAAGAAGATGGACAAAAGAGAAAGAGGGAAGGAGATTTTGAGGACTATATTTTTACTTTCTGAATTGTTGTTGAATACAAAACACACATATCTATTTAAGTGATTTATATTGAGATAAGATAAGATAAATATCTTAAATATTATAAAAATTAAATCAAGATAATAATAAATTTAAGTGATTTGATAATTATGAAAATAAAATCAAAATAATATTATTTTAATTTGATGTTATTCCAACAAAAGTAAAAGTTTAGAGGTTAAAAAAGATTGTTTATTAGCAGCAATATTAAAATCTATAGAAGATCTCAAGAAAACGGTACCGATCGAGACGGATGCGGCGCCGTACAATGTAATGTTATTATGGCGTGCATTAAACAATATATTGTAATTACGAGTTTTACGGCAATTTTAATGACTTAGGTCCTAAAAGAATGTGAATAATCCCAAATTGAAAATAATTTTTTCCTTCAACTAGTCTACTGCCTGATATGGGGGTAGGTTTCGCCCACCCCAAATTCCAACGCCTCCGCCCTATATCTAGAAGTTATTAATATGGGTCATGCTAGCCCTGGGTTTATAATTTTTTTTTTCTTTTGATTTTTTAAAGTATTTTTTAATATTTTTAATCTTAAAAAAATAAAAAATATATAATTTTATTAATAATCACTTTCTTAATTATTAAGTAAAAATTAAAATTAAAATTAAAAATAAAATAAAATACATGAGCAATAAGATTGAAAGACAAACTCACGAGGCCATGTGACATTTTCCTATTAATATATAGGCACAGAAACAACAGTAAAATAACAAATTTTTGTGCTGCTACTGTGGTTATTTAGGCCTCCTCCTGGCATTATGAAGGCGGCACTTCACGGACGCTAGCTGTGTAATGCCGAATCCGATCGAGTCTACAAAGCAATTAGCTGCCTCACACTCAATGGAAATGTGTATTTTGAAGGACCGTCAAAAATGATGTCTATAAGGATGCGCTGAGCGGCCTCTGTAGGATGGAATGGGTCCCAGAAGAGGTAGTCGTTTCTGTTGGAGCAATGGGGCGAAGTTTCGAAGCAAGTAAGTTTACCACGATAGTTCCCTTGTCCACAACATGCAGCTTTAATCTCATCAAATCCTGAAATAATATTGAAATTAGGTATATTTAAATTTAAAAATAATAATAAAATTATAAATATCGACTAAAAACTTCCTTGTTTCGATCTAAATTAAAAATTTCTTAATTTCCAGAAGAAATAATAATATTATATCCTTAATTTCTCGTCCTTGTATTTTTTAATAAATTAATACTGTACCATAAAGTTTTGCGTTCTGGATTAAGTTTTGCAAGGCACCGTACGAATCGCAGTAAGTGTAGCTCATATCCTTGATTTCTGATTTCAATTTCCGCAACATCGGCTCAACGCCTTTATTGTACGTTATACTCAGGGAGTTCAATACTTCATTGCATTCTCCTCCTTTGTCCCAAGCCCTCAGAAACGGGCAACACCCGACTGCAGAGGCCCCCATAACCGCAAACTTACGTGCACCGTAATCGTATAGACGCTGTCCAGGAAAAATTCAAAACACAAACACATGGTGAGCTAACGATTTAAAACTTAAAACTCAATGTCTCCATGCACATGCTACAACATATACGGCCTTTTGAGGCGCTTTTGGTTCTGGGGATATAGATTCCGTCGCAAGAGCAAACGAATTTGAATCGCAACTTGATGTTTATCGGGCACTAATTGAAGCGCCGTCAAAACATACGCTGCAAAAACATAACGCAGCAACAGGACACCATATATATACGGCAGTTTGCTTAGCCGCAGAGATGAAAAGCTAATGCAGCGAGAGCAACTCGTCGCAACTGAAGAATCATAGTGATGCCAATTGCCGACAGTATTTGTGGCGCCGCAGATACCATAGTATTTGTTTGTTTCGTATCATATGATTTATGTAATACAAATTAAAGAGCACCCAATTAAGCATTATTTGCACCTGTGATAATTTAGTTTGGAATGAAATAAACAAACAAAAACCGAAAATCCCTCTCTTTTGTTATATTTTCAGATCCGAATTAAAAAAACATTGAAAATTTTATTACATACCCTTAATTGTTCTTCTAGTTTAACAAGTGCCAAATCCACGAGCTGCTGTGGGGTGTTGTTCTTGCCGCTGGGATCAGGAAGAAGCGCGGAAAAGATGACATCGTTGTTTCCAGTCTCAATCACAATGATAGATTTAGCAAAAAACTTCTGCGCAGCAGAAGGTCGTAACTGTTGCTTCAACTCTTCAGATACCGTTGCAAAATAGTCTATTTGTGTCGACAAAGGTATTACCTCTCCCTGTGATGATAAGAAAAACAAAAAAGGCACCAAACGCGCGTGAGCCAGTTGATGATTAGGGTAGACAGTCTCGTTTATTTTCGCGGACTAGACGAAATGAATTGAGATTAAAAATAAAAATTAAATGAAATATTATTATAATATATTTTTTTAATATTATTTTTATTTTAAAATTTAAAAAATATAATAAAATAATATAAGATGAGATAAAATAAATTAATAAGAGTTGTGAAAATAAAAAAGTATGAAGTTTTTATACATCATATAATAATTTTGATATAATGCGTTCAATATATTTAAATATATTTCAAATCATTGTAAAAGTGTCAAATAATCACGTGGAGTACGTATTTCAAAAATTTATCATTACTTTCTTTATAGCATTCTCGTTTAATTAAATTTTTCTTTAAAATTTAATCAATATCATACTTTTTTATATTTGTCTATTCTATTTAAATTCAATCTCTACATTAGATTAGTTATTTACTCTCTATATAATAATAAAATATTATTAATTTAATAATTTTTTTATTTAATTTATTTGTATCACATTTTATAATTATACCAATTTAATATTAATAATAATTATATTATAATTAAATTAAATTAATATTTATTACATTTATTAAATATAATTATTATTAATATTAATATTTATCACATTTATTAAATATTTAATATTAATAATAATTATATTATAATTAACTTATCATTATAATTAACTTAATAATTAATATTCTAATTAATATTAACTAATTAATTTATTTTTATCACTTTTTATATTTAATAATAATAAATCGAACCAAATTTCTTAATTACAAAAAATACCTACATATTTTGTGAGAGGAGTGAGAATTGAATATTTTAATATTTGGCTAACTTATTGTTCACCTACAAATTTGGAGAATCACTGTAGTAGAAGTCTAAAATTTTATAGAAATGCCCAATCCAATGTAGTAGTTTTTTGGCACATATTAGCTAAAATTTAGCTATCATTAGACTTTGGCCAAGCCAATAACAATGCTCTTAGAAAGCCTTTTGTGGTTTCGAAAATTTTACTATATAATAATTAAAGTTGATTCAATAATGCAGAATAGGTGCACAAAAGAATTAAAAATGGTGCCGTACGTAGTAGTGCAATGCACCACAAAAAAAGAAGAAGGGAAAAGCTGTACTAAGTTGTCGTTTTCACTAACAAAAATTGTTCCTGTACTGTTAAGGATTCCAGCAGCTGCGGAGGCGAAGTTTGCACCAGTTAGCAACGACGTCGCGTTGTTGATCTTGCCAAGCCTGGATACCAAGGAGAGATATGGTGGTGAAGAAGGCAACCCCGCTCTCTCAGCTGCCCAACAATTCCATCCAATATCAGTATATACTAATATATATGCAGTACTTCCTCTGCTACTATATATATATATATATATATATATATATATATATATATTAATTATCAAAAATGAAATTGTCCATTCCCATATATATATATAACTTATGAATGCACGATGATATTCGTGTCTGGTCTCCAGATGCAGTAAATTATTAATTCTAGGTTAATTAATTAAAGCTTTTACCACATGAAAAAGTGAAAACAGTTGTGTATCATTTCTATGCATGCATGGCTATTGCCTAATATTGATCTCTTGAGAGAGACTTTATCAAGTGAAGTACTACTGTTGCTGATCAAGGTATATAATTCTATATATATATATATATATACCAATGAAGTCTGCAATATTCTTGCCGTTGCAAAACCTCCCGGTAGGTTTCATGCCAGGAAAGTCGATTCCGTTGGGGTTGAAATTTGCTTTGGCAATTGTATTCTTCAGGTAGTTGTTGTTGCCCACGTCTGCTATAGAATCTCCAAATATAAATACGGCCGGGACCAACTGAGCCTCCGAGAAATTCAATCTCCAGAGAAAGATATGGAGGAAACTGATGAGTGTCAACACATTGGAATTAGCCATTGTTGGAGTGTCAGACAACTCTGATGGTGATCTATAACGTATCTTTTCAAAATCTTGTGGGTGGTGTGTGTGTGTATATATATATATATATATATATGCAGGGAATTAAGCCATTGATTCCGTTGGGTTTTATATATACAAGTACCGATGATCGATCGATGTATGTTGTAAACAGTGGATCGAGTAAATTAAAGAACTGCAACAACAACATTCAACTATTTAAGTGTACCTACGTGCAGACGCATATATAAATATTCAACATAGGTTCTAAAATAGACGTGCGCATACTTTTCATGATCAGCTTGTAGACGCATATATACCATTCAAGTTTTCAACTATTCAGTGTACGTAAGAGGCGATCTTAGTACCGAATAGTAGGTTCGTTTCTATTTCAATTCATCTCAACTTATTATTATTATTTTTTTTAAATTTTAATATAAAATATAATAAATAATTCTTTTTAAATCTTAAAATAATAATAATATTAAAAAAATAATATTCTAATCAATTAATCTCAATTCATTATTATTATTTTTTTAAATTTCAATATAAAATATAATAAATAATTCTTTTTATAAATAATATTTTAATAATATTTTATCATTTTAACTTAACTCAATTCAACTTAATTCAACGTCAGCCTAAATCCACTTTCCGCAATGTAATGTGGGTACACAACAGTAGCGTTTTCTTTTGCCATGGTTATCATGATTAATCATGTCGTATAGTTCCGTCGAAACTCGAAAAAAAAAAAAAAAAGGTGGAGTTTAATTTCGGTCAAAATAATATAAGAATAAAATTGAAAGCAGATGCAAACTGGGTTTGTTTGAAAATATAACTGCTTTCAGATATTTTTATATTATTTTATTATTATTTATTATTATTAATATTATTTATTATTATTCTCATTACTAATAACAGATCATTCAAGATATTTTTAATATCCAAACGGAACCTTAAAATTTACGGGCAGTTATGTTTGGCACAATTCCCTTGACAAAATGATGCTGTTCAAGAAAATTTTTATGATCAAGTTAAAACACACTTAACAAAGTGCTTATACGACGTAATTTAATCGATTTTAAAAATAAATTTTAAATTTTAAATCTTAAAATCAAATCTTATATACCATTCAATAGATGTAAATCAATCAAATTATGTCACCACAACAAAAATTGTCGCAAATAGTCTTTATTTGCGGCGATTTTCAAGTCGCCACTTAATTCTAACGTGAAATTTGGAAATCCTGAAAGGAATTTGCTGTTTATTTTATTGCGGTGACTTTTATAACTATTGCGGCGATTTTTTGTCTTAACAATAAAATATTGTTTACTGTAGCGGCATTTTCCATTCGTTGACTTTAGAAATAGCCGTAATATATACTATTTGCGGCGAAAATTGTCGCCGTAAAAGTCACATAGACCACTTAATGTTTAGTAGCGGCGAATTAAAAGCGCCGGAAAAGATAATAAAATTTTAACTTGTCTTTCCCCCTCCCCTCTCTCCCCAATCTCTCTTCTCCCGTAAGTTTCCGTCGCGCACAGCCTGTCGCTAGCGATCCCACCACGCCACCGCCACCTCACCTCGACGGTCACAAACTGATATTCGCTGTAATAAGTCCTTTTATTTCACCTCCTCGTCTCAATACATTTCCCCCAATTCCTGTGAAACATCATCACCTCATTTGACGAGAAATCCCATTTCCCCTTCCCCTTTCTGAAACTCGCAGTGCCTATATCGGTGATTTCTTTTTCGTTTGAAAACATACTCCGGTGAAGGGACCCGCCGAAGGCCACAACCATCATCTCTCTCGCGGAAACGATGGCTAGCTGTAGGTAATTTCATTTCCACCACTGCGCGGTTTAGGGTTTCTTCAATGACCATATGAAATTTGTTGGGGATTGAGGGGTGGTACCCTTAATCTAGTCTATTCAAAACCTTTATTTCAATTTATTTGATTTGTGAAAGAGTTCAGTTGGCCGAAGGGCTCTGTATTCAAGTGCAATGACCACGGTATTCTGGCGTCGATTTCCCTCTCAACGCTGAACGAAGTCCATTGGCTTCCAATTTGAAGTGAAGGCATTCCTCTTCTGAACGCTTGGATCCCCAATCAAAGTAAGTATGTCTTGCAAAAATGCTCTTTATCATTTTTCAGTCTCTCGGGGATGGAGAATCCATTTGTCTAATCTTTGCCATATTATATAGGGGAATCTGATTTTCAAACCGAGATTATGTATCTAACTTCCTTTTTCAGAATCATGCAGTATTGGAACTAGTTGTAGATCCATAGGATCAGTCAATTAAGGTTATGCATCTGGGATATATACAAATCATTGGTCATATACATGATGCATGTTCATATATATCACACACACACATATATATATATATATATGAACATGATGCATGTTTTATTTTCTGTTCTTTTTATCAGCTGGGTAGTGAGTTTTCACGGGTAAAAGCATGTGTTTTTCAACTTTTTTTTTTAAGTTTCATATTAGTACTTTGGTTTCAATGTAGATTGAGAGTGGAATTTACTAATAGATATATTATTGATTTGTTGGAGTCAATGTCGTTTTATATCTTCTTGTAATATACTTTCTGTTTGGCATGAATCATAAGGTATTTGCCAGTTGCCAAGACTACTTTTTTCTGATCTAATATCTTTTCATGCCTGTTAATTTATAACGATATTAGGGCATGTGGGGACTCAAACTCAAAGCAGAATTCAGTCCAATGAATGAGTTAAAGGCAAGGAAAACAAAACCAGTATATGTTAAATATTGATTATGCAGATCACTTAAAACTCCCATGCAGTGAGAAGCTGCCACATTCAGGGTCGAATAATATTACTAAAGACTACATCCAGCCGTGCATCCCATTAGAATATTAGAAGAGCTTCCACCCATCGGTATTCACTAGAATTTTTAGTTCATTTCTCTGTTTTTTTAATAATAAGGTTCATGCCTTCAGATGCTCTACATGTCTTTAGCATCTATTTTATACTTCAAATTAGTAAAACTTATAAAGAAAATATAAAAGAAAAGAATTCCCTCTCACTTTCAGCATTCCAGTTCCTAATCTCTATATATAATTAGTTGATTTTAACTGTTTCTTTGGTATAAGTTGCTAATTCCCTCCCCCATTTTGCATGGATTCTCTCTCCTTTTCCTTTTGGTATCCTTGTCCATGTCTCATCTTATCGGCTGACTCCGAGCACTACACACACACACACACACACACATATATGGGGATATAGTTCATTTATTCACTCATTAATTAATTGCCTATATATATAGCGTGAAGAATTAATTGAGTAGAAATGTGAAATCTGAAGGATGGTACATTTGATTTGTACTGATCTATCATTTTTATCAGGAGGATATGTGATTTGAAAGGATCAAGTATTGGATTCCCTCATTTGTAGGATCTGAAAATGGTGTGAGAGTGGGAATATATGAAGCTTTGCACAGCAGTTGCCATTGCTTATCTCAACAGCTTGATTTGGATTCAACAGATTCATTGTGGTTGGTATCAACAATTATAAAATCACTTCAATTTATCTCTCATTAATTCAAGGATAACAATTGTAAATTAGACAAAAATGTTTCCTAGTAAGCTTGTGAAACTTAAAATGGCCTAAATCCTGTGAATTGAAATCTGTAATTGGAAAGTTCAACCAAAGAATACATTGGTTTCCTACTATGTTTAACTATTTGTGGCAAATAGTGTTCTGTTTGCTTAATTTTTGTATTTTCTTTTCAATTACAGCTGCATCCAACTTACACCAACTTCAATCTTAAGCTGCTACTTGTATGTGGTCTTCTATATACTTGATTCAAAACAAGTACACTTGGTTAGAGTTGGTTTTGGTTGCTTAGAGCTGGTTTTGGTTGAAATTTGAGTTCACTTGGTACTTCTCATGTCACCTCTCGAGGTTGAGATGGAGGGATGGAATAAAAGAAGAGAAAATGAAAAATAAGAGGTTGAAATGTTAAGAGAACAGAGAATGAAATCTACTAATTTATTGTTGAATTATTTCCTCTGCTGCAGAATGAATTTATTTTCTGCTTTGCTTCTGTTTGGGCACAATTATCTAGCTACTGCCCAACTTTAATCATGAGCTTATGAGGGGATTCAATGGTGGGTCTTACGTAAGAAGAAATGAAGAAATTCTGAGGAGACCATAAGCAAACAGTAAGAGAATTCACAATAGATTCTAATACTGAGTTGTGTAGATCTTTCTGTTTTCTTACTATTAGGAATACCAAATAACCTTAAAATCTCAATATGTGAGATTAGAAAAACCTTCATAGAAACCACGAAAACAATAGTGAAGTCTATAGAAAAAGGAGGAAGCTCGAAGGTTAGAGAAAAAACTTAAACTAGTTCAAGTTTGAGGTGAAAAAAAAAACTGTCATCTATTATTACTATGTTTCTGGTTTGATTTAGTTGCTGCAAATCAGTCCCATTAATGGCTTGGTGCTTTTATGGAGTTACAAAATCATTTGGAATTACTTGTCTTAGTTTGACACATAATGTAACAAGTTAACTTATGACTTCATAAAGTTTCATGCTCAAAATTTTGAATAAAATGGATCTGCCTCTTCACTTACTAGGATTGTGTAGAAGTGTGAATACAAAGATTTTATATGATCTTAATTATTCGGCTATCGGTTCTGCCTATTTGTGGTTATGCAATGTGATTGTTGGCAAGACAAGAAAATAAAATCTACAAAAAGTAAACTAAGTTACATTAATTTTGTTGTTAGTCTGCAAATTTTATTTGGCATTCTTGTGATACTCTTCAATCCTTGCAGGGCGTTCCTTGCAAACGTGTTTTTTGGAGTACTTTGTTGTTAAGTTCAATGATCTTGCTCAACTCTATTTTTTCCCTTTCAACAAGTCTGGGATTAGTTTTGGTGCAATTCTTAGTGTAGTTACTATAGATTTTGGGTTCTTTATTTAAGTTACTATAGACTTTCGATCTTTTTTGAGTATGTAAAAAGAATATTAGTGCAATCCATAGGGTAAGGTAAAATTGTGGGATAAGATGGTGCTTTTAATTTCTGGGACAAAGACAGTAAGAGAGACTCAAGGTGTGTACAGATCTCATATTAAAAGTTCAAATCATATTTTAACCATTTTTATTGCTTTTACTTCATTTCAATGAAGTATAGGTTCAATTCTTCAGCAACTAATTCATTACGTAGTATACAACAGAGAACGTCAACTATAGCTTCTTATCCTAATTGCAGGTAAGTGACCTTTGTCTTTTAATATTGAACTGGTTTCTAGTATTTTTAGGGCATCATTATATATATATATATATATATCCGTTGAAGCTAATGGGTTGTCATTTGAGTTAAGGAGATCATGTGTTTTGGTCATATTAGTAGCTCATAACTTTGGATCTTTTTTGAGTTTGTAAAAAGAATATTAGTGCAATCCATAGTGTAAGGTAAAATTGTGAAGCCTGCAAAAGTTGGGTGGTTTGGAAATCCTCTTTGAACTTGTAGTGCATTGTCCGTTGCTCTGTCTCTTTATTTCTCATAATATTGGAATTTTTGCAACATACAGACATATGGCAAGAACCTATAATTTGGATGTGTATTACATTAGATGTTAAGGTCAGTTTGGAGTTTGAGTATATTAATTGGTCTTATACATGTGGTTGGGCAGCAACTATGATTTTTGATTTTTGGGGAAACATTGCTAGTATATTTGCATGTGGTATGTATGGCAGCTAATACTTGGAAGTTTTTTTATTTGATACTAGAACTTGACAGTTTTGAATTAGATGGAACAACTGGACAAATTTGAGTTCACAGAAATCCAAAACCATGGCATCTAAATCAGTCATTTCTATCTTTAAAAAGCTCTAGATAAAGTCACTTTTTTATGGAGTTAAGTGCAGTGGATTAGAATACGAACACAATAGTTGATTGCGAATGCAAAAGTAATGGACAAAGCACTAATTATATGTCATCTTTTGTTTTTATTGGTTTTGAACAATAGGATGCTCGTAAATATATGAGGCAACACAGGATCAGCAGTGGCTAGGTAAGGCATTTGCTGCTCAGCCTCTTTTCCTAGCTAGGCCTGCAGTGTTAGAGCAATTAATTTGTCTTCCTTTTCTCTATATAGGGCTCTCCATAATTATTAGGTGGTATTGTGATCATGTGCATGCATTGGTGGTGTCTGAAAAAGTGGTGTATGAAAAAGTTTTTATATATATATATATACATATACATAAATACATACATATATAAAACTTTGTTCCTTCTTTTCTCTTCTAGTTGATAGGTCTATAGTTCTTTTAACTTCTGAAAGGCCCAGTGGCAAATTAGTGAACTTTTTAGCTTTATGAGATTGAATTGTATGTGTATGGAGGATGGGTATTGGATGTGCTTTGTCCTATGAATGTGTTGTTCATCTTCTAGCTCAACAAAGACATTTTCAAGTGCTCTTATTGAATTTTAGTTGTCTTGGCTTTTGCTATTTTATGAAGATAGTAGTACTAGTACCGATTGTGCAATAAAGAAGTTATGATGATAGTAGTACTAATGCTAGTGAAACGTTTCGCTAGTTATTTTTTTGTAAAAGATTATTTGCGGCGACTTTTAGTTGTCGTAAAAGGACAACACTTCATCGAAAAATTATTTGCGACGATTAACGTATGTCGCAAAATTCTTTTAGCGTCAAAATCGAAATTTCTCATAAATATTTATTGTCTATTAAACTTATTTGAGCAATTATATGTTGCTACAAATACGCTTTTCCGGCGACAAGTACCCGTTGCAAATAAATAATACTGATAATAATTCAAAATCGCTGGGAAAAATATTGAACCGTTTGTCTCGATTTTCTAACATTTTCCGTCGATTTTTGGGACAATTGTGGCGGATAAAAGTAACTGAAAATAGTAATTTTTTGCGACAAATTTTTTCTATTGCTGAAATTGATTATAAATGACACTTTAATTTCGTTAAATATGTAGCGAATTAGAAATCACCGCAAATAATCAATTGCAACGATTATTAGAGATATTTGCGACGATTTTGAGAATGGTTTGATTTCTTGTAATTAGATACATTTGGATCAATTCGCAATATTTTGGATTTCTCAATAAGTGAATTAATGATCAAATCTCATCCTCTCATGTATAAAAGAAAAAAATATATAGTTATAGTTGTGCAATAGTCATATATTTTTTTTTAAAAATATTAGAGTTTATTATTAAAAAATTAATTTTTTAATATAAATTATATATTAACTCACTTTTTTTAAGCACTTCATGATTAAAAATATCATTTTTACTCTTTACAAGAATAGTAACGTAAGTGGATGTAGACTTAAGGTTTGCGTGCAATCAAGTACGGCACAAATCTCTAGAAAATACAAAATTATCTAATTTAAAGAAAAATGCTAGATGTCCTCTCGATGAGTCCCGATACATTTTTTTATTTAGTAATTAAAAAAATATTTTTTAATAATATTATGGTTTTTTTTAAATATTTAAAAACATAAAAAAAAGGATTAAAATAATATTATCCAGGCCGATCCTCGAGCTACATCCTCAATACGTGTTGCACGACTCAAATCTAAAACCCAGTGTCGAGTACGAATCACTATTTTCAATTTCGTATTGTACTGGCCCAAAATTTTTCGTACCGACTGCTGAGCCGATACATGTACCACACAAGTTTCGTACTGGCCGTACCAGCCGATACCGACCGTTTCGGCATGTACCAGCTTATACTTCGGCCTTTAGTTTTTTTTTTTTTTTCCAAATTACAAGTTTATTTTTTAACTCCCAATTCAGATTAGATTATTTATAATTTATATATATATATGTATTTATATATAATTTATTTATATATAGACTATTATTTTAGAATATAATTTATATATATTTATTAATAATCCAAAATTGAAAATAATTTTTTCCTTCAACTAGTCTACTGCCTGATATCGGGTAGGCTTCGCCCACCCCAAATTCCAACGCCTCCGGCGACAATCTAGCAGTTATTAATATGGATCATGCTAGCCCTGGGCTTATAATTTTTTTTTGGTTCTTTTTCTTTTATTTTTTAAAGTATTATTTAATATTTTTAATCATTAAAAAAAATTTAAAATTTTATTAATAGTTATTTTCTTAATTATTAAGCAAAAATTAAAATTAAAAAAAAAATATTAAAATGCATGAGCTATAAGATTGAAGGACAAACTCCTAAGGCCATCTGGCATTTTCTTATTAATATATAGGCAGATAAACAACAGTAAAATAACAAATTTTGTGCTGCTACTGTGGTTATTTAGGCCTCCTCCTGGCATTATGAAGGCGGCACTTCACGGAGGCTAGAGCTGTGTAATGCTGAGTCTACAAAGCAATTAGCTGCCTCATACTCAATGGAAATGTGTATTTTGAAGGACTGTCAAAAATGATGTCTATAAGGATGCGTTGAGCGGCCTCTGTAGGATGGAATGGGTCCCAGAAGAGGTGGTCGCTTCTGTTGGAGCAATGGGGCGAAGTTTCGAAGCAATTAAGTTTACCACGATAGTTCCCTTGTCCACAACATGCAGCTTTAAACTCATCAAATCCTGAAATAATATTGAAATACGACAATCATGGCTAAGCTAGGTAATTCATAACTATTCCTATAAGAAAACTTAACAGGAAAAGGAGCAAATTAGGTATATTTAAATTTTAAAAATAATAATAAAATTATAAATATCGACTAAAAACTTCCTAGTTTCGATCTAAATTAAACATTTTTCAATTTTCAGAAGAAATAATATTATATCCTTTCTTGTCCATGTCTTTTTTAATAAATTAATACTGTACGTACCATAAAGTTTTGCGTTTTGGATTAAGTTTTGCAATACACCGTACGAATCACAGTAAGTGTAGCTCATATCCTTGATTTCTGATTTCAATTTCCGCAACATCGGCTCAACGCCTTCATTGTATGTTATACTCAGGGAGTTCAATACTTCATTGCATTCTCCTCCTTCGTCCCAAGCCCTCAGAAATGGGCAGCACCCGACTGCAGAGGCCCCCATAACCGCAAACTTACGTGCACCGTAATCGTATAGACGCTGTCCAGGAAAAATTCAAAACACAAACACATGGTGAGCTAATGATTTAAGACTTAAAACTCAGTGTCTCTATGCACATGCTACAACATATACGGCCTTTTGCGGTTCTTTTGGTTCTGGGGATATAGATTCCGTCGCAAGAGCAAACGAATTTGAATGGCAACTAGATGTTTATCGGGCACTAATTGAGGCGCCGTCAAAACATACGCTGCTAAAACATAACGCAGCAACAGGACACCATATACGGCAATTTGCTTAGCCGCAGAGATGAAAAGCTAATGCAGCGAGAACAACTCGCCGCAACCGGAGAATCATAGTGATGCCAATTGCTAACAGTTAGTTTAACCGTGGTAAACCATAGTATTTGTTCGTTTCGTATCATATGATTTATGTAATACAAATTAAAGAGCACCCAATTAAGCATTATTTGCACCTGTGATAATTTAGTTTGGAATGAAACAAACAAACAAAAACCGAAAATCCCTCTCTTTTGTTATATTTTCAGATCCGAATTAAAAAAACATTGAAAATTTTATTACATACCCTTAATTGTTCTTCTAGTTTAACAAGTGCCAAATCCACGAGCTGCTGTGGGGTGTTGTTCTTGCCGCTGGGATCAGGAAGAAGCGCGGAAAAGATGACATCGTTGTTTCCAGTCTCAATCACAATGATAGATTTAGCAAAAAACTTCTGCGCAGCAGAGGGTCCTAACTGTTGCTTCAACTCTTCAGATACCGTTGCAAAATAGTCTATTTGTGTCGACAAAGGTATTACCTCTCCCTGTGATGATAAAAAAAAAACAAAAGAGGCACCAAACGCGGGCGCGTGAGCCAGCCAGTTGATGGCTGGGGCAGACGGTCTCGTTTGTTTTTACGTAAAGTTGAATTGAGATTAAAGATAAAAATTAAATAAAATATTACTAGAATGTATTTTTTAATATTATTTTTATTTTAAAATTTAAAAAAATTAAATTATTTATTTTATTTTACATAAAAATTTGATAAAGTTATAATGATTAAATATGATAAGATGAGATGAGATGCTATAAGATGAATTAATAAGAATTGTGAAAACAAAAAAAGTATAACAGTACTACACTTTTCGAAAAAACCTCCCAAATAAACGTCCCGAACAACACATTTTATTTTATTTATTTATTTTTTCATATATTTTTTTAATCATCATAAACATTTTTTAAAAAATAAAAAAATTCGCAACATCATTAAAAAATATTTCTTTAATCACTAAAAAAAAGAAAACTCATTCGGAACATTTTTTGTGTCCCAAATTTGGAACGTTTAGCATTTCTAAAAAAAGTATGAAGTTGGCGTGAAATTTTTATATATCATATGATAATTTTTATATATAAAAAAAGTATGACGTTGGTGCGCGAAATTATTTGCAAGAATATTTTTCCATTTTCCAGTGTCAAAGAATCACGTGGAGTACGTATTTCAAACATTTATTATTACTTTCTTTAGAAAGCCTTTTGTGGTTTCGAAAATTTTGCTATTAGAATAATTAATTTTGATGCAATAATGCAGAATAGGTGCACAAAAGAATTAAAAATGGTGCAGTACGTAGTAGTGCAGTGCACAACGAAAAAACAAGAAAAAAAAAAAAGAGGGAAAATTAGTACTAAGTTGTCGTTTTCACTAACAAAAATTGATCCTGTACTGTTAAGGATTCCAGCAGCTGCGGAGGCGAAGTTTGCACCAGTTAGGAACGACGTCGCGTTGTTGATCTTGCCAGGCCTGGATACCAAGGAGAGATATGGCGGTGAAGAAGGCAAGCCCACTCTCTCAGCTGCCCAACAATTCCATCCAATTTCAAATTTTAGGTCTTGAAAACCTGGCAATATCAGTATAACTAATATATATGCAGCAGTACTGCCTCTGCTACTATATATTGATTGTCAAAAATGAAATTCATGAGCATTCCCATATATATAACTTCTGAATGCATGATATTCATGTCTGGCCACCAGATGCAGTAAATTATTAATTCTCGGTTAATTAAAGCTTTTACCACATGAAAAAGCTAAAGCAGTTGTGTAGAGAGAATTATAAACAGTAAATCTAATTTGATCTCTTGCTGTACTATAATAATGGAGCATGCAAGCATGCATGCATGCATGGCTATTGCCTAATATTGATCTCTTGAGAGAGACTTTATCAAGTGAAGTACTACTGTTGCTGATCAAGGTATATAATTCTATATATATATATATATATATATATACCAATGAAGTCTGCAATATTCTTGCCGTTGCAAAACCTCCCGGTAGGTTTCATGCCAGGAAAGTCGATTCCGTTGGGGGTGAAATTTGCTTTGGCAATTGTATTCTTCAGGTAGTTGTTGTTGCCCACGTCTGCAATAGAATCTCCAAATATAAATACGGCCGGGACCAACTGATCATGAGCCTCCGAGAAATTCAATCTCCAGAGAAAGATATGGAGGAAACTGATGAGTATCAACACATTGGAATTAGCCATTGTTGGAGTGTCAGACAACTCTGATGGTGATCTATAACGTATCTTTTCAAAATCTTGTGGGTGGTGTACGTGTGTGTGTGTGTATATATATATATATATATATATATGCAGGGAATTAAGCCATTGATTCCGTTGGGTTTTATATATACAAGTACCGATGATCGATCGATGTATGTTGTAAACAGTGGATCGAGTAAATTAAAGAACTGCAACAACAACATTCAACTATTTAAGTGTACCTACGTGCAGACGCATATATAAATATTCAACATAGGTTCTAAAATAGACGTGCGCATACTTTTCATGATCAGCTTGTAGACGCATATATACCATTCAAGTTTTCAACTATTCAGTGTACGTAAGAGTCGATCCTATATACTATATGGTACTGAATATTAAACCCACTTTCCGCGATGTACTGTGGGTACACAACTGTAGTGTTGTCTTTTGCTATGGTTATCTTGATTAATCATGCGTATAGTTTCCGTCGAAACTAAAAAAAAAAAAAAAAAAAAAAAAAAAATAGAGTTTAGTTTCAGTCAAAATAATATCAAGAATAAAATTGAAAGCGGATGCAAACTTAAGATATTCTGAGATATTTCATTATTATTTACAAATTATTTATTACTATTCTTACTAGTATTAGTAGATCATCCGAGAGTATCCAAACGGAGCTTTAAAATTTGGTGCAGTTAAGTTTGGCACAATTCCCTAGACAAGATGATACTGTCCAAGAAAATTTTTATAATATTAAAGTTAAAACACTCTTAATAAAATAGTTATACGATATAATTTAATCGATTTTGAAAATAAATTTTAAAATTGAAATCTTAAAATCAAATCTTATATACCATTCAATAGATGTAAATTGTGTACTCTACACACATACTAGAATAACTTCATTGTCGACGGATAATTTCTACCATATCCATAATATGCTTGGTTTCCATTTTTGGTGGTATGCGCGTGGAGCATCCATCCTCTCACCTGTGTTACTTACAGTGTAATTAGCTAGTGCAGTCCCGCCCCAGCCCCCAAATTTAAGCTCAGTAATGTCCATTTTGTACCTTTATATGTATCACTTTCATATATATGAAAGTGAGACGTGGTATATATATATATATATATATATATATATATAATATTATACACCACACTCTTATATTATTTTTATCTCATATGATTTTATTATTTAATAGTAATAAATATGTCACATGATCTTATATAATAGAATGAAATTGAAATAATAGTGTGGTTATTAGAATTTTTCATAAATATATGTACAGTTGTACTTGATCCGCTCCCAAACTGCAACATTTTCCACTTTTATTAATATAATAATAATAAAGCCTCATGCTTTTTTTTTTTTTTTTTTGTATGTAAGGCTCCATTTGACTAGTGAGACGAAATGATATTATTTTAGATAAAAATTAAAAGTTAAATAAAATATTATTAAAATATTATTTTTTAATATTATTATTGTTTTAATATTTAAAAAATTAAATTATTTATTATATTTTATATAAAAACTTAAAAAAATTATAATGATAAAATGAAATAAGATAAAATCGTTTCTATATTTAAACAAACTTTAAATAAATAAATAAAAAAAAAGGGTACTTTTGGTGGTTGAAAAAGATTGCTTATTAACAGCAATATTAATATCTGTCTCCGAATCTCAAGAAAACGGTAGCGAGATGAATGCGGCGTGTCAAAAGGTCGTACAATGTAATGCTATTGAGCAGTAGAATTTTAGGCACAATATTATATTGAAATTAGCAACTCATGCATGATCATAATAAAGGCGCACGACATTTATTATCGAAATAAGAACCTCTGTATGTAAGAGCCATGTTCCTCAGTTATCAGATTATCGAAAAAGACTAGAAACTTCCGTTTTTCCCTTTCATTTTCTTCTGCAGGTACTCACCCTCTCGAAGTGAGATTACTTTATTTATCAGATTTGTTACAGCATGATTCACATGGTTAGGCGTATAATGGCGAGTAGTGTAGAGTCTAGACTGCAACTAGCTGCCTCACGTTCAATGGGAATGTGAATTGTGAAGAACCATCAAACAAGTTGTCTACGATAAGGCGATGAGCAGCCTCTGTTGGATGGTATAGATCCCAGAAAAGGTGCTCTCTTCTGTTGGAGCAATAGGTAGATATTGGGAGGCAACCAACCTTTGCATTCAGGTTCCCTAACCCACAACATGCAGCTTTAACATCTACGAATCCTGAAACCGAACAGGAAAACGTTAATTAATCATCCATATGAACAGACACTCGACTATAAAAAATTACTTATCTAGACCAGTTATTTTTAACGAAATGATTATTTCCTGTTAAAATAAGTATGTTTTCATCGTAAATAGTCATTCTCATTACAAATAATTCTTCTAGCTAGCTCTAATATTGTCTGCAAAATTAATTGAACTTGCTTGCTCAAGGAACTAGCTTGCAGGTTGAGAAAATTAAATTATGAGAAGGAAAGATTAAGCACTGTACCATAAACTTGTGGTTTCTGGACGAAGTTTTGCAAGATACTGTATGTATCTAAGTAAGAGTAGCTAATGCCTTTGAGGTCTGATTTCCATTTCTGCAACATCGAAGTAAGGCCTTGATTGTATTTGACAGACAAGCGGTTTGTTTCCTCGTTGCATTCTTCTGTTTTGTTCTTACTTCTCTGTGATGGGCAGCATCCGATTGCCCCGATCCCCGTAATAACAAATTTACGAGCACCGCCATTGTACATACGCTGCCCGGCCCCAAAGTTCATATTAAAAAGAATTAGTTTGTATTTTGTATTTTTTTTAATTAAAAATTAAAGGGAAGAAAGATCAACATGATCTGTCGAAAAAGTTTATCATCCTTTTGACGTTGTATGGTCTATATAGATCAAAGCAATTAACCAAAATGTTCTACACTTTTTTACCTTCAATTGTTCTTTCAGTGTAAGAGCCATCAAGTCCACGTACTGCTGTGGGGTGTTCTTGCTGCGGAGATCAGAAGAGCCGGAGTAACCAAAGATATCGTTGCTTCCAATCACAACGACAACGAGAGATTTGGATAAAAGGTTTTGTGCAGATGAGGAGCCTAGCTGTTGCTTGAACTTTTCACACGCCGTCAAGAAGTAGTCTACTTGTTTGGTCAGAGGTATTGATTGGCGCTGAATAAAATAAAACAAAACAAAAACAAACAGTAAAGCATGTTAACATGAGGGCCAGGAGAGATCGATGCATGCACATTAATATTGGACTCCGTTTTTACATTTTGTTCCTTTTTCATCCATTGTATGAGTGGGCCACGCTTGTATGTTTTAGAAAGAATGATAGGTTCTTGCTTTGGGCATATTAAGCCCATATTCTAACAGCCCAATTATAGGAAATCCGAGAAAAATAATAATATTAATCAAAACTAGTAGGTATGTTTTTTTTAAAAATAAAAATAAAAAATAAATTCTCATTAATATTATAACAATAAAATAAATTGTATATTAAAGAGCAATCTTAAAAAAAAAAAAAAGAAAAAAAAGGAGAAAATGGTATTTAGTATGAGAAATGATATATACAATACAAAATCTACGTAAAAAAATTAATTTTTTAATAATAGATTCACAAGCGATTGTAGCACTACTCATTTAGTATATTTGTTTCACTACTTACAATATGTTTGTCCGTGCCATCAAAGATGCCGGCACCTCCGGAGGCGAAGCTAACACCAGTTAGAAAGGAAGCGTTGTTCTTGTGGGAGTTGGATACAAGGGAGAGATACGGTGGCGAAGTTGGGAGGCCAACTTTCTCAGCTGTTCAAGTCATCAAATTAATTGAAAAGTCTTGAAAAAACCCTATCAGAATGGTACTTGCAAATTGCAATCTGTTTTTTAAATTATTAATGAAAAGGACGTTTCTGTGCCGACCATTGTTTTAGAATAAATGGTCATCATCTGGTTTATAGCCAGCTACTCATGTCAATATAGGTAAACATATTTCACATCAAAAAAGGCGTGATTCCACCGTATAAAGATGGAATCACGCTAACAGTAAACCTTATATGCACCAAAACTGGAACAAATTAACAATCCTGACAAGAAAAATGCTTGCCATGCATTGAAAGACTTTTATGGTGTACTTATACTTTGATCAGATTAAAATCAGTTTAAATTTTTAGAATAAATGGTAATTTAACACGTTTGCACGTACCAAGAAAGTCGGCAGCATTCTTGCCATTAGTAAACCTCCCGGTTGGCTTATGGGTGGGGAAGTCGAGGCCGTTGTGGGGGAAATCTGCTTTGGCGAGCGAAAGCGGGAGGTAATTGTTGTTTCCCACATCTACAAGAGAGTCTCCCAATACAAACACGGCCGGGACCATCTGAGCCTCCAAGATATAATTAGTTCCCAAGACGAAGAAACAGATGAAGAAGAGGCCGTAACTCACTAAGAAAGCTTTGGAAGCCATGTTTAATGGGTGAATAGAACTGCAGCTAGCAGATCTTCGATCGGAAGTAGTACTAGTTAATTTCTCTATGCATGAGCTCTCTATCTCAAATTCAGTGGAGGCAGCAGATAAATGGTTGAGTTGGGTTTTAATAGATAAGAGCTGGATGTAAACTGGTCACGCGTCATCGATGCAGATGGGAGCAGTTTGGTGTGTGAAAAGAAGATGCAACGTACTCAGAGACCACTTGCGTGGACTGTTGTGGTCGTGGTTGAGGAAAAGCACTACTCCGGCCAAAAACATTCAACCCATCAATGAACAATATCTATGTCATTTTCACAAACAACTTTCCAGCTTTCAACTTTAATTTCCAAATATATAAATTAAGCCACGTTTTAAGCATATCGATCAATCTAGGTTAAGGTTCTTGCTAAAAGGTACTATAAATTAGACACATATATATAATATGATAAGTACTTAGCATATATATATATATATATAAACTATATAATAATATTATGTCTCATGTGACACCGTTTCATGTGACGGTACCTGATCATCAGTTCCGGCGGCCTCCACAAAGTATTGATATGATCTATATATTTCTGAGAATAAATATTAATTTGGTACTTTCAGTTTGCATATTATATATATATATATATATAATATGTTTAATCAGTACTACTAGATTATGGGCATCACGCACATGATGCAGGAGCCGTCCCACTTAGCATAAAGTATTATATTATTCTAAAGCAAATTAATGGGTCCAAATTGTCGAATCAAGAAAAGTGTAAAAAGCACGGCAGGATCAGGCCGTCAGTTGAAACATAACAGTACTGGTACCCCAATACGTACGTACTACAATATTAAATTTATGTTCCAACTATATATATGAAAAATAACAAATATTTTTCAATTATCTCATGAATTAAAACAGGCGCCTTATAACATCAACCGTTTTATCAACCATTGCATATATAACAAATCAAACCCTCATCGTACGTATTAGATATGATAACCCATATATTAATATATGATACATCAGACATAACCACAATATCCAATCACTACAACAAATATAGATTTTTACCACGAATTCTTTTTTCAAGATAACGATCGTGGCAAATAGTAGGTTAATAACACAAAAACCGTTCGTAGAAAAAAATACAAACCTTTTGCCACAAGATCACTCCTCGGAAAAAATTCATATTTGTTGTAGTGAATATTATTTCCACCGAATATATAGTTCATGTATAATGTTTTTGGAGGTCAGGAAATTAAAGCAGATCTAGCGCGCATATATATATATATATATATATATATACACTACTCGATCCTGCATTTTTCTTGGGATTGATCATAAATATAAAGTATTATAACATTCATGAACTTATTTGGCCGGTTGTTGCGATATTCCATGCCTGCCATCATTAATATTGGAAAATATTTAGAAAGCAATTTATATATATATATATATATGTATATATATATATATATATATATATATATATATATATACACACACATACACACTACTCGATCCTGCATTTTTCTTGGGATTGATCATAAATATAAAGTATTATAACATTCATGAACTTATTTGGCCGGTTGTTGCGATATTCCATGCCTGCCATCATTAATATTGAAAAATATTTAGAAAGCAATTTTTCTATATATATATATATATATATAATATTCACATGATCGTGCACAAAACGTAAATTTACATGTTTTGTGC
Organism: Juglans microcarpa x Juglans regia; assembly: GCF_004785595.1. Lineage (NCBI taxonomy): Eukaryota > Viridiplantae > Streptophyta > Magnoliopsida > Fagales > Juglandaceae > Juglans > Juglans microcarpa x Juglans regia. The sequence goes on along the minus strand of NC_054604.1, from coordinate 36,769,627 downwards.
GTGTAGGACTGGTCATGATCATGAGCTAGTGACATTAATCTTTCACGACTACGAGTGGCTTCTAAAGATAATTAATGATGACAAGTTATTGCGACTTTGAAAAACAAAAAAACAATGTTGGTTTCGCTCGATCCCACCAGTCAGCATCCATTAATTACATGATTAAATCCTAAATGGTACTTTGAAATAAGATGCTTTCTATTTTACTTGAAGTGGATCGTATTCATTAAATATTTCAATTACAATAATAATATTGAATATACATGTACGTACTAATTATATGTGAGAACGCGATGAACCGCGGAGCATGCATGCATGCAACTCAGGCGTGGAAGTCAAGTCAAGGCAAGGCAACTCAGGCAGTATATCCATGACTCATCATGTGATTGGGTGGAGTAGTTCTGGTACCAAAACGAGTGGTTCAGGCCAGTTAGTTCCCTTGAGCCACAGGAAATTAATTAATGTGAAACGATAAAGACAGCACGTACGCAACCTACGACCGGCTTCCATCATCCACTGCGCGCTGATCTGTACGTCTTTGTTTCTTTAGCCCGTCTTTTGGGATTTTTGTGCTTCAGAAATTCAACGATATGAACATACAAAATCACAAGACTTCAAACATCCAATGACTTATGAACCATAATTTTCTAAAATGCCGACTAGAATTATGAACCCAAAACGTGACGTTGAAGCACGGAAGTAATTCAACGAGTCCTTGATGCAGCTAATTTAATAAGGGTTCCATTTTGTTGTTTTGTAATATAAACGCGTATGGACTTGAGCGTGCATGGACTCCAATATATAATATTGAAATAATATCACGAGTGTTAACGTCATGTTTCGTATGACTTTGGACCGGGTTCTAGTAACTTAAGTCTTGAGTCTTTCACTTGCACATCTAAGAAAACACGAAGAGTGGGGAGCCTTGGTGGAGGCTGGGAAGTCTCCGATATTAAAGTTAGTGTTAGAAATACTATATCAGAATACACAGCGAAAGCGATATTACCTCACATCTAGTGCGGTTGTTCTACGGATTCTCCAGCATCGTTGTTCATCAACGATCTTCACATCGATGGTGTAGTGTGCTACGTGGTAATATCAGAACAACACTCACACGTTCTACAGCCTAGATGCCGTTACAAGAGAGAACCATTTAAGAGAGAAATCGTTCTTGATGAAAGTTTCTATTCCAAAGAGGGGGAAAGACTATGTAAATAGCCTCTCTAGTGTAACCTCCTGGCTGGCCATTAAGGGTCAGCCATCAAACCTCATGAAGTGGCTTAAAAGCCACTTCATAACCCCCAAGAGGAGGTGAAGAGGTGCCCACTATGGGTGCCCCTTTCTTACATCTCCCACTCACACATAGTGGGCAAGACCCTAGGTCTACATCCCTCAATCTGTTATCAATCTTGTTCATACTGGCAAATAGGCCGTGCGACCATCGAGCACAACTGTAAAAGAAAAATGGAAGCACTATACAAAATCTCTCCGAGAGAAGACCAGCATAGCAACATCCTTAAAAAGTGTCTCGTTATGCCCTGACTCATTTGGTCACATCAGACTAAGCATCTCTAATCCATCTCGAGTCCAAATGACTCAGAGCAATGCTCAATCTCCATAAAACATGATGTACTCATAGCTATATTGCAACTCCCAAGAAGCAACATAACTTGTTGGCAGTGAGTACACACCATTATCGATGTGTTACCAAATAATCTTCCCTTCGCGCTCGTGTCATTTAGTTTCAGTCTAGTCGCTTTCCTAGCAATATCTCTTTAAACCGCATCATACATGGCTATAGATAACATGCCAAAGTAGCAGACACTAAAACATCAACCTCATGACATAGTTAAAGGTCTCCTAAGGGCATAAATAAATTAAGGTCATCAATTATGACCTACAGGACTCACACGGTGAGGAAGCAGGGAACCATTCACTCACCTCTACTGTTGGTCGCAAAAGCACATGTAGTATAAAATATATATTACAGTAGATTTCTCTTTCTAAAGAAAAAGCGTATATCTAATCTCAATACACCGTACAGATCTTAGTCTAGTCGCTATCTCAGCGCCTAACCCAAGTCCCTCCATTTGCTCGCTATCCAAAGCGCCAAAGAGGATCTCACATCTGGCTAAACCACAGGCTACATGGATTGTGGGAAACCATGCACGGTCGTTAGACCTCATCTTAGCTCCCACTAAGGTGACATATCTTTTGTGTCTTACAACTTATCCCTCTCTGGACAAGTACTGAGTGACACATTGTCTCATCTTTGCTCGCTACTTCTTTATAGCGCCAAAGGCGATCGCTCGTGTGAGTGAGCCGATCTAAGCCTGTCAATATACATTTTTCACTATAACTCCTAAATTTATGGTAAATGTGTGTGCTTACCAAAGAATGCTTCCAATCACGCCACATGATCATAGAACACATCAGTATCATGTGCATGACGAGCAATATTGTGAGGTACAGAGAAATCACATGGTCAACAACAAATTATTAAACCACAACTCTTAAGTGGTAATTAATGACCATTTCTCTCCATGCGCATTCTAATGTGTAGTAACTTTCCAAAACATGCTCCTGCCAAGAGACTCAGCTTTTACATGTAAAAGTCTTTTGCACAACTATGAAGTCAGCGATGACTCATCGCGAATCTCATTTAGGCCAGACTCACAATATAAGCTGTAGATTCTAGTCAGCAAGTCTAACTGTGATTTTTAAGAATCTACAAGATGACCACAAATGTTATTCAGCAAACTTAATTTGCGACTTCAAGATTTCATATAAATCTCTTGCACTCAACAAAAGCATGTGAGATAACCATAATTTATTTTTCATTAAGGGTAAAGCGATTAGGGCCTTTGCCCCCAAAGACAATCATAATAGTCTAGTCATTACTTTTAATGACAATCGCATCACAAACTTACTTAACAAAGTAAGCCATATTTACTCTCTAACAAAATCTTAACCTCTAACTCCCATGAGCAAACCATAATGGAAACACCAAACAGTATATGCAAAACTAGATTCTTTAGTATTTTCCGTCTCATTAATTGTCTATAGATTTTGAACAAGAGCTCATAGAAACTGTTTTTCTTATAAACAGTTTCACAAGACATGAAGCCTGAGCTACTTTTCACAAACTCATGTCCATCATCTCGTAGTATGGAAAACCTCTTTTTAGGCGACAATTAATTATCTAATATAACCAGTTTGCAATATATCTTATGATGATACTTTTTTAATATTGTCAACAGCGTTCAAAGAACCCCATTTTATTCAATAGGTCGTTTAATAAAAAAAAACGACTAGGTACATTGGGTATCTTTGAATAGATGGTTTGTTTAGGTCGCATGTAAACAATACCAGCAACATTTATTCACTTTTTGTACCAAAATAGTACTAGCAATAATCATGCGCTCAAAGTACTTCATGCTTAAACATCACAAAAGCTAACCATCTAATTCTCCTATGAGAATCAGCTATACCTCTATCAACTCCACTTTTCCTTTGTCAATTAGATCAACAACCCCAAGTTGGATCATATAAGTGAAGCGAATCTAAGATTCTATGTTGGGATTCCTACTATGTGAATTCAATACCTTTAGCGGAACCATATTACAAATATTCTCTTCTAGTCTCTAAACGACGAGAGAATATTGATATAAAGTTACCACGCTATTTAAGAATTCCTTATATTCTATAACTTTTTGGAGTCACTATCACTAATGGTACACCTTAACTCAAAGGTATACTCCCACTAGCTCTTGAATTACTCCCACTATTTTCGGCGATCTTATAAAAAAGAATTTTGAAAATATTAAGATTAAGGTAATGTGGAATGAAACGTGATGAAAACGTTCTTTCTAAAAATAAGTGTTACAAAAAATCTACAATTCCCCACCCTCACCGAAAATACGAGTAATTTTCTTGACTCAACCAAAAAATGATCAAACTTAGATCCTCTCGATTTTTAATAGAATTCACGTTTGCACAAAATAATCACTCAGTCTTTCTCAAATGTGAATGAACTCGATTTAAGGACGACAAATAAGAATTACGGCCGTAACCCCATATTACATCAACCCAAGTGTGATGTAACAATTGTTTTGCGCCATAATACCATTCTCAGCAAGTCAATAAACTGCGAGATAATTGTTCTCATCATATAACTTATACGATTACGATTTTGAAAATATTTTAACTGAAAAATATATTTTCCTAAAAAAATTTTTTTGGATCGCATTTATATGATGAAACAATATTTTTATTATCTAAGTTCTTAGCATGCATGTATAGGAACTTTCACATAGAAAATGCTCATATTGCCTTTTCTCTTTGACTCTTCTAAACTAAGGAGAGGGATCTCATTAACGAGAAAATCTTCAATTTCTCAAGTTTCACACCCATCATCCTATGCCTCCATGGCATATTTTAATATATCATTTCCCCACCCGAGAAATAATATCACTGAGTCAATGAGTGACTATCCAACTTCTAAACCTCTAGAAATTCTCACTAACACCACTTAATGAGTCTTAAATCAAATTAGGTATAGACTTCTTTATTATCGCATTAAAAGTACTAAAAATATCACCTTGTGCAAAAAATGCATGTGTGATGTTTTAGTCGCTAACTAGCAATATATCTTAATTTCTCGCTTACTCAATATTTTCATATTCTTCAATCCACTATAGGAGAGAAAAGAAAAAATTTACAAGAAATTATTTTAACCTAAAACCTATCTTGCATCAGTGCAACCACGAGCAAGATTTTTAGGCTTAATTTAAGTCATACCTAATCATTCAAATTTTTGCCACAGTTACCAAGAAAACCTCCAAGGTGCTGGTATTACTCTCAAGGGGTGCTCCTAAGTTCATATTTCTGCAAGAACCTATTTGTTCTCGCAAGAGAGAAATAAACTTGAGCAAGATTATCAGTATTAATACCACAGAAAGGTGCACTGATAAAACTTTTAAAAAATGAATGTGTCAATCAAGAATGTCCTTAACAATCTTGCACACTCAAATTTTAATATTCTTACTTGCTAGACATACTAGCAAGTAGAGAGTGTATGTGCTTATCTGTGAGTTAATCTAAGTTGCTTAAAGATTATAATACTCAACTTCAAATATAGGAGCAATTTAATCTTTGCGTTACAAAAACAACGCGTAACTTTTGTTATTACCCACAAAATTCAAAGGCAAAATAGTGGTTTAGCTCTATTGGACAGTTGATCCCATCAACTTCTATAAAAATTGTAGTGCATGCGTCCCACGCGCACTTCCAATTTTATTCTAGACTTTTTAGATGTTTCACAATAATGACGGTCTAAGACCATATGACACTCATTACAATCTTTATTTGTTTCCAACTACTGTTCATGGAGGAGATTAATGGGACGATTAAATCGTATAAATAATCTCTAGGCTTTCTTCATGGTTATCTCAAAGTTACTAAACTATGCACATCTAATTGCACACAGATTTATAAAATTTGCCACATTAATCTAAGTTAGAACAAAAATAATTAATACAAGTCGCAAGATCGAAAATTCGCTAAGCTTCCTAATCATCTCTTGCCCCTCAATGTCTAATTATTAATTTCTAATTTAATTTTCGTGCAAATTTATATCGTATAGGAGATTAATTCCAAATTAATCTCAACCATACTCCCACTAGGATAAGCAATCTACTGAGTTAGTCACAGAAAAAAAATTTCTTCTCTGATCGAAAAAATTCATTTGAGCCAATCAGAAGCATGAACTAATCAAACTCGGGCTACTTAATCCTCTAATTTATCACATTCTAAAAAATTGAAGACAATTCTAAAAAATAGTCTAACAATATAAGTGATAAATTAAGCTCACAATTACATGAAATCACAGTACATGTATGAAAAAATAATCATCACATTTCATTCAAATAATTATTATTCACAAAAATAATAATCTAGACAATTTATAACGTAAAATAAAATGCCAAACAAATGTGACAAAAATAATATCATGACAAGTATGTATTTAATAACCATAATGACATGCAAAAATATTTCAAAAAAAATATTTTATGCCATAATAACATGCTGAATAAATAACTAAAATTAACATACACACTAACAATAAGCTCTAGCCCAATAGTTGAGCTTATAGCCATTGTGTGTGGGGTCTTGGGTTCAAAACATCACCCAAGCATTTTGTCAAAAAACAAATCACTGTTTTTAGAGAGCCAATGGGCAGCATCCCTTGGGCGCCCATCTACAGAGCGGGCTTGAGCCTGCTCAGCTCACAACCCAATCCACAAGCACCCTTTAACAGGATGTGATACGGCCGGAGTTTTTAAAAAATGGCCCAAACAAAACCTGTTTTTGTTTTGTTGAAAAAAAAAAGGAGGTTATAGGCCGGGCCTAAAACATTGGTTTAAAAAAAAAAAACACTTGTCTTACAGACTACAACGCAAATTCATCAAAGCCGAAAAAGATTTAAAACAAGCCTGTATACTTTTAAAAAGCAATAGATCACAGTGCGGCTTCATTCTTAAAACACATGAGGACACTATTCATCTTCCTCCACCATACGGTTATAGTGCTTGTAACGGAAGAAAAATTGGCCTTCATGGCAGTGCATCTCCATGGCGGAGCTGCCCTATGCTACACAGGTTGCAGTGCTGCCCTATGCGGCGCTGCCTCGTGCAGCACAGATGTCCTGCGAGCGATGCACCCAGTAGTCCCAACCGGTGCAAGCAGCGCCATGGAAAATGACCCAGCTGGTGCGCGCGACGCCATGGACGGCTTAACACCCAGTTGGTGAGCCCATGCTGCACCATGGCAGCGTCACACAGTTGCGTGCGATGCGCTGTGCAGGCTGCGCCATGGGCGACATCGCGAAGCTGCAGTGCTCGTCGCCACCCATTCAACCAGCGCACAAGGCTCTGCCCTCCGTGGCAGACACTCTGTGGGGTTCATGCCTTCCGCCGCTCACTGGTGCAGGTTGCACCTGGTGGCCGCAGTACCTAGACGGGGCATCTCCCTTGGCGCGCGCTGCTCCTCTGCAAGCAGTAGAGGCCGCAAAACGTCCCTGGTGGCGCCAAGGTGAGGTGTCGCGCAGAGCACTTAGCTCTGCGTACGGCCCTGCACGCGGATTTGCCCGCTGCAGTTCAGCCTTCGGCACCACCATGGTGCATGGCTCCGCGCGAGGCAGATCTATACATGCCTTGGTGAGCAGCGATTGCTATCACCCAGCACCATTTTGTGGTATTGTGCATCATGCAGCACCCAGTGCAGCGTTGCTTGCGGCTGGTGGTCGAAGCGACATGGGCGCAAACCTTTTCTAGTGGACACTGCTGCCACATATGGCTGTGTCCTTGTTGATTCGATTGGGTGGCTGCAGCCATTCCACAACGGCGCTACCACCGTAATGGCAGCCATCTCGTTGGTAAAAAAAAAAATTCATCGTGCATAAATATTTCAGTAAATGAAATTATAAATCGCACGTCAAAAAAATACAAATCGAGAACAATCGATGGGCTCTGATACCAATGTTAGAAATACTAGATCAGAATGCACAGCAGAAGCGATATTACCTCACAAAAAATATCTCGGATCTAGTGCGGTTGTTCCACGGATTCTCCAGTATCGTTGTTCATCCACGATATTCATATTGATGGTGGAGTATACTACGTGGTAATACCAGAACAACACTCACACTTTCCACAGCCTAGATGCCTTTACAAGAGAGAACCATTTAAGAGAGACATCGTTCTTGATGCAAGTTTCTATTCCAAAAAGAGGGAAAGACTATGTAAATAGCCTCTCTAGTGTAACCCCCTGGCTGGCCATTAAGGGCCAACCATCAAGCCTCATGAAGTGGCTTAAGAGCCATTTCATAACCCTCAAGAGGAGGTGAAGGGGTGCCCACTATGGGTGCCCCTTTCTTACAGTTAGTATATCTCCTTAGTAGTTCGTGCGTGAGCTTAAAAGAATAAGAGAGAGTTCTTCATACCTAGGGGTTGGCCTTTATACTATATTTTTGGGTGGAGACAACTCACACCTGGTTTCGGGGAGTTTCTGTCACTTCAATTGTTCGCTTAGTCCGAGTCATTTAATGTGGTATGGCTTCTGGGGTGGTTTCATTAATGATACATAGAATCTGCAGAGTGGCGCCATTAATGTGACGTGGCTCCCTGACTCACTTTACCCTGGGGACGCTCCCTATTAAGCCCATTCATGCCTGCTGTTAGGAGATCAAAGGCTCTCCATATTTTCCACCCACTTGCCTGTATAGGCTCCTGAGGGTAGGGTGTCATCGGGGTGGCGAGTCCCATCTGCCCCTGCCATTCGCTTTCTCTACACATGGGTTGCTTTGTGGGTGAGTTTTGCTCGTGGGCCATGTACTCTGTAGAGGTCCACTGACTCATTTTAGTGAAGAGTCGTTGGGCTTGGCCGGGCTCTTTGACTTGCTTCTCCTGTGGTCCCCCATGGGCTTGCTATATATGGGCCGATAGGCAGGAAAACTCTCTTACAGTTACCTCACCAATTCTCATTGAACTAGTTCGATAGGAATTCCTTCTTGCCTTCATCTTTATGCTATATATTTTTCCACAGTCGCTGTAGTTAAGATTCTCTTCCCTAGAAATGGGCGGTTATTACTCTCTGGGCTCTTTTACTTGTCAGGTTTCGGGCTCTAAATTATGCATGTATGGCTTTTTAGGTATTTTAACGATGTTAGGCGATGATTCCCCTCCTAACTTTATTGACATATTTTTTGACAGTTGGATTTTGCACTTTATTGTACCTTTCCAGTTCCCTCAGCATTGATGGTGTTGGGCAGCTCCTTCTCTCCACGCCGCATTGTTTAGTACATGTTGTGGGATGCATGTATGTCTTGCTAGCTTAGTGGGGGCTCGTGCGTTCCCCCAACTTTGGAATACTAACCGTTATCAGGGTCTATTTGAATTCCCCCTTTCGTCGTTGGGGCTCATGTCGCGTTGTGTCGCGTGTTTTACGGGATTTGAATCCTTTCACATCCCCCATCTGACACATGGGTACAGAAGGCTAACTGTCACTTCCCCCTTATATAAACACAGTTTTACCCTCTTTTTTCCCCCCTTGACCACATCCTCATCTCTTTTTGCTCCAATCTTCTCATTCTCTTTGCTCGACTCCTTTTCCTTTTCGTCGTTATTCTCAGCTTCAATCTCAATGGTGCCCAAGAGGACCATTCAACCCAAGATTCCAAAGCAACTGGACCAACCAGAGGTTTGCACCGTGGACTAATTCTATATCGGCCACAATTGGCGTTCGAACGTCACCTTTGAGTTATTGTCGTCATTGGCTTCTACCTTCCATGTCTCAAAATAGGTAGTTTTTGAGGTTCCTGCACCATGGGAGAGGGTTGTCGACAATGAGGGTTATGCCTCGAAGGTTGCCCTCTTCCCCAGCATATTCTCTTGCGAGCTGAGGTTGCCCTTCCCTCTTCTTATCTGTGACCTGCTAGACCATCTCACATTGGTCCCCTCTTAACTCCATCCAAATGCTTGGAGGATCTTGATGTGTTGTTGTGTCCTTTGGTAGTGAGCTTTGTTGAAGTCAGGCCTGGACCACGTTGACCTTACTGGCCTCGAGTTTCTCCTGACCCACAACCTCATAAAACATGAAGGGAACATTTGTAGTTTAAGGGCGATGCACGCCCTCATTTCTTTGGAACTGCGTTATCGCAAGGTCAAAGATTGGGCCCTAAATTTTTCTTTGTGTTTGGCCAAGGGTGAGAATTTCTGGTTTGGCAAGTGAATCACTGTGAGTTCCCTATTCGAGCCATATTGGGGTTGTTCTTGACGACAAAGCGATACAACCGAAGGCCTCTCCCGAGGAGCTACGTCGTATTGCTCTGGTCAAAGAATGGGTACAAAATCACCCATTCGATGTCCTCTGGAGGCTCTCCTTCAGGAGGAAAATATAAGGGCCTTTTTACCTCCCCTTGGTCACACCGTTTTTAACAATTGCACCATTCCTATGCAGCCCAAAGCCACCCCAGCTCGGAAGCGTTTCCCAAGTCCTCCTCCAGCAAGCAAGGAGAGGAAACTCTGCATAGAGATTGCTAGGGCTGACAGTAGAGGGTTGCAGGTGCAGTTGAAGATGTGGAGGCGGCTACCCGACCATTCCTCGAAGAGAACCTGGTATAGGCCATTCCTTCATCAGCGGCAGAAGGAGCTCGAGCAGAGCCCCTCGAATGGGTGACCAAGTCTTTGATGGACTTCTTCTTCGAGATCTCTCGCACTAGTTTATTGTTTGCTGCATCTTATCGATTAAGAATCATGTACTGACTATTCCTATGCTTGTTTTTGTTGGCGATAGGGCGCATCTCAGCTGACCGCTTTCATTGTGGATGACCAAGAAGTAGTTGAAGGGGAGAACCAGGCCCTTTGCTCGTTGGCACGACAAGCCTTGCGGTGCGCCCAGGGGGAGAGGGAGGAGAATGAGCGTTTGGAGGTAGAGCTAGTGAAAGCCGAGCTTTCGCACTAAAAGAGCCAGGAGAGGTTGAGTTGGCTCGCGATGCAAAAAAGTTGATAGATTTTATTTTCTAGGAGATTAATGCTAGCTAGCAAATTTATATGTTATTTAGGCATTTTTTGTACGTTCTTTCTTCTAATTAGTTTCTAACTTTACTGTTGGTTTGAATTAAAATAATGTACATGCATGTGATATTAATGGCATTGATAAAATAATTAAACGGAATACTATGTGCATGAGAAATTCTTTTTGAAATTAAACACAAATAGTGGACAGCATTGTTCCGTAGCTATCCAAAGGTTTTAAAGTTTAAAGTCACAATAAAAAAAAAAACACATCGTGTTTGAGGCGTGATTTATGACCATAAACATGACATGGGTGCCATTGGAAGCTTATGATCATAAGTACTGTTTTATAGCATTCACTCTATTCATTTTAGAGAAGTGTTATAGTTACAAAAATATCTCAAATTAAAGTAAACCAATAAACTAATTGATACGACTTTATGTGATATGTTAGATTTATTTTACAATAAAAATAGTTTTACAATATAATATACCCCATCAAGCCACGTCAATTTGTAGGGTTTATTTTTGTGAGTTTTAATTTTATAAGATCTTTTTGTGCTTAATACATTTCTCTTCATTTTATAAAACATGAAATATTTTATTCATTTCACAATTCGAATTATATTCATGAGTGAAATGACCAAAATACTAAATATTTTACTATTTATTTCACTTGAAATTGAGATGATCCTAGCCTCAAATTTATAATGACCGATGAGTCTCACAGCTTTTATGTGTATGTGTATATATATATATATATATATATATATATATATATATATATCTAGTTAAGTGTGATCATCTAAATTAGCAAATGACCAGATCTTTAGACTTCAGGACCGTAACTAATGTAATAATAAAAAGCATGCAACTTTTACCAATAAAGAAAATCATGATTTAATTGGTTGTTCACAACTAAAACTATCAAATTTGTCAGAACCCAACAGCGTCTTAATCACAAGTATATATAGATATATACATGTATATATATATATATATATATCAATATGTATATGTATATGTGTAGTAAAATATTCTTTCAACAAGAACACCAATAATAGCAACACGAACCAAGATTGAATCAAGAAACATAAACAGAAAAATACATCAGATAGAAAGACGAGAGAATAAAATGAATATACCAAGAACACAAAGATTTAACATAGTTCGATCCTTACGGATCAGCGTCCACAGGGGGAACTGACCAGAGATCGTATTATTCAAGTTTCAAATCGTAAGGATGTACATGTTACAATATTCAAGTCATCAATATAACCTTAACTCTCTCAATCTCTCGAAGATTTACAAGTTTCTCTCTGGAAAACCTTCATCTCTCGAAGCCTCTATCTCTCTAAATTCCCTTTTTCTCATCCGGCTACAGTGGATATCATAAGCCTTATACACAGCTACCACTTTAGTAATCCTAATTACATGGATTTAGACCACGTGGAGATGTGCTAGCCGCTAGATTATGCCAAGAGCCTCAGAATTACAAAGATAGATGAAGGCACGTGGTCACTTCTTTGACCCTTAGATACAAACTAAAGAAATTAAAATTACAATTTTATTCTTCTAAAAATAAATTGTTAACACACATTAGTCATCAATATGTATATGTATATGTTACGTCCTGACAAAAACATAATTCTGCCATGGATTTCTTGAGAAATCAAGGTCAAGGAATGAAGAGATGCTTTCGTGAACAGAGAAAACAGAGAGAAAATATCTTGGAGTTTTATTTCTGAGATAAACTTTTCTATATTCACTGTAGTATACACGTGTGGTATATTTATACCCACATCTAGAATGACAAAATAGCAGTAAAGTAAACTGATAGTTACATCATACTATTAAGTGCAAAAATGTAAATTGCCGAGTACAACTAATACAAAGAAACAAAGAAAGAATGCATATTTCTAAGATGACCTTTAAATGTTCATCTAGTTTGAGAGTCATATATAGAACATAAATGATATTTACAGTTACGAAGTCCGCAAATGCTCTCACAATTCTTTTAAAAAAATAAATAAATATGAGACTCATATAAAAATAAATAAAAATTAATTTTTTAATAGTAAACTCTACTATTTTTTAAAATGATTTCGTGGCTCTTGTGCTCTCCGCTACTTAATGTAACCTTGCTCCGTATAAAATCCACGACATACTGATCCTGAGGGTTGATCTTTCTTGCCGAGATTGGAGGAACGGAAGTAGTACTCGGCTATATCATTAATTACTTCCTATCAAAATGGAGAATTGAGACTTTGATAAAAGCTTCTGAGTTCTGAGTGCCGGAGGGTCGTACGTAGCTGTTGCTTCAGCTCTTCATACATATTTTCTTTCCTGATCGATGATGTAAGAATATAAAATAAGAGACACAGAAAGGCAAAGAGCGGGGATAGCTCAGTTGGGAGAGCGTCAGACTGAAGATCTGAAGGTCGCGTGTTCGATCCACGCTCACCGCATTTTTGTGTTTCTTAAATAGTAATAAAATATTTTAAATAAGAATTTTTTTAAATTTTGAGAAAGAATAAAATAAAATAAATAAAAAATATTATAAAGTTGAAATATTATTAGAATATAATTTTATATATATATATTTTTGTAGATTTGAAAATGTTAAATTATTTTTTATCTTTTATTTGAAAGTTTAAAAAAGTTGTAATGATTAGTTTAAAAATTTTATATTTAAATTATGTTTAAAAATAAGATGAGATGAAATGAGACAAGAAAAATTTTGAAGAATTTCAGAACAAGCCCTTAAACCCCCCGACTAAGGTTGCGTTTAGATATTGAACTGAGTTGAGTTGAGATGATAAAATATTATTAGAATATTATTTATTATTATTATTATTATTATTTTGATATTTAAAAAAGTTGAATTGTTTATTATATTTTGTGTTAAAATTTAAAAAAATTATAATAATAAGTTGAGAAGAGTTTGACTTCCAAACGAAAGCTAGAAGAGCACAAGTTTTGACATACCAATCGTTCATCATTGCCATCGAATATTCCGGCACGCCCAGAAGCAAAAATTATCAACAAATTCGAAAGAACAACCTCCGCATGACCAATGGATGAGGAGAGAATTATCAATCTGATAGTCTTCTGGAAGCTAGCCAAAGTACACACAGAAACTTACTAATTAAAGTCCCACTTATTTGAATTGTTACACTTGTAAGGTGTTATTTGTTGGTGCAAAAGGGATAGCAAAACACAAAATAGTCAGAGAAAAATTTGTTTAAAGGAGCGTTGCAATATTGCTTTTCTTAAAATAATATTTGCGTCAACCAGTAACGGTATGCACTCAGGTTACAAGTAAATTTATCTCTAAGATACAATAAAGTTCAAAATAAGTCTGTTTGTCAAACTGCATTATTCACACAAAAAATTAAATCTCGAATACTCTCAGATTTTGCTATTCAACTAAGAGAAACTCTTTGGGTTGGTCTGGCTGATGTTGGGCGCTTAACAGCCCCCAATCACAACATGCCACATATGAAGTTTTACATTAGACACAATAAATCCGATTCATCTGATTAGACCACACTACCAGTCAAATTTGAGAAGAGAAACGAATTCCTTCATCTTTACATTCAAAACCCAGACCAATGCCATCACACCAAACCCAGACTGCTGCCACTGCACCAAACCCAGACTGCTGCCGCTGCACCAAATCCAGACTACCACCGCACTAAAGCAGGTCCGTCGCTGCCACAGCCGGACAACGCCATTGCAGCCACCAATTCTCGTCGTCCCCACAAAGCTCTTTCTCCCCCATTTTGTTCAGTCACCCATCACAGCCTTCGCCCACTTGAGCAGCCGTTGTCCCCCACGAAGCTGTTTCAGTCAGTTTTTGGGCTTTACCTGCGGCATTCAAGTACTCGGAGGCTTCTTCCAAAATTTTCCTTGCATTATCTGTAAGGTTCTTTTTTTATCCCAATGCTTTCACAATGTGTTTCACTACCGCAATTAAGTGTTCTTCTTCTTCAAATTCTGGAATCTCACAATCCCCCATGGCGAACAAGAAGCAGAGGCCAAAAAGAAACAAAAGGCCGACTATGAAATCTTTAAATTCAACAAGAAAAAACTCCCACAGCCTTCTCACTCCTCTCTATCCTTACCACCATTCTGAAAATGACTTTAGAAACCTATTTGAAATCCAAATTGAAATACCAAAAATTATCAAATACTGAACATTTGATAAAAAAAAAAAAAAAAGACAAAAACAATTCAGAATTAAAGTCATGCATTTGTTAACAATAACATGTCCTCTATTCAAATCAAGCATATACCAAATACAGGAATCTGAACAAAAAAAAAAAAAAAAAAAAAAATTGAAGGGAGGGTGGGGTCAAGGCGGACGCTTCACAAACGGAATACAGGAATTTGAACAAAAAAAAAAAAAAAAAAAAATTGAAGGGAGGTGGGGTCAAGGCAGACACTTCACAAACAACAGCGTTGGTTCTAGGAGAGGAGCTCTGTCATCAACGGGAGAGGTGGAGGGTGGGCTTCGGTGGAAGAGGGAGAGTGGAAGGGGATTTTTTGCAAGGGAGGGAGGGAGACTTTCACAGCGTTATCAGCTGTAGACAGGCATATGAGATGTGAAATAGAAAAGTTACGTGGAACAAATTTATTGGCAGGTTGTTGTTTAAGGAATGGCAGACTGACCGGTGGAAAGTTTTTCTCTTCAACTAAAAAATTAGAAATTTGTTCTCTCGAGAATAAATAAATTCTAACAAATTTTGAAGAAGCGAAAAACTTGGGAGAGAGAATTTCGAAATTGAATTTTGGGATACTAAATGAACAGGCCAAATGTTATAGATGACCAAAAGATGTAAACAAAAAGTTATATTACTTTTCATTTTTCTGAAAAGTGTTCGGAATATATATTGTCTGTTGCTATAAGACTCCAACTGGTTGGCACCAGGTTGAATCACAGCGTGCGTGCATTGGGAAAATAATTTTTTTCCCATGCGTTGCAACGCCTCATCACGCGTTGCCCACCTCGCGTGCGCCCCTTGACGTTTGCCATGCGTTGCATCGCTTGCCCCACGCTTAGTCTGTGCGGATTGGACTGCACGCCTTAGAGCACTAGTAGTGGACTCAACAAAACTAAATTATAGCTAAAGAATAGCTAAAGTGCAAGATAATGTACAATAGTGGGCTCAACAAATGAACAGTGATTTTAACTTTAGATTAAATCACTGGCCAAATTTATTGAGCCTTTTTTTTAGATTAAAATATTATCGTCCGCTGCTTCTTCTCTCCCGCGCAAGTAGAAAGATTCCAAGAAACAACACGGGCTGCCTTTCCTCATTTCATTTCCTCTCTTTCAGCTTGAACAACCAAGCACCGAAACAAAACCTACTCATGAAGGCCATCGACTCCCACCATCGCAACCACACAGAACGCCATCGATTCCCAATCGCAACTGTGGAACGCCATCGTCTCCCACAGTCGCCACCGTAAGCCACACAAACTCCATTTTTCTTTCTTTGTTTTTTTTTTTTTTTTTGGGATGCCAGTAACTTGATTCTGGATTCTCCTAGCTGAATTTGATTTTTGGATTATAGGACCTGAAATCCGTTAGGCTATGCTTGAATCTGAAGTGCAAAACCAAAGTGCTTGAAGGGAAGAACTTGTTCGTTGGGCTATGCTTGAATCTACTTGGGCTATGCTTGAATATGAAGTACAGTATAGAAAAGATGAAAATCTCCTCGCGTGTTGTTGGTTGCTTGAATCTGTGTTGCCGTCAGGAAGATCCAGCTACCAAAGTGCTCGACGGTCCCCTTTGCGACGAGAGAAAGAGAGGACTCAAAGAACTGGGTAGAGGAAAAGGGACGAAAGAAATTTTTGGGCCGTAATTATAAATAGAATTAAAATAAATGGAAGTTTAAATCAATATTTTAATAGAATAGTGATATATTTGTTGAGTCTGTTATTTGATATTGTTAAAAAGTGACTAGTTAAATTTGTAAAAGTGAATTTTATAGTCAAATTTTAGCTAAAGTTTGTTGAGGCCACTACTAGTACTCTTAGGCTGTTACAAATTATCAATGTCAAGAATTAAAAACCCCTCTGTGACGTAGGTGTGGCGGCTTGACCCTCAGCCATTTGAGCAAATCTAAAGCATCAATACCACTAATTCATTTAATGTTCTTATGGTATGCAAATAAACACAAAATACTATAACCTTCATCAACTTTCCATAATTCACAACTTCCAAAATCAACCCAAAAATATTATTAATAAATATAATATATAATTAATCATGAAAATATTTCCAACATTATTGATATATATTCTGTGTCATGAATTAAGCACGTTTTCTTAAACCAGAGCCGCTTCTTTCTAAAACATTCATCGTTACCAATACTAATCATGTGAAGAATCATGGGATTTTGTTTTTTTAATGTTGGGACCACCTAAGAATGGCACACAGGCTGTTTTTATTGCTGGCCTTGGAAGTCTTAAACGGCTACTAGCTGCCTCATATTCATTGGAAATGTGTATTGTGATGGACCATAAAAAATATGATCCACCAAGATGCGATAAGTTGCCTCTGTAGGATGGACCCGATCAAAAAATACATGGTCGCTTCTGTTGGAGCAATAGTTTGCAATTGGCAGGCAAAATATTTCTGCATTAAGGGTTCCCAGCCCACAACAGGCAGCTTTAACCTCTACAAATCCTGCAAATCGAATATGAAACGTCTTTGATCGTTATTTTGTTTGTTTTTAAACGAAGAAAAGAAAATAAAGTTAGATCAGAATGAAGTAGAAATTATGAAAAAGGACACTAGTTCTGACAAAAAAACATGCAACAGAATGGACTCATTTTGGATTGTGAGCTTTATTTTAAGAGAAGTGCTACACAGAAATCTCACATTCTACACACCACTTTAAAAATATATGAAGATAAATGAGTAAAATCACATGTTTTTAAGTGGCATATAACATTGTGAGGCTTATGTCTAGAATTTTTCTTATTTTAAAAGGAGGTGATATGACTAGTCTTTACCATAAGCAGCTGGATTCAGGATGAAGTTGAGCAAGACTTTATAACTATCAAAGTATGAGTAGTGTAGGTCTTTCAGATCTGATTTCAATTTCTGCAACATTGATACAAGGCCTTCATTGTAGATAACAGACCAGTAATTAATTTCTTCATTGCATTCTTCGTTTTTGGTCTCTCTCCTTCTTGCTGGGCAGCATCCTAGTGTTGCTATCCCAGTAATCACAAATTTACGGGCACCACGATTGTATAAATACTGCAGAATGATGATAAAGAAATGATGAGCAATTAAGACCTTAAGTCAGGAATTGTAGTATACTGGTTACCAGATCGAACTCGATTGTCAGCTTGCTTTGTTAAAAGTGACCCTCAAATGTTGACCTCATTTTCAGGTAGTGACTACCGATCCATTACCTTCAATTTTGCCTCTAGTGTGAGAACCATTGAATCCACATACTGCCGTGGGCTAGTCTTGTTGCGGAGATTGGACGACCCGAAGTAGCCAAGGATGTCATTGTTTCCAATCACAATGGCAAATATTGATTTGAATAGAAGCCTTTCTGCACCAGAGGATCCTAGCTGTATGTTCAGGTCTTCATAAACTGTTGAGAAATAGTCTACTTGTTGTGTCAAATGCACGGACTGGAACTGTGCCAATAGATTGAAAGAAAACAATTGGTAAGTTAAAAGGAAAATGATTTACATCCAACATTTTTTATAATATTTTACATAATTATGTTGTAAATGAGAGGTATTTTTATAAAATATCTTATAAAAATAACATAATTTTATAAAAATACTCTCATCATTAATATCATTACTCTTCGTCAAATGTTTGAGGCGTCAAAACACAACAAAAAATATGTAAAAGTGGGTTTCAATAGTTTCCAGCTTTGGGTAAATGGACCAATTCCAAAAGCCCTACTCTTTTTTTCTGAGCCAGTTTCGAAGTGTTCTTTTGAACAACGTCTTGCACAACTGAAAATGAAAGAGCATCATGGGTATTGCTTATTTGAGCAAGGTTGTTTTCGTTGTACAAGAAACTGGACAGGAAATCCTCTCTATACCAAGAGAAAAAATGGGTTTAACAAATGAGAAGCCACGAAGGGGGGAAAAAGTAGAAAGGAAACTGAGCAAAATCAAAAGTAAAATAGCTTTTCTAGGCCTAAAAACATAACTTTAAGAAACGAAAGTAATTGCTTCACCTACCGCATACGGGTCTGTGCGATCCAATATTCTAGCACCTCCGGAGGCGAAGCTAACACCGGTCAGGAACGACATTTTATTCTTGCTGGACTCGTATACCAGAGAAAGATATGGTGGGGAAGTTGGAAGGCCTACTTTCTTAGCTGCGGAATGCAGTACTATTTGTTTTAAATCGAGAGTTCCATAACGGAAAGGAACAGATACGTATTGGTCAACACGTGAAGGTTTATTACATTTAATAAAAAGGATGATTCGATCCACTTACCCAGAAAATCTGCAGCATTCATGCCATTCGTAAACCTGCCGGCCGGTTTTTTGGTGGGGAGGTCGATGCCATAGTAAGGCAAAGTTGCCTTTGCAACAGAAAGCTCTAGGAAATTGTTGTTGCCAACATCTACCAGTGAGTCTCCAAATACGAACATGGCTGGAGCCATTTGAGCCTCTGAAAAATTGAATCTGATAATGAGGAAGAAACTCGCTACAAAAACAATATTGTATGCCATTGTGGTAAACAAAACACGCGCATAAACCCCCCCCCCCCTCTCTCTCTCTCTCTCTCTCGTGCGCGGTATACAATATATGTCAGCGCGGGGGTCGGCCGGGGTTGCGGTTTTATGGTGGGCAATGACTTGACGTGACGGACATTTATGTCCATAAACAATGTTGTAAACCGTATCTGGAGCCTGGATTGGATTAGTTATCTTTTCAGAGATTTTTTAAGGTAAGAGCTACTAGCGTATTCAATTTACCCAAATTTTGGTCGTGACTTAATAAATAAACAGTAATTTTAACTTTTATTATTTTCAATGGTCAAATATGGCTAGCCTCTCTTACTGGCCTAATATTATTTTATAATAAAAAATTCATATTTCTCGCATGATATTTTTTTTTTCTTCCAAACTATGAGATTTTCGTTGAAAAGAAAAGAAAGGTACTGTTCAGTTACAAAAAGATTAACCAAACTATTATAAATACAGAAATTAGGCCAAAGGTGAGTCTTTTCCATTGTGAAAATTTATCATGCACTCTGGCAGTTTGATAAGAGGTATTTCTCTAAAAAAAAGCATTTGAAGAAGCCCATTGCACCATTGTATGCGCGCATCAGTTCTGAATCTGATGTATTTTCTCTTATCCACCCTTCCGTGAGTCACTCAGAATTTTGTAGAAGTTGTTGTAGAGCTGAAATTACAACTTGTGAGTCACCTTCAAAAATGATGTTTGCCCATTGGTTCCTAGTAAGCATTTTAACTCCTATAAAAGCTGCTAAGGCTTCTCCACAGTTTGGATTACAACTAAAGGTAAACTCTGTTACACAACCCACTATATTTCCTAAATGATCTCTCCCTACTACTGAGGCTGTGCTACCTGCCTGTCTTACTGCTACCCTACTGCTGAGGCGTGCATAGATTCTCGCATGGTATTTGTTTCGCGTAATCCACAACTCAAAAAAGTCATCTTTGTCTTAAAACATTTGCCTTGTATTTCGCCCAAATCGCACGAGCTCAAGCCAGTGCATACAATCTGCAACTTCTCTCTGTCGAAATCCCACGATCTCACGCCATCGAAGTGGACAGCAACTTCTCTCTATCGAAATCCCATGCCCAAATCTCAAATTGTCGTCTCACACGATACAATATGTGTACTTTTCTACAACTTCTATTTTGCAACTTCGTCGAAGTCATCTTTCTTTGCAACTTCTCTTAGTCAACTTCTATTCAATTTCTTCTCCGTCGAATTCTTCCACTAGTAACAACTTTCTCTGCAATTTCTCCTATGCAACTTGTCTTCAATTTATGGTCTAATTGGTTATTTCTTCTTCGTTGAGTTCTTCTCCCATTGCGAATGCTTTCAGAATTCATCTTCGTCGAGCTCATTATTAATGAGATGGTTGATTGGTTATTTATGGTCTGATTGGTTATTTCTTCTCCGTCGAGTTCTATTGTTAATGAGATGACTGATTGATTCATAAATTCTGTCTATGGCCTTTGGACTCAATCAATGGTGAACATATTTATTTTCTTTTATTATTTTTTTGGTGGTAGAATGGAATAGAACAGAATTAGAACAAATTTTCTCAACTTGGGTTTCATTCTCATATCTATTAAGCTTTCAGATTTTTGTGGTTGTCATTCTGAATATGCACTTCTGTGCAGAATTAGTGATTTTGGGTTGCTATTTACAGTCTATAAGCTTTCAGATTTTTGCCTCGGGGTGCACAAGCCCTTGACATAGTGTTTGATTTTGAGGTTTGAATTCCTTTTTTTGGACAATCAGTGCCCATGTTTGAGACTTATGGGGTCATAGGCACACTAAGAACTGAATTCATTACTAACAAATACTCGGCTAATGTTTGTTTTAAATCATAACCTGTCCTAAATACATCTTTGAAAGTACATGCTAAACGATAAGCATCAAAGTGGAAATTCTAAGTTAGTCATTCCTAGGAGTTCTTTATTTGCTTGCTTAGGTTTGTAGGCAGGCATTTTTGTACCTATCATTATATTTTTGTCATCTTTGAAATATATGAGACATTTTCTTGTTTGTGGTAACAATGTTTGAACACACATTCTTGATCTCAAAGTCTCATCGAAGTGTAACACCTGGGTCGAGCACCCAACCTATTTTCTAAAATTTTCTTTATTTTTTTTTTTTGTATGACAAGCCCTTTTGGAATTTCTGAAAAATTTTTAGAATGTACTACCGGCTTTTTTTTTTTTTTATTTAGACGGATTATGTTTTTGTTTTTCATTGGGCTTGATTATGAGATTAAAAATCTTTTGTGGGCTGAGAAAGTTTTTAGACAAGTTGGTTTATTTTTTTTAAAGTTGTGTCATGGCCCAAAACTCAGCGAAAAAGCCCAATCGTTATTCCTTATTCACTGCTAGACGTGGGCCCTAATAACTGTTTTGGGCCAAAAGCCCTAGCCCATCAGATCTTGTTTCGGACCCACATCATACATGTTTGTCTCGCTAGGGTTATAGGTAAACACTACATATGAATAAGTTTTCACTTCACAAGTTCATCGCACAGCCCCACAGATTTCTCTTCATGCACACCTTCATCAAGTTCTTTTTCCTCGTCCGGTTTCCACGACATGCATGATATTGCACGTCTCTTTCCTCTCTTTCTCTAGGGTTTTTGTTCATTGCCTATAAATATATACATGCGTACGGTCTGCATGGGTTAGTTTACCAAGCTATGCAAACCTCCTACGACAGTCTCCACCCACGCACAGAAGAAGCACCACCACAAGCTGCCACCCTCCACAAACCACCTCTCTCATTTACCTATCGGGTTTCCCTTGTAGAAACCGTAAGCCGCAACCTACACGACGTACCGAGAGTCACTCCACGGAGGATACGCCAGCCATACCCCCTTTCTCTTTTACTCACCTCAACCATCAGCCGCTTAGATCTCCGTCCTTCACCTTCGTGCCCAGCCCACGCAAGATCCGCAGCCACCTGCATAGAGAACCAAAGACCCCTGTTTTTGCTCATCAAAATAGAGCCAATATCTCCACTGCGTAAGGCTCCTCTACGAGCTGCCCAACCACTAGGAGGGTTGCGCAGTGCAGCCATTGCCACCTCTGCCCAGGGCCGCTATCACTAGCTGGAAATCAAGCCTCCATTGCCCAGTGATGTCCAGCGCCACCGTCCGAAGCCTCCATGCACGCCGCATGGTGCGTAATCTCCCTCTCTGTCTCTCTGCCTCTCGCTCATCATTTTCTCTCTCACCCAGTGCCCTACCGCCGCACTCACCACCGCCGACCTCAGCTAGCTCCCTGCGTCGTCCCACGTTCTGGTAGGATTCCATGTTTTGTGGCCTATGGCCAAGCCACTAGCCATGTCAAGACATGGCTAGACAACCCCGCAGCAGCCCCACGGGCATGCCATGGGCCTTGCCTTGACATGCCCAGGATGCCCAATGAGGCTGGTGGCCAGGCCAGCGCGTGCACGTTCTGCGTGCACGCCCAGGGCCCAGCTAGGCCAGCGCTCAGGCCATTCTTAGGCCATGTCAGCCACATACCAGCAGCCTTGCCAGCAATGCCAGCCATGCCCATGGCCCATGCGGCATGGGCCAACCTAGCCCACCTATGAGCTCATGCATGTCATGGGTCAACTTGGCCCATACCAACTATGTTATTGCTTATTGTTTGTTTTAATTTAATTATTTATTTTTCAAGGGACCTATTGGGGGTTTCCAAGTTATAATCCTTATAAATAGGACCTTTAGTTTTTGCATTTACATCTTTTGACAAATTCTCATTGTGGGTGGATTATTTTGTTCTTGAGATCAACTTTCGGTGCTAGGCACTTAGGCTCTTTGGGGTGCAATATGTGAATCCCCTAAGACAGGATCATACCTTGCAATTCGTGAATAGGTGTGGTTCAATCTATCTTGTTTCTTTTCATCTTTAAGGTGCAATTTGTGAATCCCTAAGGATCCATTAATCTTATGAGTATTTTCCATTCCATCTCTTGTCTTCCATTGTCTATCCTTTCATCTTATTAGTTTATGTGCATTGTTCTTGTTGTATTCTTGAGAATTACTTGTGTTGTTCTTGAAGCATTCTTGTGATGTTCGGCCATACCTTCCATTCAACCTTTTTATCTTTCCCCACTACATAAGTCGACCACTATATTGTTTTCCTTAATCCACTTGCCATAAATTGCCTTGCCACCCATCTCCATAAAAACCCTAGTCATACCCTTCACTTACCATATTCGGCCACCATAAGTTTATCCTCTATCAAACCCTAGCCGTCCACCTCAAGTTCCTATAAGGTAAGTCAAGACTCTTAAAGGTAAGTCATTTCTTTTAGGAGTCTTGACTTCCTCAGATTTAAATTCAAATTTCATTTCAAATCCCTTAAATTAAGGAATTGACAATCACATTCAATCCCTTAAATCACTATTTCTAAAATCTCTCTAGTCACTATTGACTTGCCATCCTAGTTCAAATTCGAATTCTCCTTTTCACTCAAAGAATCCCTCCATCTTACAAACTTTCCATATCCATTTCCAAGTCATCAAACCCTAGCCAATCACTCAATCTAGCCAACCCCATCAATTTCTTCCATCTCTTAATTCCTAAAGTCAAGGGGTAACATTAGACTCATTCAAACACCTTCCAACCCTAGCCACCAAACCCTAGCCTCTCTTATCCACATCATTCTCAAACCCTAACACCTCATCCTAAACTCCAACCCTAGTCCATCACTTCCTAATCTCAAAATCCTTCCTAGCCACCACACAAAATCCTATCTACACTTTACCATACCAACTCTAATCATCACCCAAGTGGCCATAACATCAAGGGCAACCCTCAAGCCATCTACATTGCATCAAACACCCATAATCCTAAGCCAATCTTCAAAGACCACGTCAACCCTAGTTCATTCTCATAGTCTACGACAACCCTAGTTGCCTCCAACCCGTAATCCTAACCTCATCTCATCCATTTAACCCTAGCCTCCATCATCTTGGTGCCCACTCAAGAACAAGTCTCTAGCCACCCGCATTGATTTGCCTTCCCTAAACATTTAACCTACCAAAGTTCATCATCATGTCCATCATTCCATCCCCCAAACACCATCCATTTGTTGAAGGCCAAGTAAGTTGGCAAGGTCACTTGGTCATCATTCACACCAAGGCGAGCTTGTGGTCCTTAGTGTTAGAGACAAGACCGGGGTCTCTAACACATTCCCTTCCCTCATGGTGAGCCTCTGTCGCGTAAACCAACCTTCACGTATGAGCATGTTTTCAAATAACAAATATTTTGCTAAAGCTTACCGTGTAGCTTGTCAAGCATATATTAATTGAGATGAAGTTACATTATTACCCCTTGAGTACAAGCTGTATTAGTGTGTTTTAAACTTTAATATGTATTAGTGGACTCTATTTTATTTATGTTTACAAAAATCTTTTAAGCAATTTAAATTGTTATTAAGTAAAAATTTCTTTCAAAAGTAAACGATAATGATGTAATTTTATTTTTCAAATATTTTAGATATGATCTAGTTTATTAAATAAAAGTTGTTGTTTAATTTAAAATATTTTGATATAATTATATGATCTAGTATTAAATTTTGTAGTTTGATTACACTCGTAAATAAATTAGGATTTAATGTTTTAGTCAGAGTTATTAAGTGGACACTGATGAATTTAGAGAGTGATGGTATTTTGGAGTTAAGAGAAATTCTAGGTTTTGAGGAATTAAAATAGGTTATTTTAAAAGCTTAGGCTAAAATATCGAAATACATGATTGATTGGAAATTTATGAGAATTACATGATTATTTTATAAGTGATGATTGATTTTTGTTCAGTACCGTTGTAGAGAAATTTTGATAAGTTAAGAAGTTCAGGTAAGTGGGGTTCCTATGCTAGACTTTGCATAAAAATAAAATGGGCTGAAGTTGATTTTTAAAAAATATGCAAATTATGTTTTGTGATCTAATTCTGTTCTGTTCTGAAGATGTTCAGTACTTTGATATGATATGATGTGTTTTCTGAAAACCTCTGACATAACATTCTGTTTTTGTTTCTGATCCGTTTTGACCTTACCACAGGTGTAAAACTGTGGCCTCTGTTTGGATTGGTACCAACTTTTCTACTTTTGGTACACCCACTTTGGAAATAATGTGGTTTTCTGTGTGGTCTTTCTTATATTTTTTGGTAATATGTTATGATTTTGCATTTTGAAAACAAGTATTCTAATTTTGCAATCTGAAAGAAAATACTTTGTTCAACATTTTGAATTCTGATAAATGTTCATGTTTACACACTTGTATATGTTTTATGCTTACTGAGTTGTTGATAACTCACCCCTTATCTCCAAATATTTTCAAATAATTTTGATAGTTCAACTGGAGAACAAGAGTAAGAAGTTTTAGTAAGGTGTGATAATCGTAGTGGAATAAGTGTCTGAGGGTACAAGTGCTTATTTAAGAATCGTATTTAGTAAATTGATTTATTTTTTATTATTTTGATTTGATGAGTTAAGGATATTTTTTATTCTTTTGAGAGTTTTTAATTTATGTTATTGAGAATTTCTTTGTTGTCCCTATGAAACAGCATAGATATTTGGGTTGAGTAAATAAATTAATATGTTATAAAGTTTTGTGGATTTTATAGTTGTATTATTGAAGTTAATATTAAGTAGTAAGAGCTAACTCTTCAGACTTTCGAGATCTGGGCGTTACGAATGCTATCTGTGATTACCTAACTATTATTATTGTGTTGGTGAAATGTCAATGACAACAATAAATATTAATACGACAATAAAAATTAATGCAACTATAAACATTAATATAACCATAAACTTTAATACAACCATACACCATAAAATATTAATACACCAATACAACTATAAACATTAATACACCAATACAACCATAAAAAAATATATCCGTTGAAGAAATATAGCTATTAAAAATATAGCCGTTAGAAAGATATGACCGTTGGAAAAATATGACTTTGAGAAAATATAATCATTGGAAAAATATAGCAATTAAAAAAATATATCCATTGAAAAAATATAACCATTGAGAAAACATATTGGTTGGAAAAATATGACCATTGAAAAAAAAAAAGACCGCTAGAAAATTATATCAATTAGAAATAATTTGAACGTTAATTAATGTGTATTTTTTTAATAACGAATATTTATTCCTAGTACATGTTAGGAATTACTAGTGCTCTAATTTTAATTTGAATATTTATTTGTTATTAAAAAAGTACACATTAATTTTTTAATGTTCAAATTATTCCTAACGGATATAATTTTCTAACGGTCTTTTTTTTCAACAGTCATATCCTTTCAATTGATATATTTTTTCAACGGTCATATTTTTTGAACCGATATATTTTTTAAAGGTTATATTTCTCTAACGGTTATATTTTTTCAACGGTTATATTTTTTCAACGGTCATATCTTTCTAACAAATATATTTTTTACTACCTTATTTTTTCCAACGGCTATATTTTTGTATGGTTGTATTGGTGTATTAATGTTTATGGTTGTGTTGGTGTATTAATTTTTTATGGTGTATGGTTGTATTAAAGTTTAGTTGTATTGGTGTATTAATGTTTGTGGTTGTGTTGGTGTATTAATTTTTTATGGTGTATGGTTGTATTAAAGTTTATGGTTGCATTAAAGTTTATGGTTGTCATTGACATTTCACCAACACAATAATAATAATTAGGTAATCACATAGACCATTCGGCACTTCAATGGGACTTTTAGAAATAGCGGTAAGTAGTCATCCAAGATCAAGAATGTGTGTTCAAATTAGGGGTGAAAATCGAAGATGTCGGTGCAGTTTTGGTCCAAAACTGAAACCGCATCGACTTGCTGAAATTGGGATCATCTCAACCGAAACCGGCTGGTGAAAGGGAAGAAAACCGTTGACGCTGGTCTTGATTTTCTTCCGGTCGGTTTGCCAGCATTGTCTGTGGCAATGAGGGAGAGAAAAACATAGTGATTCACAACAAAAAACTAGAAATCTTACAACAAATATAATTGATCTTATAACAAATATCATTGATTCACAACAAAATCACCAAAATACAAAACAATAGGTGAATATGAGAGAGAAAGAGAGAGAGGGAGAGAAAACGACGTCGTTTCCTAGAATTGGGAACGATGGAGAAGGATGGTTGGAGGCAAGGCTCGTTGCTACTGAAGGTTGGACTTGGAGCGCTCGAAGATGCGCCGCTGCCGTCGTAGAGAGAGTCTGAGAGAGAGAGAGAGAGAGAGAGAGAGAGAGAGAGAGAGAGAAATGAAAAATAAGAGAAGACGCGGCGATGGGGGGGATTAAACCTAAGTCTAAAAAAGGGCATCGTTTCAGGCTTAGGTTTATTCTTTTTCTACACGGTTTTTATGAAACAACGCCTATCGTTTCATTTAAATATATATAAAATATATATATAATTATATCGATTGGTTCACCAGTTTGAACCTGGTTCAAGCCGGGACCTAACGGACCAGTGTCGGTTTCTTCAAATTCCAACTGCATCCCGACTGGTTCTCCACTGGTTCCGGCCAGTTCCTAACTTCAGAGGCTAGTTTCAATCGGTGTCGGCCAATTCTATCAGTTCCTGTTCACCCCTAGTTCAAACATTTTTACCACAAACAAGAAAATGTCTCATATATTTCAAAGATGACAAAAATATAATGATAGGTACACAAAATGCTTACCTACAAACCTAAGAAAGCAAATAAAGAACTCCTAGGAATGACTAACTCCAAATTTCCACTTTGACAATTGCCCTTTTGCATGTACTTTAAAAGATGTATTTAGGACAGGTTATTATTTAAGAGAAACATTAGCCGAGTATTGATTACTAATGAATTAAGTTCTCAATGTGCCCATGATCCCATAAGTCTCAAACATGGGCATTGGTTGTCCAAAAATAGGAATTCAAACCTCAAAATCAAACACTATGCCAAGGGCTTGTGCACTACCGGGACAAAATTCTGAAAGCTTACATACTGTAAATAGCAACCCAAAATCACTAATTATGCACATAAGTGTGCATTCAGAATGGCAATCACAAAAACCCAAAAGCTTAATATGACATGGGAATGCAACCCAAGTTGAGAAAATTTATTCTAATTCTGTTCTACCACCAGCAAAAAAAAATGTTCATCATTGATTGAGTCCAAAAAAGCAGACAGAATTTATTAATAAATCAACCATTTCATTAATAATAGAACTCGAAGGAAAAGAAATAACCAATTAGACCATCAGTAACCAATCATCCATCTCATTAACAATAGAACTTGGGGAGATGAATTCTGAAAGCATTCCAGTGGGAGAAGAACTCGATGGAGAAGAAATAACCAATCAAACCATAAATTGCAGACAAGTTGTAGACGAAGAATTCGACGTAGAAGAAATTGCAAAGAAGTCGACAGTGAGAAGTTGCAAAGAAAGATGCATCGACGGAGTTGCAGAAAACTTTGACAGAGAGACGGTGCAGAAAAGCACACGTACTAGATCGTGGGAGATGACGATTTGGGATTTGGGCGTGGGATTGCGATTGAGAGAAGTTACAGATTATATGCACTAGTGTGAGCTCATGGAATTTGGGCGAAAGATAAGGCAAATTTTTTGAGACAAAGATGACTTTTATGAGTTATGGATCGCGCGAAATGAATACCACGCAATAAAGATAAATTTTTTATGATAGAATAATATTTGGCCAGCAAGAGTGGCCAAATTTGGCCAGTGAAAATAATGAAAGCTAAAATTAATGTTAATTTGTTAAGTCGTTAATTTGTTAAGTCCATTATAATGGATTATTGTGTAACCTAGCTAAACATTGACTAAAATTTAGCTAAGTTGAGCCCACTTAGGGCTGTAATCGAGCTGAGCCAGTCTTTCGCTTGTCGAGCTCGACTCGAATTCGAGTCCGAACTCGAAATTTTTTTTTTATTTTTTATTTGAGCTCAACTCAATAAACTAAATTCTCAACTTAAGGTCTTCGCACAAACGAGTTTGAGTCGAGCTGAGCTCGAGCTCGATAGTTTATTTTTTGAATAAAATTTAATAATTAATAAAATAAATAAATAAATAAAATGAAAGATCTAATATTGAATTTATACAACTAACAAATAGAACTTTTATTGAATTATAAAATTTTAAAAAATTTATAAATAATTAATATTTAACCAGTTGATATTTATCCAAAATAACAATATATTATATGCCTACATATATTATTAATGCATACACTTAATATAATAGAATATGTCTATTTCATATATGGTTCTCACATACTAGTATATAAAATTATTAAATTTTATCGACTAATTATTATACAAATTATAAAATATATCTATGAAATATATTCACAATATAAACATAAGTAATTAGATTACATATTATATTTTTAATTATTAAAGTGTTATGCTTATATTGTTAGCTAATACATATATATATATGTATATATACATAAGTGTATGTATATATTTATCAATATATAAATGATTTTGAATCGAGTCGAGCTAATGAGTTGACTCGAGTATAAACGAGCAGGCCATAACGAGCCTTAGCCGAGTCAAGTCGAATTTTATCAGGTATTTGTCATTTACAAATCGAGCAAGTATCTGTTTTCACGAACGAGTTTTTTTTTTTTTTCATGAGTCGAGTTCGATTCGAGTTTAACCGAACGAGTGCCAAGCGGACTATCGAACAGACTAATTTATTTACAGCCCTAAGTCCACTACTAGTGCTCTTAGAATTAAAATAAATGAAAATGTCAAAATCAATATTTTAATAGAATAGTAGATTTGTTGAGTCTGTTATTTGATGTTGTTAAACAGTGACTAGCTAAATTTATAAAAATGAATTTTCTAGCCAAATTTTAGTCAAACTTTGTTGATTCCACCACTAGTGCTCTAAAACCTTATAGAGAACAGTTTGGAATTTTATTTTCTTTCTATAGTTAACATTTACTACTCTAGTATTTCAACTCTAAATCCCCTCCTTAATCAGTATTGATGTTATGGAGTCATTGACTAGATACATTTGAGGCTAAAATTAATTAAAAAAAAATGCAGTTGGATTTAACTGAATAGCTTTAGATACATAATTTGATCTTGTGATCTCCAAGTACAAACACAGGGTAGAGAGAACTCACTTGAGATCCTGATGCGTTTAAGGAAGCATACAAACTCTTCATGGCCTACAATGCTTTTGATCACTTCTGCCAATTGCCTTGCAGGTAAAACTAGCCAGTACGCAGAAAAATGGGAATCCAAGATTAGCTTAAATTGTAATGTTACAAATGAGAGCCATGTTTGCTCTTATTCTGCAAACCCCGAGGAGATTATCGATCTCACCCAATTCCTACTCTACTGAACTAAAGCACGACGGGAGGAATTTCTGACTAAGATCAAGAAAAGAAACACCCCCTTCCCAAGAATAAAAAAGGAAAAATCTATGCATACCATGAATATACAATAACAACCGCTGGTGCATTCCATTGCTGGGAATATATAGGCCAAGGAGGAGCATCCAGGCAAATCCCATATTATATAGTTCTATTTCAGCATCCAAATTACTGAATTCTTGATAGCAGGGATATCAGTTATAATCATCACAGAGCATTTATGAAAGCCATCAATGAATCGACATCTCTCTTCTCCGAGTGGTGTACTTGATGGGGCAGGACAAGGGTTTGAGGAAAAAGAGTATTGTGGGAAAGCTCCCTAGCAGCAGCAGCTCTTCCTGTGCATATGCCTTTCGCTCACCATCAGCCCTGAACTTCACCCCACTACCTGCTAGCTTCTCTGATAATTCAACATATGATCCTTCCATCACCTGCTTAAAACCAAAGAAAATTGTTAGACAAGGCATAAAGTTCTGAGTTCCAGATAATAATGGTTAGAGCCTCCAATTATATTCACCCGGCAGGAACAGCACCATGGTGCATAAAGCAGAACGACCCATGGTTCTCTTCGATTCTCCAATCCAGCCAAGTTCTCTACCCTAGCTCTACACAAATTAACCAAATACTGGTCGTTGAAGATGTCAGGGACTGTAGCCATCCCATTTGTGGGGGCAGCCCCATTTCCATTTCCACTGAGTTGGGACTCTTCTTGTTTGTAATTTCCTTTATGAAGGCCACGCTCCTTAGCCTTGGCAACCTCCCACCACCACCCTCCCTCCCTCTCATGTTGCCTCGGTAGAACTGGCCTTGTGCCCGCCTAAGAGGCCTAAAGTTCCTGCCTCTGCAGCACTCTTAGTGTCCATTTTCATAAAAGGAGAAGACTCCCTTACTTCTCACTAGAGCTTGAAATTCAACAGCATCATACTCGATGTGAATATCATCGTGCTTCTCACCAGTATCAAAGAACTGGTTCGTGTTTGGGTTTAGTCTCCAAGTGTCCAGGCTAAACCCCTGAAGGGGCGACCTGTTAGCTTAGCATACTCAATCAAGACCACATCTTCAGCTCCAGTGCACAAATCAATAGCAACTAAAATTTAGATTCCGGTGAATAGGATGCAAGAGTTCATAATTCTAGTTGGTTGGAATCTAAAAAAATGGTTCAAATTCTTCCAATTTTTAAGTGGGAATCTATGTCACCATAACTATTCTTTCCACCATCCAAAATAGATGGGGATTTCCATATGCCACATGTATTAGTGCTTCCAGACTCCAACCAAATAAGGATACTAATCCACTAAAAATGCCCTTGGGTGGGCCAAGAAATGTGGGTTCAGATTTTTAAAAAAATAAAAAATAAAAAAATTACAGTTCGAATTTAAGAGAAATGGGAATGTAATCGAATAAATTCTTTCATTTTCTTCTTGGAAGTTAGCCAGCTATCTATTTAAAATTTAATCCAGCTGCCTCAACGGAGTAATTTCTCTTTCCTAACTATATGTCCTGAAAGGAAAGTAGACCAAAAAAAAAAGGTAGAGGATCCCTCTCCAGAATGACATGGACGAGAAATTATGTTTCTCAGTTAAACTCCAAAATCTCATCAACTTCCCTAATTTCCTAAATTTGTCGCCACCACAGTAGTCTGTGCCATTCTACAGTGAATCAAAATGGTACACATTGTTTCGCCTTGTCCAATATTTAACTAACTAAAGGGATGGGAAAGATAAATGTAGAGATACCTAAATGCAATGGCGATGCCAAATTTCTCGAGGGCTTTATCAAAAATTTCAAGCGGGGAGGCGTGGTCCATCTCCTTCGCCAATTTCTCATAATCTTCAGTCTCTATCCTATCTTCAACTTCTGCAAATTCCCAATAAGCAAGGCACGAATATTTTAGTCATCAAGCTCTCGGATAACATAAACAAAAATAGCGTGTAAAAGAAAACTGTTTCAGAAAGGAAACTCGTATTCCTACTGCCTATAGTGAAAGAAATTACCAAAACCTTTTCTTTTCTATCAGCATCAGAACCAATTCTCAATCAAAGAATCATTAATACCCTAATTTCTGTATAAAATTTACCGAATCAATCACCATTAACTGAAAATCTACTTGGACCAACCACGGTTGCAGTGAGAGGAACCACTAAATCACTCCCCAGTTCTGCGAAAACTGGTTTTACAACGAATATCCTGCGGGAAGAATCCCAAGGCACTGAGGGAATTAGGTATTGATCCAAGAGACGAACTGAATGGATCCATGGAGCTGTAGTTAAAAGAAAGGTTAGATCAAATCCTCTAAAGGAAATTATGGGAGGACCAAGCGCGTGAAACTCTACAAACCTTAGAAAATAGGATCTTCATTCAGATAGATAGCAAGAGAAAATCATTCGAAGGAAAGAAGAAGAAGCTAAGAGAGCCATTAGAGAAATCTGAAGCCGATAGACTCTGCTGCTTTTGTCAGTGATAGAGCGTTTTATCCCTGTGGCTTGTGTGTGTGTGTGTGTGTGTGAGAGAGAGAGAGAGAGGGGGGGGGGGGGGGGGGTGGGTGGAGTTTTGTGGCTTCTTGTTGCTCTGTTCGCGAAGACAAAAATATATTCTCCTTCCGGGCAGAACCCTCCACCGAGTCCATTCTGCCTCAAACTCGTCCTCTGCGTACTTACATTTTAATTCGTGGCTTCTTTTCTTCCTCTGTTTCTCGAACTTTCTTTCTCCTCTCTTGTTCTCTAGCTTTCCAAGATCTTCCATGGCAGAGTTGTGTTTTTGTCATCTTTTTAAGTCAACAACACAGTTTGTCGGAGCAACATGAATTTTGACATTATGCTTTAGCACGATCAAAATGAGGTTTTCAGTTTCATACTCACCACCAAATATTCACACTATGCTTTAGCAGGCCAATTAATCGAAATTATGGCCATACAGTGGGGCTGACTTTTTCCGCACTCAAGCTTGAGTGGGCCTTGACCCTTACAGAGAAAGGGAGTTATATGTGCCACGTGTACTACTTTGTGTATCCTATTATGTTTTGGAGAACCAACTTGGTCGCTTTCTCGCCATAGGCTGTATGCAGTCAGTCATTGTAGCATCAAACACGACAAGATTCCCCGTCCCTACGGAGACGGAGAACTTATGCCTGAAACTATCTAAACTCGTTTATCTTTTTATTATAATTTTTTTAAATCTTTATATAAAATATTATAAATAATTCAACTTTTTAAATCTTAAAATAATAATAATATTAAAAAATAATATTTTCTTCAACTCATCTAAAATCATCTCAACTTATCTCACAATCTAATCGGGACCAACTTATTTATCAGTTTAGGAAGATGCTTATTGAAAAGGTCACGATAGCTGAGACCATGTCCATATGAAAGCTCTACAAAATGTCCCTTTGCAATGTAGTTGAAGAGTCCATCAAATCAAGCACTTGTTCCTGGATTGCTTATATGGACTCCTGACTCTCAACGTCCAACCCATGGCTGCAAACCACATTTATGAACTAATCGCTTTTATAATGTCATTTCTCTAAAAGAATATCACTCTTCCTTCTATTTGCAACCATAGCAATTAATATGATGTGAGTTTTATATTTATAATAAAAATAATTTTATAATTTGATATATTGATCACATTAATTTATAGATTTATTTTATATAATTTTCGGCTAAAGTATTTTTCAGGTTGAAAAGACAATACAATCTGAAATGTATGATCAGGTATCAAGAGTCTAATCCAAACTTACAGAAGTGTCAATTTTTATGCACACAATCTTTCCAACAACATAATTAGAAGCATTTTCATTGTTGAATATCCGTCCCATATATTTTAAAATATAATTATTATATATATTTATATATATAATTTATTCATATATCAACTATTTCGAAATAGTATATAAAACGATATTGATATCAAAATATTTCATTTCAGTATTTTGATCGATACGTTATCCGATACGATATTTAAAATATTGAATTGAAGAGTTCTGAAAACCCGTTCGCATATACCCTCCCATTTTACACCAACCAAATAGCGATTGGTTGAGCCTTGAAGAAAGACAGCAAAAACTTCGGTCCAAATCCAACGAAAACTGATTTGTCATGATTTCGGTTCCCTGGCCCGCATTGACGCGACAAAATCCAAAGGCTGCTATATTGCTCCGCTCCGGTTGAAAATGCGTAATGGTGGATATTTTTTCCAGACTAGGAACCATTATTGCCAGCATCAACAACTTGTCCAAGCGTTCCCCACCCTATTACTGAATACTGAGGCCCACCTCGTGTCTGCGTGACCAGGAAATGGAGGAGCTGAGATTCAGGATTTTCCACTTCAGTCGGCTCTCCCTACTACTCGCTATTTATTTTGGCTCCGTTCACTTTATTGATTCTCCGCCCTCCGATCATCCTAGGCTCACTCTGTTGCTGGAGCCGCACGTTTTAACCGTTGATGCTTTTGATTTGATGGCAAATATCAAACACAAAGGTACTAAATTCGTCTCGTGTTGAATTCACAGTTCGCCACCCCTGCTTTCCGCCTTCTATTATGTAAGTGGCTGATTAGTCAAAGTACTACGATGGGCTCTGGCCCTTAGGTCGCGCTAGTCTGTATCGAACAATCGACCCAGTTGAAATACGGAAACGCTTTCTCTACGCGTTTTAAGGCGCGTGTAAATATACTTCCACTTCTCCTCCCGTGATTGTATTCGTTTTGACCCAATTAAGAATAGGATCCTTTCAAACACTTTTATTTCGTTAGCTTACGAATTTCATGTTGTGTTGTCTGAGATATGTGGAATTTTGACAATTTGATGTAACTGATACATGAACAATCAACTTCAATTTTGGAGTATCAGAATATGCACCAATACCATGCGCTTGAAGGATGAACAACCAACTTTTCTAAATTCTTTTATTATCCTCTTTTTATAAGCTTTTTTATTTTTATTTTATATATAAACAAACATTATTAATTAAATCTTTATCTAAAATATGAGAACGAATTAAATATAAAATTATTTAAAATATGTGACATAAATCTATACAATAGAAGATAATAAATTCGTGATGAGAAATAATATCGTGATTTTATTCCACTTAAGACGGAGAACATTACTAGTTAGTTAATGTGCTACGTTTGAATAATTTTAGAAATGCTACATTCATAAAAAATTCTATAAAAATATATACACTAATTAACATTACTTTACATGATATGTTATATTATTTTATAAAAAATATAACTTTACAATATAATATATTATATCAAGACACGCCAATTTATGAGTTTACTTTTATGAGACTTTTACAACTAAATATTTCTCAAATAATTTTATATATCAGCTATTTGAATGAAAATTTAAAATCACTTTTTAAATATCATTTGATCAAATAATCCTGATAGGATGCTTAAAAAAAATATTTTCACAATACTTTTCTTGTCCAACATGAATTTGTAGTCTAATAACTCGATTTAGTAATTCTATATTGGGATATTGAGATAATTTTAAATCACCTGTCAATAATAGTGAATAATAATAAATAATAATAAATATTATAAATTATTTGTTAATGAATAAAGTAAGGTAATCCTGCAAAAGACAATGGAGGGATTACTAATTATAATTTATCTATTGTTTATTATTATTTATTATTATTTTTTTACTATTATTTACAAATTACCCTACGACGAGTTCAATTAGAAACGTTAGCAGTTAGTCCAGCATGGGACATAAATATCGTGCATGTTACTCCTGCTGCGCTTGGACGGAAAGGGACATGCGGCGAGTAAGATAAACGCGCAAAATCGTGCGGTCGAAGAATCTCATATCGAACGAACAGACAAAGGCGAGAAGACGTAAGCAGGAACGGGCAGCAGGCGAAGGGACACGCAACAACGCATGGGCAGCGGGCAGCACCAGACGCCGTATTTTTCCACTTACGCCGTTTTACACGAAGAAAGCAGAAGAAATCAATGATTTGTTTTTTGTTACCCACTGAGCCCCGAACCTGAGGTTCGTCGATCTCGAACAGGTTCGGACCTCGCGAAGCCTCTCGAAAAGATCCAAGCCACCGTCGAAAATAATGGAACCAAAGAAGAGAGAGAGAAAGAAAGAGAGCTAGAGAGAGAAAGTAGTGAGCCTGCGTCGTAGAGAGAGACATATGGGCCAGATCGTGAAGAGGAAGAAGAAAGGGAGGCCATCAAAGGCAGATCTGGCGCGCCGAGCTGTCGAGTCGGCGGCGGTGGCAGAGGCGGATGTCCGGCGGAGCCACCGGCGCCGAAATGTGAGGTACAACATCGACTACGATGACTACCTGGATGAGGACGACGAGGACGAGGAGGAGGACCAGAGGAGGAGGGAGAAGAAGCTGAAGCTAGTGGTGAAGCTGAATCAAGGGAGCGAGCCACTGGCTCAGCAGAACCAGTCTCACACGGGGGCGCGTGAATTGTACGCGAAAGAGTACGCGTCGGACGACGAGTGCGAGCGGAAGCCGTTGAAGAAGAGGAGTATCGGCAATGGTCGGGATGAAGATGCTGACCAACAGGACGAAGATGATGATCATGGTGATGGCGGCGATGGGGATGAAGATGATGGTGAGGTATGTATGGGATCATTGTCAGGATCTGAGTAAAGAGTTAAAGGGGTAGAAGAAGGTGAGGTGCGGGTGTGTGTCTGAGAGGGGGAGAGAGAAGGTTGGGGGGGGGGGGGGGGGGGGGGGGGGGGGGGGGGGGGGGGGGGGTACAGCTCAGCTGAAATCGCTGGGGTTTTCTTTTTTGGTCCAGACTTCAATATTACACTCTCCCACTCTGTGTCGGGGAATGAGAGGTTGTAACGGTTGGTTTAACTGTCAAAAACTAACGCAAAACCCACAAGAATCTGATCACGCTCCCCACATCTCTCTCTCTCTCTCTACCCACATCTTTCTCTCTGTCTCTCTCTTTCCATATCTTTATCTCTCTCTAACTGTGCACTGTCTGCCTTATCTGTCTCTGTCCGGTCTGTCTCTATCTCACACTCGTAAACGCAGTCCTAATCCCGCTTTTTTGTATTTTTTTAATATGGGTGCGTGGTACTTATTTGTGTTTTTGTGGTGGGTTACAACTTACGGGTTTTGATAGGAAAGGGGGAGGAAGGTGGACTTGAAAGGGCTCGATTCTTCTGCAGGTTCGTTTTGGTCTACAGTTCTTAATTTTGATTAATGGGTTTATTTTGATTTTCATTTATCATGTGAGGATTTGGGTTTATAGGATTTGATACTTTGTCGAATGATGTTTGGGATTTGGTACGGGCTTGTTAAATTTGGATTTTGTTTTGGTTAGGGACGCCATCGGATCTTCCTTCTGGGGTGCCTGATAAGAGGACACTGGAGTTGATCCTTGATAAGCTTCAGAAGTATGGGACTGCATTCCTTCCTTCTTTCTCTCTATTGTCGATTACCTTCTTAATTTGCAAAGCTTAGAAAGTTTCTGATGTTGATAGCCGAATGGTGGCAGGAAAGACACGTACGGTGTGTATGCAGAACCGGTTGATCCTGAGGAGGTGTTTGGAATTCTTTTTTCTTCATATGTAAATGGTAATATGGATTTTGAAACTGTTTTTGCCGGGTATTTATTGGCTATTATATTTTGTGATTCCAGCTTCCCGATTATCACGATGTGATTGAGCATCCAATGGACTTTGCCACCGTGAGGAAGAAGTTGGCAGATGGATCGTATTCTACCTTGGAACAATTTGAGGTCTGTACTAATATTTTAGTTTTGCCTGTTTTGTTACTCGAGTCTTTGGGGACATGGAACCTCATAATAATGTGGCCGTGTTGCTCAGGTGGAATGTGGAGGAGATGAGTGTAGTTGGTTTAGGTGGTCTTAATTTCTTTATATCCCATCCTTCTGTATGCCTAAATCATGATTTTGAGGACACCCATTATCACGGACTATAGTGGTAGGGGAATGTTAATGGTGACTGGGACATGGGCTGGCTGCGTACTGAAAAACCTAGCCAAATAGAAAGTTAACTGAAAACAATCTTTTCTTTTTGGTTAATTACATGGTGAAAACATTTATAAACAGTTCCCGTGCATTTTATGGTTATTTGTGTTTGTATCAGAGAGAGGGATAGGAGAGGAGGAAAACCATTCCAAAGTTTTGAATCTGGGCCTCAAGGGAAAGTCTTTTTATAATACAGACGTGGTTCATATCCCCTTATAGAATATAATGGCAAAAATGGGGAAAAGAGTTCTCTGTTTTGGTAAAGATATTTTGCATTGGCCACCCCCTACTTTTGTCTGTATCTTGAACTTCTTTCTCATGAAATGTTGGCAGTATTCTATGTTATTATGTAGCTGTCTGCAAAAATACTCCATTTTTGTGTTGGGTACCCTCACCCTCGCTGCCATTGAGGATCATGTTGATTCACATGGCTCCATCCATATTGAGCAGGGTAGGCTGCACTCAATTCTAAGTCTGCTCTATGTCATTCATATAGCACACATCAAATAACAGGCTTGTAGGGTTATGCTTTAGTTGAGTTATGATATGTGATGTGAGGGCCATCACATAGCCCCCATCATATGTCAGACTTGTAGGACTTCATTTTTCCTGATTTAGAAAGATATATTTGAAAATTCTGAGATGTGTTTTTTTGGCACCTTCTTATTTTGTTTTTGTGGCTCTGAAAATTGAAAAACTCTCTCAAAAAACAGAACCAAATGGGCCCCTGGTTTTCTGTTTCTGCAGTCATCTTTATTTTGTTTGATTTTATTTTTCTTTTCCTATGGTGAAAGCTCTAATTAAATATATCTGATGAAAAATTAGTATTGCATCCTTTTAGGAGAATAATTTAATTCCTGCTAGTTTTATTCCATATTCGGATCATGGGCATCCGGGTTGAATGCCTATATGTTTTTTTAGAATATATTTCTTGCTATTTGCAACCAAAAGAGAGTCCAATTAGGTGTTTATCTTGTACAAATGCTGTGTCGTTGAGCTATAGCTTTGAGTTCTTCAATAAAATTCTTGGTGTTAATTGTTAAAAAGAAAAATGCAATCAAAAGAAAGAGAATGATTTGGTGTTTTCTGCATGGCTGCTTTTGTTAAGTTAAAGTTGTTACTTCATTCGTCTGTTATAATTGTAGTTGCCCTTGAATAAACACTTTAAGTATTGCTAATCTTATTTTCTTCCATTCGATTTGTAAAAGAATGCTTTATTATAGATTTATGTTTAAAAAGTTACTTATAAAAAAATATTTTATGTAAAACTTGTTTCTTGAATGCAGTGTGACATTTTCTTAATATGTTCAAATGCCATGCAATACAATGCACCAGACACCATCTACCATAGACAGGTATAAAACATTTGGCGCTTTCTTACTCTTTGACACCGTTGTTTCACTATCTTGTTCTGTTTGTTAGTTTTATGACACAACTATATGTTAAAAGGCTCGTTCCATTCAAGAGTTGGCAAGGAAGAAATTCGAGAGGTTAAGGGTTGAATTTGAACGCTCTGAGAAAGAGTTGAAGTCTGAGCAGAAAACAAGGTCCAATTTCTTAATTAAGAAGTCGGGGAAGAAGCCTTTCTGCCTGACCTCGCAGGAGCCCATTGGCTCTGATTTCTCCACCGGTGCCACTCTTGCCACAATTACAAATGGGCAGAATGGTTCTAATATGAACCAAGGTGGTGGTTTTGAGAGGCCTTCTAACACTGATGTTGTAGAGACTAATCCTTCCCTGATTGATACCAATTTTGAGAAGGCAGAAGACTTATCATCAGGTATCATAAAGAAGGTTATTTCCCCCTCTTCCCTTATCAACCACACTGATGATGGATGGATATATGTACAGCACACGTAGATTTTTATCAATTTGATGTATCGTCATTTGCCTAGAATAAGATTCAGAAATTGTTTTTAATTATTTCTAGCCAATACAGAGTAGCTCTTTTGCAATCACACAATTATGTCAGGCCTGTAAAGGACTGATAGCTTGCTTATTATATTTTTTCTTTCAAGATTATTCTTCATTCTCTCATGGCCACTGTTCACACTAATTGCTTTGGTTCTGTAATATTTTAGGGAAGGGTCTACTCTCTAAATTGGGAAGGAAGCAATTTGTGTATGATGATAACCGGCGCACAACATATAACATTTCCAATCAACCAGCAGTTCGATCAGACTCAATATTTACCACCTTTGAGGGTGAACTTAAGCAGTTGGTTGCTGTACGGCATGTGGAAATAAATTCTTTTTCTTGAATAGATGGCCTCTGTACTTGTTTTTGTTTTTGTTTTTTTTTTTCAAATTTTGCAATTTGTGAATCAGGTTGGGCTTCATGCAGAATTTTCTTATGCAAGGAGCCTGGCTCGTTTTGCCGCAACTCTTGGACCTGTTGCTTGGAAAGTTGCCTCCCAGAGAATTGAGCAGGCATTGCCTGCTGGGTGTAAATTTGGCCGTGGTTGGGTTGGAGAATATGAGCCACTTCAAACTCCTGTACTAAT
The DNA here is from genome assembly GCF_004785595.1 of Juglans microcarpa x Juglans regia. Lineage (NCBI taxonomy): Eukaryota > Viridiplantae > Streptophyta > Magnoliopsida > Fagales > Juglandaceae > Juglans > Juglans microcarpa x Juglans regia. Next base: position 36,728,443 of record NC_054604.1, on the reverse strand, counting down.
GCTTGAGAACTGCACTCAGAAAGAGCCTGGTTTAATTCCAAAGCTTCAGTCTAATGCTGATTTGACAAAGGATGACAAAACTAAGACTCATGTTTCTGCTATGGAGCTTCCTATAAGTGGGTCTATTTCAGATGGAAAACAATCTTCGTTTTATCCAGCCGGTGCTCATACTTCAGCAGGGAAATTATCATTCTCTGGCTCTGCTGGAACAAAATCCAGTACTCCTGATAATGGCATTTACCAGAAGCAAAATCCACAATCCAGGGATTTTAACAAGACTAAGAATACGGTAAGCAAGCAATTTGAATTGAACTCTTTGCCCTCTGCCCATCAAACTAATGCTTTGCTTATTGCTGAAAAGCAGTTTTCAAGTAATTCAGAAATGGCTGATATAAGGTCCAAAGAGTCGGTATCAAGAAACATAAATCTTCTGCAGTCTGTACCTGTTAAGCAGCCTGATACAGATGGAGTTTTTACTGGAGTGTTACCTAATGGAAAAATCAGCAACGGGGGCTTGAATAGTAAGATGAGTAGACTGTCTTCTGACACAGCTCCTAATCACACGCCTAGAGGAACCTACTTTCCTCATGGACAAGAGCAGGGTTATAGTGACCCGGCTCAGTTGATGAGAATTTTGGCTGAAAGGGCCAATAAGCAGCAGAAATCTTCAAATCAATCCCCAGTTGAAACCACAGAAAGAGTGCCCTCGGTTCCATCTGTTAGGAGAGATGACTCTTGCAATGCTGCAGCAGCTGCTGCCCGTGCATGGATGTCGATTGGGGCTGGAGGCTTTAAACAAGCAACAGAAGATTCCAGCTTGCCCAAAACTCCTACTATTTTTTCAGATCCATCATACAACCCAACTCAAGAATTTTGTCAACAAATTTCTCAAGCACGGGAAGAGATTCCACTTTCTAGAGGGATGCAATCTCAGTCTGAGAGGAACATTTTTCCCGTGGCATTTGTGCCACAACCTGCTCATGTGGCCAATGAAGCCCAACTTCGAAACCGACCTATTGTTTTCCCTCAATTAGCACCTGCTGACTTGTCTAGGTTTCAGCTGCAGTACCCTTGGCGAGGTCTCAGTCCTCATACCCAGCCAAGGCCTAAACAGGAAACACTTCCTCCAGACTTGAATATTGGTTTCCAGTCTCCGGGGTCTCCAGTGAGACCATCTACTGGTGTTCTTGTTGATTCCCAGCAGCCAGACCTGGCTTTACAACTCTGAGTATAGGTTTTCTGAGGAACCATGCAAATAGGAGAGCGAGCAGAGGTTACGTTGCTCCTGTCTCGACGATATTGACTTTGTTCAATCTCCCATACCTAAATTGTACTGAACGTTCGAATGCCATTAGTTCGATATGACAGATGATTTGGGTATGATCTCTCATTAACTGGGCTTGCTTGAAGGGAGGAACGATTTGTCTGGTCAGATGTGTTTGCTTGCGATGGGATGATTCCAGCAGATTTGGGGAAAGAATTCAGCTACTAGTTTCGGGCTTATTTTCTATATGAGGATTACTGGCAGGCAGTGGCAAGAGTTATATATGTGGAGATACAACATTTGAAAATTTTGGCAGAAATGAATATTAGCAATTGCTTAGAAGTTAAAAGTCTATAGTAAAATGGCTTGTACATTTGTTACCGGTGGATGAGAAATAGTTGTTTAGCTTCTAGTCGTTGATGTTGATGATGCAATGGCAATTCCAGTTGGTACTGCTGATATTATTATGTAAATGAATATTTATAATCTCTGAAATGGAAATTTCTAACGCTATCTTCTCATAATTCTCTAAATTCCTGGAAATGGGGTTTTCACTTCTAAGTTGGTAGTTCCACTTTCCATGATTTGACGATGCTTCTTGCTCGTACTGTTGCTACCTCCCTGCCCGTCGTAGATTTCTCAATTTTGTGAAGGCGAAGGTCACAGTACGAGCAAGAAGCATCTCTGTTTATGCAGCGACGACTCATTAGACATGCATCATTGCCATAAAACTGCAGTATAATTGGTTAGTCTACAAAAGTAAAATTCATAAATTGATGCGCGCTGTTTGTTCTCCTTCATCAGATTGTAAAGCTTTTTTTTTTTTTTTTTTTTTTTTCTTCTTCTTCTTCTTCTTCTATAAAGAAGAAATAATGTATTACATCTAATCACGGCAGTATGCATACTTCTATGATATCTTTACGTGAACCAACATTTTTAGTTGTAAATAGCTCATAAAAATGAGATTTAAAAAGGAAAAAAAAAAATCATTCAAGGATCAAGGTGCTGAATAAACAAAGAGAAATGTTAGTTTATCCTCTCACTTTGTCCACTCATTTTAACTGTTTGTGTATTTAATTTTTTTTTTTAACTTAATGACTAAGAAAATGATTTTTAATATATTGGTATATTTTTTTAATTTTTTAAAAATATTTAAATATGTTAAAAAATATAAAAAGAACAATAAGAAAAAAAAAATATCAAAATGGCTTAGCGGTCCATTGGAGCAGGAGTAGCACCGCTCGTAAACAAAGCCAGGTTATTATTTTGTTTGACATGCCTAAAATGTAGGCGCATCGTCAAATCATGGTAGCTCAAACCCTTAGGCTGCACCACAGAACAGAAGTTCAAGCATCCTGTTCAGGAATCACAACTAAGAATACACTGGATCAACCAATTTAACAACAACGGAGACAACAAACAAAATTTCAAAAAAGACGTACACCTGCTAAAGTGGATTTACCACACAAATGAATAGACATGGTTACAAGAGTCATCCGGCTCATTGATCTGCAACGAAATCTTTAGCAAGTCACATGAATAATACAAACCGGATCATGGACTATCAAATCAATCGCTAAAAGCTTTGCTGCCTTCTTCTCATCGCGAGATCGGAGGGGTGAATGAAATCCAAAGGCTTCGCTTTTTCCCGTGAAGTTTCTTCTGATTCCTAATAACACAAACATCCCCGTCACATGTGTATCGTTGTTTGGACTGGCCAGACGGCTCTGAAAAACAGCTGAACAAGTTTGAGAACAAAGCCATGTCCATGCAGGCGGTCTCAAAGCTCCAACTCTTATCTCCCACAACGTACACACATATATACATATAGAAGCAGGCATTTTGGTTGTGCAAATAACCAATTTTTTCCCACCTAAGGGCGGCCTTGTAAAGTAAGCTGGTCAATATTAGTTGGCTCTGATTTTTGACAAACGACAACTCAAAACTCTTATTTGCCTTAAATTCTTACAATCCGTTGCTGAAAGCAGCAAAACGTGTTGGAACAAGGCATCGGTTCTTAGGGTTGGCTAGCTTATCATAACTTATTAGGCGGTCTGTTTCGTGCTAAGTCTTCGTTTAGACGTTGAGATGAGTTGAATTGTGAATAATAATATTTTGTGGATTCTATTGAGATGAGTTTAACTTTTTAAGGTTGAGATTGGTTTAACTTTTAGTTTAGTTCAACAACCAAATCTATTTTAATTGTTATGTTGCACGAGTCTATTTTAATTGTTATGTTTCATGTGCAAAATATTTTCAACCATTTTTTATTTTATATTGAGAGGGCTTTTAATTCTATTTCTTGAATGGATGTTGAAAGGTTAATTAATTGGTTCCTATACCTTTAATTTAGGCCTCGTTTGGATAGTGAGATTATGAGATAAGATCATAATCTGTAAATAATAGTGAAATGATTTGGGTTAAGATACTCAGGTAATTTTGAAAAAGGAAATAGAAAATGTTGAATAAAAATATTATAAAATTAAATATTATTATAATATTATTTTTGTTTTCGAATTTGAAAAAGTTAAATTATTTTTTGTATTTTATCTAAAAGTCTGTGAAAGTTGTAATGATGATTAGGTAATGATTAGATGAAAAAATTAAAAATTTGAGATTGACAAATATTTATATTTGTAATATTTGGATATTGAGATGAGATGAGATCTCTGTTGATCATCAGGACGAAACTATGGTTTTTTTTTTTTTTTTTTTAACAATCAGGACGAAACTATGTAATAATTACATAAATGGGTCAAAACATGCAACACTAGCCTAATCAATGATTTTCTTCAATTTCTTGTCTTAAATACGTTTTACAACTCATTTAACAATTCAAAAGGATCAGATGAACACAGCATATAAGATTTGAGAAAATCTATACAACCTCGGCCTACTATTCACACAACCTTCACACACCACATTTTTTTTAATTCTTATTATTTTTTCTTTTAATCAATATTTAATATATGAATAATGAATAGAAGAATTGAATTAATTTAAAAAAGAATAAACTCAAAAAAAATATATATTAAAGAATTTAAAAATTTAGAAAAATGTGGTGTGTAGAGGTTGTGCAGCGCTCGCTTCAAAATAAAAGGATAAAAAAAAAAAAAAAAAAAAAAAAAAAAAAAAAAAAAAAGCAAACAAACAAACTTGATCGAAGCGAGTCTCTCTTCAAACCAAATCTAAAAAAAATAAAAAAATGCACTCCAAAAAAAAAAAAAGTATCAAAATTGTATTATTATTATTATTTTGTTTTGAGACAATGAAATGGGATAGTGAGTTCTGACCAAGTCATAGCTAGCATATGCTGTCTGCTAGCTTAGAGTAAACCCCGCGCCGGATGTATACATAGTTTCTTTTGTGATCTTGTTGTATTAATAACTTACGCGGTAATACGTAAAATATAACTAAAATTTGTTTGATATTAATTTGTTATCTTAATTGTCGGGTAGGTCTTCTAAATATAATCATCTGCTCGCTAACTTCATTCAAATCTTTGATTAGTCGTTTCTAACAACACTAAGGCCTGCATGCAGCACTTCAACTCTCTCTCGCTCTCTCTGCCTACAAATCCGATCAGTCTCCACCATCAACTCATGATAAAGATAATAACTACTTCCTAGAAATTTAGACAAGCCTACTTTCTAGGAAATTGGCCTAGCCTCCTTCAACTTGAATCTAGCTACATGATTTCAGAATAAGATTAGCATCAATAAAAGTGCATAATTTGTGGTAAAAAATAAAAAATATATGCATTTAATTTGGACCGTTTATATTATCATGTTATATATATATGATGCTCCATTCTGCGATTGTGCGTCTTTTACAGCCTCGTTAATTTTTGGACCAAATTAAAATGGCCGAAAGAGATGCATCCTTAAAGGGAACAAACATCAGTCATGTGTTAACTGTTAAGTCTGAAAAGCCTCTTCTAGTCTATGGCATAGTACAAACGCATTTACTAAGTACTTACAAAGAGCCCACCACCCTGGCAAAACTCCATATGTAACCCCCCAAACCCAATATTGCTGGATAAGCGCGTGTTCTAGAGGATAAGGGTATCTTAGAAATTCTAGAACTTGATGATCTATTGTCACTGTTTTCCCAATTGCTAGATGTGTTTTTTTTTTTTTTTTTACCACACTCATGAAAACTGAAAAAGTGAAAAACCAAGGCTGTAATCCGCTCGGCAGCCAGCTGCTTGTGAGCAAATGGGATAGGACAACAGCAAAAAAGTGCTGTAAAGGATAGAACCTAAATCCAAAATGGGTAAACAAAAGCGCCTAAAATGGAACACCATGAGGTTGGAGAAGTACCCGGAACCGCAATACTAGGTTTCTCTCTCTCTCTCTCAACCTCCCTCTAAATTGCTCTCACTCCCCCACACCACCTTCTCTTTGTGGGTCCCAGTCACGGACAATCCCTCCAATTCCATCTCCATCCTCATCTCGACTCTGCAACCAACACCACCACTCTTGCAGCCTCTCCCTCTCTCTCTCTCTCTCTAAGAACCCAAAAACCCAAGAGCTCACATTCTCACGTCTTCAATCTGAACAGCAATTTCCGTTTCTGGGTTTTCCTTTTTCCTTCTCGTCTTCTTCTTTTATGGTGCAGACAGCCCCTCGGAAACCCAGAAAGTACTTTTGAAAGGTGCCATATCCATCTATTTTTTAGTGCCATATTGTACAAAAATAGTTGATAAAAAAATAATAAATAATAAAAAAAGAGAGAAGATTTTGTAAAGCAAAATCCAGAGGGCCCACCCGAATCAGAGGCAGTGCAGCTACAAGCAATAATAGAGTAACTAACCGAGTTATAAGAAAGTAGTGTCCTATAAACGAGCCGTGTTTGGCCGCTGGGAATCTTAGTTGGTAGTAATGAAACCCAGCAGCAACAACAACACCGGCGGAGCACAGAACGAGGGAGTTGGGTCCACGGAGTCGAGCGCTGGGGTAGGAGGGGCCGAGGGTAATGGAGGTCATGGAGGAGGGGTCACGCTGAAGAAGGGACCCTGGACGGCGGTGGAGGACGCGATTCTCACGGAGTACGTGAGGAAGCACGGGGAAGGGAACTGGAATGCAGTGCAGAGGAACTCCGGGCTCGCCCGCTGCGGCAAGAGCTGCAGGCTCCGCTGGGCCAACCACCTCAGACCCAATCTCAAGAAGGGTGCCTTCTCCCCCGAGGAGGAGAGGCTCATTCTTCAGCTCCACGCTAAGTACGGCAACAAATGGGCTCGCATGGCTGCTAGGGTACATACAAATTTACCTATATGCACTAGCATGTTTGCCGTTTGGTTAATTGGGTTTTGTTTCTCGCTTCTGCTGTTTCAATGTTTTTGGTTTTCTCTCTCTGTCCATCTTTTAGTTCATCAGTTTTATCTATAACTTGAATTCTGCACTTTCCTTTTCCATTTCCATTGAATTTAACCCTCTTTTAAAATATACGTCGGGCTAGTTCTTGTGGTTTGATAACAAATGTTGTGAGTTTATGAATAGATAATTTGTTGGTAATTATGCCTACAGAACCCCATGCAGTTCAATTAATTTCCTATGCCATATAAAACCAGGCTTTGCCTTTTCCTGTTGTGTTCTCAGAACATATGTTTGGATGTTTTTTTGATGCGTTACAAAACAAAACGTTGCCTGGTTTGTTTTGCATTGACAATAACTGTGTCTCTCTCTCTCTGCCAGTTACCCGGACGAACAGACAACGAAATCAAGAACTACTGGAACACCAGGGTGAAGCGGCGGCAGCGGCAAGGCCTCCCTCTCTACCCACCTGACATCCAGCCATCAACCCAATCCCATTCCCAACCCACCACTCCAGCCTGCTCCACCCCTTCAGCCCCATCCACACCCACTAACCCAAACAGTCCGACCTTCCATTTCCACTCCCACCACCAATATCCTTCTTTAACTCTCTCCCCCACCCCACCACCCCACTCTCCTTCTCACCAACCCCTTTCTCCACAGCCCTTCACCACCGGCACCTCTTTCCCTCTCTTTGACCCCACCACCACCTCCTCCTCCTCATTCACCTTCCAGCGCCCCCCTCCGATCCTAGGCACCCCTATTCGCTTCAAGCGCTACCGTGACTCCACCGGATTCTCACTGCCTATTCCGTCAACAACACAGAGTAATAAAGCTCCTCTGGGTCAGCTTGCATTGACCCAGTTGCCTGATATGGCTTCCTTTCAGTTCCCAGTGACTTTTAGCCACAGTTCGCCGCAGTTTCCGAGGACGCAATTAGAACTAGACCAAATGGTGTCGCCGGTCTTTGCTTATTCTGTGAAACAGGAGCTCCCTTCAAACCAATTATCATCCCATCCTTCTCAGGCCGAGATGTCGGAGATTACCATCGATACCAAGGTTAATGCGGCTGCGAGTCAGGGCAGTGGCAATGGGTTGTTGGAGGACTTGTTGGAGGAGGCTCAGGCATTGGCAGCTTCCAGCCACGGTTTGAAGACACACAGTTTTTTGGAAGAAAAGCGTGTGTTCGAGGGGTTCAAGCTGGGTTCTAGTTCTACTCATTGCTCTTCTGGTGACTTCTCTTTCTAATTTGCTTAAACTAGTACTAATAATATATAAGAATCTATGTCTTAGTGAGTACATTGAATTATTGCATTTTAAGTTATCGTTGAATGCTGTATGATTGTTGTAGGCTATAGGAATTTTGACGCACTGTTTCTGTTTTCTACGTGCTCTGTCTCTGGGCTGTGCCAGTGTGTGCGAGCTTAAGATATTTTTAGACATTAATTCCAGTTTTCATGCTTCAGTTGCATTTCCTGTCTGCTAACATTTCTAAGTTACGAATTTAGATTATAGATTCTTTAACTCTCATTTGGGAAATTCATGCTGCAATCCTAACTATTCGCTATTATTTTCAAATTGTACCCTAAATTATCAAAATTGTCAATTTGCTCCCGAAACTACCACCTCGATTGAGATCAAAAGATCAATGAAAAATAGGACATTGCTAGGATCTTGGTTTTGCAGAAGATGAAGGTAGGTTAGATAAGCAAATATTATTCATATGACTTCAGGCGTACCTGAATTATAGTTGTTGTAATTACTGCTAGTGTTATTAATAGAAGAACACAAGTATGGTGCTGTTTCAATTACAGACACTACAGACACCTGGTTCTATTAAATTGATGTGATCTACATATGAACAAATCAAATAGATTCAAACCGACTAACTTCACTGAGTCATATGAATATGAATAATGCCTATTGCTTAACATGTTCCTTTTTATACATACAGGAGTGAAACCACAGGAAGAATCAGGGGTTCTGATCAACTCCATGAATGAAGACTTGTCGAAACTGTTCAATGGTATCCCTTCAAACATGCAAGTCCCAGATTGGTACAGTGATTGTGGGGAAATCTCCAATGGCCAATCTTCAGGTGTAACAGATGATAATATTGGGATCGACATGCAACATATAGCTTCTTTTTTTCCACTTGGTGCCACAACTGACCACAGTAGAACCCCCGACGCCTGCTCTTGGGACAACTTGCCTGGAATTTGCTAAGATGCAAGTGCATATATGAGTTAATTAATCATTATAATAAATAAAATAAAAAAGGCTTCAAAGTCATTATGGGGTTTTCTTGTTTTATCTTTCCTTTTATTTTGTTTTGATGGGATTTGTTTTAATAGGTATTATTTCCTTCATTATTCTGAACTTGGAAGCAGGGGCAGAATGATCGTTTCTATATATCTGAACAATGAATTATCAGCAGGGTTGCTGGTTCCTCCAATCCTTCATCTTATGGCTATTAATATAGAGCCAAAGTTAGTGTGTTAGCGGAAGGATTGTTGCACTGTTGATGGAACTCAATTATATGTATTAAATGTCTAAATTCAGCTGGGGATGTAATGTAATCTTTGCCAAATTTGGAGGCCACCAGAACATTAAGGCCCCGTTTGGATAGTAAAAGTGTTTCGTTTTATCTTATCTCATCATTATAATTTTTTTAAATTTCTACACAAAATATAATAAACAATTTAATTTTTCAAATTTTAAAATAATAATAATATTAAAAAATAATATTTTAATAATATTTTATTCATTTTTTAATTTTTAACTAAAATCATATCATATCATCTCACTATCCAAACTGCATCAAGAGAATTTGGATTAGTTAACTTTTTTGGACAAATCATATACCTTCGTAGTACTATAATTAACTACATTCCCTGCGTGAGTGTACAGCTGCCCATCCAAGCTAAGCCAAATAAGACTGCTAGCTGCAAATCCAATGGGTTTTTCAGCCTCTCACACTGCTTTCGGGATTCCCATGTGCTAATAAACCATCGAGATTTGAGGCGCCCACTGCAAGCTCTCTGCCATCTGTTTTCCACTGCAAATAGCTTCATGGTTGTATGGATCATTGTTTTGAATACCATGCTGGATGGTATATCGGTCAAGTGGAATCAAATATTTCAATATTGGTATCATTTTATATACCGTTTTGAAATAGTCAATATATAAATAAAATTATATATATAAATATATATATAAATTATATTCTAAAATAATAATCTATATATAAATAAATTATATATAAATATATATATATATATATATATATAAATTACAAATAGATTGGTACGAAACATATATGATACATATACCGGTCATTGGGCCTGTACAAAAAATATCAGCAGTACCAACTGGTACGATACGAAATTAAAAATAGTGATATCGATACTCCTACCAAAGGAAAAAACAATTTGGCAAGTCACTGCCGACTGCAAAACTAATTTAAAAGGAAAATGCTAGTAGAACTTCTCAAACTTACTGTTCAATCTTACCGCTAATGTATTTTATTTTATTTTTTTACTTAATGGTTAAGAAAGTGACTATTAGTGAAATTATATATATTTTTATTTTTTTCTTAATGATTAAGAATGTTAAAAAAAATACTTAAAACAACATCAAAACAAGGAGAACAAAAATTTTATAACTAGCAGTACGGCCTTGGCGGCCTGCTAGCATGATCCAATTTAAATATACAGACAACCCTCCTGAAATCGTGACCTCCTTTAAACACTTAAATCACCAATTATCTTTAAAAACTTGAGTGGAGGAACAATGTCAATAGGTGAATTCACATGTTAAGATTTGAATTAAGATCACTGCCTTGATATTATGCTTAATTACCTCCTTTAAATCCCACTCAACTCTCTTAAACCAATCATCAATAGGACTCACTACTTTTTCAATTTTTCAAAAAAAAAATTAAACACATCTCAACCTATTTAATACATTTCAACCTAAAAAATTAAACTCATTTTAACCTAAAAAAATTAAACTCATCTCAATAAGACCCACAAAATACTACTATTCACAACTCAACTCAACTCAATGTACAATCACAGCCTTAAACTCGTAGAAAAGTCCGATTATAACCGTTTAGATTATATTCTGTAACATAAACTGCAAAACATCAAAATGCATTAATGGTGTCTTCAATGTTTCAAATGTAAAAACGAACAATTTATGATTAGACAGGCTTGGAAACAGAAGTTCAGACACGCAGACATCCACATCCAAAGGAGACATCGGATGTAATGTGTACTTTTAGAAACTATTTACCGTAGCATTCATCAAAATATTCCAAGGGTTAACTATATAACATTTACTACACAGTATATCCATAGAGTCCGAGCGAGTTTTTTAAGAAAGATCCTCAAGTTGGAATGCACCAATTAGAGCTGACAGCAAAGAATATACATAATCTTGATCTGCTTCTTAAAAATATAATTCACATATAATTCAGCTAGACAACACTCAGAATGTTCCAAAAGCGTTCTCCCCACTGTAAGTCATGTAAAGAAACCCATCCTCATCTTTGTTTTCCTCGTAAATAGCAGACATCATGGCAGCTGCAATAAAAACAAAACATACATACAAACTAAGTTAGTACAGAAGCTCTTCACGCTAATTTTAAAGGAGAAATGTCGTTCTTAATACTAGATTAGTAGATTTGCCATCCTCGGCCACTTAAAATGCACGATGTCAGCTGATGTGACTGACTGGAGATAGACAAATCTAAAATGAAAAGTACAATTGCTGTATTTCAAGAACACATCTAGTACCAATAGATCTCACTAAAAAAAAAAAAAAAAAGAAGGATTCTCACCAGTTGGTGGCAAGATATTCTTGACAAAGATAAATATGGCCTTCTCAGCACTAAGCTTAATCCTTTTCCGGACCACATATACAAACTGCCCAACAGTCAGATCAGCAGGAACCAGATATCTGCATTCATCAGAGACAAGCTAGACTCACCTTCTACAAGGTAAAAACTACATGATATTTCTTTAAGCCTACTTGTAACATTGCATTTTATATAGGATAGACTTATACAACCACCGTAGTTTATGGTCATATATCAAGTATAGTAACCATCACACAGGAATTTGCTTGAGAGCATAACCTAAATATTTATTTAGACACCCTCAAGTTATATAGCACCCCCACTGACAATAGAACAAGACAACAATTGAACTCTATCTACTTCATAGATACGTCTCTCCTCTCAGTGATAAGTGAGCTCTCTTCAACTTATGAACATTTACTGGATGACCTTTACTAGTAATAGCACCAAGCATGCCAACTAGCTTACAGTCAAATAATTCAGAGACAAGAATATCTCGTGTTACTACAGGCTCATTTCCTACAAATGTAAATGAACTATACGGCCTGCAAGCCCGAGTATAATTTCTGATCACGGACAAAAAAAAGAAAAATAGCATCTCAAATGGAGAGAATTGGCACAGTAATAGACATTAGAAGGTATATTTAACCACCAAACGACATAAAACAGCAAAAAACAGCAAAATATTAAAGTTGGAACTCTAAAAGATGAGTTTTGGGGTTGAGGAGTCCTAGCCTATTTGAAGACATTAATAATCATAATCTAAGCATTACCCAGGCTAGGAATAATTAATGGGAAAAAAATAATAGCCAACTAACTTCTTCTTGTCAATGTTGGGTATCTCACTTCGCTCAGCCTTCTCCACAATAACCTATATGGAACAAGAAAATCCATGAAAATAGTAATTGAAGACAAATATTTGGTGTAAGAGTTCTGCTAGATAGGCACGCACTTAAAAATGAGATACAGACTTCATACCGGTATTCTATCAGGATACTTCTCCCTGATTCGAGCAGATTCTGCCTGCCTCCTTTCTGGAATGCAGACAAAAATGCAACACATGTTAACATGTACACAAGTAAGCTTTGTGGAGAATTTTACAAAACCGATCTACAGAAAGATGTCAGAAAAATTACACGCTCCTTACTAAATGCATGCTAATATATGTAAGAGGCAGAGAGGGTGGCAAAGTATGAAGGATAGCTATGAAAAAGGACATTATTTATTTCCCTTTGGCAATTTCACGTACTTATTATCTGTCTCCTTAGAGGTTCTTTCCCAGGATACTATTATGGATCATATATATCTTCTCTGAATTCCCCATTTTTTTAAAACAATAACTCCAATGGCAACATATTTTTTCAGACAAAACATATTTTTAAGTTGGAAATTTCTTAATGAAGAACTAATTGTGTCACATAATGCAAAAATGAAAGATTGTGGCAGTTCATCTCATTGGCAAGTGCAAGTAACGTAAATTTACCAAAACTTTGCCTCACTTCTATTTTTTTTTCATTAAAACCATAGTATATACTGATATATCTTTTTTCTGATTGTAAAGCTTATCCAGGTTTTTCATTGTTCCACACAACCACAGTCAAGATTGAAAGGCATTCCAATTTTGATAATTTCTCAACACATCTATATAGCGGGTATGTCAGCGTTCTCTATTAAAACAATGACAGATCACCAATCAAACCCACCAATCCCCAACATCGCAATCTGTTATAAGATCAAACGGAGAAAGGACAAGAATTAAAACAACAAACTTTGCTACAAAATTAAATTTTTAGAAAATCGCGTGAGAAAGGCAATCATGGATGATGGAACTAATACCAGATCACGGCAAATATATACTTCAACCTATTCATTCATGTTAGCACAAACCATCTTTTAATCAAACAACACCAATATATCGTCCCACAACTATAGATAGCTATGATCCACGAGTTCCATTAATTAACGATTCAGATGATAAAACAGGTACTTCTTCTAAATTACAATTTCAAAGTGCCAAAAACACAGATCATGTTTAACTATGTACACACACAAGAAAGGGGAAAAGAAAACGCGTTTCGAATACACGCAAAAACAATGAGCAAATTGGGAATTATCATAGATATTAACCCATAAGCAATATGACCTTAATCAAATTAAAAACCCAGATCGTAAAACTCGGAGTTTCAAAACATCAACTACAATTGTATTAAAAACCAGCAACAAAACACAAACACACGAACACGGAGAGAGGGGGGGAGCGGGAGAGAACCGAGGGGATGTTCGAGCTTGAAGGAGCTTTTAGCCATGGCTTGGAACTCTCTCTCTCTCTCTCTCTCTCTCTGTGCTACTGCTTTGATGACACTAGTTTTAATCACAAAAATGAAGACTGAAGTGGAGAAATGAGTTAGGGTTTGGGCAACGTATGCAAAAAGAAAGGAATGTGTGGTGTCCGGATTTGGACGATGAATTGGATTTTTCTTAGTTTTCACCGGTAGACGATCTTCTATTAATTACTATTTGGTAACTGATATTCAACAATGCGCGCGTTACTGCCTTTCTCACTTTACCTTTCGTCCTTAGGTGGAAGAGCAAAATATATCAAAAATAAAATAGGTTTTTTTCTTTTGCTTTTTTGTAAATCTTTTCAACACAAACTGAATACAGACCAGAAAGAATTGTATTCATAACTCCTACTTAAATTAAAAAAATTCTAAATTCTCATTAGTTTTCCACGCGCATTTACATATAAAATGATTCTATAAATTAATGTTATTTATGAAAAATAATTTATATAAGTTCTAAATAGATAAATCTCATACAAGCCTTTATAAAAAAGTAGACCCCACCTTAAAAAAGTGTAAAAAAAATTATTATTTATTAATGGGACCTATTATTTTACAAAAAACTTGTATAAAACTTATCTATTTGAAACTTGTATCTAGCATTACTCGTTATTTATTTTTCACGAGACGCCAGCCACTAATATACTAAATGATATATATTAGTCCTAAGAAATATAAAATCTGAAAATGAAATTATAATCTTTAATGCATATAGGTATTTTTTATGATGATACGTAAGCATTATATTGATAATGTTCAATACAAGTTCTGAATATGCAAGTCTCGTATAAATTTTTTTATAAAAAATAAATAAATTTCACAAAGAAAAAATTACTATTAAGTCTATTTTTTAAAAGTCGTATACAACACTTATTTGTATAAATTATCACTTGATTTAAAATTATTAGCTTGTAGTTCCAGGTGATACCCGCATATGTGGGGACAGGGTCAACTCTTCCTTGCACCCCGCTCTTAGGAGGCGAGGGTGGGGGCAGACATTCCATCCACCCACCTCCCCGCTTACTTCAAGAGTACTAATGCCCCATTGGGTCTTAAAATTATTTATGAGTCTAAAAATATATTTTTGGACCCAAATTATTATATAACTTAAGTTGTAAATTAAAATTTGTATATATAACAATAATTTAAAAACTAATAACATAGTTATATGTTATTAATTTTTAAATTTGTTAAATTGATTCATAATATTGTATTGTATTAGCCTCTTAAACTAAATTTTTATATAAGAAGTAAATGCAATATAAGCTTGTGAAAATTTAAAAAAAATTATAATATATATTTATATATATAAATTTGTATCCCCGCCCACTCTAAAGAGTTAGATGCAGGGCAGTGGCCCCGTCACCCGCATCTGACAGACAGGGGCGGCCTCCCTACCCACCGCTAGCTTGTACAGAAACCATAATAAAGTTTGGTTCTCTCCACTTAACAGGCATGCGAAGCATTAAAGGAAGGCACAAAGCACATATACACGCTGTCGCTTCAAGAGGAGAGAAGAAAAATGGAAAAGAAAAGGAGGAAGCCTTGTTCTCTTGTGTTCATGCAAAGCCCACGTGAGTAGAAGATGGGCTAACTTTTATTGGGCTTTTCTTAGAAGATCAGAAGTTATTAATCCGTCCAATTAGAATTTATTTATACCATATCCAAATTGTATCATATTGCCATATTAATGATAATAAGAGATAATCACTTAATAAGTCCTAATGTCTATAATAAAATTATAGAGAGAGAGAGAGAGAGGTTGCAAAGTGCTGTCTTTTGGTCTGGTAGGTGAGATGGACCATGGAAGATTTCTGAAGCAAACCCATTCCCACCTTTTTTCTTCCTTTTTGAAAAGGTGGCTTGTGTTAGGTTGAAAGCATCTACTTCTTGCCACGATTCAAGCTATGAACACGAAACTTATTGAGTGCACTTTCTGAAACTTAAAAGCATTATAACTTATACAAATTTTCTAACACATTTGTTTTGTGTGTATATCACGGTAACATGAAATTCTGCTAGTGATAAATTGACGTGTACATATGTTGTTTAGTGACTGTAATACTTCTCTTTATTTTTTTTTATACTAGTTGACGTTTTATGTGGCAGATGTCACATCGACGTGTTTTTGTTGTGTCAACAAGAACTTTATCTTTGTGAATTCCAGCTCTAAGAGGAACTGCCTAATAAAACCAATAAAAGAAATATTTAATTAAGCTGATCTTTCTTGTTCCACCTCTGGAGAAGGGAGGGAAGGAGGTTCAAACATGCTGAAAGTCCTAAAAGCAGAGATGAGAGCTAGAACAATGAAGCAGCAAAGAGCCAAAACATGGAGAAGTAAGGCTATCTTCATTTTACTGCAAAACCTTCCATAGGAACTACAGGCTTCGCTCCATGTGACTTCCCTGTCACCATTGTAAGCTAAGTAGAGTATCTCCAACACTGCAGCCCCGGATGTGACCATTAAGTAAGCTACAATCTGCACCAAAAGAAGAACAATAAATAAATTAAAATAAAACAAAAACCTTTTAAAATATGTATCAATTATGACTATGTGGTTACTGGGTTGCACATCACTACTTCCCCTAGACTAGAAAATAAGAACCAATACTCTGTGAGCGAACCCAAAAAAAAAAAAAAAAAAAGAAGAAGAAGAAGGAGAATGGTCCGGCTGCGTTTGGATGTTGAGCTGAGTTGAATTCTCTATAAATAGTAGTGAGTTGAAATGGTAGAGTGAGTTCTGTGGAGCCTACCTAAAATGAGTTTAGATGCGTTTGGATGTTAAGATGAATTTAGATGTATTTGTGGAAAGTTGAAAAAAGTTATGGGTCCCACGTGTAAAGAGGTATTGAGTTGAAAAAAGTTTTAGGTTCCACGTGTGAAGAAGTTTTGAGTTGAGATAAGTTTAAGAATTTGAGAGTTATATGTTTGGATATTAAAATATGTCTAAATCTGAACCGAATTCAGCCGAGTTGAGTGCAACCAAGGAATCAAACCAGCCCAAATATTTGAAATATTTTAGGATTTTATTTACAAGAAAGATTTCAATGCTCCTTTTTTTATTTCTTCAATCTGCGAAAGGAGTTGGTTTGAAAGAAACGAGAGAAAGAATATTGTATTGGAATGGTGTTTAAATAGAGTTGTGGTAAAATGAAGGAATTCAGAACTCAAGGACAAGAGTCAAAGAACTCTGAGGGCTAAAATAAAAGAATAAATTATTCTCGAGACCAAATCCTTTTTCAAACTTCACCCACCATTCTTCAAATGAATGCATTAAAATACGTCAAGTCATGTGGGAATATCGGATTGGAGGAAATTAGACCTGGTCGGAGACAAAGAAGAGCCAGGGTTTTGCTACAAAGCATTTGCACCATAGGGAAATAGCAGCAACAAAAGCGTAACAAGCACAAATAGCACTGATGAAAACCATGTACCTGCATAAAGTAACTCCATCAATAGAAGAAAGTTGGAACGAAGACAATGAATAAACACTGTTTGTGTGTAGACAATATATGTGAAGTGCATTCCTTACTTGAGGCCCATAAGATTGCCGAACTCCAGTCTCCCATAGCTGCTGTTATCCTGCTGGTTTGTCACAGTTAGCCACATGGTTGCAGCACTAAGAGGAATCGCGCAGACCCTAAGAGAACAGTCAAGGAACTTGAGCTTTGGGATGTCGTCAATAGAGCTGGTTGCGTTGGCATCAAGATCTGTTCTCATTCTCAAATAAAATAAACCACCACCTTTTAAGTTTTTAACACTAGAAAGAACTGAGGCAAGGAGAGATACTGGGATATTATACCTAAACTGAGATGGGATTGTGGGGATAAATATAATCCACTCTCTGGTGTGAAAGAGGAATGCTAGAATAAACAGGGAGTGACAGATCATCCATGGCCTTTCTAGTGGGAAGAGTGAGAAATAGTGAGTGCTGTTTACTTTTTCAGTCTAAGAATGATGGGTATCATTGGTTTGGAATGATCTGGCAGACCCGTTTGATTGATTCCACATGGTCTCGAGACTCGCTTTTTAGCAATTCTAGAATCAAAAGAAGCCTCTGCTTAGTGCTTGATGTCGCTTTTAGCCATGTATTTGTTGGGACAGTAGAACTTCTCAGAATTTTGGGTACTGTTTTTCCCTACCAACTCGGATTTTTGGTTTTGGAAGGTGACCATTTTTTCAATCCGATCCATTCATTTTGTGGATTTGCCTATTCAGTTGATCCGGACAAAAACTTCTGCAACTCTCACCACTAACATGATAGAAGTTCCTAAATTTCATATAAGAGTTCTGCTACTCAATTCCATCATTTTGCCCCCACAAAAGTCAAAATTACCACTAGTTCAAATTGGATTTTTGGGTGTTTTTTATTTTTATTTTTTTTAAATATTAGAAAAAAAAATACATAAATGCACTAGAGGTAACATTTAAAAATAAATAAAAATCAAATACACTAGTGATGACTTTGAGGGTGGCAACAAGATGGAGCTAACTGGCATTATTCTTCATATAATACACAAACTGGATTAGATTTATCTGATCGAGTCGTGGGAATCAATCTACCGGACAGGCAAATCAAAGACTGGTTTGGTGAAGCTTCAGCATCAAGGAAAGAGAGAATCGTTAGATAGGGTATCCATCATCACTTCACTTGCAATCATGAAAAGGGTACAAAAGATATCAAAATTTCAACAGACAATTCACTAATATATATAGCAATAGGCAGCAGGTACTAGCCGAAATAGATATACTTATATGGAGCTACATTGGCCAAGGCAAACTTACAAATTGGCCCTCCAATTAAAGAATGAATAACTACAAGATCTTTCTCTTGTAGGTTTGCTATTGGATCTCTCCTAATCTAAAATGGAGTAGAATCCAGGGAAAGAAACCAACCTCTTTCCACCACCACTCCCCTTTCCTTTTTCTCCACCTTCGTCCATCTCATTCACATCTTTGAGTTACAAACATTTTCTGAAACAGACTCATGCCACGCATTTGCTTCCTCCCGAGTTTGGAAGAACCGTTTATCTGTCAGAACTCTGCAGCCCACAAAACATTCTCCCCTTCTCCACACCGCCGGTGAACCTCCTTAATCCTCTCGGCAGATTTGCAAATTCCACTGCAGCTCCAATCAAATGAAGCAACGCAGATGTTGCCTGCCTGAGCCTTCCACTCGCAATCTGCAGTAGAAATTGGCAGTAAGATACTTATTTAAGTACGACATTCTGTCTGCATAAGAAATGTTTCTTCTTTCCCTCCTGTTTTGTTATAACTTGCACCATGCATACATAAGCAAGAATGTCACACACATCCCTACAAATGACGGCAGGACTAATGCCACAACCCCATAAATTTGTTTGTTTTGTAACAAATCACTGTAGAGCATGGTACAGGCGTAATAACACAGATATTACTGTACAAACACCAATCCAAACCTGGAAGATCTTAAAACAAAATTTGTATGACAGAGAATCCTAACATCGAGCAAGAAGAGGAATCTGATCATAACAATTAAACTTTAAATTCAATGACCCAAAAACTATGATACCATGATAAGCCCCTACACAGGCCACTAGTTTAGTCATATATATGATATGGTTATGCATGGTTTATAAACAACACGTAGTGCTGAAACATGCTGGGGTGCCTCAGGAACAGAACCTAACTTGAAGAAACATGATAGTGATCAGTTCTATTGATTAAGCACTGCCCTATATGCTCTAATGTGGCAACACTCATTGCTCCTAAGAATGAAAATTATACCAGGTCATAGTGGTTTTTTTCCTCATAATCACAAAAGGAGATGCCTGGATAGTAAAGTTGTCTTATTTTCCAATACAGTAGATCTCTTTTGAGTGTGCGACACTAATGCGTTGGCTGTGGCAGGCTGCATCAATAACTGTGCTGCACTCCTTTGAGGTATCTCATTATTTACCAATTTTTCTTATTCAGTAGCAATTACAACAAAGCTCTGTGAACATTACAGCAAAACATGTTGGTATCTGATTACCAATTCCAAAAGCGTAAGACATAATGTCAGAGCTGCAACGTAAATGACTGTGCCAAGAAACCATATCAGTCTTCGTAAGTCAGATGCTTGATTACCTCCATTTGTTCATGAAAACTTACAAAACAATTGTCACAAAAATGCAAGCACACACTTGCACGCAAGCAAGGGCAAACACGCACATGCTTAGAAAATGAATGGATGCAGGAATTTATAAAATTAACTTTTACTCGTGAAATTACCAGGTGGTGTACCGCAACATAATCTACGGTCATCAATATGATCCACATCCAATCCAATGAACCATGAACCCAAGGAAACATCCTCATTAGCATACCTGTGTAACACATGCCTATGATAGCCATTTCAAGAGAAACAAGTTAGTTAGATGAACTTTGGGCAAAAGAATTAGCTACTCCCTTCACAAGAAGACATGCTCACTTACTGGTTGATTGATATATAACTAGCCAAATCTTTTGAAATAGCATATAGCTGCCCCGTAGCATGACGGAAATACTTGTTTCCCTCTTCACCAAATTTCCAATACTCTGGTTCATGGTATCTCACTCCCCTGTTGATAAAATGAGAAGTGTTATAAGCCCTAAATGTCTAACTACTGAAACAGAAAGACTCACTTACTTTTGAGCAAGGACTGGACCAGATTTCATGCATCCAATATACACCCTAGGCTTTGACCGGTGTCTAGCCAAAGTTGCTCCAAGTGTTGCTGCAAAAACATAATTCAATGTATGAAAATATGGACAAAGAAAAAAAAAACCATTATTTTTACATGGTGAATGAAACATAATCAAGACCGTAAGGACAGCAACATCTAGCAGCCTCTTGAACAAACTTAATATTTTAATCACATGCCAAAAAAGGGGGAAAAAAAAACAGATCATTTTATACTAAGCAAATTCTGAACTTTGATGAGTCATTTCGATTTCTATTCCGGCAAATCAACAATACCATTCTACTAAAGACACTGCTTTACATCACAATAACACTATTCTAAAATTACTGGAAGGTTTAAAGTGCAGACAAAAGTCTTTAGGCTAGTTTATGGATACGAACTATGCTGAGGAATTCGATTTGCAGAACTACATGAACATGTTTCTTTTACTCAAACAATTAATAAGGAAAAAAATAAAACTAAGCGCCTCTCTGCATTAAAAATAAATAAATATCCACATGTTCACAGCAACAGGGGTGGCTGTTAATGTTGCATTTTTACCTATATTTACATGTACATCATCATCAACTTTGACATAGAAATCTGCATCCCACAAAGTAACAGCAGTGGCAAAGTATATCTTAGTCTTGGCTGACAATTCAAGGTAACCCTCAACATGGTCCTGCGCCCATGAAATTTAGATAGAGAAAATAATGCAGTTAGCTGTTTCTTAAGTTCAACACAAACAGAGACTTTTAGTGTCAAAAGAAGATCAACAGGGATGTTTGAGAAGAACAAAGAGAAAAGCACTACCAGCCTCAAAAGATCCCCATGCCTTCTTTCCTCTGCTTCGATAGCTCTATCAAGGATACCACCTGATGTGGCACTAGCAATAGAATGGGCAAAGAGAGAGAGAGAATAAATCAAATTCCATCCATTAAAATAGCAAGAGTTTCAAAATCGGAAGTACCATATCTGAGTCATTATTGACCTATACAGTAGGAGATAGATAGATCATGTGAGGACACACACCTTACCACAATAGGAGATAGAGCATAGGATTTATGAATGCTGATAGAAATTTCAAAAAAATAAATTATTTCTTGTTCAAGTACATTTTCTTCGCCAACAAACCTCTTAGTTTTCTATCATATCATTCTACAGATAAAGTTTTCTAACCTCTTAGTTTTCTATCATATCATTCTACAGATAAAGTTTTCTTCAACTAGATTCCATTGCATCTATTCCATGATTCGACAGTGATAAGACAAAGAATCAAGTTTCATAATCTTCTTGATAGAAAGACCATAAAGTTTACAAGAATTAATAAAGAAAAAATTGATGAAAAAATAGAGTACATTTTCAAAATCATCATTACGATCATTAAAGTACCCACCTGTGACCTATTACAAATCGTACTACAATTCCCTTCTCTTCCTCCAGCTTCTTTCTTTTATCACCTGATTTCATCCTAAAAGTCAGGATTGATCAAACTCAATAAAAAAAAAACAAAAAAGGAAAAAAAAAAGTGATAAAATGTGGGTAAATGATCCACATACCTTGTGGCATCCAAGTAGCACGAACTGAATCTCTTCGCTTGCGGCTGCTAAAAGCAGTATTGACGCCTATAACCATCAAGTATTTTCTTTTCACTCTTGATTCAGAAATTTTGAGATCTTCTGATATGGGAGAACCGTTGAGAATAGATTCCTGTGCAGCCCTTGCAGCAGCTAATTCCATCTCCAAACTTGAAATTGTTTTATCTAATGCTCTGCATTCCATTCACAGCCACAAGATTAAATTTTCTTCATTCAATGGAAAACTCTATACAGGAAGCTCCAAAATTACTCACTGGATAGCATTACGCGTCTTTGAAACTTCCCCTAGAATGTTCTTGGGTTCATGCTTTACATCCTTCTAATGAAAATCAAAGACAACAAACATGTTAATAAGCCAGAAAACCTTTTCACGAAGGTGCTGAAAAAGGCTAAAAATGCAAAAGCAAGAAAACAAAACAGAAAAGCATTGTTATAGTTGTTCAGTTGTTAGGATAGAAGTAGATAGTAACGACAAAGTTTCAAACTATTTGGACAAACGTACTCACAATTCTTGATTCACAACCCTCTGAAACAAAATCTTGCTTTTCGTCCTCAACCCTTGTTGTCCTTGATATGCCTTTAACTTCAGGAACCGTCCACATTCTGTAGCCATAATATCTTCATCAGTGCTAGGAATACAGATGATAGGAAATTGTAAATTAATAATTATATAGATACGAGAAGAAATTCTAGTACATGGGTGAGTACCAAGAGAATCCCCCAAAGTACTTGACTCTACTATTAACGTAATCTACAAAATAACATCGAACCCAGGAAGCAATAAAATAAAGGAACCTAATCTCTCACATAAGAATAACGAACTGATAGGTGATCCACAGTTTCAATGGTACTTTTACACATGCAACACCAATTTACCAAAAGTAACTTTTTTCGGCTACCAAAATAACTTTTCACTTCTCTGACGGTGTATTCAGTGGGTAAAAAAGATTTATAAAGTATTATAGGAGGTCAAGGTCTGCCAGAAAACAATGAAAACACCAATACAGGCATTGACTAAGGAGTACAGATGTTTCGCATAAAGATGATACTGAGATTCTAAGAGATCAATTCAATGTATTCCATCGGCCCTATGTTTCATAATATCAATGAGGTCTCTTTTAGCATTAGGTTCCTTTTGGCGTATGAATAAATGCACTATTTCTGCGGCCTAAAGCACAATTAAGTGGGGGTGTGAAAAAGTGAAAAGAAGAGAGGGAAAGAGGGAAAGAGGGAGGGGAGCGGGGCTGATTCAGAAATTGATCACCCACGCGCACCACCATAATGCTCATAAAAAGCTGACTGTAATATTTGAATTCGAGCACCATCAATGGAAATAAACAAGTAAAAACATAATTGACTTGGATTTGGACACTAGGTTCAGATCTACCTATTCCTAAAAGAGGAATGGACAAAACAGACCTTCAATAATTAGGAAAAAAAACCAACAGATACGGAACAAAGCTACCCACTTTAGCAAATTGCACTTCGAAGCTACTAACCCAGAACAATCCTACATATTAAATTGGAAAGTCAAATCAGAAGGTAAATATGAGAAAGGATACCTGTCGGAGAAGAACATCCCGGTACAGAAGCATCCAATACAAAGAAGCAGAGCCCATTTCCGAGACACCACATTCTTTGAAGTTGGCTCCACTCCTTTGCTCTTCCAAGACATTATGCTCTCCTCCTCCTCCCAATCCTACTCGTTTTATTCAATCAAAAACAGGCTAAATTAAACCAAAACTACCATGTCAAATCCCAAGTCAACTTTCCCAGTTGACCCGGATTCAGACCAAAGTAATCCCCTTCCTTCACAAACTCACAGCTCTGGGCACAGATTATGGCTCCCTCAGTCCCGATCCTCCTGGATTTTCATATCTGTCGGGCTGTCTGTCCGAATGTCTCTCTCGATTGTAGTTGCAAAGAGGGTAGAGGTGCGTGGAATTGAGAGGTGTAGAAGACCCAACGACAGTGAAGTCTTATTATAAAATCATATAATGCAGTAAATTACTAAACGACCTTAACAACCCCGGTCTCCTATTCTGTACATGTACTCGATTTTCTCTAAGTAATCCGATTTGGACGGAGAGATAAGTTAAAATTATTTCATCATTATTTATTATTATTTATAAATTTTAATTTATAAATTTTATTATTATTTATAAATTATCTAACTATTTTATCTCATTTTATCTCTCCATTTAAATAGAATTATATGCTGTTAAATAATTTTCTTTTATTTTAAGAGCAAATTGACATTTTGTTAAAAAAAGAAAAGGTAATTATATAATAAAAAACTGATCAATTTTTTTAACCAGAGCTGCTGGGGACAACCGCAGTGTAAACTGCGATGCAATCTTTTTGCCACGTCCAATGATTTAAAATATATGTGTGTGTGTGATCCTATTTTTTAATCATATTTCATTAAATACCTTTTGTTTTCCACATAATCACCCATTGGAGGAAGGAAAGAAGCCTCTCAACAAAGCTTCACTCATCCATGGAAGGGGAAATAAATCCCCTTGATGCAAAGCAGAGCCCACGGGAGGGGATTTCATAGTCAAGCAAGCTTCACCCACGGGAGGAAATCCTTTTCGATGAAAACCATCCTCCCTTCCTTTCTCCTTCTTGATTTTATTCTTATCAGATTTAGGAGTTTAAACCAGAGTTCTGAGTGACTATTAAAACTGAAAGATTTCTTGAAAATTCATGTGGAAGCGAGGAATCAGCTAAAAGAGGAACAAGGAAGATAACCAATCAACATGCCCTTAGGAAGAGTAAAAACATCTAAATTCTATGATCCATTGTAGAGGTTTATTAAATGAAAAAATTGGATTTTCAGCTAATTTAATCTTTGTGGATTCAGATTTTCACTCTTGATCTGCAAACAAAATCATGAAAAAGATTCGAGTCTTGGTCCAATAAAAGAATTGAGAAAGAAAAAGAGAGAGAGAGAAATGCAGTATGCTGGGTTTGTAGGCGAAATGTAGTGTGGTTGGGTTTGTGGGAGAAATGCAGTTCTGCTACCCCGCGAAGAATACTTGCTATGCATTTGAATGAGAGCAAAATGCACTTCTCTTTTGTGGCTGAAATGTAGTGCGACTGGGTTTGTGGGCGAAACAAGTTCTACTACTTGGGAGAAGACGAGTTGTTGTGCGAAGAATCTGAAGACTCTGGTTCAAGGCAGAGGAAGGGACGTACGAAGATGCTAAAAACTCTAGTTCGAGGCAGAGGAAGGGATGTCCTTTTACTCTAGAAGGTTCCATTCATGCAAAAGACTCATCTCCAGAGTTTGGTAACGAAATGATTAGGGCCTTCGAGGGAGAGGGAGTGGTCCAACAGAGATGGAAGGAGGGAGGGAGGGAGGGAGAAATGAAATTTCGAGACAGGAGGATAGAGGGAGAATGAAATGGAGAGGGAGAGGAATGGAAAAATAAAACAGATGACGTGGACACACCAATTGCACCATGCGGTTGCATCTATCATTTTTCTTTTCTTTTTTAACAGGTCATGCAGAAATATGAGCTAACTTCAAGAGATCATCTCATGTGTATTGTCATGTAAACCCTACTCCTCGATCGGCCCCTGATCACGTACATGATCTCATACTTCAATGCAAAATAAATATTGAAAATCGCTAATTCTTCTTGATCGAAGCCCATGAGAATTGTTGATAGGAAATTTAAATGAAATTGACAAACAAGATTTGAAAATTTAAATGCATGCTTGGTATGATTGGAAGCTCATGGATTTCCTGCACGCATTTTGTCGTTTCCATCGATTACTCAAACAAGTCATGTGATGTGAAGGCTGGAGATCAGCAAAACATGGGGAAAAAAAAAGTAACCACAGGTCCACAATTAATATATATATATATATATATATATAAAGCAGCTATAGTACCCGTACGTACGTAATTAATGATTTAATTTGCAGCCTCTCAAGAATAGGTAAAGGAACAACAACCCAAAAGGTTAATTAATTAGGTTCTTACGCATGAGATTATTATCCGTAAACCTAAAAAGATAGTCACAAAGATAATATTACATACGTAACGTACCTAATAATTATTTGTTCTTAATTATATCTTTATTTTCGTAATTTATAATGTATTTAATTACCCAAACATACTATCTTTCTATATATATATATATATATATATCCTGATTACGTACGCCTACGTATCCGATTCATTTCTAATTTTGTGTGTATTTCTTTAATTTGTGAGCTAGCTAGCTGCTAGCTTTTTCTCAGCTACTACTTACTTGATTCTCGATCGGTAAATATATATTCTCCACTTTACATCACAATTTTCAGTACGCCTTTATTCGATCCTTTATAAAAAGAAAAGTCAAACTTTTCGGCCTAGTAGTTTTCCTCTCATCATCTTCTCTTCTGATCTCTTTATTCGTGTGCACATGAGTCATGTCCCATCTAAAATTGTACGTACGTAGCACATTAGCGCACTTTGCCTTTGCCAAGCTTTTCTTTTTTTATAATCCCTTCGCCGCCAAGCTTTTTGCAGTACCGACTTCATTTGGATGTTTAACTTTTGGATGTTAAGCTAAAGTGGAATTAAATTGAGTAATTTATGAATATTAATGAGTTAAGATAATAGTGTGAATTTTATAAAATTTATTTAAGATGAATTTAGATATATTTAAATATTAAAATAAATTTAGATATATTTATAAGAAGTTAATAAATGTTATAAGTCTTACATATAAAAAGATTTTGAATTGAGATGAATTTAGTGATTTGAGAGTTAGATATTTAGATGTTAAAAAATGTCTAAATCTAAACTGAACTTAGCTGAACTGATTGCACGAGCTAATTGGCTGCATTTGAATATTGAGCTGAACTGAGTTGAATTGAATTCTTTATGAATAGTAGTGAATTGAGTAATGAAGAGAATTATGTTAGACATATCTAAACTGAGTTTAAAGTGTATTTGAATGTTAAAATGAGTTTAATAATTTTTATAGTAAATTGAAAAAGGTTGTTGGTCACACGTAAAAAGATGTTTTAAATTGAAAAAAAATTATGAGTCCCACGTGTAAGAAAGTTTTAAGTTGAGATGAGTTTAGAAATTTAAGAATTATATTTTTAAATATTAGACTCAATTTAAAATTAGACTGAACAGCTAAATTTAAAAATCAATCGGAGCCCAACACTAACTTTCTTATCGGAGAGAAGATTTAAGATCATTGCATGCATGTCCTAATGACCTTAAAAGAGATCAGATGATCAGGTTTAGTACTGATCATCAGACCTACCACATAATTTCATATATATATATATATATGCATGTATATATAATTTATATATACATGCATGGAATCTTCCCCCTCGTACATGTTATAATTATAATGCATGGAAGGCATCGAGACGAACGATGGATTTGAATTTTGCATGCATGGCACATTCACAAAATGAACCTACATTAATGTTATATACATATGAAAAATGATTGTTGCACTTGTAATTGCACAAGTGTTGCATAATTATTTAAAAATAAATAAATAAATACAGAATCTACATAAAAAAATTAATTTTTTAATAGTGAATCTCATTTTTTTGAAAATGACTGTATAGTACTTGCACACTATACAACTTTATGTAATATTACTCTATATATTTATATATATATATATATAAGATTCTTAATCCCCCATGTAATTAAGCATGCAAAAAGCAGTGCTGCTAGCTAGTAATTGTTGCTTTAAGGGCAATATATATACATTATGAGAAAGTCTTTATGCAGTCCCATATCAGAGGATTGGGTGCGCACGACCAATGTGGCAAAAATGCCCCGTTTTATTAAGTTGGGTTTACGACGTCGTCTTGCTTGAGATGGACGCCTTCCTCATTTGGCTGGTCTTCTCCATTGAATTGAGAGACTGCTTCCTTCTTAACCCAGAACCTAAGCTCTGCCCAGAAGAGTCCCTTCCTCTTTTGGCTGGTCTTCTCTTCATGAGAGATTGCTTCCTTCCTCCCCGAGACCGAAGCTTTGC
Source organism: Juglans microcarpa x Juglans regia (assembly GCF_004785595.1). Lineage (NCBI taxonomy): Eukaryota > Viridiplantae > Streptophyta > Magnoliopsida > Fagales > Juglandaceae > Juglans > Juglans microcarpa x Juglans regia. The sequence continues at coordinate 36,700,366 of NC_054604.1, read as the reverse complement.
CCAAAAAAGTAGCCCTAACTTCACTCCTTCGGTGGTGGAGATTCGCTTTGCCCAGAACTGTAATAAATTATGTCTGTCTGAGCCCAGCCCTAACGTCGTCGTGCGAGATGGTGGAGGAGCTGATTCCGCCCAAATGAGTAATTCCTGAGCCCAGCCCTAACTTCACTCCGTTTGAGCCCTAATTCCACTCTGTTCGTGAGATAGGTTGATTTCTGACAATTTTTTTTATGGCAATGTTTCTGTATTTTTGCAATGTGGTTTTCCAGCTGAACAACTCAAATAAGAATAGATATTTGGTATGCTTTATGATTTTTGTTAGAAATTAAGGCATTTGGTAGGCGAAATATATTGGTTTCTTAACAATATATTGGTTTCCTATTAAAAACCAATTGAATAGTTACAATTTACAATGCATCCAATAGAATCCATGTTTGAGCCCGTTGAATCGTTGATAATTTTCTTAAATGTATTATAATCTGTGTGGCAATATGTGTTGGCCAACTAGATATAATTTGCAGTTAAAATAAAACTAGAGAGTGTCACTTAGGTTGCTTGATGGGTTTTCTACTTCTTGATTAGCATCATTTGGTGGTTGCTCATGATTTTGTTTTCTATCTGACATGTTTGATGAGTTTGTTAGTGCAACCGCTGGGTCGATTCCTTCTATGGGTTGCTCATACATTTTAGCTAATGTATCCCACAAAATTCTAGCAGGACTAATATCCTTAATCTTAGACAGTATGTCCATCCCACATGAAATCTGAATTGCATGTAAAGTTGCAGCATTCCTCTTCTTCCAAGCCTTGCATGTAAAGTGTATATCTGCTGTTGTTCAATGAACTCGTCTCTCACATTTGAGCTATCTTGATAAGTATTGTTTTTCAGAAGAAAGCAATGATCACCTAGTAGACGATGAGGATTCTGTCATGTCCTTAGGATTACTTGAACATCCGGATAAGGAATTGGAGGAGCATAAGGATAGACAATTGGTGGTCTAAACGGTACTCCCGTTGGCTGCTGTAATTTACAATAAAAAAACATAAATGTAGCATTCACAAAGTGGATTTAAACATAGAAATTTCCGAATCATAAAATTTATCACCTCGTTTCTCCATGAACAAGGGTCAGCATACGGATGAGGAGCAAACGATGGGAAAAATATAGGTGGCATCATCCCATGATAACCATGCATATAGTTATATGCTAATCAATCTGGATAAAATGGTCTAGGTATTTCCTAAAACAATATCGAATAATGATTTATCACCAAATTATAAATGACACCGATAACATGGCTTTTGGATGGGAAAAGAATACTTGAGTCATTGCAGTAGTGCTGGCAGGCCTTGCAGCACTGCTGGTAGGCCTTGTGCTTTCTTCCCCTTTCTCTATCGAATTGTCCATCAAAATGGACATACCTCTATGTAAACATTCAACCAATTCAAGATAACAAATTAGTAGTAAAGAGAATCATAGCCTATTCATGAACATATAGTGCTGAATATGTTTAATAATCAGGTAATAACAATGGGTAGGAACACCCAGAGTCTGAACACAAAAAGCAATCCACCAATCGCAACTAAAGCATATTATTCATCTACATAGTCCCAAGAAAAAACAAGCAAACTATGTCATATCATGTTGTTCCTCTAATTCAATTTACAAAATAAATCAACAATATCAAACACTGATACAGAAGGAAAAAAAATTTACAGTAGTGGGAAATTGCCCTTCTTTTTTGCTAACTTTTTTTTTTTTTTGCTTAGACAAATGATGAATGTAGTGAGAAATCTAAATTCAGATGAATGTAGCTAGTTCCTTCAAAAGACAACACCATACTTATCATCAGGCAAAAAAGATAAATTGATGAACTTAATAATAAACAAGCAAAGCTAGTTCAAACATATGGATTATTAAAGTCGAAACTGAAACCAGGTAATAACAATGAGAGCAGAACAACTAGTGGCAAACTGATTAGCACAACGCCGGTGGTAGAGGAGTTGAGCACGACGGCGGTGGTGGGGGAGATTAGCACAACGCCGGTGGTGGAGGAGACAAAAAAATCTAGATTGCTTGGGGCTACTAGCGGCAAATAGATTTGCTCTATAGCCTCGATCGTCGTTACCAGCTGATGTTGATAGAGGAGTTAAGCACGACACCGGTGGTGGAAGAAATTAGCACAACGCCGATGGTGGAGGAGACAAAAAAATCTGGGTCGCACGGGGCTGCTAGTGGTAAACAAATTTGATCGGTAGCCTCAATCTTCGTTACCAGCTGATGTTGGTGGAGGAGTTGAGCACGACGGCGGTAGTTGAGGAGATTGGCACAATGCTGGTGGTGGAGGAGACAAAAAAATTGGGTCGCGCGGGGCTGCTAGCGACAAACCGATTTTCTCGATACTCTCGATGGTCATTATTGGCTGATGGTGGTGGAAAACGTTACTGACTGATGGTGGTGGAGGAGATGAACACAACATCAGTAGTGGAGGTCAGTGAAAACAACACCGATAGTGAAGAAAAAATCTAGATAGTGCTAGATGAATAGCGGCAAAATGAATTATGATTTTGAATTCCTTCTTGTCTTTGTGAAAGGCTGAAAGGAGGAGAGGTCAATTTTAACTTTCGACCAAGCTGATGTGAACAGACGACAAACAGTGGCTTATGCGGGACTGCTTAAGCGAACTTACATTATATATGTTTGCTGATCTGTTGACTAATGTATATATGGTTGCTGATCTGTTGACTTCGTGCGGGTAGCTGTAAGCGAGCAAAGGCTAAATTAGGTTATAATTACATTGAAAAATAATAAAGAAAAATGATATTTATAATTAAATATTATATAATCTTTCTAAAAAATAAATAAATATAAGATTTATATAAAAGAAATTAATTAACTTTTTAATAATAAACTTTATACTTTCTTAAAGCGATTGAAAGGAGGGAGGAGGGATTCGCTTTGTTTGATCACGCAGGACAAAGTACTCATGAGAAAGCACCCGTACGTTTATAAGATCGAGGAAGTAGCTAGCTAGCTACTGTCATTTGACTCATTAATTAATGTTTGGCAACATGAATGATTGTCTTTTCCCGGCCGGTCCCTTATTGCATATATACCATATTTATATGCAATATTTTTTACAACATACTTCATAATAATATATTAAATAAATGATAATATATTTTATAAAAAATAATATTATTTTATAAAAATATTTTTATTTTATAATACCATTATAAAAATATATTATGTATATCAATACTTCATATCATTATCATATAACTCATGATCAGGATTTGTGGTTCGTAGTACCAACTCGTGTTATAATATGAGTGGGATTATTCTGTCGCTAGACTGCTCAATTTGACGGTTAGGATAAATACGTATTTTTATTTATTTTTAAATATTTTAAAAATAAAAAATATCAATATATTAAAAATTAGTTTTTTAATTATTAAATAAATAAATATACAAACAATTAAAATAAGAGATAAAATAAGCAGACAAACCATCATTTTTCCCTATAATATATAGAAGCTAGCTAGCTAACTCTGATATTGATGATTTAAACGTACGTACGGGACTCAATTTCAGAAACTTCTAGCTAGCCTAGCCTCAATGGATCGAGTTGGGTGCACTTGATCTGCACATTATACACGCCCTCGTAATTAATGATTGGCATTATATAGGCGCCTAATTAAACAATAAACCGCATTATTATATATAATTATTAGCGCTTTGGCCCGCACCGTCCGTGACAGCCAATCTGTCCAATCTGAATAAATACAGGTTGATCAGGTCAAAATTTAATAACAGGTTTAGAGACGTGAAAATCGAAAACTTTCTGTGAAACTCCTTTTCACTGTAAAATCCTATCCACTGTCGTAGCTTATCTCCATTTCATTTCAACTCATTATTCTTCACATCGAGCACCACTAACGTCTTGCCATTGACAATCTCTCTCTCTAAACTAAGTCTGTTAGCCCGTTAGTTTGTCAATCTCTATGAATTGATTTTTACTATATTTCTTGATGATATTTACCATTTGGGAGAGTTGCTATTTTTCTTTAGGGCCGGTTGCATGCACAAAAATGGAAGAAAATCATCTACCTCTACAAAATAAAAAATTAAGGAAAAAAAAGAAGAAGAAATGGATCTAGAAGAATTACCTCTCCCTTATGCTCTGGGTTGTTGGGATTTGACGAGCAGCATAGCTTCAGGGTAGGCCAGGATTTGGACTCTTCAGGCAGAGGCATGTATCTTTGCCTATCATCTGCTTTGATGCATTTCTGTTGGAAAAAAAAACTAACAATAGATGAAAGTGATCCTTGTTTCACCAAGATCAAAGTCGGATCAATCCTTCAAACAAATTATTTTGGAAGATGCAGAGAATGAAGTAGTAGTATAGGAAACAATCCCATTGAGTTCACGTAGAGGAGCTTTCAGGGATCTTGTAGAAGCATCATTTCTATTCGAACCCGTTGAGGCCCTTTTATGTGCATGACCTTTGTGTTGCTACAAAGTGAACCAGAGCACTTCACTTTCTTGCATTTATTGGCAGTACTCTCCTCCAGGGCTTGCTCTTGTTAGTTGGATCTAAAGATCTAGGTGAGATTTGAGATATTTATCTCTTCGTCTTCATGTTTCTTGGTGTCTGGACCCACTCTTCATGTTTCTGTACACGACTTGAGCCTCTAATTAAGTTTGATGTAGCGGGCAGGCAAGATATTTAAAAAATAAAATAAAATTAAAATTAAAAAAAAAAAGACCCAACCCGTTCAATGTGGATCGGGTCGGATCAATTTGGTGCATAAATAGTTCCAAGTCAGGTCAGGTCGGACCTAGTCCAGACCCGGTTACTGTCCATCGGGTTGCAAGCCTAATAATTATGTGAATTATGCCAAACAAGGGCGTTTGAAATTGAAAAAGTATCCAAAGAATACATCCATTGAAGGGGTCGGATCGATCGACGATATGCATGCGCGGCCACGTATATATATAATATACATTTACTTTCTATATATACATACATATATATTATATATACCAGCCTATAACTTCGTTTTTTTTTCTTATTATTAATATATACTAGTCTGATGTTCTTAATAATAAATTTATGATATTTTTAAAGTTATAATAATTTAATAACTTGGTTAGTTTATATTATTAGAGATGCATGTCATGATGAACGACGTACGTACGTAGCTAGACTGAGCTAAAAAGATATATTTATATATGGAAAATTCTATAATATATATACACACACATATTCATCCCATATTTGCGTATGCATGGGTGCATGCATGGTTTAGACCGGAAAACAACCGCACATCAATATAATTTTCATGGTCCTAAAATAAGTTAAGTACTTCACTATAATTAGCCTTTGCGTTAATAGAAGTCTAACTACAACAAAAGTGGTTTTTAGGGATGAAAATTTTTGTTCCAAAAAATTGTGATTTGGTCCTAAAATATTTCTTAAGATAAAAAAAAATCATCTCAAGTTCGTTCCAATAATAATGTCTCAAAAGATATTTTAGGATGAAAATATCAATTTTATCCAAAAACAATATATTTTGGAACGAATTTGAGCAAAACCGTTAGATCGCATTTGAACAAAATATTTTTTTGGATGATTGAACTTTATTCCAGAATTACGTTCGAATGCCAAATTTGTTCGAATACGTCATTCGTGAGTGGTTGATCGATACCAGTCTCTTCGACCAAATAGGCATGAGGAAACATTCAAACAAACAATTTGATGGTCAAACAATAAAATATGTTAGCATATATTAAGTAAGACGTTCGATCGAACCATACTAGGATCAAACGATTTTTTATGAGATGATGTTCGAACGTTTATTTCATGTTCGATGATTTCGTTCAAACAATTTTAAGTATTTTTCGAACGTTTAATTCCGATTACATTCAAATATTCTGTATCAATATTTGAATGGTTTTACTTATCTCGTTCGAACGATTTTTGATTGCTCGAACAGTAACTATTTTATTTTACCCAATAATGAAAACCAAATAGACATACATAATATTTAAAAAAATACATTACAATTTTTTCAATACCCATAAAAGTAGTCTAATAAGTGCAAACTAAATAAATAAAACAGTAGTATTATCGTTCTTCATACAGAAATAGATCTCAAAATCTGTACGTATAATGTAAATCAATTGTTTGGAGGCTTGAACTGTTGCATAAGCATTTGCATTTGGAGCTGTGCCTCTCTCCTAAACTCTTATTGTTGTTGTTATTGTTATTTTATGCGCATCTTCATGTCTACTTATTTCGTTAATTGAGCCTCTAACTCATGTTGTTTTGTAATCAAATCTTCAATTTGCAATTTGCTTTCTCTAACGCTATAGAGGTGTTAGAGGCAAACCTGGACGATGAGGAAAAGCTAGAAGGCTTTCACAGCAACCCAAACCCCTCAAATATCCTGAACGTTGATCCAAAATTTATGTACAAATTTCAACATCACTTTTTAAGAAATTTTGATATGACGCAGATTCGGCACGTAGGGTAACCATTTTATCCTACATACATGAGAAATCATTAATATAGTCACAAATATTCAAATATGTTTAATTAAAAAAGATTATAATACTTACATAATTTTCACGAGTATCGGGATGAGTTCACTCCCCTTACGATCAGTATGTGATGCAGCATATAATTTTATCAAATCATAAATAGTATATGAATCTTGCTACAAGAGACATTTGTTGAAATATAAAATTATTAGAATACCTCCAAATTAATAACAAATTACATACAAAAAATAAAATAAAATAGTATTACCAATTTCTTATAGAGGCAATGGAATTGAGCATGCATGATGATGAATCTTCAATTTCGATGTATTTGTTTTGTTTGTAGAATTTCACTTCTGCATAGAAGTTGTAAATATTAGAAAGCGAAAATTATAAATAGGACATGTAAACAAAATTCATTTAATTTACCTTATATGATGGATCTTCAAACATGTCACAGAATTTTTACCAATCGGAAGGTCGGACATCCTGAAAATGATGTTGGCGTGCATCTTCCTTGTTCTCAAACTTATTATAATGTTCACGACATCTCGTTTTATATTTGTAGAATGCATTACACATAAACTCATCGACAATCTTATACTCATCTCTCCGACCAAAATTTAAATCGAAATCATTCTTAAAAAATATATACACAAATATACTATCACCCGGAATATTCTATTTTAAGTATTAAGTATTTTTTAATACTTTTTTATACCATCCGTATGTTAAGTATTAAGTATTTTTTAATACTTTTTTTCATATTATCCGCATGTTAAGTATTAAGTATTTTTTAATATTTTTTTATGCTATTCTTATGTTAAGTGTTAAGTATTTTTTTATTACTTTTTTTATAAGTATTAAGTGTTTTTTATTTTATACTATCCTTATTTTAAGTATTAAGTATTTTTTAATATTTTTTTATACTATCCTTATTTTAAGTATTAATTATTTTTTAAGTACTTTTTTATACTATCCCTATGTTAAGTACTAAGTATTTTTTAAGCATTTTTTATACTATTCTTATGTTAAGTATTAATTATTTTTTAAGTATTTTTTTATACCATCCTTATGTATTCTATGATTTTCTTGTTAATACATTCTTGTAAATATTTATTTTTTATAAGTATATTTGCTATGTGTACTTTGTATTAATGCAAGTTAACGTTCGAACGTATAAAACTTATGTTCAAACTCAACAATACCATTCGAATGGTAACATATACTGTTCGAATGGATTCAACCCAGATTCCAGATACAAACCCATAACAACATCAAGAAATACAATCCTCAAACACAAGCTCACAAATCATGCACAATAGAGACAAACACACAAATACATAAATTATAATGAGTAAACTATAAATTATAAAACATGAATTTTACCTTCAATGCAATTCCAAACAACTCAATAAACAATAAACACCTACACAACATGCAAACAAACAATAAAATCCATATTAATAAAATTCATGTGCAGTGAAGAAGATGAGTTAACTGTGCATAGATATCTAACAAAGAACATACATTCAAAAAATTCCTGTGCAGTCCTCTTTCCAATAGGAGTTCAATCTAACTCATTCTATTTCTATCTCAATCTCACTTTTTGTCTCTTTCCAATCGAAAGTGGAGAAGAATGAATGAATGTAAGGAGAATAATGAAGGAGTGTGAGGAGAAGAATGAGGGAGTGTGGTGTTAGGTTGAAGGAGAATAAGGGATGAAAGAGTAGTATGCAGCACTGAGGGGTATTGTGGGGGCAGCATTTTTGAAGTTATTGCAGTGAAAAATATCGTTGTAATAAATTCCCTGGCACGAAACGCCATCATTTCATTTAAAACTTCTCCTATTAAGGTGAAAAAAGTTGTCACTTACGCGCCCTCTTAAGTTGTTAACCGTTGGAATGCAAGTAATACACATTCGAATGTGAAAATTAATTCAGTGTGCAAGTTTTTCCGTTCGATAAATTTCCATGCCGACATTTGAATGGTAATAAAGTACCATTCAAACGTAATTCTACTTCTCAAAGATTGGCGGGAGATATTCCCGCCATTATTTCATGAGACACCAAAAATCTTAGAAACTGTTCGAACGTGCTTCCTCATAGCTAAAAACGTTCAATCACTAATATTGCATTTGAATGCTAGGCCATACCGTTTGAACGCATCTTACTAAATGTTTCATTATATTATAATATCTACAGTATACGCTATAATTTGTTACTATATATAGTTTTTTTTTTTTTTTTATACAAATATTACTATATATAGTTATATATATTGTGATATATAAATATATAAATATAGTGATGGGCTATACTAGTTTACTGTATATATTATAGTACATGTATATATATTTTATGAGTATATACTATAAATACTATATTAATACTAATATAGTTTAATACTATGATACATATATTATCATAGTATATATCATAATACATATACTATCAATATATTATAATATATACACTATCATATTTCGTGATACATATATATACTACAGATGATATATATCAATGATATATACTGATATTATACTTCTATATCATATCATATATATAGTGATGATATCTTTATATATACATATAGCATATATTATATCATTATATATATTATGATAAAGTATATACTAATATACTATATGATATTATAATTAGCATATACTAATACTATATATTATAGTATTTATATATAAAATCACTATATGATATATCATACGTATAATATCATATAGTGATATATACTAGGCTTGTAACCTGTCCAATCCATATTGATTTTGGACCTGACCCAACCTGACCCGACTGCATACCAGGACAAAATAGACCCACAGTAATCGGGTCTAAAAATGACTAATATTATTCGCACAAGAGCGAATTCGAACCAATCTGAGAATCATCCATCCTACTTTCCTAATTCCTCAGTCACAAAACTTTCGTTAGGCCCTCAAACCGCAGAATCCACAAATTCTCCAGAAGCAAAACAAAAAAACTAAATTCTCAAATTTCTCAAATACCCAAAACCAAAACTTTATTGCAAAACTCTTTTCAAGTCAACTGCCAAGCTTCAAATTCAATCAAAACAAGAACCTCTCTTTCCCATAGCAATGGATTCCAATAACTACGAAACCCAGAAAACAAAACAAAACCCCAACAAAGCTGCCCTTTATTTCTTAATCGATTAGAAACACCATGCCAGGACCTCTTGAGCTCGAATTCTAAATACCATGGAACTGCCAAACCCAATTAAAAACAAAAATACAAAAACAACATCGAAGCGTTTTGAACTTTGAAATCTCCCGCCCTCAAGAATTTCAAGAGCACAACATCAGTCCCTACATGACCTTTACTTGGAAATAAAGGCATGCCCCAAATGGTAGTATCTCTTAGCTATTCTTTTTCCATTGGGTTTGCTTTCGTAGCTGAAGGATTCTTGTCTAGTTTGCCAAGAAGATAATTCCCAATAATCACATCTTCGACCTTGTGACAAAATTGCAACAACTCATTCCTCTTCTTGCTCTTCATTTTAACAGCATAAGCACTTTCATCTTCTTGGCTGCTAGGGTTTGATCAGTCTGAACACTTAAAGCGTCTTAAAAATGTTAAGAGTTGGGTCTGCCAGTCATTTACCGGGTTCAACTCGACATTGAAGCAAACCGTCTTTTAACGGACGGATCTGATCCGGTCAAATGGGCTGAGCAGTCCAACAGGTTTTTTGCACAGGCCTAATATATACTATATGATATATTAAATATTAAATATAAAAAATAAGTTAATTTACTAAATTTGAAATTATCACAGTTCGAACAGTATATACTATTTTTCGAATAGTATGATAGTCTCAAAACCGTTCGAACGTATAACATAATATTCGAACGGATATGTACATATAAGGTATCGGGGGAGGCTTTTGAATGCCACTGTCGCCCTCATAACAACCATTCAAAATTTTGAACATAACCCAACTCAGGCGAACATCGTTGTTGCCGCCGCTGTCGTCACTGCCACCTTCGAAGACTCATTACTTTCAAGAGGTATAATCCTTACATTCGAATAATGGTTGATTTATATAGGTTTCATTCGATTATTTGTACAAAATAGGAAAACTTGATTTTTCCATCAATGGTCGGGAATCCACCGTAGGCTGTTAAATGAGTGTTATGTACTTGTTATTTGTGGAAGAACGAAAGGAATTAGTGGATTCCTTTTGTTTTCATGGCCATTAAGTTGACTCAGCCATGACTGAATTTGATCTATATAATGTTCAAACGAGTTTGTATGCATTCAAACAGTAGGAACTCAAATGTCGAACATTTGATTAGTTCACCATACGTTCAAACTGAATTTAATTTTAGTGTTCGAACATATATGTTTCACGTTCGAATGGTATTGTAAAAATTATAGCGTTCGAACAATTAGGGATTTGATCAAACGGTATAACAGAAAATAGTTTCTCATTGTTTTAAGTAGTATATAATTTTGTGAATAGTCATGTATTATATTTTATAATTAATGTCACACATATATTTTATTTTTTAAATTTTAGGTTGATAATGTCTTATAGGGAATGCAAGCGTAGCTAACCAGGGTAACCTTCTATCAAAATAATTCGAGAGATAACTATTTTATTAGAGCCTTAGGTGAAGATTTATGACTTTCTGACTCTTATTTGGGAGGGTTATTCCTTGACATCAGTTTTTATTGATCGTGGTTGGACACCAATCCTCGACTAGAAGGATGAAACATGGGATATTGTTTCTTATATTGACATCGTCTCTAAGTTCTATAAAGAGCTCGGTAGTGCCAGTACAGATGATAGAAGGGCAAACACGATCTCGATCCGATGGGCTTCAATTATGTTTTCAGCAGATAGACTCGCTGATTTTGTTGGTATTCCTTAATTGCGCATTGCATATTCGAATGTGGTGCCCAGAGAGTCTCCAGCTTCAGGTGATGGGGAGACTGGTGACAATGAGGGATCTTATACAAATAAACTTGATGGCCTCTCTGATCATAAGGTGAGGCAGTTTGTTGTTGGTCCAAATGCTCCTCCCTATGATGGAACGAAGAACATCAAATAGGCATATCTATCTAGTTTCTTCAAAATCATGAACTTGATCATCGCCAACAACCTTGATCCTCGACAGCATAAGACAGAGGTTGTCATGGATCGGGCGAAATTTATTATACGCATCGTTTGTGAAGTTCCTATCAACCTAGTGGGTTATATATTCGATAGGATTCAATTAGAGGCCCGATACATTACGACGGATATATTGTTATTCAGGATCATGCTCACATTATTTCTGCTACATGTCGAGGTCCTACCCGGTCAATACTCAGAGAGATGCACACCCGGGAGATAGTGGAATATCGGTCGGTGATACATCCACGCAAGTTGAGGCATCATGCATAGCTACTCGTGAGGAGATGACATATATAGTACGTGCAGAGATCAACAGACAAACATCAGCAGTGATTGATGCAGTGCATACAGAGATCTATATTGTCATGGCTGACTTATGTACAAAGATTAATGCTGGTATCTCTAACTAACGTACAGAGAATAATGCTAGCATCTCTAGCTTACGTACAAAGATTGATGCCATTTCTGCGACTCAATCCACGACCAGTACTCGACTGACCCAGTTAGAGACACACCTAGCTGCAGTCGAAGATATGTACAGAGAGTTGAGATCTTAGTAGTTTGTATATTTTATTTACATTTTTTGTTTTTTTTATGGACAATATGTAATTAGTGTTTTGTAAATTTAATTTAATTATGAATTAAATTATTTTTTCCTTATCTAAATTAATTATTGATTTCTATTATTCCTATTATATAATTGCTAATTTTTATATAGATTAAATATTTATCCATAATTAAGTAAGGTATTTATCCATAATTATATCACGTTTGAACGTTTCTCCATTCCCTCTAGATATTTTTGCAATAAATCTCTGTTAGAACTCTTTATTTTACGTTCAAACATTGATTAACGAATTCATTTGAACGAGATAATAATATGTTCGAACCATAAGTCAATGTCATGCTAAATTTATTGACTTAACCCACCAATTTCTTGTTCGATCATATATAATATCTGTTCAGATATTGATTAACTTTGACATTCGAACTGTGACTCAATGTCCTGCTAAATTTTGTCACTTAACGCGTCAAATTCTCATTCGACCATATATAATATCCATTTAAATTTTTATTTTAGCTTGTTCCAATAGCTATTTTATTAGGGACGAAACAAAAATCGTCCCCAAAACAAATTTTTGTTGTAGTGTCACTTTTTTTTTTTATTTTTCTCGCCACGTTAATTAATAGAAGCCAAGCTTGTTTAAAAGTGAGTCATATGAGCATGCATGCACATGATCCTTACTTTTAACCTAAAGAAATTGTACATAGGTTAGGATTCGTATGAAACATATCTTGAAAATTATGAATTAGTTAACCAAAAAAAAAGTGTACATGAATTAGTACCTCGCGTCAATTAATACTCTCGAAATGGAAAATAAATAAATAATAAAACCTCACACGGCTCAATTAATTGGGATGCTTTGATATTTTTCTTTTCTTCTCCATATATATGTATATGTACCAACCATGCATATCATTATCCGCCGCTGCATGAGGCCCAAATAACACTGTATTAATTACAACGAGAGATGACGGCCCGGCTTCTTGATCCCCCACCAAGACCACAAGCTCGCCTTTAATTGCATCTCAAGACACAGCACAAAAGCTAGCTAGCAACAACAGCCAAGCCCGATCATGATCTAGGCCATCTGGCCCAGGAAAGATTTCTATATATTTATCATTAATGTTAATATATATTAGTAATTTACATGAGATCACGATTAACTCGTGAATTCTCTGTAATATAATTAACAGATAACCCTTAAAATAAGACCTGCATGTGAAATATTCTTACGTATATTATCGTAGTAAATTAGTTTCGGGAACGTCATGTACATTTTTATTTTCTTATATTTTTTAAAAAAATAAAAATACATAAATTCATTAATTATCACTTCTTTAATTATTAAGAATTTTTTTTAAAATACATATATATATATATATATATAATCGATCAACTATGGATTTAGTCAGCATTTCATACTAACCTTATCATTATCATTCCACAATTGTATGTAGTATTACTCATATGTCTAATGAAGTGAGATAAAGATCCCCTTATAACTTATTTACTACTGTTTTACTATTTAATTTTTTTTTTCTTTTTACTAGGGGTAAACAAAAAAACCGATAAACCGGTAAACCGGATCGGGTGGGTTTGGTTCGGTACCAGGTTCGATTCAATCCGGTACTGGTTTAATTTTTCTCAAAATCGATCGAAATGAACCCGGTTCCGATTTTCCTTTTTCTAAAACCGGACCAAACCGGTTCATTTATATATATTTTAATTTTTTATGTTGTATAAAAAATTTTATATTATATATTATTTTTTATATATAATTATATGTAAAATAATTTTGTATTATATGATAAATTACTAATGAATATAATTTTAAATTTTAAAATCTTATATAAATAACTATCTATTATCACTATAGTCTATTGTATTAGTAGTTATACTAATACTATATCACTATATATTACAATATAATACAATATTATATCACTGTATTATATATTATAATATATCACTTCCGAGATCACTAACTCCAGAAACGCCGCGCGTGGCGGCTGCAAAGCCCTCTGTATAGTGGTGCGTGGAGGCCACTCGCGCACTTTGACCCATACATATGGATCACACGCTACTCCTTTTGGCGAAACCTTCGGCAATCTGAAAGATTGGCGGCTTAGGGACCTCGCAGTGGGTTGGATGGTGGTCGCTGGCTACTGGAAAAAAATGAAACACAGCTTCTCCATTCTTTAACCAGGAAAAAAACAAAACAAAACAAAAAACGCCGCTGAAAAATTAAACACTTGGAGAAAGCTGCGTCTGGGAGGTGGGAGGAGCTGAAGCTCCCCACCCCCCGGGCGATGTGGTTTTCAGTTAAAATAAGATCTGCATGTGAAATATTCTTACGTATATTATTGTAGTAAATTAGTTTTGGGTAATATATATATATATATATTTCTACTATCTTATATATAATAAGTGCCAATAAGCAGGCATGTGTCGTCCACTATTTTTTTCGATTTTATCCTCCATTTTCAATTCGTCTTCCCACTCTCTCCCTCATATCTGTTGGTTGTGTCTTGTCGTCTTGTTTACCCACTCCGTCCATTTCCAATTCGTTTTCGTGTCTTCTTCTCCAGAGCCTTCCATCCTTCAGCTTTCAAGAGCTTTTTCTTGTCTTCTTCTCGAGAGCCTTTGATCCTTCAGCTTCTTGAAATCTTCTTCTTTCCTGTAATTCTTAATTTTTTTTTCCACCGCTTTCACCGATCTTATCAGATTTAGAATTTTTTTTTTCCCCACTGCTTGTCGCTTGGTATAAGAGTGATTTTCATCTTCTTTGGTTGCGGTCTATGTTTCTTGGTTCTGGGTGCGTCTTGTCTTCTTGTCGAGAGCTTTTTCTTGTCTTTTTGCCGATAGCCATCGATCCTTCAGGTTCTCGAAATCTCCTTCTTTCTCCAATTCCTGTGATTCTGTTTTTTTTTTCTTTTTGTTTTCCACCATTCTTATCAGAGTCTGAATTTATTTTCCCACCGCTTGCCACTTGGTATAAGAGTGATAATTTTTGATTTCTCTCCTTTTTACTCTCGGTAGCTCCTAGCGATGCCACTCACTGCCTCCATTCAGTCTCTATTTCGCCTTTGTCGACCTTCCGTTCAAAAACCACCCAATACTAATACTGAAGGCCAGACGTGCCCAAACACCAAAAATCATCACCATCAAACCACCAGATCTACAAAGAGAGCTACCAAGACACCCAAATCCTTCATGAGACCCACCACGCACATAGGATATTAACTCACAAGAGCCCTCGTTCGCCTTGAACACGCCCTCACCATGGCTGATTCTTTCATCATCGTCTGGCTTCAGAGCGCCATCAAATTTAATAGTGGAGGTTTCATCTCTCTCTCTCTCTCTCTCTCTCTCTGCATGCATGTAGTGGAATTCATTCACTCATGAGACCTCTAATTCATTTCACTTAAGGACTCAAATAAATAGATCCTCAGCTTTAGTACTGAGATAAAATTAAAGCCAACAAATTTTGAATTCTCAAACAAAGCATTTAACTCTTGCCAATTCTTTGTGGAAAAGGTCATATAAACCACTCGATTTTTTGAAAAAATCTTTCACCCATTAAAGTAAGTCTACTTATCATTATTGTTTTCTTGGTTTCTTGTGTGAGCAATTCATTATTCAGTTTCATTCGATGTCGTTTTGTGGGTCCCTGATTACATTTCTGAAACTGTTATGACAGGAACTACGTGGAGCCGCAAAGCCTTCCTTGGGCTCAGCCATTGACACACAGTATGGTTTTCTCGACACATTGATTCAAAAAGTCAATGTAGAATGTGCTGCTTTGCAAGGCTCTAGATAGGTTGTAAGTTTCCGAAAACTTTTTTTAGCTATTCTCTGAGTTACATCAGATTTTGAATATATTGGATGGATCTCAAAAATCAATTAATGAGAAACTATATAATTAATTGAATTCTAGACAGTGGCTTGCTTTGGATAAAGAGCAGAAGCAGCTCTCAGTTGAAACCACTGCAAATCAGATATGGTCATCAAAGCTATGCTGTTTAAGTCATTGTTTAAAGAATATAGATGTATGTTATATGCTTGAGTAGTTTGATACTACTTGCAGTTGAGACTTTAAGCACATTTTTGCTATTGTGTGCGCGTTTATGTGAAAATGGTAATTCAATGGTGAATACTGAATCATTTTAGATGGTAGAAAATCTGGATGAAGAAATGAGAAATATTTGTTAGTAAGCGTAGTGTACTCTCAGCTTTTCAACGATTCCAAGGTGTATTAGATATTCTATTTCTTGTTTTTTAGATTTCATGAGTGACTGAAATTATGTTTGTTGACATAAAACTTTACAGGATCCACTTGTAACTAGAGGATCAGCTTTGATCCTGCTGATTGGAATAGATGTTTGGGAGCATGCATACTACCTGCAGGTGAATTTATTGCTTCTGCTATTATTTGAAAGATGCTGATAGTCTGAATTTGGTTGTTTCACATTGCATAACTTCAACGTATTGGATTAGAGAAGAATCTTATGAAATTTTTTTATATGAACTAACTCACATCGACAAATGAGATTGTGGATGACAAAATTTAAAATGAAGAGTAGTAATGTTTAATTGTTTATGGTTTCAGATGTTGTTTTCTTTCTTTCTGCTATGTAGCAATGATGATAAATGCTTCTGCTCACCTCTCAGTATGAGGATTGCTTCTTTGAGTATATTGAGCATCTATCTGGGCTGTTTCGAGGGCAAAATATAGAATGATCTGCAAGTCTCTTGTATGATTTTGTCATTTGATTGTAACTTGAAACCAGAAATAATCATCCTCATTCTTACTTAAAACTGGATTTTTTTTCCAGATGCAGTACCGTGATGTGAAAGCCAATTATCTGAATAACATACGGAAGGTTATTAACTGGAAATATGCAAGCGAAATTTATGAGAAAGATTGTCCTTGAGACAACAATAAACTCTTAGTACTGTGGTTAGGCTTTTTACTGAATGCTGGGTCTGACCAGGTATATATGTATATTATTATTAATACTAGCATCTTTGTACAGTTTGTGATGAAGTTTTGTCTTTTGGTTATCTTTCTTTGTATAAGATACTATGCATGTGATAAGATTAGGTTTCTTATGGTGTGCTTACTTCTGATATTCATGTACAGGTTTAGATAGCCCTTATCAATGATTATTTGATCTTACTGCATGTAAAAATGTCAAACTTTAAATTCTTTTAGACATTTCACATTTTGAATCCTAATCTGGCCAGCTTGATTTGGAAGGTAGAAAATTTTGTGTTCTGTTTCACCACTATTCTGACCACTTTCTCTAAAAATTCCTCCAAACTATCTCAAATTACAAAGTAGAACAATCTGGTGTGAATATGCTGAAAAATTTGGTACTTCAAAGCAAATTTTACGTCTAATAATTTGGTAGAAGTTACTAACCATATTACTAAATTAAAATACTTGTTCAGAGGTTTGGAAAATAAATTTTAGGAACATTATATTTGCAAATTGGTATTGAGGATATATTCTCAACTCTACTGACAAGAATATTTGATTCATCAGAGAATTCTTATTTATTGCGACTATCTAGCTACCGCGAAGAGCATAAAAAATTCTTAAGGAAATAAAAAAATTAAAGAGATGAATTTAAATGTTGCACAGTGTTTTATTTCCTCTATTTTAACTTTTGTGAATATTTATGTCTATTTCTATATTTTTGTACAAATATGTAATTGTTTGTACACATTTTTTTCTCTTTTGGCATTTGTTAATGATTTCTTGTTAATAATTTATTAAGATGTATAATTTTGAAAAGATTTTTTTTTTTGCACCATTTACCTATGAATTATTTATTTATTATTAAC
This sequence comes from Juglans microcarpa x Juglans regia, assembly GCF_004785595.1. Lineage (NCBI taxonomy): Eukaryota > Viridiplantae > Streptophyta > Magnoliopsida > Fagales > Juglandaceae > Juglans > Juglans microcarpa x Juglans regia. Next base: position 36,682,260 of record NC_054604.1, on the reverse strand, counting down.
TTTAAATCAATTTTAAAATTTAAAAGTATGTTATATATTTATGTGTTTGAAGTATAAATTTAAGGCAAATGACCTCTAGCTAATAGCACCCCTTTCTCCATAAGAATGTTTCTCTCTTCAGGTTTGTTTTCTTCAATGTTGGTTTTTTTTCCTTCCATTTCATTGAGGCTAATTTTATTTTTGTTTGTCTGATGTGTATCTTTTGATTTTCAAATTTGTAGTGTTCAATATGTGTTGATGGATTGTGTTGTAGCATCTTTTGGTTGCGTGATTTGTAGATTTGTGAAAAAATAGATCTTTTTTTTTTTTGGCATGTTCAATGTTTTGGTTGTCTTGTTTTACAGATTTGTTCGATTTGGATCTCTGTGTTGGCTTGTTTCCATCTATTGTAGCACCTTTTGGAGGCTTCTTTGCCAGTGGTTTCAAAAGAGCCTTTAAAATCAAGGTCTGTCTTTATACTTTTTAAATTTATGTGATTCAATCAAGCTTCTAAGATGTTGTCACACACCATTTGTTATATGTCCCCCTTTTCCTACAGGATTTTGGTGATAGTATATGTGGACATGGTGGAATTACAGATAGAATTAACTTTGTTTACTCCCATGTATGGTCGCTGAGAAAAATAAAGGGAAATGGAAAAAGGTAATATCAGTAATGAAAGTGTGGTGTGTCTTTGTGTTTTGAACTTAAGTGCCTCTGAGGTATTTGACTGCTACATTCCATCCTACTAACTGAATGCCAAACAATATGCAGTTTACATACATATGTGCATGTTCACACCTTATAAAACACATCATGATATACTCAGTTCATTCCTTGATGTAGAGATGGGGAAAGAGTACATATCAAATGGTTCATCAGATTCAATATCATACCAAATGGATGTGTTTGGCATGGAGGAGCACTATAATTTTGTAATTCCAATTTGATCGAATAGATATGTTTCGAAGTATGAGTATAAAATTAGTTGAAGAGGTACTGCATGCGTTTTAATTTAGAGTGCTGATTGGACTTTCTTATTAGATACTCTTTGAGATTGATTTTTCCTCCCTGAATGGAATTCTGTATCACACGTAGAGAATGATAATGTGTTTACTAGATGGAATGACTAGAGAGATTCACTAATCAATCATTATCCAAAGATATTTGCTAAAATTTACTTTATTTCGTAAACTTGTATCAAACTTTTTTTGGATGTATATATGTATATATATTACTATGGTTGATGCATATGTTACTTTATTTTGAGATGTATAGTTGGGATATATGATTATCTAATTTTATTTTGGCACGTATATTATTATGATTAATGTGTATATTACTTTATTTAGCATCTATATTATTTTATTATTAGGTTATTTTCTCTCAATTATTAGGTTATTTTCTCTCTTTCTTATTATATTTTTTTACAAAAAATTTCTATATTTAAGAATATTTTCCATGTTTTTGCAATTGGGCACAATGTGTGTGCCCTTACTAGTATATATATAAGTTCGAATGTTGGATGAACAATATTTTCATCTAACATATTTTTTTTCAATTTTGTCCCTTATTTTATGAGGAATTTACTACTGGCCCAAATGATTTATGACCAAGACCAAATAATACATGAGCTGAACTCAGAAATAATCATCCGTCTGAGATCAAAGCTATAGCCCACTCGAAGGAATAACTCCAACTTATTAGACACGGCGTTGGACGCGTGCCGCGGCAGCGAGGAGATAGCACACAACAAAATGGGAGGAACCGAGCAACATGGGGAAGGCCATGGAGGTTCAGAGTGAAGAGAAGGAAATGCAGTGGCAATAGAGGAAGAAGAAGAATCACTGCGTGGCGTTGGTTCGATTAGGGGAGGTGGGCGGCATCGGCAACAGGAAGAAGGAGAAAAAAATTGAAAATAGAAGAAAGAAGTAGAAGATGTTGTGTGGCGCATCCAGGGGAAGAAGGAAAGAGATGAAAACTTGGGGTTTTCATTCCACACAAGTGCTGGGCTCAACTTATACACACTCGGCCCTATAAAATACACTCAAACCCCCAACTCACCAGCTAGGCTCACAGAGATTAATACACTACAAACCACTACAAAGGCCCACAAAAAGAGTAGGGTCTTTTCTTGCTTCAAACGGCATTAGATGCGGAAAATACATAAGTGTTAAATATAATTTTTAACCTAACTATTACCCAATAGTTTGATAAATTTTTTCCTAAATTAATATACCAATTGCCCATAAAATTGTAATAGTAAAATAAAATCTTAAAAAAATAAATTTTATTTCTTTCCAGTATTTTTTTTCCTTTAATTCATACTTTAATAACTAATCCAAATTTAACTTTTAAAATTTGTAATGTATTACAATTTGTTCAAATTTTTTTGTTGTAGTTATAACATATGAAAATTTATATTATAATTATATGATTAATTTATTTAACACTTAGTAATGTACTTTATAAGTTTAAAATAAACACATTATTATAAAATTGTAATAAAAAATTAAATTCTTAAAAAATAAATTTTACTTATTTTATGTATTTTTCTTATTTTATAGATTGCTGCTTCCATTCTTCATTTGCTATTCTTCAAGCTGGTTAGAGTTCAACATGTTGGCTGAATGAATAGCCATGTAGCCACATAGATTTTTGGCAAAAATTAGAATGTACTAAATGTGAATACTAACAAATAATAATCTCTTTGTTAATTTTAGATGTAAAGTGTATTTTGAGGTGCATGATATGGCTACATAGCTATTCATTCAGCGAACCTGCTAAAGTCTGGTGTGAATAGGGACGACAAAGACCAGGAGCAAAACTCATTCAACTGCTTTGATACCTAGGTTGGGATGCTCGGCAATTATAAATGTCAATCGCATACATCTCAAAATTTTCATGTCAAGTTCATTTCCATGCATTCATTTATCTATAGATTGCTATTATTTGTGGTTTACTTGTATATGCATGTGATAATATGTTGTATGTTACTATTTACTTGCTAAGATTTCTTGAAATCTGATTGTGATAGTTTCCATTTCCATTCTCCATTCAGAATTATAAAAGTTGCTGCAGGCTTAGACAATGACCCTAATGACCAAGCAAAAGAGCACAACATCTCTGTCGTAGAGAATTATACTTATGATGATTATGAGTTTGCCCTAGCCCTTTTGATGGACCCAAAAAAAAAGAAGAAAAAAAGAAGGGAAAAGAAAATGGACTATGGGAATATGAGTAAAAGAAAAGACAAAGAAATATGATTTTTGTGAAACAATATTTTGATGGTCTCTGTGTTTTGGGAAATGGTTTTTGTGAAACAGTAAGTTGAATGTTTCAAATATTCCGTTTGAAAATTATCACTCTTGTAATATATATTTTAAAAATATTTGTACATAGTTGTGATTTTGTTCTTGTAAGTCGTTATATTATAGTTATAAATATTATGCAAATCATGTATATAATGTGTTGTAAACAAGAAAAGAATTCTAAAAATATAAATATAAATTTGTCCATTTATACTTAAAATTTTTATGTTAAGTTATCAATATTTTGCACATAACATATGTGATGTTTATTAGGACCAGGAATAAAATCTTAAACTATAAATAAAATTAGGTCCATTGATATTTAAAATTAAAAAATTGTATGAATTTAAATTATCATTTTGTTGTTTATTGTAGATTGACAGGTAGCCTATTTCTCCGCTTCTGCACAAGATAACAAAACGAGAATGACCAACTTGATCGTAGCTTTTTGGAGGGTGTTTTTATATGGAAGTGAAAAGGTTGGATAGAAACTGGGTGACCATATCGGCGGAAGTAGAGAAGAGAGAGAGAGAGAGAGAGAGAGAGAGAGAGAGAGAGGTTGGGGGAAAGGAAGGTGAAAATAAGGAGCTGCTACGTACAGGTGAAATTTATGCCTGAATATGCACACTGTTGATGTGGTAAAATGTCATGTTAGTGTTTATATTATAAAAAAAAAATTAAAAGCCAAAAAGCCAAAAAACCAAAGTGGTCTCTATCGGCTTTGTATGTCTGCACTTTTTTCAGCAAATCTCCTCCAAAATCTCTCCCGCCCTTCCGTGAACTTCCGTCGGCTGCTACCTATGTCGAACCAGGTAAGATCTAAGATCAAAGCTCTTCTTTTTTTTTTTTTTTTTTTTCATTCGTGCTTGGGTTTGTGACTGTGTAAGTTGGGAAATTTGTCAAACGGAAGGGTAAAATCTGTGATGAGAAGAATGTGAGAAAATCTATACAGGTTGATTTCTTCCAATGAAGTTGTGAATCAAACAAATATATACGGAATGAGTAATGAGTTAGTGCGGGTCCTCGCTTTACTTATTAATCTTTGTCAAATTCTATATAAATCTGGCTCTCAAGGGTTGACCAAACAATTATTCACTCTACGGACCAACACAAGACTCACTCAAGGGCGTCAAACCAGAGAGAGGGCAGGGGAGGGGAGGGGAGGGGTAGGGGTAGGGGGAGAAAACGGTTCCATGGATGGAGAAGATGAAAAAATAAAATGCACCGTTTTTACAATCGAAGAGGTATTTCTTCAGTTGTTAGAGAGTGCATGCACGTAATTAAGACAGATCTAGTCCACATACAGAAACCACTAGGAAAGGTCAATTAGACACGTATAATTAATTATGGATCACGGCCTGCTACATGGATATATATATTGACCCCTTTTATTATTATTATTTTTTGGGTGTGTTTTATGATCTTTTGCTTACTATAAGTAGTACTGACACTCTTCCTTTCTCTAGCTTGTACAGATCATCTGGACAAAGTTAATTTACTGTAAGAAAAACTAATATATGCAGCATGGTAGCCGTGTTTTTGTACATATAGCGCCGGTCGTTATACAATATAAAATTAGTTGCATGGGTGATATTGCTGCATGCCTTCAATAAAAGGAGACCATGCTATGCACCATGCATCCATGTAAACCCAAAATAATCATACGATGAGAATAATATATATATATATATATATATAATGATAATCAGTCGTTCTTCCGTCGTTTTCTTCTAATATTCTCCTCAGCAAATATCGATCGATCGTACGTGCATGGGTTAATAAATGAAAGTGGCTAAAGTTGGAATGGAGTAGTAGTAGTAAATCTGAACGATTCATGAATTGCGACAAAAGGTACATTAACAAAATATCAACACCGTCTCCTAGTACAGCTAGCTAGATCGATCGAGTCGTTGTCGGTTTACAGAATAAAATATTCAACGATGTAAAGAAGTTTATTGTGTCACGTTACTTATTTCTAATTGATTTTACAAGAGTTATAACGTCTTAGTTCTGATCTCTTGAATGAACCGGCCGGAGGCCCAGAACATTTATTATGTAGAGGTTGCATTGTTATTGCATATGTATGAGAATAAGGACCATGCATGCAGCATGTTAATCCAATGACAAGTGTCTATTTTTTAGACAATGGACGGCAAGAATTAATCAGATGAGCACTGCTACGGGTCCCGAAAATGTTCACCGAACAGTATAAATTTTTTTCTTCTTTTTTTCTTTTTTTTCATATTTTTTTTAATCATCATAAACATTTTTTCTAAAAATAAAAAATTTACAACATTATTAAAAAATATTTTTTTAATCATTCAGTTAAAAGAAAAAAAAAAAAAAAACGAATTCGGTGAATTCGGAATTCAAAGCATTTCTCTAATCTGATATGGTACGAGTGTTTGCTGCATGCATGGTTGTCAGATAAAGTAGTTGGGCGATTGGGTGTGATCATTAAATTAACTACGGCATGCATGCCATCCTTTTTCTTTCCTTTGGAGCATCCATTGAACAATACCCAAGTACTGGAGGATGGTGTGCCTTAATTATTGTACAAGTGTTTGCTACTTGATCTAGTCGTGTTCATTAATGTTCAGAACATGCATATAGATTTTCTAGTAATTAACCTTTCCATACTGGCCGACGTTGTTGGCCAGCTAATCGATCGATGTTGATCTCGACATTTCAGATCATATATATATACATATATATATATATGATGAAAATTAAGGTGGATCTAGTCTTAAAAATTTTATTTCTGTGAGTTCATATCAATATATATATATATTAATAAAAATTTTATCTACAGTTATTTTTGTTTTTTACTCTCCTGATATGATTGATTGGATCATTATTTTTAATAAAAAATAACTATTTTGACTAATCACATCAATAAAATATATAAAAAATATACAAAAATGACTGTAATAGACTGAACTCATATATATATTAATTAATATTCGTCATGGAACGGCCTCGTGCAATTGAACCAAGAACGAATCAAATATTTATATTGCAATTCTGATCAATAAGTACTTTTAAAATTATTATCCAAGTTTTAAGTTTTAGTACCAAAAAATAAATATATAAAATATATAGGTACGAAATATTTATTTAATATTTGATATTACTCCAATTAAAGATTGCACGACAATAAAACCTAGAATTCGAAACAAGACACAAAATTACATATTCTTACAATTCGATTCAAAGACGCACTATAAGAAAAATAGGTTTTTGTGATCAGTTAATTCTAGCAAAATAATTATTTACAACTAATTTTGGTTACGAATAGTCTTTTGGTTGCAATAAATTAATCATAAAAATTCGTTTTTCTTGTAGTGACGTCTATAAAATTAAGTGAATCAAGTACCATGCATGCATAATAAAGTACGTACACCGCATGTGGTATACCGTATACATGCAGATCTAAACGCCTAAACCCTAAAGCAAGAGTAAAATTTGAACAAGAATAGAAGAGGCCTGGCCAGGGTGATCATTTCATTATATATATATGTGTGTGTGTGTGTGTGTGTGTGTGTGTGTATTTGTAAAGGATTTGTTTCACACTATCAACTACATAGATGACCTGCAATGAATAGAGGGGCGGCACTGGTTGTCCTGGGACACTTCGATGCCAAGTCAATATAGCAATATGAGAGTAAGTGTATAAAGTAACCAATAAATCAAGTGAAGAATTTGCTGCCTCCTGTAGGTTATTTATAGAGGTTATTTCTTTGGAGTGATAAAGTCTAATTTACCTTGTGAAACATTTTCCTTTTAGAAATTTGAGTCTATATCTTATTAAGAGTCTGAGTCATCATTAGGAGTCCGAATCCCTTCTTGAATTTAACTCTTAGCTAAAATTGTGGGCCTCAAATATCTTTCCTGGACCCCGCTAATTTTCTTTGTCTTGACACATGAGAAATTAAATACTTTGCATTCATTGTACCTACCTTTCACCCTGATGGCTCATGGGCGCCTAATTGCTTTTGTTTTCCCCTACCCCGCCGAGGATCCATGTTAGTTAATGCGTGTGGGTGTCTCCATTTCCTTTTGGTTAGCTAACAGTTGGCTACACCGTGAACGAGGCTTGACCTTTTGGTTGTCTTGGAAATCTTCAAGTCAACTGTGATGGAGGTAACCTGCAGAAAAAACAATTCTAGTAGCTGTGCTCAGTGATCATTTTTGGTTTTCGGTAGCCTTAGAGGATTTCGCCCCGTGTTGTGATTTTGTTGGCGTTTTTCCGTTTTGATATGGATGTAAGAGTTTGTGTATTTGTGTGAATGTTTGCCTGAGAGATTGTTCATTGTCGGCGAAGAGTGACTGTTTTTGTTTATTGGTTTTTTGTGTATATTTTTGTGATCGTTTTTGCTTTTGTTGGTAGTAGTGAATTTTCTGTCCCTTGGTATAAATTGTTGTTGTGTTCATGTTTTATTGTTGGTGTTTGTTAGTAGTAACCCGCGCTTAAGTGGTCAGAGAGCCCGTCAACTCCCTGAATCCACATTAGGCGGTTGTCAAGCTAGTCGACTCGTTCCCAAAAGAAACCTGCGCAAGGCAGTTGTGGAGTTTAATGGCTCATTCCAGAAGGTAACCCGTTGGAAGTGATTGTGGAGTGAGCGTAAACACTCAGCGCTTGTTGGTGAAGATTAGTATGAAGGTCGTGGGGTCTGCTGACTTGCACGCCTTTTCTGGTAGCATCGAGAGTATGAAACTCGACTTTCAGTGGCTAACTTTGGAGAGGGTCGTGGGGTCTTCTAACCTCCATACCCGTTCGTTTACACCGCGAGTGTGTGACTCTACTTTTGGTAGCTAACATTGGAGAGGGTTATGTGGTCTTCTGACCTCCACGCCTGTTCATTTGGCAAACTTTGGAGAGCGTAATGTGGTCTTCTGACTTCCACGCTCGTTCGTTTGCACTGCTAGTGTGTAACTCAACTTTCAGTGGCTAATTTTGGAAAGGGTCGTGTGGTCTTCTGACCTCCATGCCTGTTCGTTTGCGCCGCGAGTGTGTAACTTGACTTTCAGTGTCTAATTTTGGAGAGGGTCATGTGGTTTTTTGACCTCCATGCTTGTTCGATGGCGAACTTTGGAGAAGGTCGTGTGATATTCTGACCTCCACACCCGTTCGTTCGGCTTTGGAGAGGGTTGTGTGGTCTTCTGACCTCCATGCCTGTTCGTTTGTACCGTGAGTGTGTAACTCGACTTTCAGTGGCTAACTTCGAAGAGGGTAGTGTGGTCTTCTGACCTCCACGCCGGTTCATTTGGCTAACTTTGGAGGGGGTCGTGTAGTCTTCTGACCTCCACGCCCGTTCGATGGCGAACTTTGGAGAGGGTCATGTGGTCTTCTGACCTCCACACCCATTCGTTTGCACCGCAAGTGTGTAACTAAGTTTTCAATGGCTAACTTTTGAGAGGGTCGTGTGGTCTTCTGATTTCCACGCCCGTTCATTTGGAGAACTTTGGAGAGGGTCGTGTGGTCTTTTGACCTCCACACCTGTTCGATGGAAAACTTTGGAGAGGGTCATGTGGTCTTCTGACCTCCATGCCTGTTCATTTGGCGAACTTTGGAGAGGGTCATGTGGTCTTCTGACTTCCATGCTCGTTCGATGGCAAACTTTGGAGAGGGTTGTGTGGTCTTCTAACCTCCATGCCTATTTGTTTGGCGAACTTTGGAAAGGATCATGTAGTCTTCTGACCTCAACGTCCGTTTGATTGTCCTGCGTCTTTAGAAGTTCTCACGAAAAACAATCTAGGCAAGTGTAATACAATTTACAAGTTTGAGATTTGTAAACTTGAGCCATCCTGCTAGAGTGTGGTGAAGGCTGGTGATACATGGCCGATGCACATGGGTGGCTTGGGATGCTTGCAATATCGGACGACATATTTTGTGGTTGACAAATTGAGATGCATGAGCGATGCCTGTGACAGGCTTCGTAATTGGTGTTCCACGCCAGTTAGGTGATTTCCAGTGAATTGTATTCCCAAGGTATGTAGTTATTGGGCTTCTTAGGAAATCCCAATGAGTTTTGTGAGGGAATCTCCAATAACCAAATTTGTTAGCGTAAATAAAATTTAAATATCAAGTTTGGGAGAGACAAACCAGAGCGATTTAGTTACTGCTTTCTATTCTTTTTTGACTGAGATCATTTGCTATTGAAACGATTTTTGCACAGGAAAATTGCCCGTCTTTGAGCTCTTGACCACAATTGTCTTTTTTTTTTTGGTTTGTTTGCATCATGGTTCAACTAAAATCATCAAACTAAATACAAGTGGGTAAATAATGAAATATTGTTTGAAAATAGAATTCAAGATCTAAAAAAATCCATATCCCGATTTAGGAATCGAAGAACGCCACGTAGACCCATCCGTATTAAAATCGGGATCGAAGAACGCCACGTAGACCCATCCGTATTAATTTGACTTTGTGGAACTTTGGATGGATGACACTACTTGGAAAGTGGGTGCCAATCACATTAATGATGTTTGATCTCATGAATATTGCTCTTCGATTCACAAGTTTGCATAAAACAAAAAAGTTTATTTTCAACAATAATACTCCTTATTGTTTATTCTAAAACTTGGACTATGGATCTTATGTCATGACATTAACAATGACTCCTTGCTCGAGCGGAGTATCAAGCGCGCTTCGAGCGAACAGCCAAATGAATATTGGCTCGAGCGGAGTGTCGAGCGAGGGTCGAGCAAACATTAGGGTTTGTGTCTCGCTCGAGCAAAGTATCGAGCAGGACTCGTGCGAACTCTCGGATTTGATTTCGCTCGAGTGGTATGTCGAGCGATGTCGAGTGAACTTTGGCTCGAGCCAACTGTCGACACTTTGCTCCAAACACTTTTTCAGCTCCAAAACCAGTCTCCATATACACCCTAACAATCTCCCACTTGGAGATTGGGTCTCCACATGCCAGCCACTATTTCCAGCCAAGCCCTATCATCTCTGCAGCTCACAACTCCCGTCTTCAAGCTAGAAGACATACTGAAGTCAAGCCCGACTTCAGCCTTTCATGTACATTGCCCTTGGTCAGCACATTCACAGGGCAACTCACAACTCCCACTACACTAGGAGTATCTGGTCTCGAATAGATCTTGGTAACCTTAGCCAACTTTCCTAGGCTTTCATGAGGAACTTCAAAGCTGACTCCCTTTGGCTTCCTCAAATGTTAACGTGATCAAACCTACCTTTTTGCACTCTTGTATTTTCCTGCACATCATTGGATCCTGATGTTAAATACAAAGAGTTAGATCTCTTATCATGTGCTAATACCAGTGCACCCTTAGTGACCTTTCATGCTCCTTTAGAGAACGCTATTACAAAACCGCTATCAAGTTGTCCCATAGAGATAATTTTTTTTTTTCAAATCTGGAACATATTTGACTTGCTGTAAAGTCCACACGCTCCTGTTTAGAAGTGTGATATGCACATCACCCACTCCCACTACATCCAATGCCTCTCCATCAGTCGCATACATATTTCCAAAATCACCAGCAACATAATTCTGCATGATTTCTCGATGTGAGGTGCTATGGAATGAAGATCCTGAATCCAACACCCAATTATCAATTGGATTGTGCATTGCAAGAAGTAAGGCATCATGAATTTCTTCTGTCACTATGTTCACATCATCATCATCAGAACTTTCTTAATTCCTGTAGTTTCTCTTGATATGGCCAGGCTTGCCATAACTCTAACATGTGATTTGCTGCTCAGATCTCATCTTGTTCTTCCCACTGCTCTTGGAGTTTGAGTTGTCATGTCTTATGCCCCTATTGTCAACAATCAGGGTAGATCCTGAACCCCAGGACTCATCCTAATCTCTCCTACGTACTTCTTTAACAAGTACCATGTCACGTATGTCATCGTAGTTCACTTTTACCTTGCCAGTTGAACTACTCACAACCATACTCATGGCCTCCCAACTATTTGGCAAAGATGCCAACAGAATTAATTCTCTGATCTCATCATCAAACTTAATTTCTACAGAAGATAATTGATTTGTGATCGTATTGAATTCATTCAAGTGTTGGGCTACAAACATACCATTCGACATTTTTAGATTGAACAATTTCTTCATCAAGTGCACTTTATTGTTCGCAGACGGCTTTTTATACATACCTGACAAAGTCGCCATAAGATCCATCGTGGTTCTCTCCTTATTGACATTGTGTGTCATAGTTCTGGACAAGGACAGCTGAACAAGCCCTAGAACCTATTGATTTAACAGAGTCCACTCAGCATCAGCCATGATCTCTGGCTTCTTTCCCAACAGTGGAAGGTGGAACATCTTTCCATAGAGATAATACTCAATCTGCATCTTCCAGTATCCAAAATCAGTGCCGTCGAACTTTTCGATCCCTGGTGTATTCACTTTATCTCCAGCCATCATTTTCCTTCAGATCCGACATTGGCTCTTGATACCAGTTGTTATGAAATGTTATGCAAAACATACACATCAACGAATAACCAAATGAACATTAGCTTGAGCGGAGTATCGAGTAAAGGTCAAGTGAACACTATGATTTGTGTCTCGCTCAAGCTAAGTGTCGAGTGAGTGTGTCTCGCTAGAGCAATATGTTGAGTGATGTCAAGCGAACTTTGGCTCAAGTTAATTTTTAACAAATACTTTTTTAACTTTAAAATTAGTCTTCATATACACCCCAACACCTTCTTGATTTTATCTCTTAATTAAAATTGTGGGATTCAAATATCCCTTTCAGTTTTGTACGGGCCGGGAAGATGTAATGGGCGGGCTGGGAGGATCATGAGCGATATAATATGGTGCAGATCGAGATCAGAGCAATAGCTACGGTGCAGATAAGTAGCTATGGTGCAGAACAATAGTAATGGCGGTCGGTGGTATGTACGTACGTATTGCATGTGCAGATCATCAGGATCAAGTACATAGCTAGCGAGCTATGGTGCAGATCGAGACCAGTCTTTTGCAGTCAAGACCCAAGGAGGACATCAATAGAGAACAAATAATCAGTACTACATGCATATATGTATGCTTGCGTCTTTTTTTCCTCCTTAATTTGTTTTGTTTTGTTTTTTGGCTTTTTAAATGAAAGCAACAATACAAAACAACATTATGAATAGAAAATAGTTTAATCAATGGAAGATCAAACACGTGCAGAGATCACCCGTCGTTGGTCTCTCTTTAATTTTGGACTGAAGGATATACATATATCGACTATTTTGATATTGTAAAACAAATTAGATTCAGATGAAAAACTAAAAAAAAAATTCTTTATTGATTAATATATAGTCGAAGCAAAAACTACATGCGTTTACGTTATACGTACGTCGTTCACCATCGTTCTTAATTTGTTTTTCTGTATTACACGTTTTAGATAATATATATTACTAATATTTTGTTTTAAACATTTTGTACTTCTTTTAAGAATAATTTTATTTGAAAGATTTTACGCCGAACATCATTCACATGCTATAATTTAATTTTAAAGATAAATTTTAAAATTTAAATCTTATAAAATAAATCATTATACTATATGAATGGTGCACGATATAAAAACTTTCAATTACCACTTCTATCTTTTTTTATTAAATTGCACATATTCAACTTAGTTTTCAACTTAAATTGCATATATATATATATATACACACTGCACATGCATGAGATCTAATAATCCACTTAATTTTCAGTCAGAACAACTGATCATGTATCTGTACGCGTTTATGAGTAGGAAGCTTGGGTACTATAACATCCTCATGCACGCAAGACAGATAATCTAATTTTTAAAAGAGGTAGAAATGATAATTGTAATTATGAGTGTTTAAGTACTGTATAATTATTTTAAATAAATAAATAAATAAAAAATTTATATAAAAATAAAATTAATTTTTTAATAATTAATTTTATTAATTTTTAAAATAACTGTACGATGCTTCCAAAATGCACAACTTTACTTAGGATTACTCTTTTAAAAAAAAAATCTTGAAGTCAGTTTCATTGATTGTGCGGAGTGGTGCACGTACACAAGATGATCACAATTTGGAGTTGCGATGACAGGACACGTGGATTTAAATTCAAGAGGAGGGAAGGGAATGCGTTTCTCGCTTTTGCAGCTAGGCAAGGTTTATGGTTGGCCGTTCCGGAATAAATAGTACTGAAGACTTCTGGCCCATGCGTACACACTGCAGCTAGGCCAGGAAGAATGCAGGTTGAATTGTCAATATCACGTAAAAGTTATTATTTTAACGAAGGGTACAGATATATCAGAGGGTGAAAATAATATTTTTAATAGAATAAATATAGATAGAAGTTATTATTAAGAGTATTTATTTTATATACATGATGTAATATTATTTAAATTACACATCTCTTCAAATAAATAATCAATTAAAAATAATCATACAATAAATATAAAATATATTCTACTATAATAACTTTCCTCTACCTTTACTCTTATCAATATGACCGAGAAAGGGCGCCAGCCAGTAGTAGTACTACTTCGAGGTTATGGACAGCAGTGCCATGAATGCTCTAAAAAAGACTATAAATAAAGCCCTTCACATGATTCCAAATGCATGCATTCTCAACACTTGCATTTCAGCATCTTCTACTTTGCATTTCTCTCTTTTTCCTAGCCTCCGGCCTCCAGCTTCCTTTTAAACTTTTTTTGCAAATCCAATATTTGTTTAGAGGCATCTTAATTTAAGTATGTTAGAGCTTTGGTTCTTCGGCTAACCTATTTTACATGCCATTCCATCCATACAAAATCAAACACCAGCTCGATCCTTTTCATCTCAACTTTCTTTTGTATACATTGACACAAAGCTTGGGCCACTAAACCCACCAAAAAAAGAAGAAAAGAAGGAGAAGGGTAAGTTTAAGTTTGTCTTCACAATGGGGTATGATGAGAAGAAACAAAAGCTAGACACGAAGCAACCAAATTCAGCCAACTACGGGAAGCTTGCTTTTCACTACTTCATCTCCAATGTCATGTACCTCTTTGTCGTGCCACTGATTACCATAGCTTTAGCTCATCTATCTGTCAAGGATTTCGAGCATTTGTTTAGCCACCTTCATGAGCTCGATCTCGTATCAGTAACCCTAGTCACTGCAACTACGGTTTTCCTTGCAGCCCTTTACTTGATGAGTCGTCCTAGACAAGTTTACTTGTTGGATTTTGCTTGTTTCAAGCCCGACCCATCTCTGATGTGCACCAAAGAGTATTTCATTAAACGATCTGAGCTTACTGGGAGTTTCTCGGAAGAAAGTTTAGCGTTCCAAAAGAAGATAATGGAGAGGTCAGGCTATGGCCAGCAGACGTATGGATCAAAAGCGTTGATGGAAGTCCCGGCTACAGTGAGTGTCGAGGAAGCTAGGAAGGAGGCTGCGATGCTGATGTTCGGAGCCATAGACCAGTTGCTAGCAAAAACCAAGATAAAGGTTAAGGATATAGGAATTCTTGTCGTTAATTGTAGCGTGTTCACTCCAACGCCGTCCTTGTCCGCCATGGTTGTGAACCAGTACAAACTCGGTGGGAATATTTTAAGCTATAATCTTGGTGGGATGGGCTGCAGTGCGGGCCTTATTTCCGTGGACCTGGCCAAACGTTTGCTACAGGTTTGTGTGCATGTTCTGCAAAGCTTTGGGATAAATTTATCTTATTTTTCCTTTTACTTACTAAATTGAGGAGAAAAAAATAATGGATATACGAGACCCGTTAGAGTAATGTATAGTAATTAAGTTCATGATACTCTAGTAGTTTTGCCTGTTAAACACTGCTGTTCTGACCTATTTTGCACGCACAAAAACTTTCTACTTAAAATGGCCTTTGCCTACGAAAAAAGTTCTTAAAAATTACTTGCCTTTTCTCTGGTTGAGATCCTTTAATTTTAATCATTAAAATATAAACATAACATTAGATGTTCAGGTGGATTTCATGCTGCCTGGAAATTCTACAAAACAATTAGCTAGAGATGGTATATCTTTGACTCATAGGTACTACTAGCTGATGGATAAGCTAGCTTGGATTATATTTCTTTCTTGACAGTAATAACCTGCATATAAAGTGGTCTTATTGAAAGTGTTTTTGGCATTGGTCTATCATTGTACAAACTGAAAAAACCGGCCTAGCTTTACTCTCACTCTGTAACAGGGCCTACCCAACTCCTATGCGCTAATAGTGAGCATGGAAAGCATGAATCTCAACTGGTATGGTGGCAATAACCGCTCAATGCTCATTACGAACTGCCTCTTCCGTCTGGGTGCGTCCGCTGTTCTCTTATCCAACCGGTTATCTGATCGCCGGCGTTCAAAGTATCAACTGATTCACACTCTACGCACCCACAAAGGCGCAGATGACAAGAGTTACCGATGTGTGTTCCAAAAGGAAGACGAAGACAAACAAGTTGGGATAGCACTGTCTAGAGATCTATTGCCGGTTGCTGCTGAAGCCCTTAAAACCAACATCACATCTTTGGGGCCTTTGGTCCTTCCCATGTCTGAACAAATCCTATTTCTCGCAAATTTAATAGGGAGAAAGGTATTTAAAATGAAGATAAAACAATATGTTCCGGACTTTAAGTTGGCTTTGGAGCATTTCTGTATCCATGCTGGTGGGAGGGCAGTGCTTGATGAGCTAGAGAAGAATCTTGGGCTGAGTAAGTGGCATATGGAGCCTTCGAGGATGACTCTTTATAGGTTTGGGAACACTTCTAGTAGTTCTTTGTGGTATGAACTTGCGTACTGTGAGGCCAAAGGAAGGATTAAGAAAGGTGATCGGGCATGGCAGATTGCATTTGGGTCAGGATTTAAGTGTAACAGTGCTGTGTGGCGTGCATTGCGCACCATTGATCCAGCAAAGGAGAAGAATAATGCTTGGATTGATGAGATTGATGGGTTTCCAGTAGATGTGCCTGAAGTGGCATCCATTATTTATTAGATCCTTCAGCTCAAGGAAGATGATGATCAATATGCATGCATGTGTCTTATTTAGTACGTTTATGTTTCTATTTTATCCCAGCTAATTCCCCGTTGAAAGTGTCGCAGCTTCTATTTATGAAAATTTAATAAATGTGCATGTAATTAGGTCTTAATCTGTTCTGCAAGCTCAAAATGCTCGATCGAAGGTCTTTTTTCCTCTGAACGATATATGATATTATAAGTACGTATAACGTACCACTACTTAATTATATTCATGCAACTTATTTTTTATAAAAATGGTTGTTTCTGTTAAAATGAATTTATTTTTAGTCATTTTTATAATAAATAATTTATCAAAAATACTTATATCATGATTTGAACGCATGTCTATGGGCCTTAATTTCAACTAGTGCTTGGAAAAAATCCTGCCCTATTCCAACGTGACATGCATACCTAATTATATAGGATCATTAAATGGCAGCCTAAAGCTATTGGACAATAAAAAATAAAAATACAACTCATCATCATACCTTAATTAGATATCTAATAATGATATATAAATACGAGACAACCAATCATTTTTCAATCAATATTTAATATCACTTGAACGATGAATAAACAAATGAATATATGACGCATGAACAGCACCTGATCTTAACGAAAAAGTATCTGACCAAAATGAGTTGATTCTATATATTTCGGTTTTCACTTTTATATTTCAAAATGGTGATATAATATTTTAGGAAACCGAAATCAAATCAAATTCAACCTTTTGCTGTCAAATCTAATCAATTATATTAGGTTCGAAAGGCTTAGGATATGTTTAGTTCAAAGAGTAGGGTATGCAGAAATGATTTGTATAAATTTTAAATGGATAAGTTTTATTATTTTATAAAAAATTTATATGAAATTTGTCTATTCAAAATTTTTATCTAATATTATTCTTAAAATAGTATATGTCTTTTTTTTTTAATTAATATTATTATTTCTATAAAGAAAAGATATATTTATAGAAAGAATCGTGGTACATCCACCGGTGTAGTCTGATAAATTTTTCGAAAAAGCCGTTTGGCCTTTTTAATTATTTTTTATATTGTTAAATATTTTTAAAAAAATTACAACATTATTAATTATTAAATAAAAAAAAAACACTTATGATCAGCATTCACTATCGAGACAAACCCTACGTGAGTTTAGTGTTTTCCTTATCGAAAATATAAAGGATCAGGACGCTTTTTATTTCTTAGTATAAATTGAGAAAATATCAATTAAAGTTTCGTTTATTTTTGTAAATGAGATAAAATAAAATAAGATAAAAATTAAAAAATAAATAAAATATTATTAAAAAATATATAAATGAATTGTTTATTTTATTTTATATTTTAATTTAAAAATATTATAATAATAAATTGAAATAAGTTAAATTTTAAAACAATAAATTAGCGAATAAATTAACGAATATATAGGAATGTGTAAGAGACCAATGTACGTACTTCGATTTCCCCCCAATTAAAGCACGTAATTCATTGAATTGATTGTTTGATTGATCAAACAAAATGGATACAAGATAAAATAAAATCGTGCATAATTACTAAAAAGATCACAAAACAAACAAAACTAAAAAGTCTCATAAATATATATATTTTTTCTTTTGAATGAATAAAAAGTCTCGTAAATAGTACTCCTCAAAAACACCACCTGAACATAAAAGTACGACGATTTCTGGAAGTGATGCCACGTCTCGTCGTATTGAAATAATTTTACTACTTATTGTCGCATTAATATTACTAGTATATATATATATATATAGATCAACTCAAACAACACTTGATTCTGAGGCCGAGGCTTAATACTTGTACTGTGATCAAAGATTTTCGGGACTGGTGCAAGAATTTGTCCTATTAAATAAGATTTATGGGTAAGACGTCGTAGACGGTGCAGATCGATCCTTTTTTTTTTTTTTTTTTAAAGCAAGTAAATCATTTATATATATAATAGCATAAACAAAGAAAGTATAGCAGGAATATTAATTATACATGACTATTATGAGATTTTTTCTATTATGAAATTTCAGTAAGCTCTGAAGAATTTGGATTAAAAAAATGTTGCCAAAGACTTGTATTGTTGCTGTCTATTGTGTCAGATCATGCGTGCATCTATTTATGGATTGATGTATTTTTCTCACTTTTCAGATTTTAAAAGATTTCAGTACATGTTTGATATTATTGATGATGAGACATAAAATTAAGGGTGTGTGTGGATATTGAAATGAGTTGAGTTGAATTGTGATGATAAAATATTGTTAGAATATTATTTTTTAATATTATTATTATTTTAAAATTTGAAAAAGTTGAATTGTTTATTATATTTTATATTGAGATTTGAAAAAGTTGTAATGATGAGTTAAGATAAGTTGAGGTGAGTTTAGTAACCAAACGTACCCGCAGTCTTCATCAGTTGAGGAGCTTGAAATTTCTTGAATTACTACATTAGAGTCACCTTCCAGGATTATGTTGTCCAGTCCCATTTGCTATTGACAAATTAATGAACCAGTGATCAAAGCCTCAAAGGTACTACCAATTAGAGGGACGTGTTTAGGATTAGAATATTTAGATTTTAATTCAATTTTTTAATCTATTAATTATAATAAAATTCATCATGTGTAGTATTTATATCTCTATATTATTATAAATAAATCAGATCATCTGAATAAAAACAAAAGGATTAATGCAAATATGCTATGCGTTTTTTAGATCATCACACTATTATATATACTAACGATCGAGACAAGAACTTAAGAGTCAAGACGACTGGCAGTTGAGGAGCAAAAGGACAATAACCATGCAAGGAATAGCAATGATGATGAAGCTCTGGTACAAGCTGCTGGGTTTTGCTTGCTCCATTAATTTTTCTACCAAGATAAAGTAATGATGTCGATTGCAGATCTGCAACATTGAATATTTGATGCTGCATGTAAGTAGTACTAGTACTGCTGCTCGCGTCTCCTTGCAATTCAAGTTTTGCTGGACCGGAGAGGGTAAATTACGCTGAGTTACGCAGGTTGGGATGAGGGTAGTACGCTGTAAGAGAACAGTACGTGGCAGCTTTCTTCATTTCGGGATCGACGTTGGAAATGAAAATATTGTCTGCAATCACATGGTTTGGTTGGCAATTCTGGAACAGATTCAGAGAAATTAGATATTCCGCAGGAGACGGGTGAAATATATTGATGATCATCCGCAGATGGACGGGGAAAATTAATAATGTCAAATCGTGTTTACGAATTGTATTCGTATCATGTTAATATATATATATATATTTTATGTTATATAAATCAATTCTAATTTAATTTGTTAAATTTATTGTATCAAAATCTTAAATTATAATTGATTCATTAATATAACGGATCGTGTCGTTTTAATCTATTTTAATCTGTTTATATAAATGAGTTGAACATATTAAAAATTAATTTATTTGAACTAGATAAGTTTAACATAACTTTATATAAATGTTAAAATCACAATATCTATAAAAAAAATATAAAACTAACTATAAATTCAAAATTATAATACAAACAATAAAAATATAGAAATTAAAATTTTAACAATTTTATTTTTAAGTATGAGAGTATAATTGCAACTTTAACGGGTCAAAACGGTTTGATCCGTTATCAACCTATTAAGAAATCGTGTCTTAATGGATCAACTCCTTTTGATCTAAACTCGTTAAAATTAAACTCTAATATACTTTTATCATATTGTGTTCATGTTAAATTAACGAATCGTGTCACATATTACTATTCCTAGATAAAATAGGAACTCATGATGATCTGCATATATATATATATATATATATATATATGATTTTAACAACAGCAAGCACAAGGACCATATTTATGTAACTTTTGATACATTTTTTTGGAGTTTCGTCTCCAAATTAATCGTACCTTTATCTTGAATTTAAAACTAATGATTGACTATAGATGAACGAAACAATTAATACGTGCAGGCGTATTTAAAGGGAAAAAAATCTTCAAAAATTCCGAAGCCATGCAAGAGTACTGCAGGAGGGATATTACAATCGAGATAAGAGGTACCAACAAAAAAAAAAAAAAAAAAAACAAGTATGATGTAAGGTGTATAGAGATGATGAGTGAAAATTTTCTAACAACATATATTCCAAGCATAACAACATATGCGATAAGAGATGCATTGATTTCTTTTTCTATTAAGGATCACAATTTCTATGCCTCATATGAATATACCTCAAAAGGAGGATTCTAACAAACTCGACTCCAAGGCAGTGGCAGCAAATCCAACACAATAAACTTCACATGGTAGAATATTACATAAGAATCTGGAAGGATTTTTTATAACAAGATTGTTGAGGTGTATGGCACAGATTCAACAAGTGCGTGTAATGTTTGGTTGGAAATGATTTATAAATACTATGAATTAATGTACGATTGTATTGAGGAAAAACAGAGGCCATACAAATATATTTGTGAAATGAATACATCTGAAAGAAGCATTTCAGCAAACATCTTATGTACATTTTTATTTTATTTCCTTTCTTCGTCATGGTACCAAAGCTTTAAAAAGGACTCATGTCCACTCCTCCCTCACCTGCACACCATGGAACTAGACAAATCACCACCACCAACAGTCAGCCCCACCATCATAAATTCAGCTACCCACCTTGTCACCATAAAACTCACCATCGACAATTATCTATTATGGAAAACCCAAATTCTTCCCTTATTCAAAGGCCATTAGCTAATCGGTTATGTCGATGGCACCATCCCAATGCCTTCTCCCACTGTTGAAGGCAACGTTAACCCGGAGTATACAAAATGGGTCCTCCAAGATCAGTTAATTCTCTCAGCCATAAACTCCTCCCTCACCGACATTGTTCTAGCCAAAGTTCTTGAGTGTTCTATCTCACGTGAGGTCTAGACAACACTACACAGTCTCTTCTCTGCCTAAACATTTGCCCACATTATGCAAACTCAGTATCAGTTAGCCACTCTAAAGAAAGGATCACAATCCATCACTGATTACTTTCATAAAGCAAAAACACTAGTAGAGTCTCTTAGTGCCACTAGACAACCCTTTTCCCCCACTGAATTCACCATCTACCTTCTAGCTGGTCTAAGGTCTGATTATGAGTTCTTGATCACTTCAATCACCACTAGGCCAAACCCATATTCCTCCTCACAAATCTATAGCTATCTTCTTAACCACGAGTCAAGATTAGCCCATCAAACACAATCTCTCATTTCCAGTGCTCCACTTGTCGCTAACACTATCATCACCAGCCCCTCGTCTTCATCCACCCCACCTAACAGAGGTCATGGTCGTCGTCGTGAGTTTAGATGAGGAAGAGGTGGTGGTTGTGCTAGCTTTCACCCACATCCCACTTTCTTTTCTAATCCTTCCACTCACAGACCCACCTGCCAGGTTTGCCACAAACTAGTCCACACGACTTTGTCCTGTTATCATCGCTTTAATCAAGCATATCAGGTCTCAGCTCCACCATCTCTTACTGCCAATTATATAGCCCTTCCATCTTCATCAGCTCATTTCACTAACTGGTTTCCTAATACAGCAGCCACAAACCACTTCATGGTTGATTTCTCCAATCTCGACATAGACTCCACTCCTTATCAAGGCACTGATCAAGTCAACATTAAAGATAGTTCCACCCTTCCTATTCAAAATACAGGCTCCGCTCATCTTCATGCACCTTTTGGCGAATTCCTTCTCCAAAATCTTTTACATATTCTTTTAATCACTTGTAATTTATTATTTGTTCGTTATTCTGTTTAGATTATTTTGTATTTTTTTAATTTCACTCCCTTGGTATTTTTGGCATACTCGGAGGTGCTTATTCAGGGATCCGTTAGGAATGACCTTTATGTTCTTCCATTTGATGCCGAGGCCTTGTCAACTTCCTCTCCTTCAATGCCTCCACACCAGGCCCTCATTGGTGAAAGAACATCTTCTCAAATATGACAGTCACGACTAGGCCATCATTCCCCTCGCATTACCTCCCTCACAATTCGAAAATTTCAACTTCTTGTCACTACCAAAATTGACACTTACTTTTGTGCCGCATGCTCCCAAGCCAAGTCACATGCTTTTCCTCACCCCCATTCTCCCTCTCATTCACAACATCCTTTTCAGCTTCTATTTATTGATGTATGGAGACTATCGCCTGTGCTATCCTCTAATAGTTTTCAATTTTACCTTTCTATTGTAAATGACTTTACAAAATATATCTGATTTTTTACTTTACATGCCAAGTTTGATGTCCCTACTATTTTTCTTACTTTTCTTCATTATGTAAGTAATACTTTTTCATCTAGTGTAATCTTTATTCAAACTGATTGGGGCTGAGAGTTTCGACCCCTCCACACATTACTAAAATCCTTTAGCATCTCTCATCGAATTACGTGTCCTTACTCGCATGCTCAAAATGATAGTATTGAGAGACGCCATCGTCACATTGTTGAAACTGGACTTTCTCACCTAGCCCATTCTTCCATTCCTAGTAAATACTGGGTTGAAGTCTTTCAAACAGCTGTCTTTCTTATCAATCGCTTGCCCACACCGATTCTACAAAATATTTCCCATTTTCAAGCCTTATTTCACCATCCACCGGATTATTCATTTTTATATATTCTTGGCTTGGCCTGCTAGCCCAATTTACTACCTTTTAATCGTCATAAGATCGATTTGCGTTCTCAACTTTGTGTCTTCATGGGTAATAGTCCAGATCATAAAGGCTACAATTGCTTTCACATTCCAACAGGTCGGACTTACATTTCTCATGATGTATGATTTAATGAACTCTATTTTCCATTTGCTTCAGCATCCAACCCACTACCTCAGCCCAACTCGGTTAACACTCCCACTAAACCCTCATCTATTTCGTCTATGGACCTGTTACTGACTGAGCCCGTTGCCACTCATCCCTCAACTGATGAGCCCGCTCACTCTAATCCCTGAGACCATCCCATGACATCAGACCCACTTGATCCCTCTTCATCCCCTTCCCCTCTCGCATCGTAGATCCATGCCTCATAAACCCTATTGACTCCTCCTCCCCATCTTCAACCTCAACTTCTCCTATCGCATCACCCACCCCACCCATCACGACCCATCCCATGCTCACTCGCTCCAAAGTCAATATTCGTCGACCCTTACTCAGATTTGATGGAACCATTCTGTGGCCTCCCCTCAAACCCTCAATCTCTCTCATTGTCTCCGCGTCACCAGTCATCCTTGAGGAACCCTCATCTTACATTGAAGCCTCAAAGTTTCCTGAATGGCATGCTACCATGTCCAGTGAGTTTCAAGTCCTCCTCCACAATCATACCTTTCACACTAAATCTCAATATTCTTGGATCCAAGTGGGTACTCAAGACCAAGCGGCGTGCTGATGGAACCCTTGAATGTCACAAGGTTCATCTTATGGTCAAGGGATTCTACTAGCAAGATGGTCTTAACTACATAGAGACTTTCAGCCCCTTCGTAAAAGCAGTCACTGTTAGACTTCTAATCTCCGTTGCCTTGACCCGTAGCTGGCCTCTCCATCAATTGGACATTCAAAATGATTGCCTATATGGTGATCTAGATGAAGAAGTCTTTATGCGACACCCAACTAGGTTTGTGAATCCTGACTTTCCTCATCACGTTTGTAAATTAAGTATAATCCATTTATGGTCTTAAACAGACCCCTAGGGCTTGGTTTTCCAAATTGAGTTCAAAACTGCTCTCATTAGGTTTTAATGGTTCAATCTCATATTCATCATTGTTTATTTTATCTACTGCATTAGATTCCATTTAGGTTCTAATTTATGTTAATGATATCATTGTTACAGCTTCTAACCCTGCTTTGATTAATGACTTTATTTCTGCTCTGCGGTTAGTCTTTCCTATCAAGGATCTTGGCACGTTACATTATTTTCTAGGTATTGAGGTCAGTCGTAGTTCCACTGGTTTGTTTATGTCTCAAGCTCGTTATATCATTGATTTATTAGTTAGGACCAATATGCATAGTTCAAAACCAGTGTATACTCCTATGTCCACTTCCGCCAAGCTCACTGCCCTTGCTGGCTCCTCCTTTGAGGATCTTCAACTTTATCGCAGTGTTGTAGGTAGCCTTCAATATCTTACCTTTACTAGACCCAACATCTCATTTGCTGTAAATAAAGTGTGTCAATTCATGCAATGTCTTTGTCTTACTCATTGGCAAGGTGTCAAGAGGATTCTACATTACCTTCGTCTAACTACTTCTTTTGGACTTCATTTTTCTTCCTCCTCTTCTTTGAAACTCGTTGCCTTTTTTAATGTTGATTGGGCTAGCTGCCGTGATGATCGTAAATCCACCGATAGTTTTTGTGTCTATTTTGGCTCACATCTTGTTTCTTGGAGCTCTAAGAAACAACCCACTATAGCTCGATCCTCTACTGAGGCAGAATACAAAGTTGTGGCTAACACTATATGTGAACATTTATGGTTACAATCCTTGTTGAAAGAATTAGGTATTTTTCTTACTGATCCGCCAAGCTTGTGGTGTGATAATCTTGGCGCCACATCTCTTTCTGTTAATCCAATTTTACATTCTAGAACTAAACATGTTGATATTGATTACCATTTTGTGAGGGATCGTGTTGCCGCTAAAGCTCTTCAAGTCTCTTTCGTGTCAAGCAAAGATCAAGTTGCTAATATACTCACCAAGTCACTTTCCACAACAAGGTTTTCTCTTCTCGGCTCAAGCATCACAATCTTTCCAGTGCCGCTTGAGTCGCAGGGGGCTATCAAGACTCACAATTTCTCTGCCTTAGATGAGTATACCTCAAAGGAAGATTCTAACAAACTTGACTCCAAGGCAGTGGCAGCAGATCTGACATAACGAACTTCACATGGTAGAATATTACAAAAGAATCTAGAAGGATCTTTCATAACAAGATTACTGAGGTGTATGGCACAGATTCAACAAGTGCATGTAATGGTTGGTTGGAAATGATCTATAACTACTAGGAATTAATGTACGATTATATTGAGGAAAAATAGAGGCCATACAAATATATTTGTGAAATGAATATATTTGAAAGAAGCATTTCAACAAACATCTTTTGTACATTTTTGTTTCCTTTCTTGGTCAAAATTGGTTAGACACTTCAACTAGGGGGTCCCAAACTTGAATTAATGTATTTTTTTTTTTATAGAAGAGCCGGATCCATATGTCCAATAGTGACCCCGTCCTAATTTTATTAATAGCTCTCACTTATGACAAAGAAATACCGTGGTAACAAAACCGACATTAGGGATTTACAAAAAAACACTAACACCATCCCTTGTATCCAACCAAAACCAAACAAAACCAAACCAACAAAACTACTAAAACCAACCTGTAAAAAATCATCTAAAACAAACCTATAAAAATAAAACCCGATAACCTAGACATGCCTATAAAAGCAAAATCCGAAAACAAAAATGGACATCAATAAATAGCGACCCAGTTTAGTGCAGGATAATCTGTGATACAAAAACTCCAAGTTTTTTGTTGGTTTTCCTGCTCGTAACTTTTACTGCAGTTAAGAACATTTTTTGCACAAAATTTTTCCACCAAAGTGAACTTACTCAACTCTATTCATACTAAACATTTCTAACACAGTCCCGCACCAATTAAACTCAGCACCCTAGCTCATACGCCTTAGTGCTGGAAGACCCCACTTATCCACTCTGATCAAGCCCCGAAGCAGAGGAGGAAGCTCACTCATGATTTTCCATTCCACTTCACCTTCTCTTGCGCCCCTTCTAGCTAACCAATCCGCAACAGCATTTTCTTCCCTATGAACATGCATAAACTTTGGATCCATAATTGTGAGCAAAGCTTGAAGTTCCTCCCAAAATTCCTCCAAATACCAAATACCACATCTATTATTCTTCAACCATGACAGTATCACCTTTGAATCCATTTCAATATCTACTGCTACTAAATTCATCTTTTTACAATGTTTAACTCCTTCCACCAGTGCTCGTAATTCTGCATAAGTACTGTTTCCATAACAGAGATTCATGAAGAACGCCAACAACAAAGCTCCCTGCATGTCCCGAATAACTCCTCCACCCCTCGAAGCTCATGGATTCCCTAGACAACTTCCATTCGTATTCAGTTTCACACGTCCCTATGACGGCTTAGACCATGATATAAGTTTTATTGGTTGTTGTTTGATTGAAAATTGAGCTATATTCAGACTATTAAGAATGTAAGAGTCGGTTTGAGTAAGCTTCTTTGGTTTTGAAAAACCTTGACAGATCACGCCTATCCACTGTTTGGTAGATTGTCACACCACCTGGGCAAATTTAGCCTTACCTTCCATACGGGCATTACACCTTCTAGCCCATAACCTCCATGAAATAATAGTAGGTGATACACCCAAGATGACACCTATTGGAGAGACATTTGTAGCTCTCCGAAACCAACTAAGACAAATTTCATGCCAGTTTCTTCCAACCGGCAGACCAAGAATAGCTCCAAATTTTTTCCAAACCTCAGCTGCAACCTCTCCCTCAAATAAAACGTGATTTAAATCTTCATATTTTCCTTAACTACAATAGTTACACTTTGAGATCAAAGGAATTCCAATTCTCATAATTCTATCATCCACTGCTAAAACTCCATGCCATGCCTTCCACATTAGAACAGAAATTTTTTTTTGGAGCATATTATTCCAAATCCATTTATGCCCCCTCAAAATTCTGGCTTCTTACCCGAACACATTCCTAGGCTGATTTGGTGGAAAACTTACCACTTTCAGATTTAGTCCAAATTAGCAAATCATTTCCCTCTTTACAATTAACAAGGACATTTAGTACCCTCTCCGCATTTTTAGTCCCCACCAGCCTATCTAACAATGCCATATCTCATCCTCTAGCCAGTTGGCAGTCTTTAACTTTCAATAAAGGTTGCTCACTCACAAAAAAATTATCAGCAAAAGGTCCTTGATCCAGCCACTTGTCATACCAGAAAAATACATTTCCTTCTCTGATATTCTATTTAGAATTGCTCAAGACAGTAGGGATACTTCTAAAGATCATACGCCAAAAACTTGTACCCTTTTGAGAACCCAGAAGCATCAAAGGTTTATTCCCCACATATTTCGAACGAAAAAAGTTTGCCCAAAGAAAATTTTCATGCATCAGTTTCCAGGCGAATTTTAAATGAAGAGCATTTTGCATTTCATCCAAATATCTAATACCCAACCCTCCTTCTCCTATTGGCCTACATATTTTACTCCAAGCAACCCATTTTTTCTTTCCCCTTCCATCATTTTCTCCCCCAAAATAGGAGCTCATTAACTGATTTAACGAAGAGATAATTAATTTTGGAACCTGCAAAACTGCCAGTAGATGTACCGCCATACTAGCAAGAACATGTCTCAATAGAATCACTCTTCCCCCCACCGATAACAATTTCATTTTCCATCCACTTATTTTTCTTATAACCTTACTCACCAACTCCTCCAAATCCCCAATTTTAAGTCTTCCCGAAACAATAGGAACCCCCAAATATTTAAAAGGAAATTTTCTTTTCGAAAAACCCGTCAATCTTTTGAGATTTCTTCTTCTAGCTATTGGAATTTTTTTTGAGAAATACATAGCAATTTTCTCTTTATTAATCAATTGATCAGACCACTTCTCATATGTAGCCAAAATATTTAGAATGCATTGAATTGATCTACGGCCTCCATTAGTGAATATGACGACATCGTCCGCATACATTAGATGAGAGACAAAAGTAGTACCTCTAGCTTGAGTGAATTGGCCAAAACTTTTCTCTTCCACACTTTGTTTTATTGGCCGAGATAGGACTTCCTGTAAAATAATAAACAAATAAGGCGACAAAGAATCCCCTTGTCTCAATCCTCTACCACCCTTGAAAAAACCTTTCATCGTACCATTCATTAATATAGAATACCAAGGCGTAGTGATATACTCACTAATCAATCCACAAACTGTAGTAGAAAACCCAAAGGATCGGAGCACCTTCAGGAGGAACTCCCAATCAACACGGTCATATGCTTTGGCCATGTCGAGTTTCAACACCACATTGCCCCCATGTATTTTGTTATTAATAGAATAAACCATTTTCTGAGTCAGACAGATATTTTCAAATATACTTCTTCCAGGAATAAACTCATCTTGTTGAACAGAAATTATTTTTGGAAGCAGAATTGCCAAACCGTTCACAATCACCTTTGAACAAATTTTATAAAACACCTAACAAAGACTTATCGGCCTAAATTTATCAAACCCTGTTGGCGTATCCATTTTTGGAATTAATACCACATAAGAAGATGTATAAAATCTCGACCATTTACCCTCTCTAAAAAATTCTTCCACTGCTATCAAGATATCCATCTTAATAATGTCCCAAACGCTTTTAAAAAAATCCGATCCAAAACCATCTGGCCCCGAAGCACTATTAGAATGGATGGAATTCAAAGCATTCTTCACTTCATTAATCAAAGGAATTGCACCAATTGCCTCACTTTCCTCCAATGTTATAACGGGCAATATAATATGAGATAAATCCGGCAAACTTTCTTGACCCTCATTTTGCAGAAAATTAGAGAAATAATTTACTGCTCTTAAATGAATATCCTCAGGAGATCTCAAATACGTGCCATCTTGGAGCCTTATTTCTGTGACTCGCTTTTTCCTTTTGTAAGATAAATACGCATGGAAGAAATGTGAATTTTGATCCCCTTCTGCACGCCATTTAACTTTCGCCACTTGAGCCAATCTAGTTTCTTCCTGGCATCTCCAATTAGCTAATTCCATATGTTTAAGCACAAGTTCCTGTTCAATCCCCGGATCCCATTCTTGTTGTAATGCTGATTCGAAGCCCTTAATTTGAGTTTCTAACCCCTGTATATGTGCTTTAGTTCTTCCAAAAATTCTCTTATTCCACTCTCGCAAAGCCCCTCTTAATTTTTCAGCTTGAAAGCCAACTTCAAAAGGCCCATTCCCCCCACATCCTCCTTCCAGATACTCCCCACAAAATCATGAAATTCTGGATGCTCTATCCACATTTGTTAAAATCGAAATGGAGAAGGTCCATACAAGAAAGGGTCTGACTGAAATTCAATAAACATTGGCGAATGATCTGACGTTGATCTCGGTAAATAGCAGTTACTCACATTTGGAAATCTTGTCAAGCAACTAGCATTCAATAAACATCTGTCCAATTTTGCTCAGCTTCTTGATAGACCTCTTTGACCATTACACCAAGAGAACCTTCTTTCCAAAGACTTCATGTCCATTAATCCACAATTCTCAATCCAAGAATTAAAATCCTCCATTGCCATTCCCAGACGTGTTTTGCCAACCGACGTTCTGAGTCATCCCTTCTAATATTGAAATCACCTGCAATAATACAAGATTCATTTCCTAGTACTTGACCATTGAGAGACTCCCACACATCTCTCCTTTCCACCATATTACATTTGGCATATACAAAGCAGCAAAGTACACTTGTAACTCCATTACCAACATGAGTTAAAATAAATTGTTCTTTACTTAAAACTAGCTGAACTGAAATATCATTTTGCCAAAGCACCCAAATTTTACCTGCCTCCCCTTCATTAGTAATAAACTTATCCATGTGTAGTAAGCGTAATACATCCTGCACCTTATCAGGCAAGGCAAAAGGTTCCATTAAAGCAACAATTTTCGGTTTTAATTTCTTAACCAAATTTTTTAATCTACCTCTAGAGGTGCCAAGACCTCTAATATTCCATGATAAAATCGGACCAATCATAGAGAAAATTTATTAGGCCGGGCTATCACCCGATTCGAACTACGAACCTTTTGAAACGTTTTCCGAACTCCTTTTTTTCTTAATATCAACACCCTCATTGTCCGTGGCATAATCTCTTTGCTTTGAGAAATTTTTAACATTTAATTCTGTATCCGGTTCATAAACAGAATCCCCATATAAGTGTTCTTCTCAGCATTCTCCTCAGGTATTATCTCCAGTTCCAAATCTGAATCTGTCTAGTCTGCTACCTTTTCAACGTTCAAATCCCTCTCCATTTCAGAAACAGAGTTCCCCCTATTCACGTTTTCATTAGTCTTCACTTCCGGCAACCCCTCAGATTCCAAACTTACAGTACCATTTGTTTTCGTCCCCTCTATTGCCTCTTCTTCTATCTCCTCTACATGATACTCCTTACCTGATAACACATTTTCTTCGCTTGACCTAACATCAGTTCCTTTTCCCTCCAGTACTTCTTGAACTTGTCCCTCCTTTGCACCATCATCTTGTTGCATTATGATTTGATCTTGAGGCGTCTGTGTTAGCGTAACCAACTTTTCACTCGTATTTCCTTGTTCCGTTCCTGATCCCATCATCATCAATCCCTTGCCTTTATCTATATCATCTTTTGGAATAGCTTGTTGATCTGTTTTTGTAGCTTCTATGTCCTTTACATTCTTACATATCCAAACCTTTTCTCCATTTATCCGAGTCTTCAATCTACACGTACGTATGTTATGCCCTTGTACCTTACATTTGGAATAGAACGTTGGGAGAGTCTCATAAAGTACTTCCTATTTTTGTCCCGACCTTGGCATCCCAATCCAGAAAAAAGAAATCGGTTCTTTTGCTGCATCCATCTCTAAGCATAAACGTGCTCCATCCGTGCCAGTAGCACATTTTGTTGGATTGTCTCTTCTAATGTATCGTCCAATCAGAGTAGTTAAAATCTTTAGAATTCATGATAAAAATTTGGTGGAAAACCGAGCAACACTATCTAGACTTAGGACCAGCGAAGGTTCTTCATCTTCATTGAAATCTGCTTTCCAATGAAAAACTCGATATTGAACCCCATTAACCTCACAAGTTTCACGAGAGAGCGCTTTCAAGAAATCATGTTCATTTAACATTCAGATGAAAGCGTTTCTTGATCTTTTCATATCTGAAACCACTGGCATGCATGATAATCCCCAGCAGAGATGAATAAAAGACCGAATCGCGTCTAACGAGGGCCTCTGCCTTAGGAACTTCAGCACAATGGAAAAGCGAACAGGTTCGGCAAATCACTCAATTTCCTCCTTAGAAAACTGAAAACAAATTTTCCCGTCCACGTACTTTGGCCCACGATGGGGCACAGACATTTCAGGTAGAGGTTGCAGAACCATTGAAACCAGTTCAACATAAGAACGTTGACCTGCCTCGACGTTCTTGGTCACCATGGCCCCTCTACGTAAAGAGAACCCGAGGAATCCCAAACTCTTGTTTAACTCACCTCTCAGTTTCTTGGAGCTTTCAAGAAAACCCGAAAAATTCCCAATTAATTTATATTTCAGGTTGTTTCTAGATAATATTTAATACCGCATTTAATGCATTGAGATTCAATATTGTGTCTTTTTTGCTAAATAAGATGAGAATTTTTTAAAACTTCTTAAAACTCCATTTTTCAAATACAAATTAACATATTTTAATTTTTAATATTTTTATCTAATCATTATAACATTTACAAATTGTAAAATAAAACATAAAAAAAGGATACAATTTTTTCAAATTTTAAAATAAAAATTATATTAAAAAAATAATATTCAAGCAGTTTTTTAATTTTATAATAACTTTATTTATTTTTTTGTCTCATCTTTCAAAATCTAATAAAATATCTTAACTTAAATTATTTTACTATTATTTACACATCATTTTAATACTATTTACATAATTATAAAATACTTTAAATGTCCAGACCAGCTGAAAACTTAATGAGATTTTGGAAAACAGTTCTCTCTCTAAGGATAATGCTAGTCCCACCGCTCCCAACTCCCGTTAGTATTTTTTTATTTTTTTTATTTTGTGATTAAGGAAGTATTTTTTTAATGATATTGTGATTTTTTTTAAAAAAGTGTTTAGAAGTGTTGAAAAAAAAAAATGCCAAAATACTAGCTGGAACCAGTGGTAGCTATAGTGCCGCCGTAAAAATTACGGCAAATGATACTTTCACTACTGGTTATTACAATAGAATTTTTCTTTTTTCTTTTTATTTAGTGATTAAGAAAGTATTTTTTTAATAATATCATAATTTTTTATTTTTTAAAAAATATTTAAAAATATAAAAAATTACATGTAAAAAAGATTAAAAAAAAAAATTAATTATACCTAACGGTAACTTCCAACGGAATCTGAAAGCGGTGGACGCAGAACCATCCCTCTTTTAATACAACTTCAACTACTAACAAACCCGAGTTTCTTTTGGTGGTACCTTTCGAATGTGCAAGTCTTCAGAACGAGCCGGCAACAAGGACCCTCAAAGAATTGAGCAGATGCGCGCACTGGTGCGGCACTACTTCGGCTCGTTTTACGCATTTTACATTTATGATTCTATGAACATTCTATGATTCGATCCTTTTCATTTGATAATTGCTAGAATTTTCCTACTCATGTGCCTGAATTTGACGACTTTCCTTTTCATGTGCCTGAAGTTGCGCCCATTATTGTCTTCAAAAATATATCTCTTATTTTAAATTTTAATAATACGCAAACTATGTCTCATGCGTGAAAAATAAATAATCTTATTTCTTCATGTGCTAAAAATATCACAAAAAATACCTTCTTATAATTTTGTTATTTTGTAACTTCTCTGATCTTTTTTATTATTTTTTTGTTCTCACATTTTTATCATATTTTTAAATACTGCCATGCCCGATGGATGGGAGGCTAGCTCTTAAAGTCTCATTTGGATAGTGATATGAGATAAGATGATTTATAAATAGTAGTTAAATGAGTTGAATTAAGATGTTTATGGAGTTTTAAGAAATAAGAAAGAAAAAATTGAATAAAAATATTATAAAGTTAAACTATTTTTAGAATTTAGTTTTTTAATATAATTTTTTATTTTAAGATTTGAAAAAGTTGAATTGTTTTTTTGTTTTGTTCAAAAATTTAGAAAAATTATAATGATTAGATAAAAAAGTAAAAAATTTGAAATTAAAAAATATTTATATTTATAATTTTTAGATATTAAAATGAGATGAATTAAGAATATCTTCCTATCCAAATCAAGTCTTAATATATGTTTGTATATGACATTTTAGGCCCAAGTTCCAAACCTTTGGATACACTGGATAAAGGGATTGCGCTTTGACATCCTTACTTAAGGCCTGGTTTGTTTTCAGAAAATATCTCATCTCATCTCATCTCATCTCACTTCATCATTACAACTTTTTTAAATCCCTACACAAAATAAAATAAACAATTCAACTTTTTCAAATCCCAAAATAAAAATAATATTAAAAAATATATTCTAATAATATTTTATTCAACTTTTTAACTTTAATCTTATCTCATCTCATCTTTGAAAACAAACAAGTCCCGTTGCTCCAACAGCAAGGCCATGGAGTCTTGGACTATATATGCAGCCCAACCAATGGCAAATTTAATTACATTTTAAATAAGAGAAAATATATTTATAATTATGAATTATACAACTGTTATGTAATCGTTTTGAAAAAAATTAATAAAATATAAGACTTATATGAAAAAAAATTAATTTTTTAATAATGAACCCTACTGTTTTTTAAAGCGATTTTACGACATTTATACACTTTACGATTGTACCTAAAATTACTTTTTAAATAATATCAAAGAGTTTTATAATCCATCTAGAAAAAAATTGAAAAACGTTGGTACGTAAGAAAAACCACTCTTAAATTTATGAACTTGCTCTCAGGGGGGAAATAAATTTTTAAAATCCATTTTTTTAGTTGCACACGTGAGAAACATTATAAGTGTGAGAAATGTCACGCTTAATTAATTGGTCGCGAGGTGATACACTTGAATGATTTACAAATAAATAAATAAAATTGACATCTACAAGTCTTCAATTTCATGCACATGGTGGCCAGGATGATTAATTCTGACACGTGCATTTTGTCCACTTGTTACCAAAGCCACCTGAATCGCGTGGTCAGGATTTATTTTTTACCTTTTAAAATGGGGTCCATGATCTGAAAACTAAACATGCATGTTACACGGGTGACCATATCTAAGCGATAAACAAATTGACTTGCAGACACACCACCTCCTCCATTCACGCTATAATTGCCCCCCCCCCCCCCTCATTTTTTTCAACTTTCCCTCACTGTCACTCACCCAGTATTCCACCTAACTCCTCCCAAAATAAAGAAAAAGTAGCTCCATTTCGTTCTTCTTCTTCTTCCTCAGCTAGCTGTTGTTTCTTGCTTCCTTCCCCCCATATATTTTCCTCAGTTCCATGGCTGTGGCTCTCCTCCTCCACCACCTCCTTGATGGCAATCAGACTGTTCATTTTCTGTCAAAATCATGTGCTTGCAGACGGCCATTCACTTTCAGGCCTATAAGGGTCACCATGTCCCATGACCAATCTTATTGGACCTCCATCAATGGTGAGATTAAGGCCCATCTCAAGCAAGCCATTCCGCTACGGCCTCCACTTGAAGTCTTCGAGCCCATGAGCCATTTGGTTTTATCAGCCCCAGAAACCACTGCCCCGGCACTGTGTGTTGCTGCATGTGAGCTCGTCGGCGGCCATCGGGACCAATCCATAGCGACGGCCTCCGCACTCCACCTCATGTATACGGCCTCGTTCGTTCACGAGCAACTTCCATTAACGGACAGGCCTAGGCCCAAGTCCAGGCCCACGACCCAGCATGCTTACAGCCCAAACATAGAGCTTCTCATCCCGGATGCTATGGTTCCTTTTGGGTTTGAGTTATTAGCCAAAGCAGACGACCCCACCCAAAATAACTCGGACCGGATCTTGAGGGTCATGCTCGAGATTGCACGTGCCATGGGTTCACAAGGAATGGTTGAGGGCCAATACCACGAATTGGAATCCTCTTCTCAATGGGACAATGCATGGATTGAGCAAGTGTGCAAGAAGAAAGACGGCGGGTTACACGCATGCGCCGCCACGTGTGGGGCAATACTAGGAGGAGGAGGTGAGGAGGAAATAGAGAAGCTAAGGAGATTTGGTCTATATGTGGGGATGATAAGAGGGATGTCACATGGTATTGGAAGAAAAGAAAAAAGGGTTAGTAAGAGTGGTTGAAGAGCTAAGAAATTTGGCACTCAAGGAATTGGAGGAATTCGAGGGAGAAAAATTCGAGGCAATTTCTAGCTTTGTTAATGCTTGAGATGAGAGGACTTGATGTTGATTTAAGGAGAGAGGAGGAACATATGGGACAGGGCATGACATGGGTTCACACCTCAAAAGTTGTGTCAAACTTGTTTACTTCTATGTCGAACTTAGTTTTGTCGTGAAAAATGTTTGGCCATGATTGTAATCTTCCGAGAACTTACTGCGATTGGTGACTATTTTACTTCTTGCCCTTATAAAAGAACCTGTTTCTATTTGGCATCATGTGATCCCATGAATATTTCCTTGATTTCCAAAATGTTAAAAAATGAGCATATATAGTGGCCAATTAGCAAGTAACAACGTAGTCAATTAGGCTTCATTTGTATGTTGAGTTGAGTTGAGTTATGATGAGTTAAATTATTTATGAATAGTAATGAGTTAAGATGGTAAATTGAATTTTGTGAAGTCCACTTAAGATGAATTTTAGATATATTTTACGGAAAGTTGAAAAAAGTTATAGATTCTGCATATAAAGGAATGTTGAGTTAAAAAGGGTTATGAGTTTTACATGTAAAAAGATTTTGTGTTGAGATAAATTTAATGATTTGAGAGTTAGATGTTTGGATATTAAATTCAGTTTAAAATTAGATTAAACTTACTTCATCTCAATTTAGTTAAAGTAATAGACGGGGTCTAAAAAGGATTCACTTCAACTTGCATAATAAAAAAGGTCAAGAATGGTATGCTGATTAGACAATTGAAAACAAAAATCATTAAAGGTAGAGAAAGTTAAAGGAAGCTTGTTGTTTTCTGTTTAGGCTTGTCTAAAATATTGCAAGGAGCACTGAAAATGAAAGAGACTTATTGTTGCACTCGTATTTTAAGGGGAAAAATATATACACATGATGTTGGTGGCATGTCTTTTTCAATTGTCGAATAATTTTATTATATTTTTGGTTTTGCCTTAGAGATGCTCTCTGGGGCCGCACCCAGTAGCTGAAAAGGGGAGAGAGCTAGGCTAGCCAGTTTATTAAGCCCAGGTCCACCCATCAGTTCTATTTATTACAACCATCATCAATATCATTGATTCATTTCTAAGTTGTTTTTAAGTCTTCTACATAATAAAATTGATAATCACGAACCATCATCCTAAGAGGGAGAGTTTATAAATGTAAATTTTGAATGAAACTAGATCATGATAATGGATAGTCTTATTATCAAGCAATATCTATTTCGACCTATGATTCTATGATACAGAATCCTTAAAATCAGTACATTGTTGTCTTCTTTCAATGCCTTAGCCAACAATCAAGTTAGGGAAGTACTGATCCTTGCCTTCAGCTATCATAGCACAAACCAGAATGCAGGGTTCTGTTGAGATTTGAAAGGTAATGACCATGAATATTAGACCTCCCTTGAAGCTAATTTCGCGTCTAAAACCCTGAGTTGTCAACTGGTTTGCAGGGCTGTATTTTGTTATTTACATGGTTAATCCTCCTAATTAAGTTAAGCATTACCTACATCTGATATTTGTACATTTTTTGGTCCCTCGGTAGCCCCTAAATTTTACTACAATCAAGCTTATCAAAGCAAAGGTGACATGGGAGTGGGGGATCAATTGATTGCTTTTTTACATCAAAATAAATTTCTCATACCCTGAACACAAACCAGAAGAACACCTCCAAAGACTAAAGGAACAACCACAAACTCCCATACCTAAATCTCTGAAAAACAAAAAGCACATGGAATCATGGTCATGGTCATGGAGACAACCTTCCCTGTTATTCAAGGAAACCAGTTTTTGTTAGAACAGCATTCCTAACTTTGCTAAGATCCCTCCCTTTGAGGGTCCTCCCAACACCTTCAAAAACAGAAAAAGAGGATATGTGACTTCTTGCAAGCCTTTTAGCAATGAATTCGTGTGGGGGTAACTTGTAATTGTCCTCATCATCGTCATCATCTTCATCGCTGCCCTGGCCATCATTCAAATCCCCATCATCATCATCATCATCACCATCAACCCATGTATCATACCTGGAGATCTTCTTTGACTTTTTTCCAGAAATCTGTGACCAGTCAGGAATGTTTACAGGTGCTGACTTCTGAACAATTTTTGCTTCATGAGAAGAGCTATTGCTACTGCTGCTGGCTGTAGCTCTTGGTATCATTCTTGAAGCAGTTGGAAGTTGTCTAGGAACAGAAACAGAAGGCTCCTTGGGTTTGCCTACCATGGAAGTAGAATCTGTTGTATCTCTGAGAACAGCCCAAACTTCCTCTTCCTCAAAGTCTCCATCTCTCAAGGACCTCCAGAAACCACTGCTCTGCCTTAATAAACCATATCTATTCTCCATAGATGATTGCCTACAAACCCAAACAGAAAAAAATAGATAAATAAATAACAACTCAAAGCTGCTTCTTTTCACACATGGGTCTCACCCATTTCCACAGTTGATTACACATAAAGGAATTACAAGCTGAGACACACAGAGATTCAAAGATTACTCCAATTGGTTAGCCAATTCATGATGGGGAAAAGCTAGCTGAGAAAACAAGGATCTACCTTTCCCTGAAATTGGATTGAGAACTTCCAAAAGTTGCAACTTTGGTCAGATTCTGAAGCGAAATCTGCAGCATGCGTAAGGAAAGTTAGTTCAAGGAAGACAGTTTATTAGGTATATCACAACTTTCCTGGTTATTTCTATATCCTCGTCACTTCTTTCTTTTTTTCCAGGATGTTTATCTATATTCAGGAATCAGATCCTCACCTTGCGATCTTTGGAGTGATCTTGGACTCAAGTCTTAATGACATGGTCCATTTTATGGAGAGCAAAATTACCCACGGGTACTGAAGGCCGGTACGAAAGCCCTCAAGGGGCAAAGGAATAAGACGGGACTATTTTTGTCTTTCTCGAAATATCCAATGTGACGGGTATTCATTGTATTTCACTTTGGAAACACTCGCTCTTTTTTTACTGACTCTAGTCACTCCCTCGTAAATCTGATTAGTGGGGCGATCTATTGGGATCCTCCCATCCCAGGGTCATGCACAAACGCCAATTGCAAGAAAAGTAGACACAACTCACTGTTGAGATGATTTTAAATAATTTATAAATTATAATATTTTATAGATAAGATATTTTTAAAAGTAAATAGATTAAAATATATATTTATATATATAAAATAGATTAAGATGTGTTTAATTTTAAATTTTTTATACAAAATTAAAAAAGTAATACACATTATCAATGATTGATTTGAGATAAATTAAGATTATATTAACAACCAAACATAATCTTAAGGAAATGAAACATGGGAGTTATGATCATAGATCAGCCGTCCCTATTTAGTATAATAACATTGTAAAAAACATCAAGTTAGAGTATCGTTTGGGCACTAAGCCCTTGCTTCCTAGATTTGGTTTACATTTTTTTCCATTGTATTACCCTAACCCTACTTCTGACTGGCACGCGCATGTGCAAGCTCAGCAAATGTGTACTTTAA
Organism: Juglans microcarpa x Juglans regia; assembly: GCF_004785595.1. NCBI lineage: Eukaryota > Viridiplantae > Streptophyta > Magnoliopsida > Fagales > Juglandaceae > Juglans > Juglans microcarpa x Juglans regia. The sequence continues at coordinate 36,643,402 of NC_054604.1, read as the reverse complement.
TTTATGTCAGATATTTGATTTTTCCAGCGAAAGAGGTAGAGTTATGCTAATCAAGCAGATTTGGAAAAGATCGATCTAGTTTGTGTATTGAATTATTATTAAGAATTAGAATATCTCATTATTATTTATTATTTTTTTATTTATTTTTATTATTATTTAATATTATATTATTATTATTTTATTATTATTTATAAAATATTTCAAAATACCTCATTATTCAAACGCAATCTTATGATACGTGGAATTGTATGTGTCCGGGGGTGTGGGTGTGTTGGGCTAAGTTTACAACCTGGTCTAGCATTCTGTTCATATTTTGTTGTAAAAGAAGGTCTACCTAAGATAATCACCGGGGTGACATAATTGTTAAAGAAAAAGCACTCTTAATTCAATTTGTTTGTGCCAAGTTGGGATGATGGCAACACCCACTTCCCCAATATTCACAGTAAATGGATTAGTTACTGCCATGAAAGCATATAAAATGGCAACAAGATTGAAGCAAAAGGACAAGAGTAAAAATTAAAAAGAGAGGAAGAATGCAGTGTACGCAGTTGAAGGGATGCTTTTTCATATTTACATGTAAAAAAAAAAGAAAAAGAAAAAAGCATGCAATAGAAATAGTGTAATGCTCTTTATTATTTTCTCATCATCTTATAATGTGATATTAAATAATTAAATATTTTTTATTATATTTTATTTATAAAATTATTATTTAATATCACGTTATAAGATGATGAGATAATGATAAAAAAAATAATGAATAGATTTATTCATAAATACAATGCGAAAAAGATTAAAAAAAAAAAAAAAAAGAAAGGAATCTCAGTACTCTCGAAGAAAAAGTCATGTGGGTAATAGAACACTTTAGATACGACAAAATTGCTCTGTTAAACAAAAAGACAGAAAAGTGAATAGATTTAAGACAAAGTTGCGGACTGAAAGGGATTTGGTTCCTGGAAGCTCTCATTGTCCAGCAATATTGTGACGCACATGCAACAATTAGGAAGCCGTCATTCATCGTATTCGGCTATTAAATTCAAATTGTATTATAAGACAAAAAACCAGACAAATTAATTTGCAAGACAAACCAATCAGAAGTTTTCTTGCATTCACCAATTCAACATCTTTTGGATTACTTAAAAACAAAGCAAGAGAATCTCGGTGATCTCTTGGGATTCATTCTACTGAGGCGGGACAGACTTTCACCTAGTGTGCACTCCATAAGAGGGGCGGCTGTTAAGTCATTCCAATGTCAAACGAGTGTCTACTCATATTGGCCTCACTTTCCGGAAAGTTCTGACCAAGAATCAGAAAGAAGTCACCTGGTTTCAGTGATATACTTTACTGGCAGAGTTGAATTTTTATTTGACCGACTAATTTTTCTTGGATAGAGAAGATTTCCTTTCAATTAGCATTGATGGGATAGGGCTCGATTCACTTAAAAGCCTATTCCATCAAGGATAAATTCAACTCTGCGGTAACCCCTGCGAGAGAGAGAGAGAGAGAGAGAGAGAGAGAAGGTTTTTCCATTTTTTTTTTTTTTTTTCAATAAGGCTGGCTTGAACTTCCGGTATGCATTGCTTCAGAAAAGCGGCCATACAGTTTGCAGTAGCTCCTTGACATTATATGGCCGACACTCTGAATATATGATTAACGGCTACCCTTGTGCTCGACTCGTGCTTGCTAGACTACCATTCGTTTACAGTGGGTTTGAACAACAACCTTTCAGTACTGTAATTTTTAGCTTTTTAATCAGCATCTGACTGAAGTAATATGAAACAGAATCCTGGATACTGAGATCAAGCTAGGAAAAAGTATATAGTTTGAATTCCGATGAGAAATTCATGGTTTTTTTTTTTTTAAATGCGTGGATCAATCAATTAACAAACGAAATGAGGTGATATAATAAACAAAAGGCACCATATTGTAGAAGATCAAATGTAACGACTTCCAACTTAATTCCATATTCTAGATCTCAATGTGTATAACAACTCAAGATATCATTACAAGAGAAACTGTCTATCAAGATGGCGATATTCGTTACAAGCTTGACAGTCAATCAAGCTGTGTTAGTGCCTCAGCTCCTGCAACAATCTCCAGTAACTCACCAGTAATTTTTGCTTGTCTCTCCCGATTGTAGGCAATTGAAAGAGTCTTCTTCAACTCCACTGCATTATCCGTAGCATTACTCATAGCATTCATCCTAGAGGCGAGCTCACTTGCCAGTGATTCCTGCAATGCCTTCAAAATCTGGCTATTCAAATAAAGAGGCATCATGGCATCAAGAATCTGAACCGGATCCTGCTCAAACTGCATCAGTGGCGATAACTCCATCTTTGCCCTCACACTAGCCCTCTCCCTCTCCACAAAAAACTTCCCCTCCTTAGTTGTCAACCTAAAGAACTCATCCTCCATGGCATCAACACAGTTTCCATTCACATCACAAACAACTCCTCTAGGGGACAATGGAAGCAATGTATGAATCACAGGATCACTCTTAACCAATGACATGAATTTAGTATACACTAGCTCAACCTTATCAACCTCTTCACTGACAAATAGCGAAAATACATCATCTGCAATCGCTTGAGCTTCTTTCACGGTAGGGAAACTCCCTCCTTCAATAAACCTATCCACCAGGACATTATCCCTATGCCTGAAATATGAATTACCCTTCTTGCCAACACTGATCACAGTGTAATCCAATCCAAGATTCTTTAATTCGGAGAGCCGGGTCTCAGCCTTTTTGATAACTAAGTTGTTGAAACTGCCGCAGAGACCCCGATCACCAGTGATAACCACAAGGGCAACTTTCTTGATAGGCCTAACATTTGTTAAAGGAACATCTATGTCTTCTAATTGAAGCTGCTCATTGATGTGGTATAACATTTCTACAAGGGTCTCCGAGAAGGGCCGGCCATTGATGACCGCCTCTTGAGCTCGTCGAACCCTTGCGGCCGCCACGAGCTTCATAGCCTCAGTGATTTTCTGGGTATTTTTTATAGTATCAATCCGCCCTCGGAGTTCACGAACACCACAATAAACTTGGGTTGTTTGCGAAGATTGAGATAGACCGCATGGGAGAGAAATATGGGGTAAAATGCGAAATGGGTTTTGGTGGGAATTAAAAGAAAGCGAAGAAATATTATAAATTGAAGGGTTTGCAGAGACCCACATAGCTATGATAAAGAAAGAAACAATTTTTAATGGGTTCTAGTGATAAAAAGTTCGATTTGTGGTTGTGTTTGGGTCACTGTAAAACCTGTTGCTGGTGAAAAAGAAAGGTGTGGGGCAAATGGAAGGATTTTAGCAACTTAGCCTGGGTTTTCTACAACAACATAGATATTTGAGCTTTGAAGATTTTAGGTTTTAGAAAATGTGATTTGAGAAGGGAATCTGAAGGATCTTACCCGGAGGAGATTGTGGAGTACTGGTTCTGCACTCCCCGGCAGGACTAACACACCAATCTGTGTCTGGACAGTCTGATCAATTTGAGGGACTGTTTGGCTAGCGTGATAATCCAGGCAAAGAAGAAAGGAAGGAGGAACATATATTGACAAGAACTAGATAAAAATGAACCTGAAAGGCGTGACGTTTAAGTGACAAAAGTGGAGTAATCACCCTACCCTAACATGATATCAGAAATTATTTATTATATTTTATTTATTAACTTAATGTCACACTTTATCACAATTTTATCAGTTCTGGAGAGCAGCTGAGATTTTAGCATCCTAGGCTAAATTTATTTTTAAAATTTAGTTAATATCACATTTTTTTATATTTATCTATTTCATTTAAATTCAATTTTTATATTAAATTATTTATTCACTCTTTATATAATAATAAAATATTATTAATTTAATATTTTTTTTATTTAATTTATTTTTATCACATTTTATATTTCTACTAATTAAATGTTAATAATAATTATATTTTAATTAAATTAATATTAAAAAATTATATTTTTAAAAGTCATTTAATGCTAATAATAAAAAATATTTAATTAAACTCATTTAAAATTCTATCTAAATTTCTTAATTACAAATCAAATAATATTTTTATTTAGAATGAGAAACTAATATTTTAATATTTATTTGGAATGAGAAATTAATATTTTAATATTTGATAAATGGTTCTTTATATTGGACTAACTATTATAGTAAGAGTTTAAATTATTTTAAATTTGTCCAATTCAGATAGTTTTGACATTAATTATTTAGCCAATCTCCTCGTTTCGCCAAACGAATGAGGATGCACTCGAGAGCAAGAATGAGCCACTACCTAGAAACGAACGAAAGCCATTTCACAAGAGTGAAAAAGCCCCAAGCTCTGCATCTCGTTCCCAAGCTGTGAGCTCACCGTGAAACGTTCCTAAGGCCACCGACGTAACTGCTCCGTGCTCACCTCGGCGCACCAACGTTCACGGTAAGTTTATATACTTATACACTACAATGCACAAGCAATAATCAGACTGTCAACAACTAGATGAGAGACAGAAAATGGGCCCGCCAAATATTGAAGTGCAAAATTCAAAACCAAATTCCAAAAATGAAATCTATTTGGTTGCAGAGAAAAGTATAGAACGCCAACTGAAACAAAGATCCTGACAACTTAACCCTCAACCCAATCATGGAAGTTCCCCAGATATCAAAATTTACCAAAAGTCCTCAGCAACCAAATAGACTAATAACCCAAAAGGAAGAAAACTTTATAAGTAAAGAACTCTCAGAGAAAGAATCAGAGAGAAGTTGGCTTTTCAAACGAAGAAATGTGAGCCAATGAACTGCATACTTGGGATTGGGATATAAGGGAGATAAGCACGAGTTCAATAAATCATAGAAACCCTAGATCATAGATATCAAACTAAATCATTGAAAACAGATTAATAATAGGAGCTCACGGCAAGTGTTGAAAATAGGTACCGACGAGATGGACCTATGAGAGGAACGCCTCCAGTGGGTGACACTGCCTTCGCAGGTCACGGGAAGAAAATTTGGGTTTATATTTCTGGAGCCCTAGTTTGGTCATTTTGAATTGTGCCAGCGTGACCAATGTGCGCAGTGCGTTAAAAAAAATTCTGCTAGGTACAAGCGAATTTGCAGACTGATATGGGTACGATGGTGACGTGGACAATATTGTCAGATGTTAATATTTAGAGGAAAAAAAAAAAAAGGAGAAAAAGAAAAAAAACTAAGAGAAGAGAGAAGAGCTTCTTCTTCTCGTCTTTGAGAAACTCTATCTGCACATGAGTTTGCAAAATCTCTCTGTTCATCTTCTCCATTTGTTGCTGTAGATTTTTATCTTCATCTTCTCCATCTGCTGAAACATTTTCTCTGTAGATCTCTTGGGACCCTTTCTTTCTTCACTCCATTGCATTAAGTCCACATAGTTCTTTTTTTTTTTTTTTTTGGATTCTAGCGGGTAATATGTTTGTCATTCTATTTCAATCAATACTCATAATTTACCAGTTTTTTGCCTCTCAGACGTACACTTTTTTGTATTCTATTTTTTCACTGCTTGCTTGAGTAGGAAATGTTTGGAGTGGGAAACAGATATTGCAGAGTTTTTGGGAAAATGACGACGGGTATGGTGCATGACCGAAAACATATTAAGAAGCAAATGTGTTGCATGGCTAGGTTCTTTTAGATCTTCAACCGCAACCAAATTCTCACCGACAGGTTGAGAAAAACACAACGAAGAAGGCAGCTTTGATTTACGATGCTTATCGCCGTTAGAGATTGTAGATCCTTGAAATTAGGAAGTTTTGAGATGAGTTTCAGAGATGAGGTTGAGAGAAAAGCTGGTTCATTTAGGAGATAAGAAAGAAGAATGGTTACCTGAACCATCATCCTCCCTCTTCTGTAGCCTCTGTACCTAGTTTGAGAAGGACACCATGGCTTACCAATATATTGATGTTGAGCTGTAGTTAAATGGATTTAAAAATTCGAAATCCTCCTGGAATGATTTTGCCGCTGCCTTATACCTAATCTCCAAATCCGGACTTGCCACGTTGGATGGGTGCGTATGACCGCTTACAAGCAGAATTTTCCTTAAAAAAAAAAAAAAGGCTTCAGAGCATATTTATGTAACAATTAATTTAATATAATTTTTTTTTAAATATTAACTTTTATAATACATCATATATCAATTTATTTATTTTTCTTTTATATCATTTGAATGTTATATTATTTAATAATTTATTAGAAAAAATATAAGAAAAGAGAACTATTGTGAGAGATAAAATACATGAAAAGAAAAAAGAAATTTATATTTTTATATTTATATACAGCTCACGTTACATATAACTGAATACTGTATCAAAATAGAAAATAAATTTGAATCCCTCACATTACATATACTGATCTTCCTTCTCTACAATAAAGAATCCCTCACACCTCATCTTCGAATGTCAATTTTTCAAAAAAGGAAAACAACGCGAGAGTTTTACTTCAAATGTCGATGCTTGCTTTATAGAAATGCAGGGCTAACTTAAAGTATGGAAATAAATGTTTCCCATTAAAGAATCCATCACAACCAACCGTGCTTGTCTTTTGCAAGTGGGGAAGGAAACCCAGAAATGAATCTGACCAAATTGGAAGCATTGTCATCACCTTTTGCAAGTGTTGGAGTCTGAGAGAGAGCCATGTGAGGAAGAGGAAGATGGAGAGAAGAAAAGGAAAGGCACGGGGCTTCTTAAGGAAGTGTAGAATGAAAGAGGATAAAAGAGTAAAATCACTTGTTTAAGTGTATAGAATTTTTCTTAAAAGTAAATCGTGTATTTTTCTGACAAAAAAAAAAAAAAAAAAAAAAAAAAAACGAAACTCAGGTTCTCCCCGTAACCCTGCAGAGGATAGACTATATTCTTTACAAAGAGAGAGTTCACCGTTTGGCTTCCATTTTTTCTCCTCTCCATTCGATTACTATTTTCAGAGGGCAAAGACGATGGTAATAGTGGGTCCCATTTGAATCTTTAAAATCAGATATGTTGAAGCTATTTGCGAGGATTGCTGGGTACTTCAGCAATCGGAATCTGGTTGGGGTGGACAAAGCGGGCAACCGGTACTTCACCAGAAAGGACGAGATTGATGGTATCAGTAAGTGGGTCTCAATCTCAGCCCTTGTTTTTCTTGGATTGTCCTAGTATTTGGTTATTGTTATTCACTATGCATTTTCAGTTTTGCACCATGCTGTATCTTTGTATTCGTCAATTGTGTTGTCTTTGTGTTGAGTGAATGCTTCACTGGTTTCTTTGTTCTTTGATATGAAACACTGCAAATATTAAGAGCTTACATTTTGGTGGTGAAAGGGGGTCGTGGTTATATTTTAGGGAGTGCATGCTTATTGATGATATGTGGATTTTTATATAATTTATGTGCATTTATTTTTTGCTATGTGTAAATCTTATGCTCTTAATTTATTTACGTGCTAGTGAAAGAGAAAAGATGGGTTGTGTTCAGGGGAGAGGAGGATTCAACTTGTATTCCAGGTGATTGGTTCTAGACTTCCTCTAAGTTAATTGTTTCTTACTCTCTGCTTCAACATTATCCCAAAACTAACCATTTGGCATTTATTCCTTTGTTTGATGGTTTTGCTGGAACATCTGCTCAAATATAAGTTGTGGATATTGAGATACTAGCCAAGCTGAGGATAAAACAGTCCCCAGGTACTTGGGTGAAGACTTTGCATTGGTTAATAAAATTTTCCTACTACCCATCGAGAAAAAGGGACCCTGGCTTAGTTGTGAAACAGCACAAGCAGAAAGTATTGGGGGAGATTTTGTGAGCAGAGCAGATGCCCTTGTTTGATGGTATTGGGGGAGATTTTAGGCCCTATTTGGATACAGAGATGGTTTCATCTTATCTCATCTTACCATTACAACTTTTGCAAATTCCCACACAAAATATAATAAACAATTCAACTTTTTCAAATTTCAAAACTATAATAATATTAAAAAAATAATATTCTAATAATATTTTATTCAATTTATCTAAAATCATCTCATCTTATCTCAGTATCCAAACCAACCTTAATGTCACTAGATTTTCAAGTGAGTTTTCAGGTAATAGAAGAGGGCGGCCAGCAATGGTAGAGTTCTCTAATTGCATATCTGAATTGCACTTGGTTGATCTGCCACTAGCTAGGGTACTGCCACGTGGGCTAATAATTAGACATGGTGGATCGTTTCTTAATATCTCCAGAATGGGAAAGTCACTTTCTGGATGTTTGGCAAAAGCGATTGTCTCGTATTGGTTCAGATCATTGGCTTATGCTTGATTGTGGTGGTCTCCGTAGAGGCCAACGGTATTTCAAGTTTGAAAAGATGTGGTTGAAATCTGAAGGTTTTGTAGAAAGGATAAGATAGTGGTGGTCCTCGTGCCAGATACAAGGTACCCCTAGCTTCATTCTCACGGAGAAATTGAAAGCTTTAAAAAGAGATTTGAAGTTGTGGAACACAATCTTTCGGAGACATAGGAGAGAACAAGAAAAACAAGTTGAGGGAGATCCAGGAAATAGAGAGACTCCAAGAGGCTAGATCTCTTACTCGAGAAGAATTAGCTCGGTAGGTGTTGTTGGGGGCGGAGCTCAAGAGGATTATCTTATTAGAAAAGCCATCTTGGCGGCAAAAATCAAGAGCTTTGTGGTTAAGGGAAGGAAATTGAAGCACGAAGTTCTTTCATAGTATTGCAAACTCTCATGGAAGAAACAACAACATAGAGATGCTGAAAATTGGTGGGGTGGAATCTAGAGAAGAACAGGTAATTCACGACCATGTAGTTGGTTTCTATGAGCAACTACTAACTGAGCCGATGGGATGACGGCCTTCCCTTGATGGCCTTGTGTCTGACACCATTGGACTGAGTGATGTCACTTGGATGGAAATGGTTTTTGAGGAGGAGGAGATTTTCGAAGTAGTTAGGAAATTGGGCAAAGACAAGGCTCCAGGGCCTGATGGGTTCTCTATGGGCTTATTCCAAGAATGCTCGGATGTCGTCAAGAAAGATCTTATGAAAGTGTTTTAGGAGCTTTTCGTGTTTGGAGAATTTGAGAGAAACTTAAATACACTTTCATTGCGTTGATCCCTAAAAAGGTGGGGGCTAATGAGGTTAAGGACTTTCGACCCATTAGCTTAGTGAATGAGGTTTACAAGATCATATCCAAAGTGTTTGCGAATCAACTTAGAGGGTAGTGAGGAGGATCATTACCAAACCCCAAAATGCCTTTGTTAAAGGTAGGCAAATTCTAGATGCATTTCTTATTGCTAATGAATGTCTGGACAGTAGATTGAAGGCTGGCATTGCAAGGATGATTTGCAAGCTAGACATGGAGAAGGCGTATGATCATGTTAACTGAGACTTTCTTCTCTGCCCGGTTGTGAATCCGTTGGTGTATATTAACAGTGAAATTCTCTATGTTAATAAATGGTAGCCCAACTAGTTTTTTCTATAGTTCACGAGGCCTAAAACAAGGCGACCCATTGTCGCCTTTGTATGTCTTTGTGATGGAGGGTTTAAGCAGGATGATTTCGGCCTTGGTTATTAATGGCTTTGTGGATGGCTTTTTGATTGGAACCTCAGATAGGGAAATAATTAATATATCTCATTTGTTGTTTGCAGATGACACTTGTTTTTTGTAAGCTAGATCAAAACCAGGTTCAAGTTTTGAAGGCCTTGCTTCTTTGCTTTGAAGCAGTATCCGGTTTGAAATTGAACTTAAATAAATCAGAGATGGTTCTAATTGGTGACGTTCCTAATATAAGGCAGCTGGCTCACACGTTGGGGTGTAAGATAGCCTCCCTTCCTTTGACGTACCTGGGTCTTCTGTTGGGGTGGCTGCAAGGGTGTCCTCTTTAAGGGAGATGGTGACTAAGAAGATAGTGAAGAGACTAGCGGGATGGAAGAGAATGTACTTATCGAAAGGTGGTAGAATTATCTTGATCAAGAGTATACTTTCTAACTTGCCAACTTAATTTTTTATCACTTTTCCCTATATCTGCAAGTGTGGCATACCTAATTGAGAAACTCCAATGTGACTTCTTGTGGGGTGGCTTGGGAGAAGAATTCAAATTCCATCTAGTGAAGTGGGAAACGGTATGTCGTCCTATCTCCCATGGCGAGTTGGGTATTAGAAATGTGAGGATTTTTAATTAGGTGCTACTCGGAAAATGGTTGTGGAGATATAATAAGGAACCAGAAGCCCTATGGAAGGTGGTGATTGAGCACAAATATGGAGGCATATGGGGGGGGATGGAGTACTAAAGAAGTTAGAGGAGCCTATGGAGTAGGGTTGTGGAAACACATTAGAAGAGGATGGAGGGTTTTTACTCGACATACTCGACTCTAGTTGGTTGAGGGTTCCAGGATTAAATTCTGGAAAGATATTTGGTGTGGTGATACTTCCTTACAAGATTCATTCCCCTCACTATTCCAAATTGCTAGTGATAAAGACGCTGCATTGGCGGATGTCATGGGGCTATTGGGTGGGCAGTTCCATTGGGACATCAATTTTAGTAGAGCAGCACAAGATTGGGAGATGAGCAGTTTTGCTGATTTTTACAACTTTTTGTACTCCGTTAAACCGAGCAATCAACAAGAAGATGAGTTGTGGTGATCACCCACCGGGAAATGTGTATTTTCGGTTTGCTCTTTCTATAAGGCTCTCACTCAAGAGCCCAACGTTCAATTACCTTGGCGAAGACTTTGGAGACATAAGGCGCCCTCCAAAGCTTATGTCTCCAAAGCTATTTTTTTCGTGTGGACAACATCTTTGGGCAATATACTCACTACAGATAACTTGAGGAAAATGAGGGTTATCATTGTAGATTGGTGTTGCATGTGTAGGAGAGGGGGAGAGTCGGTGGACCATCTCCTATTACATTGTGAGACATCAAGGGTTTTGTGGAATGAGGTGATCGGTAGAGTAGAGTTGGCTTGGGTTATGTCGGAGACTGTAGTGGCAGTGTTGGCCAGCTGGACAAATATAGGAGGCATGCAGCCGATTAAAGCGGTTTGGAAGGTGATCCTTATATGCATCATGTGGTATTTGTGGCAGGAGCGCAATGCGAGGACGTTTGATTACAAAGAGAGATCGCTAGAGGAACTTATAGCTTTATTTTACAGTACTCTATGTACCTGGGCCATTGCTATTGATTTCAACGGCATGACCTACATGACTTTCTTGTCTATTTTGCGCCCGCTTAATTAGGGCATTTAGGTGTTCTTGTATTTGTATCGGGCTTTGCCTAATTCTTTGATCAATAAAATTTGTTTACTTATAAAAAAAGGCATCTTGTGTGGATTTCTATTGTACTAGAAATTACCTTTGTTTCTTTACATGATGGTTGATTTCCATTTTCTTGCTGTAGTTGAATGGATATGCTGGCTTAATGGGCAGCGCAAAATAGCTCCAACACCTGAGGTAAATTAGAAAATTTCTCTTAAATTTTCCTTTGTTTCCCCCTTCACTATTTGGGATGAAACCAACGGCATCTTCAAGATTTCAGATCATCGAGTGGTTTGATTTAGATTATATATTGGTTACTTTTATTTATTTTTTTTTTACAAAAGAGAAAAATTTCTTAAAATTGCTTGTTGTGGAGGAAAATCATGGAGAGTAACTTTGTGTCATCTCTCTCTCTCTCTCTCTCTGAATTATCTGGAAAAGCAAACTACCGATGATTGCTTCTTCTGAGTGACCTCTATCTTTTCTGGCCACTTCGATTTCCAGCTTATCAGAGATTTTCTTTCTAAAAAAATTGTGTGCAAGTTGACTAAAGTTGTCAATGAATTGCATTCATTTCATTCTTTTGAGTGCCTCTCAAGAGTTTCTTATTTTTATAAAACATGATCCTCACTAAAATTAATGTTACACCACAATGTCTAGGCCATGAAAGTGAAAAGAATGAGTTTACGGAACCTTGAATTCAATTATGTTGAAGTTTCTTAGCATCGATCAATCTGTAAGATTTTCTTCAGTGAACTGATAGCATCGTCTTTCTATAGTTTTCTTTGAAAACGCTAGGCGTTTTCTGAATTTTGATTAATCTGTTGACCGGTGAATCTTGTCCAATTTAACTTATTTAAAATTTGGCTTGATCAAATGTTTTGTAATGATCAAAACTGTATGATATTGCCTTTTAATTTTCTGCTCTAATTTTGGCTTGGCGGAGGGGAACATAGAGCTTTGTACCAAATTTCTGGTCGATTAAAAAGGTTTCTTGTGATTAGTAATCTAAAACTTGGATGCCCTTGCTGTGTTATACACGTGAATAACTCTTGCTTAAAGAGACAGAATGTTGATCCCCCTCTACAGGAAATTATGGAACTGGAAGCTAGGCGTGAACGAGTTCGGCAAAATGTTGCTCGTATGGGTTACTTCTGCTATCACTTGACTGTTCTCCTTTGTTTCTTGTGCTACTCTACCGCAAATTATCTCCTTTATATTTTGTGACCACATATTTTCTGGTTCATGGAATAAGCCATGTAGCTATTCTACAATGAACTTTTTGCCAAAATCAGTCTTCAATTGGTGACTGTCTTGAGTGTATCATTAAAAATTTAGACCCGGATGTGAACGTCTGCAAATTTGAGAGTTTACTTTTCCTTGTTCTTTTATTGGAAGAATTTGGGTTGCCTGAATTCTTTGAATTTTAGTGAATATCAATCCTATTTTCACCCTTTAACTACCAACCGTTTTACATTTTGCACCCCAAATTACCAAAATTTTGATTGCAGCCTCTAACCATAAAAAACTGACAAATAGCACTCTTATTCAATTATAGTGATTAACATGGATGAAAATAGGTAATGTGACACAAGCTTGATGGTTAGATTTTAATGGAGCGTGCAATGTTTCTGTTTTGAAAATTTGAGGTGTGTGTAAAACGCCTGGTAGATAGAGAGTACAGAGTATATTTTTTAAGTTGGACTGCTGTACTATCACTTTTCAGCATTATACAAAGACCTTGACAGACGTTTTTATTTCACAAAGGTCTCAAGAAAGAAGAGGAGGAAAAGAGAGCCAAAGAAGGGAATGCTTGCAAAACCAGCATCAGTGGTCAGCCACTTACCTAAATATTTGCTTGGTAATTGTATGGCGATATTGATTAATAACTGATGTATACACTCCAAATGTCAAGGTAAAGTTGGAGGTCCAGACTTGAAAAGTTTCATTCGGCAATTTCCAGATGCATCAGAAGGTATTGGAATCTTTCACAAATTGCACAAGTGATCATTTTCAATAAACACTCTGAAGGATTTAAAACATGTAAATTGTGTCAAAGTGACAGAAGTTATAAACATATTTTGTAAATTCAGTGATCTGTTTAAAGTTTAAACTCAGAGAAATATTATGAGATGAAAAATGATATTTGTAGTTATAGAGTGCGCAAGGGCAGCGCACTCCTTTTGAAAAAAGAGTGAGCAGCACTTGCACAGCCCATGACTGTATATAGCATTACTCGAGATGAGATATAGATGGATTATCACATGCTGGGTTCTCACATGTATGTTGTATAGTTCTTACCCATTTGGACTAATGTTACAACAGTAGTCTGATGCATGTATGTAGGCAAGTTTGTTTGTATTATTAAGAAATGCGAAATGCTAGATGACACAGTCTGTCCACAATTTCTGGGTCATTGTTAAGTTTTTTATATTATTAAGAAATAGGAACTAAATCTTTATCTATGCTTTTGGTTCTCATGATGTTTCCGTTATGGTCATTGCTATCAAAGGTGGCAAAGTCAAGGAAGCTTCTGATGCAATGGATGGCACGAGGTAGGTTAGCCCAAATTTTTATTTATGATAGTACCAAGATAAAGTAACAGTAAAGCTATAATTTTTCAAAGCTTGGAGCATTTAATGTAATGCGGTGAGTGTGTTTTAAACAATTTTCCTGTTTCTTTGATTCATTTTCTCACGTCATATGTTTCGCTTACAGGAACTCTAAAGAGAGAGTGACAGAGAAAGCAGAAACAGAGCCAGAGTAAGTTCACTAAACTTGGGCCCTAATACTTGGAAGTAGGAACTGCCAAGACCTTGGAGACACGAAATAACAATGAGATGGAACTGCTGTCGATGTCCCTTTTCTGTCAATAAAAATAGCCAACACACAACTAAGAACTAAGTGCCACTTACATTGGACATGTCATATCAAAGGAGGAGGAGGAGGAGGAGGATCGGGGCGGTTGGAGAGGGGGTTTCATTTGCCGTTTTATTTGTGGTGCAACGAACTAATGGTTCTTCTTCATCTTTAAACCTTATTCTCAGGTCTTCGGAACCTACCGGATCTGGCGCGTCATTTAAGCCAGGGACATGGCAACCTCCATCATGAATGATGATCTCATGTTCAGGGGTTCGCCAACACAAAATTGCGTGGTCCAAGCCATAATACTTTTGTTCCATGGAGTTAAATGTTTTTGGCACACTGCTCCATCTATGTTCTTTAAATCAGTCTTCTCTAAAATTTAGGTAGTTTTTGTGTGTAACAGTGCAAGTGAAATTATGATTCGAACTTCTCTCTTCAACATACAAATGAGTACGTTTTCCCCCAACCTGAAATTACAGTTTATTGAGCATTACTAAAGTTCCTTGCCAGATGTGATTCTTTCTGCAGATATGTTGGAGAATAATAATAAAGAACCTTTTCCCATTTTCTTCGATGTGCAGAGATAAACTGTGTAACTGTGTATGCTTCTTGACGAGTTCCTGCTGGACTTGTTCCTGATAGCCCCGGATGCCTTGCTCATTCACAAAATTTTATTTTATTTTATTTTTTTGAGAAATTTAGATGATTACTAAACATTGAATTAAAGTGGAATTTACTGTTAAAAAAATTATTTTTTATGTGAGTTTCAGATTTACCTATTTATTTAAAAAAGAGTGCATGACTTGTCTATTTTATAACTGTAAATATCATTTTTCTAAATTAAAATATTTTTATATTTTTTCAAAAAATTAATTTAGTCACATCACCAAATAGCAAGATATTCATGAATAAAAAGAAAAATAAATGTTAGATTAAATTATAATTTAATATTTTTTTTATAAATTAACATAATTTGTACGTTATTTTTATCATTAATAAACTTTTCAAAACGAGAAGGCCACCAACTTATTCGGCTTTTGAGAAAGATACTTCGATAAGGAGAGTCAAACAGAATCCAAATGACCCCCCACGGCCCAATCCATCACCCATCCACTACAATCCAACGGCCAAGATAATACCAATCCACAAGGTTCGTTCGCGTATTTACACGAATGCCACTATGCCAGAAGCATCTACTACATGGTAGAAACTAGAAAAAGAAGACGCAGTAGCAGATTCCCCCACCGTTTTTTGCTTGCAGAGCTTCCTTCTGCGTCTGTCTGTCTGTCTCTCTCTCTCTCTCTCTCGCTTTTTATATTGATATTGAAGCCATGGGTATAGCCACCTCAATGAAGTCATCCTCTTCCTGTTTGTTCGCTGCTTCTCGAGTCCGCTTCTCCTCGACTCTCTCCAGGCTATCTTCGACGACGGCCTCGGCTTCTTTCTTCTCGAGAGCGTCCGTTTCGCTCGCCAATCATAAGCATAGGTCTCTGAACTTCATTTCGGCGCTTCGCTCGTTGAGATGCTCGGCGCCGCGGTTGAGCCACGGCCTCATCAACTGCAGGTCCCCTCTCAACCTCCGGTCGGAGGCCCGAGTCGCCGCTACTGTTATCGAACGCCTCGAGCGAAAACTCTCCACTTCGGGTCTCGTTCTCTTGCTCTGAATTATATATGCAATAAAGACACACTGATATTTATGCATGCATGTTGTTGTATGTGTGCGTTCCGGGGAAATGGTTGAAAATTTCAATGGTTACAATTTTGGATCATCTTTGATTACCGAGGAAATGGAAATGATCATTCTAGTACGCGACGGTCAGTGATTTCGCGAACTTGTGCTAGTCTGGTATGACTGTTGTCTTGGTTGGTTTAGTTTCTTTTGGTATAAGTCGATGGTTTTATGATTTTTTTTTAGCTATTGATGTTCGAGTATTTCTGAGCTGTAAAAAATTTATCTGGTTTGTTGCTTGTAAACTGTGGAAAAAGATCAGAGTCGTAAATGGTTGAAAAGTGAAACCTGTGTGTTTATTGGTTGATGTCTTGGTTTTTTTTTTTAGCTATTCTTTTGTAAAATTTGTAAATGACATTGCATTCTGGTTTTGTACGTAGACACAGGCGGAAAGAAAATAAATTAATGTTCCACATTGTTTCTATGTCTCTGAAAACAGAGAGATATGGAATGATAAAGTGAAGCTTCATAGAAAGCAGTGTGTATTTAAGCTTGGTAGGAAGATTGTTTTGGTTCGGTAAATTCACTCGATGCCTGTCATTGCGATGGATTAAGAATTTCTATGTATATTTTTTTTAGCCAATCATTGTTGCGCAAACTTTTGATTTTGTTTTTTCCCCATTCAATCTGTTCAGCTTCTGAACATGCTTTCAAGGAAATATTGACCGGTCTTCCCAAGCCTGGAGGTGGCGAGTTTGGAAAATTCTATAGCTTGCCTTCTCTGAATGATCCGAAAATTGGTATGCAAGTTAAATGTACACTAGGTTGTATTTGCAAATAATATTTTAATTTTATGTTTTCTCTTCATCCATTTCATGTGTCATTTGGAATCAAGTATGTTGATGGCCAGAAATTGGTCCAAATGATTTCCTAGTAAAAATAAAAAATTTATTCGCGAATGAATCATACTCAATATAATTTAAGTGGATTTGTTATTTTCCAATTTCCTGGTAAAAATTGATATCTTGGTAAGATCATATTCACTATTGCTAATTGTACATGTTTCTAGATAAAATCGCATTTGTTCTTTTCATTTATTGCAGACAAGCTGCCGTACTCTATAAAGATACTTTTGGAATCTGCCATACGTAATTGTGATAACTTCCAAGTTACCAAGGATGATGTTGAAAAGATTATTGACTGGGAGAATTCATCTCTGAAACAAGTCGAAATTCCCTTCAAACCTGCTCGCGTTCTCTTGCAGGTTCACAGCATGACTTTAAGTGATTTTTTTGTTTGAATTTAGAGACATATTGTCCATGTTGTGAAGCTTGGCTTGTGTTGACCAGGACTTTACTGGAGTACCTGCAGTGGTCGACCTTGCTTGCATGCGGGATGCTATGAAGGAGCTTGGCAGTGATCCTAACAAGATCGATCCATTGGTTTGTAAACTTTCCGCTTATGCTTTTTTTTTTCAATATTAAATACCAATGAGTTTCATCTGCTGGGATTTTAGTCATCTACGTGTTAGTTTTGGTCTTTATTCCTATCATCAGGAAGGCATAAATGGTCAGTAATGGAAACTGTCTTTTGATAAATATAGCTTTTGTTGCAAAACAGAGTAATTCTTGCTTTTGTTTGTAGTCATAAATGACGATGTTTCACAGAACATCAAACTTTTTATATGCATTCCAGAATTACAGTACATTTTGAGTGTTGGTTTTTTCATTACGCCTTGTCCATCTTATATGAGTCATCTAGGGAAGTTTATTTCGTATGTCTCAACAATGTGCATTCAAATCCAGGTTCCAGTAGATCTTGTTGTTGATCACTCTGTTCAAGTTGATGTGGCTAGATCAGAAAATGCAGTACAGGCTAATATGGAGCTGGAGTTTCAGAGGAATAAGGAAAGATTTGCTTTTCTTAAGTGGGGATCATCTGCTTTCCATAACATGCTTGTTGTTCCTCCTGGTTCTGGAATTGTTCACCAGGTAAGGGATTTGACATAATATTTTGTAAGAATCCTCGTTTTACAGCTTGGCGAGTTGGTAGGGTTGTGAGGTGTTTACCAAATGTGCACCATATTCTTTAGAGTGCAAAATTTGTGGTGCACCACCTTGCCTGCCTTTCAGCTCTTAGATAGGTCTTGCTTGCTGTTAAGCCAGTCACTTTGCTTATCAAATTGATGGATTTGGAACCGCTTTTCTGATGAAGTTTAGGTTAATCTGGAATACCTTGGAAGGGTTGTTTTTAACACCGATGGCATTCTCTACCCTGATAGCGTGGTCGGTACTGATTCCCACACAACTATGATTGATGGGTTGGGTGTTGCAGGCTGGGGAGTTGGAGGAATAGAAGCTGAGGCAGCAATGCTTGGCCAGGTAAAGTGTACTGAATTAACAAGGCATTCCTTCTGTCTTGAAGCAAACTGTAATGCAATCTAGTAATCTACTTGACAGTACAGAAAAGCATTGACGTGGCATGTTCTTATTTTCTATGAAATGCATTCCATGGTGGATGCTAAAGAAGAACTTTATCATGCAAATATGTCAAGATTCTCATACTGGATGGCATTGTTCCTTGTTCATACAGTGACCTTTCTAATATTTAATGCTCAGACTGCGAAGTGCATCCTGACACATATTTGTTTTCTTTTTACAGAACGGGTCATATACATTGGGCTATCCATGCTTTTCTTTTCGTTTCTTTGTTTCCCTATTATTATACTGGACATTGTTGTTGGATCCTCTTGAACATGTCTGGGAAGAAAAAACATGTGGCTCCTCATTCGGGTGTTACTTTTGGGCACTTTTTTGTTGGTGGAGATGATTAGCCTATTCAATCTAACTGTAAAAGAAAAAAGATGCCTACACTTTACTGTTTAGGTTAATCTGGAAATACACAACCTTCTCCCACAGTCATGACAATCTTTAATTGACACACACTCACTTTCATTCTTTGGCTAAGATGTGTGCATAATTGGCTCCGTGTTACCTTGTACTATTTGCAAATTTGACAGCCAATGAGTATGGTGTTGCCTGGTGTTGTTGGATTCAAGTTATTGGGGAAACTGCGTAATGGTGTTACCGCTACCGACTTAGTTTTAACTTTGACCCAAATGTTGAGGAAGCATGGTGTTGTTGGCAAGTTTGTTGAGTTTTATGGTAAGCTAATGCCTCTGGACTACCAAATTTTAAATTTCAATGATTGAACTTCATATCTGTAGACTTCAGAAATTACACTCATTGGGCATTACTTCTCTAGTGTGTATATAGATGTAACTCGTTTCCATATGCATACAGGTGAGGGTATGGGTGAATTATCACTGGCTGACAGGGCCACTATTGCTAACATGTCTCCTGAATATGGGGCAACCATGGGCTTTTTCCCTGTAGATCATGTCACATTGGATTATCTCAAATTAACCGGAAGAAGTGATGAGACTGTGAGATCTTTCTTCTTTTTTCTTTTTTAGTTTAGTTTTTTTTATATTAAATTCTCTTTGGAGGGAAGTGGTGCTAAAACCGTTGCTCAAATGATGGAATATTATTTGGTATGACCATTATTTTCCTTTTATAGGTGTCAATGATAGAATCATATTTGCGTGCAAACAAAATGTTTGTTGACTACAACGAGGTATGGTCCCTTGCTTCAGGTCAAATTCATTAAAAGATAGTGAATTAGATGAAAGTCATAGATCTGAGGCCATGGATACTATTTTTTGTGATCTAGCCTCAACAAGAAAGAGTATACACATCTTATCTGCAGTTGGACTTGGCAGATGTTGAACCCTGTGTTTCAGGACCTAAGCGGTATGCTCTATTCAATGGTCACTTTCTTTTTTCCTCCCTTTAATTTATATTTATATTTTATTCTTTAATCAATGATTTGCTACTCGTTAACCTTAATAGGCCTCATGATCGAGTCCCATTGAAAGAGATGAAGGCTGATTGGCATGCATGTCTTGATAAACAAGTTGGATTTAAGGTGAGTGCAGATAAACCTGATCATGTGCCGAGCCAGGCCGGGCTTTGTTCTGCCTGAGCTTTATAAATGTGAGAGTAAAATATTGAGGCCCATGCCTAGCCCAGTCCAGCCTAGAGGTCAGCCCTTACTTTTCAGGCTATATCCTACTTAAAATTAACTCTTAACTTGTTCTATTTTCAGAAAATCACTTGGACCACTAATTAGGATAATTCTAGGATATACATAAACGAACAAAATTAGTCAAAAAATGCAAAACATGTAATAGCTATACAAACTGCTCATTTCATTTAAGTTAAAAATGCAAAACATGTAATAGCTATACAAACTGCTCATTTCATTCAAGTTATCCCCTGAGAACTGCGTATGGCATCATGACAGTGGTGGAACAAAAAATGTCAGACTCTCTGGTTTTGTGTGTGTGTGCATGTGTTTTAATTGATTATTTCTTATGTGTGTATATGTGATCTTTCTGTTCCTTTCAGGGCTTTGGTGTACCAAAGGAAGAACAGGATAAGGTCGCGACATTTCCATTCCATGGACAACCTGCTGAACTGAAGCATGGTAGTGTGGTCATTGCAGCTATTACAAGTTGTACAAACACATCAAACCCTAATGTCATGCTTGGCGCTGGTCTAGTTGCAAAGAAAGCCTGTGAATTGGGTTTGCAAGTCTGTTTTGGAACCTGAATTGCACTTTCTATTCCTTATGTGGCAGGTATATTTTTTTGATGTGCAATTAAAATATTTATGAACCAGGTTAAGCCATGGATTAAAACAAGTCTTGCTCCTGGTTCTGGAGTTGTTACGAAATATCTGCACCAGAGGTGTGCCATTAATGTCCAGTCTGTCTCTTGATTGCCTGATCACTATACTCGACTTAACTCAATTGAGCCTTAGTCTTTTGAGTGCCTGATTTCTTTCATAAAGAAGTATCATTTCTTCCTGCCCGTGCTTGTAGTGGTCTGCAGAAGTACTTGAACGAGCTGGGATTTCATATCGTTGGGTATGGATGTACCACATGTATTGGGAATTCTGGGGAACTTGATGAATCGGTGGCTTCTGCAATTTCAGAGAACGGTATTACTGGAACTTTTATTTTCATTACTTCTCAGAAATATGAATAAATGAAAATTTTATACTTGTTTTGTGTTAGAACTTTAGAATTTGATTTTATTAGAGCCGTTCAACTATCCAGGTTGAAAGCTTTATGGATATATTTTAGTCAGATGACACAGCTGGCCACTTCATGACCAATATTGACTGCAAAGATTGGCCATCTGCCATTTTTATGAACTTCTAGCATAGTTCTTGTTAGCATTTTAAATTATGCTTCTCTTTTACCTTGTTCAGTCATAAGCTCTGACTTGGATTGCTTTTTATCAGTCTCTAATTCGAAGTTGTAAAAATTCTATTTTGCTTTCAGATCTTTAAACTTTATTAGGTTTCCAATCTACATCGTTTCTCTCTTCTATGTAAGTACCTTCATTTACCTTTGCAGACATTATTGCTGCTGCTGTTCTTTCTGGAAACAGAAACTTTGAAGGCCGTGTTCATCCATTAACCAGAGCTAACTATCTTGCTTCACCTCCCTTGGTTGTTGCCTATGCACTTGCCGGCACGGTATACGGATAAATTTAACTGATAATAGACTTGTTTTTTTACTTCTTTTTTCATTCCTGTTCTGAAGGAAGCTCCCTTTTATTGTTACCAAGATATCTGCAACTGTTCGACAAAACTTTATCTGCAGTGTCATTATGCATATGAATCCCATGTTCACTTAAAAATATCTGCTTCTTTAAAGATTGTTTTACGTTCTGATACTATTTCTACTCCTGTCTCTTCCAGCATGCCCCCTTACCATCCCAACCCTTGCACACACCCACCCTACCAGAAAAAAAAGTCACTTTTTTCATGTATAGCTATTCATTCTCAATTATTGCATCCTTTTGATAATTTCAGGTTGACATTGACTTTGATAAAGAGCCAATTGGAACTGGGAAGAACAGAAAGAGTGTATACTTCAAAGATATCTGGCCCAGTAATGAAGAAATCGCAGAGGCAGATAACATTGAACTTTGATATTTTAATTTTATAGAAAGTAGTTATGGTCAAAATTATCTAAAAATTTTTTATAAGTAAAATTACCTAATAATTTCATCCCAATGAATGTCAAATGTATTTCTTTATAGGTTGTCCAATCTAGTGTGTTGCCTGGTATGTTCAAGAACACTTATGAGGCCATCACAAAGGGAAACCCCATGTGGAATCAGCTGTCGATCCCTTCTTCAACCCTTTATGCTTGGGATCCAAATTCAACCTACATTCATGAGCCACCATATTTCAAGGACATGCCTATGGAACCACCTGGTCCTCATGGAGTAAACAATGCCTACTGCTTGCTCAAGTTTGGTGACAGTATAACCACTGATCATATATCTCCAGCAGGGGCTATCCACAAGGATAGTCCAACTGCAAAGTATCTCCTCGAGCATGGAGTTGCTCCCAAGGACTTCAATTCCTATGGCAGTCGGCGTGGCAATGATGAAGTTATGACGAGGGGTACCTTTGCCAATATTCGTCTTGTCAACAAACTCTTGAATGGAGAAGTGGGCCCAAAGACAATTCACATCCCAACTGGAGAGAAGCTTTATGTGTATGATGTAGCAATGGTGAGTCTCATTATATTGGCTTTTTTTATCTTGTATTCTATCAAATTGATACCTGCTTGTGTGCATAAACTTATATACTTGGATTTTCTGTTTGGTGAAAATTCTATGTAACTAAGTTAGCATGTCTTAAACAATAAATAAGACCACTAAAAAA
Source organism: Juglans microcarpa x Juglans regia (assembly GCF_004785595.1). Lineage (NCBI taxonomy): Eukaryota > Viridiplantae > Streptophyta > Magnoliopsida > Fagales > Juglandaceae > Juglans > Juglans microcarpa x Juglans regia. Next base: position 36,620,842 of record NC_054604.1, on the reverse strand, counting down.
GTTTCAATGTTAACATTTTGATCTTCAAAGTTTTGATTGATTTTCAAACCTCGCAAACTTTGCTTGAGCATAGGGAGTGACTAAAACTATTTGTGCCAAGGTAAAAGGATATGAGTTGAGAAAACAAAGAAGCACGCATTACAAAAACTAGGACTGCTAAATTTGAATAAAAATTAATAATTCAATTGAATATACCATTTTCATTTGATACTTACTTTGAAATAAAATTAGAAATGTAATTGGATATCTTTTTTTTTATTTATAAATTTAACTTGATAATATACATCATATGCCAATTTCACAAATGAGGAGTTGATGATGTGGCATTATAGAACTTGTTATTTGGTAACAGTGGGGTAGTTGATGATGTAACTTCACGAGAGCAAGGTTCTATGTTTTGAAAATTATATAGGTATAAGGATTGTGAACATACCTCGAGTGTATAGCATGCCAGACACTGCACAAATATGTTAATTTCTCTCTTGAAACCGTAAGCGTCACATTTGTAGAGGTACAAGGCTGCTGGGCAGGAGACAATTGTCTTAGCTGGAGAAGAGTATGGGAGTGGCAGCTCTCGAGATTGGGCTGCTAAGGGTCCAGCGCTACTGGTGAGTTCAAATTTGATGTTCCCCAATGTCTCTGCCATAGTGTGCATTGATTTTGATCCATAATCTCTCTCTCTCTCTCTCTCTCTCTCACACACACACACACACACTGAATATACATACATACTTGGTCCCTTATTAAGTAAAACTTATATATTAGGGAGTGAAAGCTGTGATAGCAAAGAGCTTTGAGAGAATTCATCGCAGCAATCTGGTTGGAATGGGGATCATTCCACTTTGTTTCAAACCTTGGGAGGATGTAGACACTCTAGGATTGACGGGTCATGAGCGCTACACAATAGACCTTCCAAGCAAAATCAGCGACATAAGGCCAGGCCAGGATGTTACCGTGACAACTGACACCGGCAAATCGTTCATGTGCACTGTCCGCTTCGACACAGAGGTACTTGCTCAACACTTGCTGTTTTTGGATTATTGCCCCGCATGAGAGAAGGGATAAATGATAAGGGATAAATGGAGTTGGTGTATGTAATCATAATTTTGGAGTGTTATTTGCTCATACGCGTTCAGTGTTTGAACTTAATAAAATTGTTTATGCAGGTGGAGTTGGCATATTTCGATCACGGGGGCATTCTTCATTATGTCATCCGAAACCTGATCAAACAGTAAATAATCAAACTTCTTTATCACCTATCTCGCACCTTGTGAGCTTCTTTCCATAGGAATTTCCAGAGGGGTGATGCCTATCCTCTCTAGACATCTGAATGATAATTGTTTATAACTTTCCCCCCTTTTTTACAGGCTTCGCAGCTAAGCTTATATCATCAACGTGTAAAAGTAAAATTTTTCATATCAACATGAAATGATGAAAAAACTAATTACAAGCAGTAGTAGGACAAAGCTGACACACACGAAGTAACACAGCACAAGAAAAGGCTATGACTATTAGAACATTAGTTCCGACTGTATAGAGATTTGCTAACTTCTGAGGCCAGGGCTAAGGCCTTGGCTCTTGTACTCATCATCATCCACTCCCTCTCGGCACGCCGCTGATGTTGCCTTGCATTTTTTGCTCGCTTTGGGGCTAACCGGGAGTCTCTCTCAACGAATGCAAGTCTAAATTTTTCAGCAATAGGCATTTCAGCTGGGCTTGGGAAAGATGGAGATATGGCCCTCGGAGTAAACCCACACACTGCCCACGTCGAGGGATTAATATCTTTGACGACAAGATCATCCAGTTTGATATTTGGTAATGCTTCCCTGGGAACTGCAGCTCCCCTGAAACCAAAGGGTGACGGCTTGGGATTTACCATAATGCGTGGGCATTCAGAGGACAAAATCTCCAAAGAATCATTGTCAATCTTTTGCTGGAAAGAGAGTGGAGAGTTTCAGAAGGGGAGAGAATAAAAAATAAAACACTGGTAAGCAGGAAACGAAGAGAAGAATTATAGAGTAGTTAAGTCATACCCACACAAGCCACCGCAGCGACTCTGCACCACTCGATATTTCAGAGGTATCAAGTTCCTCCCATGAATCACCATTCACATCATTCAGCTTTGGTTTAAATATACCCAAGCATCTACGTGCTGTATAGTCACTCCTTGGGGAACCTCTGCAACATTAACTTTAGTTCATAACCTGTTATGAGGTTTGTACCCCAGTCAAAACCCAATATCCTGGGCCAATTCAAGAATGCTCTATGAAATCAACAGCTGAAGTAAAGCTTTATAGTTATGAAATCGAGTGCAAAATTTATTTATTCTTTTGTTTATTTCGTGAGGTTAACTCCATACAGAAGGAACTAAAACAACCAAAAATTTGCCTATTTTCTATTTGTATATGCAGCACTGACGAAGTACTAAGAAATCACTCTCCATCAGTATATTTTACATATAAAAAACTTAATAGAGATTTTTCTTAAAAATAGGTATGGCTATATCTCAAAACTAGATTCGAGTATGAAAGTACCTTGGAGCATGTGCTAAGGTCAACTAAAAGAAGGCAAGAAATTTGCAAATCAGTTTCTATTACATTTCAGTATATACAAATTACTGATGGAAATTTAAGTTGGGAAGAAAAGCAAACAGCAGAGGAAATAAATTGCATGCATCATAAGGACTGCAATCAAACTCAAAATTTAGAACCAGTGAATAATAAATTCAAAAGGCTTAAAAAGTTCAATAACAAGAGTGTACCCGCATCTTAATGTCTCTAATGAATGGCAATTCTGCACAAGCTCGGAAAAACCAGTGGTGGTTATTTTATCGCACCGACTGCGGGCAAAAAAAAGTGGGTCAAAATAACTGAGATCTTCACCAAAATAGAAAATTGATAGCATAAATAGTCTGATTCTAATAAGATGACTTAAGAATGTCAAATAAACAGTAAATGTATGTGATGAAGAAGGAAAAAGATCTAATAACCGCTAATTTGATCTTGGGAAGTCTCAGGATAAAGGAGTTATATAAGAAAAGTTCATGAGACCTAGCATTTTCAAATTCCACAATCTCCATCGATGAGACCCTGTGATTAACTTTTCCATCATCCGGCTTATCTTTATTATTTTTAAAAAATCATCACATTATCGATAAAGATATATTAAGGAGAATACAGCACCTAATTCAAATATCATTTTAATGCACAAAAATAGTTTCGTTGCTGGTACATTTGCCCACCACCATTTGTCCTATCTCTGATGGTCTAACCTAAAGTGAGAAGGTTAACTATTATCTGAATCAAGCATTCTCATCCCAACATAACCAACGCTAAAGGCTTTAAGTACATTTCCCTTGACAGTTCATTTCCCTGCAAATCCATCCATCATGCCATAAATCTGATGGTCCATATAATTGAAATATATGAATATAGATTGAGTAAAATTCAGATTTGCATACCTAATATCCACAGCTTGGAGAGATTTGCATACTTCCACCACTTTCCCTAAGCCAAGATCAGAGACATCAGAATCAGAAATGTCAAGAATTTCCCAGGAACCATCAGCCAAAGAGACGATGACGTCATCATTGAGGAGCCTTCTTCTCCTAGCAATTGCTGCCATTGCCATCTGTTGTTCAATGAGATCAGAAGAAGATTTGAGTTAGATGTGAATCTCGTGCATATGCAAAAATTTAAAACCTCAAGGAAACTACGAATATTTGCAATGATAAGAAAAACCAAGACTAGTAAAAAGTGTCACTGTACCAAGTGCACTCAGCCAGGCGATGAGACATGATGCAGGTCATACCCACAACGAGGTATCTCCAAAAAACATCTGAGCCAACAACTTTTTTGCACAGATCTTTAAAATTATCTAGTTATAAATAATATGATTTACAAACTTTGAACTTTGATATGCACATAGTTTAATGTTTAGTTTTAACCCGAAGAGTTCGATTGAGATAATGCATACACAGTTTAGTTAGTTCTCTCTCTCTCTCTCTCTTCAAGTTTCTTGAGAATTTTGTATTATACTGTCCCAGGCTAGAAGCTCTAGATAAGAATGTGTCCTAGGTGTCATCAGAGTGCATAGAGATCTTGCCAACGGTCTTAGTAATTTTACGTTATATAACAAGAAAATAAGCATAAGGAAACGAGGCTTCTCATAATGAGCTTGCGAGTGACATTTCTTCCTCTAGAGATTACTAGTATCATGAAATCAACAAGTTAGAAATCGAGAATGATTCAATGCGCAACCTTAATAACTGCTGGAAAGTTGACGGCAATCTCACTCAAGTCTTCGATGATATCCTCCAAATGCTTCCCGACGAGTCCAAGGCATAAGCTAACCAAACTTGGAGGCTTTGTCTTCTCAGGTAATCCTGTCGTGAACCAACTCAATAAGCAAAGTGCAAAGTAACATGTAATTCGCAGTTTGAAAACAGAAAATAAACCTTGAATCGCCACTTTATGGAGTAGCAAACGATAATTGTATGAAGAAAAACATGTACACGCATATGCAAGAACGGGAAAAAAAAAAAACAGCAACATTCTAAGCACGCACTATATATCCAATTAACATCGAAAGGCACTATATGAAATCAGATACAGCCACTGAATAGATTTCTAAATACACATATCGAGAGAGAGAAAGAGAGAGACGGACATACTATAGTATTGGAGGGTGGAGGTATTGGTGGTGGAGATCTTTGTCGAAGATTTGGAATTTGGATCTGTATTCAAATCCAGCTTCTCCAATGATTTTGTTACTGCCTTTACGGCTTCGTCTTTTTCCATCAAAACCCAAAATCACAGACAAATCCCAACGAGAGAGAGAGAGAGAGAGAGAGATCTGGGAAAAGAAGGCGAAATAAAAATCCGATTTCGGGAACTAAGTTATTAATTAGATAAGAAAGTGTATTTATTTAATATGATTAATTAAAAAATAAATTTTATTAAAAAATTTTATTAAAAATAATATTAATTTAAATTTAAAATATAAAAATAATAATATTAATACATAAATTAATATATAAATTTATTTGTACATAATAAAACTCTTAAAATAATACTAATCTTTTTGTTGGGAGCTTTCGTTGAGATTTTTTTTTTTTTTTTTTTATTTCTTGATTAAAAAATGTTTTTTAATAGTGATGTATTTTTTTTTTAAATTATTTAAAAATATTAAAAAATATACGTAAGAAGTGATAAAAAAAAAAAAAAAAAATCACATATCAAATATACTAACGGAGCTCCTAACAGTGACTCTAGAAGGATCCAATTAATTATGGTTTTGTCCTGACATGTCACACCATGCTCTCGTTTTTAATTTGTTTAATATTTTTATTGAGTTGATAAATTATATTTTACAGTCGGGCTATTTGACCGCGAGTTGTTTTTATAATTTTTTTATTTATATTTTTTTAATATTTTTAAAAAATAAAAAAATATATTAATATATTTAAAATTATTATTCATTAAGTTATTTTTAGGTAGAGCGATAAAAATTGATAGATAAAATAATTTTTTCCTATATTTTTTATTTATGATATCGATTTTTATTATTAAAGGAGTACAAAATTGAATAATCGCTTTAACAAATAACAACAGTGTTTTAATAATTTTTATTCATTAACCTTTAAATCATTAAAAAATTAAAAAAATTTATACAACTTCTTACTATTTAAATAATTTTCACGCATTATATTTTTTTAAATTTTTTAAATTTTTTATTTTATTAAATATTTAATATATAAATAATGAATAAAAAAATTAAATTAACTTAAAAAGAATAAAATCACAAAAAAATTTAGAAAAATATTAAAAATTTTAAAAAACATAGTCGGTGGAAGTTGGGGGAGGCTGTGTAAGATTGTTCTAAAAAAATTATTAAACAGGTCCCCGAAGATGATATTTTTTGTTTAGAAGAAATCGTTATGATTATGAATTATGACAGAATACTGTAGGCACGGCAGCAAACTACCAACAACTTCTCAGAAATACGACATCGATTCGGATCTGCAAAACCGAGCGTCCTTTCCAATGGTGAAGGGACTACTGCAAGGAGCGCAAAATCTCCCGTCCGACGTGGTGCAGGTGATCGATCAGCTGGAACGCCACTGCTTGGCGCCCGGTGGATCCCTCGTCCCCAAACCCGCCTCTTACGATCTTCAACTCGTACTCTCTCTCTCTCTCTCTCTCTCTCTCTCTCTCTATCTATCTATCCATCCATCTCTCTCTCTCGTTTCTTTTGTTGCTAAGAAAAATGTTGTTAAGTTTGGAAAGAAAGTAACGTGTATTTCATTGGTATGCGTTCAAACACGGCCTTTTTTGCTTGTTTGAATCGATAGAATTACTGAGAGTAGACATCGATTTTCTCTGATTAAACTGACTGAATAATTTGTAGGCCAGAGAAGAAATGTCGAGGGAAAGACTGCGATACTTGGAAGCCATGGTTTGGTCTCACACAAATTCACCTTTTTTTTTTTCCTAAGAAGAAAAAAAATGTGAATTCTGTTTGTTCTCAGTTACATGTTTTTTACAGTAATTTTCAATGTAGGCAATCTATTGCGAGGCCATCGCAATGATAGAAGAGTATCAGCAGGCGGTTTCAGTGGCTAACCTGCGTGATGTCCAGGGTTTATACCCGCAGCTTGGCTTGAACAACTCCCCTCATGTATGAGTTTTCAATTTTCTTCCTAGTAATCACTTTTAAAGTCTGATTTTCTTTTCATTAAAAAAAAAAAAAAAAAAAAAAAAAAAAGTCACACACAGACATAATCTTCTATGGATTAAAAACTAATTCATGTGGATGGGGAATGCCATATAAACTACTGAAGGGAAACTTGTGTAGAATTACTAGTCCTGAACTCGTGCCATCACATTGGATACTAGATAGATGCACATGCTGTTGACAAATAACGGTGCGGTTAATGTAAATTTTATGTGGATTATCCTTATTGAGAAATGGAAAGTGCATTTTTTTTTATTTGTAGCATTGATAAAAGTGTGTCCAATAGGAACTGAATGGCCCTGTTTGTTTGCATTTCATTTGAAGTACAACAAACAAGAGGGAAGGGGGAAGGGGAAGTAAAGTAAATCCACCATCTATAATTACTGAAGAAAGTTGGAATTAGCATCAGATTATATGGGTTTATTTATAGTTTTGCTTTCAATTTACTTATAAAAAGAAAATTGCTTTCAATCATTTCATCATGCTTTCTTTATGTTAATTACTGAGTTACATGCATAAAAATGTACAAAAGACATCAGGTTTATATATAATGACAGCAGGGCGATTCAGGTTATGAAGAACATACAGATGTGTGTATTCTATAATTAACAAGTATATGATTATTTTTTCTTACGGATTTCAGGTATACAAGGCTCTAGAGCGTCGAATGATCCTTGCAGAAGCAGCTCAAAAGTTGAGGCTTCCTCTTATCTCCAAAGACGGCGAAATTCAGGAGGATGACATTGAAAAACTGAGCATAATGTCACGAAGCTCCTTGATAGTACAAGTACTGGTCTCACAATCAGCTCAAGCTCCAACTCAACAAATTATACAACTGCAAATAGTACCACTAGTGTGGCTAATAATGCTGTTAATGCCAGTGATATGGTGGAACCTGGAGTTGGCGGTGTTCCTAATCGCTTTCTTGGTATAACACCTGTCTATTTATGGCAAAGTCAACTCCAGCAAGCACCTTTATCCATGGTATGATACCCCTGCATGGAGATTCAGGCAACCTATTGCGTTTTTTTTCTTCTTAGTTTTTATTGTGTGATGTCAACTAATATTGTTTTTTATTTGATGTTTTATAGCTCTAAACTCAGAAGCATTTCATTATTAATTAAAAATTTTAGAACTCACTTTGACTTCACAATTGAAGGATATGGCGGAATACCAGATGTCTCTTTCTCATGAGATTGAGGCTCGTTTGAAAGCTAAATGTGATAAGTTAGCCAATGCCTTTGTAATGGATGATGTTGGTAAGTTTTATTTGTGCCTATCTCTCTGTATACCAACTCAAATTAGGCCTGTCATGTAATCAAAATGGCATATTTATGATATCCTTGTGAACAAGTGGTTTTGATCTGTGTGGAAAACCGTTCATTTCTGATTTTCCATTTAGTGATATGGGCTCCCAAATGGCTGGATTAGCTTATGTGATCCACAATTGAAATTGATGTTTTCTGTTTCTTTTTTCTTTGCTTTTCTTTATTTCTTTTTGGAAGGTGTGGTTGTGGAAACCTGAGAAATTTCAACTTATGACAACTCCTTTGTATGATGATTGTGCGGTTTTTTTGCTCACTTCTGTTGATGCAGACTCATCATCTGGGCATCAAACTTCAAGTGCCCGGCTTCCAGAAAGGTTTGAGCTTCTCTCTTACTGAGATTCTTTACAGCATTTCTTTTCCACCTAAAGGGATGGTATCTGCTAACAATTTGCAGTATCATTTGACCAATAATAATAGATTTCTGCTCAAGCTTCTTTTACTTTTTTTTCTCTGTATGCTGTTCCTGCATCATCAGCTGGCTTTTTTTATGCATTTCACATTGTAATAATTATGTCTGTTCCAACGGCTGGAACCAACATTCTTGATATTGATGTAGCCTGTAGCTTACTGTGCTTACATAACTCTCCAAATTATCAGGGTTAAGTTGACAATTGAGGAGATTGAAAGGGAAGAGGAAGCTTTGTGGGAGGATCTCTATTCTGCAGATAGAAAATTTGGTGAATACTATAGTGTATGTGGATAAGCAATCTGTGTAACATTCACTAAATAATTTTCCCTTTACCCTGTTTATTAGGAGAACATTCATGAAGATAATCACATTTTCCTTTCCTGGCTCAACTAGGTCTTAGAGCAGATACTTGGAGTACTTATTAAGCTTGTTAAAGATTTGAAGATGCAACACCAACATAAATATGTAAGAATTTTGTTGCTATCTTTGATGGTCAGTTTTTGTTTGTGTCTCACACTATTCCTTCATCCTGTTCTTATCCTTTTTTAGGGGACCTTGAACCCATTGTATCTAAATAATTTGCAGGATGATTTGCAAAAAACGTGGCTGTGCAAAAGGTGTGAGACCATGAGTGCAAAATTAAGGTTTGTCACACCATTCACTGCAATTTGATATTTTGTTTGTGCCATTAATATTTTGCTTAGAAACTAAAATGATGTGATTCTGATCCCTTTTACCTACCTTTAAATTGACTTTTTTTATATGAACTAATGTGTATGTTGACATGCATGCTGATTATAAATTTTGAAAAATGACGTACTTTCACTTTCTCCATTTTGTTACCGAACACAAGCATTGCTAGTCACTGATTGTCTGTATTTGTATTCATATGTTTTCCTTTGATATTACTTTTAGGTATAAGAGAGTCGTCCTTATATGCACAACAATTGCTTCAGATTGACTATTATTTCTCAAAAGTTCCAAGTCTTGTTGTAAAAGGTTGTTGATTTATCTGTGATGAGTATGATATGCCCCAGCATTTCTCAGGGTTCTGGAACACGTTCTCCTGCTTGAAACTTATACTCAGGAGTCAATACCAGCCCTTCATAAAATAAGGTACTAAATAAAGACTGTTGATTGAATTGGGTCTGCAGATTTTGGTTCAAGGAAAAATATTGATTATTTATACTCGTTTTTAGGAAGTATCTTCTCGAGGCCACAGAGGAAGCTTCTATTGCATATAGTAAAGCGGTATGTTCCTCTGTTTGAGATTTGGTCTTCTAGGAAATTACTAGGTATTCAATTTCATTCTATTTGATTTTTCATCATGAGTTGGACTCCTATTTTCCTGTCCATTGGTATGTATGAAAAATGTTACAGCTTTAAGGATTAATCACTGGCTCATACCAGTTTGTTGAATGTTGCATGAATAAATATTTTGGTGAAGGGAAATGATGGCAGAATATCTTATTTATTTCCCCATTATAGTTTCACTGTAGTTGCCTTTGCCAATTAGTCGAGATTGCTAATCTTTGTACACAGAATGAAAAAGCTATCAATGGACTTGGTTTTCATGCTTCAGATGAAGTTATTATCACACAGAACTGTTGAGCCGCCATTAATGGGGGCATGCCTGGAATTTATTCGTGCTTCTCATTATGTTTATAACATTTGGATTGTGTTTTTCCTGTTGTTTAATTTCTTTATAATTCAACTTCTTAACCAGGTGACACGTCTTCGTGAGTATCAAGGTGTTGATCCTCACTTCGATACAATTGCCAGGCAGTACCATGACATCGTGAAGGTAATACAGCTATACTCAAGTTGTTCTTTTTTCAGTTCCTTCTGCAAATGGTAATTCTAATTAACTATCCTTTCATTGCAGAAATTGGAAAATATGCAATGGACAATCCACCAAGTTGAAATGGATCTGAATCGCTTACCAGAGCACCAAACCACATGAACTTTTGGCTCTCTCTCTCTCTCTCTCTCTCTCTCTCTCTCTCTCTCTCTATGGTGTGTGATATAACTACTTTGATGTATCATGTCAAAGTATTCGATTCAGTTCTTCAACAACCAGTTGGTTTTTGTGCATCATATGGTCAAGGCTAATGCCAAAAAAGAAGTCTGAGATATGTACCCTGGTAGGGAGATACAGCTTATATATGGACAGTGCTACATCCACCGCTTCCAACTCCCGCAAGGAGCTACCATTAGGCATAACTAGTCGTTTTTTTTTTTTTTTTTTTTTTACATGTATTTTTTAACACTTTTAAATATTTTTAAAAAAATAAAAAAAATCACAATATTATTAAAAAAAATACTTCATTAATCACTACGTAAAAAAAAATAAAAAATTTCAGTATTAACACTGAACGGTAAGAACCAATAGTGAGATTATAATTTTGAACCAATAGTGAGATTATAATTTTTTCAGCTATATTTGTGCTTGCACAGCCGCTATCCCGACTTGTCTGTTAACTTGCCCAAGATTGTAGGTCTATAAAGAAAATTTAAAAATACAATAATTTATAAATTAATGTGGCTTAAAATAATAGATTATATCTAATTTATAATAAAGAGTATTTTATAATCAATGTACTAGATGGGCTTATATTAGTTTATAATTTCTTTTTAATAAAACTCATGTGACCAGGTATTTTTCATTTATAAAGTTTTTCCGTATCTTTATTTAATTTAATTTAATTTAATTTTTTCTTGTACATTCTCAAGTCTTATAAACCATGCTGAACGGTCTCTTTCGAAGAAAGATTGAATAAATAAAAAATAATTATATTTAAATATTTTTACAGTACTCGTAATTCATGTATTATGGATAGAATTTTTCTTCGAATAAAAGGTATTGCGAATTAAAGCCAACGTGTTTCAGTTTTCTCTCGACTCATCGCGGAGTGTCTGGATTCTTCCCACTCCGCATTTCTCACCATGTTTGGATGCCAGTCTGGGTGCGTTGGACGTACGCACTCCATCCAAATATTTAAAAAGAATACGAATCTATTGAACTCTAGTTTAGGATTGGTGGCCAAGAAACCACACTACCACCCGCCCGTTGACACCCTGTAAATACCCCGCACAGCCCCAACACTCTCTCATAGAAAGATCCGATAACCGTTTGTGAGATTTTCGCCTCCAACTTCCGGTTAGTTACCTCCCTAAGACCCCTTTCTTCGTCTTTGTCTTCTTCTTCAATGATCTTCTAGTTTAATTTCCTTGTGTTCTTGCATGCTTTTATTGGTAATTGATTAATTTTCTTCTGGCTTTCTTGATTCAGTTTTCGTTTCTTTCGGAGTTTCAATCAAACAAAGTACATGGTTGAACTAGAAGTACAGATTCCCACTGCTTTCGACCCGTTCGCTGACGCCAAAGACTCGGATGCCCCAGGAACAAAAGGGTATGTGCATATCCGTATCCAGCAAAGGAACAAGAAGAAGTGTCTGACTACGGTGCAGGGTCTCAAGGAGAACTTCACCTACGAGAAGATACTCAAGGACATCAAGAAGCAGTTCTGCTGCAACGGTAATGTCGTGCAGGACAAGGTTATGGGCAAGATAATCCAACTCCAAGGCGATCAGCGCAAGAACGTGTCCCAGTTTCTTGTTCAGGCTGGGATTGTGCAGAAGGAGCAGATCAAGATACATGGTTTTTAAGGATTTGGTTTGGTAATAAGATAATTCTAGAAGTATTTTTTATGATATTTGAGTGTTTGTGGGTTTGTAATTAAGCTAATAAGATCATTCTGGTAGTGAAGCTTTTCTTCACGTATTTTGGTTTGTTTTCCGCTTGGATAACTTTGTTTCTCGTCTGATTTCACGTTTTATTCAATGGGAATTTCGGTGTATTATGATGAACCTGCGTTATTAATGGTACTGCTTTCTGTTCATTCAAAATCTCTCTCTCCCTCTCTCTGTGTGGTTAGTCTTTCTTATATCGTTATTGATTTGGTTTGTCGGAGACGAACTAGCTTCGACAACTTGCGATTGACAAGCACTAAACGTGAAGGATATGTATGCACGTTTGGGGGTGAGAGAAGATGTGAATTTTGTAAATAATAATACGATGGATTGTGAATAATAATAAAATAGTTTGAAATGAATATTTTTTTTAAGTTTTGAGAAATGATCAAGAAAAAATTAAATAAAAAATATTATAAAATTAAAATATTGTTAGAATATAATTTTATAATATTAATTTTATTTATAAATTTAAAAAAGTTATTTTTTAAAAAAATTTGATAAAATTATAATAATTAATTTAAAAATTTTATATTTAAATTATATTTAAAAATGAGATGAAATGAGATGATAATTTTGAGATGAGATTATTTTTAAACAAGTTAACAGTGATATATGTTTAAAAATATAATGATAGATTTATTACTTTTATGTTATTTATTTATTTTTTTTTTTTTCTTTTATTAAATTTTTTTTGCTTAATAGTTAAGGAATGGATTATTAATAAAGTTTTATATATTTTTAATTTTTTTTTTAAAATAAATAAAAATTTTAAATACGTTATAAAATAATAAAATAATAGTAAAAGAATAATAAGTCAATCATTATCCGTTTATAGCTACTCGAAGGTTCTTGCAGGTTCTATGCAGAAAACGTGAACTTGCTGATCTCCAGTATGCGTCGACTCTCTAATGATGTGATTGATTCGTAGCGAACATCCTTAACCACGTAGCGGACCTGGGTGGCATGATTGAATTTTGAATGGCGATGGCGTGATAATGACAGAAGAGATCACGATTTTTATTAATATCTACCATTCTACATCCAATAAAATTAATTTGGATCTTAATGAGTTCGATCGGTGCCCTTCGACTTCGATAAGAATGAATATGCATGGCTGCATCGTTATAAAGTCCTGAACGTGCATGGCCTCAGGACTTTGTTGCTGAATTAACATCAAAACTTCAGAGATCTCTTCCATGGGTGCAGTGACCGCTTTGGATTGGCTTTTTAGAATTATTTATCCCTAACAACTTTTTCAGAATTAAGGGCTGATTTAAGTTCAGAGATGAGATGAATTTAAGTAAAAGATGAGTTTAAGTGAAAGATGAAAGTTGATAATATTATTATTGTTTTAGAATTTGAAAAAGTTGAATTAAGATTTAAAAAAATTGAATTGTTTATTCTATTTTGTATGAAAATTTGAAAAAATTGTAATAATGAGATGAAACATTTTTTGAATTCAAAGAAGGCCTTAGACTTGGTATCATATCACTCAGCAAACAGTCAAAAGATATATTACCATTCTCTCTCAACAGACACTGATAAAATGTTCAGATTTAGGTTTGGAACTGAAGTCTAAGCGATCCGACATTTTAATACACCTTACTTGGAAGTACCGGAACATCATCTAGCATCCGCTTCCATCGATGAAGGAAAACTTGACATCATCATCCTCTTGATCCGATAGTCTATCCTCCAAAACATCAAACCAGTTACAGAATCACATCGGGAAAAAAAAAAAATCAGGAAAATGGTTGATTACTTATGCACAACTCTTGCACCACTCAAAAGCAAGAAACAAAAACAAAAAAATAAAATAAAATTGGAATACTTAAATGCTTTTAAGGAGCGGGTATTTATACTGGATGGGAATTATTATGAAAGCAGATATCACCACCAAAGACGGCTCCAAGTCCTCCTCAATCTACAAAATGTTATCTTCTTCAGCCAGGGGTGTAGCAGCAAGGAGAGCTGTTTATCTAGAAGAGCTTCCCCTGCTGTTGGGTTCCTCCACTTCTCATCATAGTACAGAACTCCTCGTAGTTGATCCTACCATCCTGTAAGTCCAATAAATTTGAGTGCTAATGCTTTATGTTGCACAAGAGTGATTTGCTCGTGAGAATGTCAAGTCTACTTACATTATCTGTATCAACTTCCGCTATTATTTCCTTGATCGTTGTGTCATCGCCCATTCCATATTCTTTCATGGCCGTTTCTAGTTCATCTCGGGTAATAAACCTGTATAATAATTCCCCAAAAGACCTCAATATATCGATTCATTGACTATCAAAAATCACATTTATAATTTGGCTAATTAAACTTTCGAGTGTTCCTGGGGCTCAATCAGTAAGCCCAAACCAAATCAGACATGATGCCGTATCTTAACATTTATGGACCATTTAAAAGTTTATATGCAGGTCAATGTGAGGTTGTACATATCCTATCTTAAACTCAATTAGTGATAGAATATGGACCTCCCGCAGTTAGTAACCCGTGAATGTAATCAGACAGATTGTAGTACGTATTCATTTTTGTGCATTATTAAGCAGTAAAGATGAAAGGCTTCAGCTGCACTGTAGTAAGACTGTTAAAAATCAAATTCTCTGGTTATAAGTACCAGTATGTTGTTTTAGAGTTTGAAAGAAAAGACTTACCCACTATTATCCGTATCAAAATATAGAAAAGCCTTGAAAAGATGTTCATCCCTTTCTAGCTTGTGCCTATGCATTGTAGCAGTGATAAATTCAATGTAGTCAATTGAACCATTACCATCAACATCAGCCTAATCACAAAACCAAGATGTCAGTAAAGTTCGACGCAAAAAGAGTGAAAACAAAGAAATTGGAATTCAATATCCTACAGCTTCCATGAGTTGTTGGACTTCAGCCTCTGAAAGTTTTGAGCCTAGCCGAGCCAACCCTGCCTTCAGTTCTTCATAGGTGATTGTGCCACTGTTATCGGTATCTAGGTTTGTAAACATTGCCTTCAGCCCTTGGATTTCTTCTTCAGAAAGATTCTCAGCAATTACCTATAATTATCAGAAGTGTTACTTGGTTTATAAGATAAGAAGCAGAGTCAGATGGGACTTAGAACTGGGCTACAGAATACTGGAGCATCCCAAAATAAATAGCAATTTCTAACGCCCATTTTCACCCATACAGATGATCATGCATCACATGAAGGCTTAAAAGTCAAGAGCATGCAGAATTCAGGACGTACACACCTTCAGAGCGAGTTTCTTTAGTTTATTCATTGCTGTGAATTGCTTCATCCTGGAAAGGACAGCACTGTCAATTGGTTTGTCTGATGCTTCTCCATCTTCTCTAATCCATGGGTGCTCTAGATAAGCCACACAACTTTTAAGTTGGATTTAGAAGAGAAACGCACAGACAGAACGACTAAAGAATATTATCTTACCATTAACTGTAGGACAGAATGACAAAATAAATGCATGTCCACAGAGTTACAATATAGAATCATTAGCAGGTCTCGTTAGTGAAGCAAGATAGATGTTCTGAACATTCAAATCATAGAGAAAAAACAGGAAAATGAAGTAGAAACTTTTGAGACCCCTCATTTCGGGTACTTTCAGTCGCTAAAGAACTCAGAGTTTTGCAAATGAGAAAAACAAACAAAGAAAAAACAAACAAGACAAGACAAGAAAAGGACAAAAAGATAGAACAAAAACAAAAAATAAAAATAGCTTTTCAAAGTACTCCAACATATTTTTTAGTCATTTTTAATCTGTGAAAAAAAAGGATTTTCATATATAGCAGACAGACCCTCAGCTTCTCTTGAAAAGTTTTGTGGATGTTACATCTAAATCCTCAAACTACTTATAGACTTGAAATAAATTATAGAGATACGAACTGACTTTCTGAGTTCAGTAAATTCTTATATTAGCCAACCTTAAAGATTGTATTCCTACTTATGGACAACTTATAAAAAAAAAAAAAAAAGTATTCCTACTTATGTACATATGAAGGGATTTCTATAGAAAACACTATATATACATATATATATGAGTCAAGTTACCCTCAGGAAAATTGGGCATGAGATGGCTTGCATCTTGTGCCATAATGATATAACTAAAAAGAGCTGCATACCTAGAACCTGAATGGAAGTAATCCTTTTTTTTGGGTCCTGTGTTAGCATCTTGCGGACCAGGTCCTTTGCAATGCCTGAAATAGATGGCCATGGTTTGCTTTCAAAGTCAATTTCTCCTTTCAATATAGCATCGAAAATCCCCTTCTCCGTCTCTGCAATGTAGGTTAATTATAAATCAGTAATTCGACTAAGAAAAGCAAGTGTTTATAGTTATATACAGTAATAACTTTGAGCAAAAAAGTGTTATCTATTTTTACCAGCCCAAAAAGGAGGAACCCCACTAAGTAATATATACAAGATAACTCCGGCACTCCAAATATCTATTTCCTTCCCATATCTGCGTCGTAATACTTCAGGAGCAACATAGTAAGCACTCCCAACTATATCCCGGTACACCTTCCCTGGTAAGATTTGAGCCATAAAAAACATCTTAATGTCAACACTTCAAGTGGAAGCATATAAACTATAATGAACTTGCTTTTAAATATAATACAGTCATCTCCAATGATCAGCACTTGGAAGACATACTACAAGTGTCTTCTATAAAAGTATATAGAAATAAATAACACATGCCCTTTTATAGATTTAATACAAGAAGAAATATGAAAAAGCAGCAATAGGAGGTTATTAAGGAAAACATTTCTATCTCATAATTTACTTCCACGATATCACTGTTAGGGATTTGCGGGATACTTGAGAAGTGTCTGCAACTGTATTAAGAATTCGCATAGTCTCAATGGCAAAAGTAAAAACTAGCTTCTATACAAAGTGGGTGAAATACCAACCATAGCTGCAGACATTAAAATGACCAATATGACTGTAAAGATGAAGTGACCACCATTTCACTACTTACTTTCTAAAAGGAATGGAGGGTGCTAATAAGTTAGCCGAAACATGTTTAGCTACGAGCAAAAATGGTGCTATAATTTCAGAACTAGTGAAGCAGCTATGATTACAATGTTTTTATTTGCTGAGGAAAAAAAGCTATAATTAAATTGTCATCTTCATTCCCAGCCGAAAGCCACACCTACCAATGTTGAAGGTGAAGGTTTCAAGTTTCCCAGTCAGATTTTGACCAAAAGACTTAGCTACCGTCTGAATTGGCAGCTAAAATTTCTCCATATTATTCTTTACTTAATGATTGAGAAAATGGACAATTGACCTTGCTCTTCTAATTAGCTCACCATCAACAACCTCGCGAAGACTCAAAACTTTGAATAAACTTCGAGCAGGTGCTGGAATTGCTAATCAATATTATTTACCAGCAACAAAAGTCCAGACGAAGATATTCAAAACAGAAGATATATGCTATAAGAAAAAAAATCCTGAAAACATAACAATTCGACCCCCAATTCTCTGAGCAAGAAAAGATTCAATGCCTTAATCAGGACCATGAATTTTAATATCCACATGAAAAATACAAATCTCCAAGAAACTATTTTAATTATTCATTCAAATCATTAAGCCTCATGCCCACATGATGGAAGATTACAAAAATGCAAAAGTTACCTTCTTCAATGAAAACCGACAACCCAAAATCCGTGGCCTTCAAAAGTGCATTCTCATCCTTACTAGATAGCAAGAAATTCTCAGGCTTGAGGTCCCTATGCATCACACCCATAAAGTGGCAGATATGCACAACATTAACAATTGCCCTGCATATTGAAGCAGCAGCCCTTTCACTATAATGCCCCTCTGCAATAATCCTGTCAAAGAGCTCCCCACCAGCACATAGCTCCATAACAACATGAACTGATTGCTTATCCTCATAAGCACCCTTAAACTCGACAATATTGGGCTGCCCGCTCAAATGCTGCATAATTTGGATCTCTCTCTTTATATCCTCCTTGTCATTCTTACTAACAAGCTTCCTCTTCGATATAGACTTGCAAGCGTATTGCCAGCCTGTTGAATTCTCAGTACAAAGATAAGTGACCCCAAATTGACCTCTTCCCAATTCTTTACCAATGGTATAGTACTGCTTAACATCTTCATACGGCTTGTCAAGAATTGCATCTGGCCTGAGGACAGGTTTTGGGCTTGGAACCGGCACGGATGACTTCAACACCTGCTGCACTGGCAATTGGTGCGGTTGTTGGGTTGGGGTTTTCGGTTGGTGAACCACAGGTTCATGGGTTTTTTGGTGGTGCATATCAGAACCACCTAGTGATGTATAACCATTATATCTTGGCTCTGAAGTTTTGCCTTTACTTAGGCAAATACCCATTTCTTATAATAGCCAGATACAGAGGCTGAAACTGAATTTTAAGGGAAGAGAGGAACTCCGAGGTTCGAACAGAAACTCGGTTGAAGTTTGGGAAAAATATGGAAAAGGAGAAGGACCCAGATGAAGAATCGGAAAGACTGTGCAGATATACTAAATATTCAGAAGAAAAGGGGAGGAGAAGTTTCGGATCGAGAATTTCAGAGCCAAGCTATAGATTGAGGTTTTCAAGGAAGAAGTGGCTATAAAGAAAACTTAGATGGGGATCCAAAGTGGATGTTGAAGAAACCAAACTCTGGATTGAAATTTTGGGAGGGTGTAATAGAACTGGATCACGGTTTCGGCTTTGAAGTCGGGGAGACTTGAGAGATGTTTAATAAAGAAAGGATAAACCGGAACATGGTCAACTTTAGAATCAAGTTGGGAGGTTAACTTTCAGGACCTGCTAAGTAGAACTGTAGAGAGAGAGAGAGAGAGAGAGAGAGAGAGAGAGAGAGATTACTCTATAAATAATGCCAGCAAAAATGACAATCTATTCACAATTTTCTCCATGCTCGGGGAAAAAACTTTTTCATTGTAGTTTAGTTTCTATAGATGCCGAGTGGATACTGTTCGGAAGACCTGATGTCAAAGGAAATGTTCTTTTCAATTCATGAACTTTGAAGTATTCATCTAAGGTAGTATACATACATGCATGCGGTTCATGTGGAGTACATTAGTTCTTGTTTCCCTTAATTAAACCAATAGCAGTCATAAATAATCTCATGCCAAACAATCTTCTCCATTTTACTTAAAATTGATATTATTTATATTGAAAGATACTATGCATTGCATGTGGAATTAAAAAATAGTGGTACTATATACATTTACAATTTTACTTATAAGACTTATTTTATTAATTTTTTTTTGAAATTTAAATTTTAAATTTTAAATTTCTTGATTTTCAATATATCAATAACTGATACGTAGAAAAATAAATTTTTTTATAAGTTTTTCTTAACTATATTTAGTATTTTTCATTAAAAAATTAAATATAGTCCCAACTCCAGGTTTTGAAGGTTAATGATGTTTCCATAATGCACTGAAAAGAACAATTTTAACCATCATCATGAACTTGAAGATGATCAACAACAATGTGGATTGGGGAGCCAGACACAGGATCAGCTCTCTGGGACCCGAAAATCCACGTAAATCACACTAAGCAACGCGCGAGAAAATTGCACCAGCAAAAATATTGGTGTTCATGGCCCATGGGATACGTTGCCACTTGTGGGTTTGTCGTATAGTTCGTGCGGAAATTTGGACATCGACTTTTGCTCCTAACACCTGCTAATTAGACCTGCAGTCGGCAACGCCTACGCGGTTTTGATTATGCGAGATACACGTTTTGAAACGTCTTAATTATGTCCAAGAAAAGAAAAACAACTACGTTCCCCTTAAGTTAGAACCATTTAGATTGCGTTTGAATATTGAATTAAGTTAAATTTTTTATGAATAGTAATAAATTGAGTAGATAGAATGAGTTATGTAAGTTTCACGTATAAATATGAGTTGAGTTAAAAAAAATTATTAATCTCACGTGAGATTTTGAGTTAAGATAAGTTTAATAATTTAAAAATTAAATATTTAGATATTAGATTCAATTTAAAATTAGACTGAACTGAATTAATTTTAATTGAGTCTTACGACCAAACGGAACATGAAACTTCTTGAGGCTGGGATTCTAACATCTGGGGGTAACACAATCTCTGTCCAGGTTTTTGGTTCTTTTTGTAGCAGTGTGATGAGATCCAAAGAAAACGTGAATTTACTCTTGACTTTTAGAAGCAATAGGGATGTAGCTTGTAAGAAATATGAACCTTTGCCCAGCAGTATGAACTTTTTCAAAGCAACTTTTTTGTTTTTATTTTTTATTTTTTATATATATATCACGTTTTACGTGGGAATGTGTTGTATGGATAAGATTCTATTTTCTGTGGCATATAGCGAGGGTTTCTTGATTTCTTCTTTGTGGATGTTTGAATGTCCTGGAATCTGCAATATTAAATAATAATAATAATAATAATAATAAAGTAACTTCTTCCACGGAATATCTTTTCAAGCTGTCATGTTAAAGCTTCCAGACAAAAAATGTGTTACCAAATTGACTAAAGGTGCTTTTTTTAGGTGGGTGGAATGGGGTATTTTTACGAGTTACAGTTAGCCACGTGAGAACTGAGAAAGAAGCAGTGGAAAATATTTACTTCCATGTTTGGATCAAAAGAAAATATTCCAACTTTTTTTGCCCTATATTTTACAAACTTGAATGTTTTCTATGTAATTAAATCGTGCCTCGAATATAGGATCTGTTATCCGAATTTGTTCAGAAAATTATGGATGTTTAGCTGTGAAAATACAGACCCAGTGCCACATAGTAAAAGAGCATGCTGCAAGAGTTAGAAGGACAGGTAATCTGGTTGGTAGGCGAACCTAAATCGCTAAATGCAGCCCATGCTCTGTTTCCTATAGTTACATTAAGCCAGCATTTCAACCCAAAAACAAAAGAACAGAAACCCCACTTTTACAAGGTCAGTAAAAAAAGTAATCATCAATGTTTAATATGTAAGTTGTCTAGCTACTCTTAAAACATATAAGCATTCTCACCAAATAAATGTTCCTAGAAACCAAACACCTCTAGCTACCTGTCTACTTCACGTTTACATACTTTATTTTCTCAAGACTGGATTCCCACAGGCCTGAACTCCTTCCGGAGGGTCACAGGTACACCCAGTCCATCCAGAGATGGAGTGCCTTTATCGTCCGACGAAGATGGGATGACCTATTTTCTTCTAACTTTATTGGCTCCAGGGTAGCTACTAATAAACTTCTATAGATTCTTAACTTGTACCAAAATTCATATTGGGCTAGTTTTATGAAGGATGTACCTTGCACTAGTGAATGCATGCCTCAGAGGTAGTTAACATATAATGCCTGAGTAAAAATACTCCTGCATAAAAGGAAGGCGAAAAGGAAATAGAAAGAAAACAAACAACAGAATGAATAAGAAATGCACAATGGCAATAAGCTTGCACCCAAATAACACATTAAAGAAACAAAATATTTTCATTTAGGTTAAAGTCACGTACATGGAGAATTTTGTGCAAGACTAATGTGCCACAGATAAAGAAACAAAATTCAACTGCTGGACAAGATTTCAGCAAGTTCTAACTTGATAACTAGCATCCTAATCATAAGCTCGTACAAAAAACTTCGAGGCCCTTAAGATTTTGATTTCTCCACAAGGATAATCCGCCCATTCCATTCAGTCTCATCAAGAGCTCTTATTGCTGCATCTGCATCTTCATCCCTTTCCAGAGATAAAAATCCAAATCCACGCGAATCCCCAGACCTTACACGGAAAAGAAAAAAATCAACTCGCAGGAAAACTTTAAGGGTGCAAACAAACAATCCATGTTAGATATTCGACACCAACGCTGCACGCCACTCCAAAAAGAAAAAATCAATCCCAACATGAAGGCTGCAGAAATAAAAGCTCAGGCATCCCTTAACATTTAACTTGCAATAATCACTCAGAATATAAAAAGTTAGATTAATCAAAGTAATAAACATATTTATTCACCAACTGATTGCAGATACTTCGTTTGCATACTTTCCAACTACGAAGAATCTTCGACATTCAAAACCAAGGGTATGAAAACCTGCTCTCCATTCTATGGTGTAGAGTAGATAATAACATATATAATCATTCAGTTTTAGTAGCTATAATGAGTGCTTCACGAAAATCAACCTATATGATAGCTCATAAGAACATCAACCCATGGTTCCATCCAGAGAGCATGTTTCTGTAGCATAAAACTTCACTTGGTATGTGCAAATCAGATTTTAGACACCCACTTGCTGGTAAGCAGTACAATTGAGCAAACACAGGAATGTGCATAGTGATATATAATTCTACAGATGAGATACGAGAAGAAAAAGAAAAAGAAAAGAATTGTTCTTTTCAGAATATCTAAATTTCAAAAAGAAAATAATGAAACATCGCATACTCACCTCTTGTCTCGAACAATACGGACATCTCGCACACGACCAAACCTAGAGAACTTTCTTTCCAAATCTCTTTCCGTAGTCAAAAAGCTAAAGCCTGCAATAAATAAGTTTCTACCTGGTAACCCTGCTCCAGTACGCCTATTACGAGGTGGAGACCAGGGTCTCTTCTTTGGGGTCCGATGGTGCAAATGATACCCTAATGGAGGAGATCTTCGCCGTGGTGAAGGCCATCTCCTGTTAAACAAAATAATGTATCATTTTGATATAAACCCACACTCTCAATTTCAGATTTCTAAAAATTTTACTTCTCAGGGGAACAAAACTGTTGAGTGGTGAGATTAATAAACCTACGATAAAAAAAATGTTATCAAAACTAGAGATGGAAACTCACCTTGGGGATCTATAACGAGTTCTTGAATATGGGGACCTCGGTAAAGATCTGTCATGATAATCTCTCTTGTGATCCCTTCGCTGAATGGGTGACCTTGACACTGATCTGTCCCGTCTTTTATAGTTTGGGGGTGAGTAACTAGTTTTTTGTGATGCAGATATTCCCTTCTGAGAAGAATCATCCTTACGCCTGGAACTGTGCCGAGATATCAGCGGAGAAGTAGAAGTTTCCCTGGCAGAAGATATATGATCCTGGGATTGAACCACTTTATTCAGGCTACACCTTTCAGCTGAAGAATGTTTATGCCTTTGTGGCCTGGGTGAATATGATGAGTCTTGAAAACCTTGTTGAGAAGATGATGCCTTCTGACTATTGGGTGAGTGGTGTACGTAAGGAGACCTTTCAGGTGAAACCAGCATCAGTCTCTCCATCACCGGTGAGGTTGATCGTCTAGGCATTCTCTTGGGAGATTGCATACCAGAATGCATGCCCAGCTTTTTGTTCTCAGCGGTGGAGTTTTTGAACTGGTATAAACTACCATTCTTAGGTTCATCTTTGCACCAGGGTGACCTTGGAGAAGGTAACAACTGTGCTGTATTAGTACCTCCTCCCCCTTCTATTTCATTACAGATAGATGGCCTGCCTAGGCCAGAATCGCTCTCCATTTGTTCTCCTGGGTTTTCCTCGACCATCAGAAGAGACTCCTGTGAATGGGCAGAATCTTTAGTTCCCTTTTCACCATGAAACTTTTGTGCCTTGAACTGAGAGGAGTTAAACAAATTATTGCCATTCAATTCATCCATCTCACCTTGGGAATAGTTGTTCTTCACTGGAGACTGAGTCCTCTCTTGATCACAGTCAAATTTTGTATTTCTATTATCATCAGGATCAAATTCAGCTGGCACAGGATAAGATTTTTCAAGAGAAGATTTGTCATATGAGAAATCTACAGGCAGTGAAGGGGAACCCAGTTTCCCATGCTGACTTAGATCCACTTTCAAGTCATCACTATCATCAATATAGTCTTGAATTTCATTTCCTTTATCAACAGCAAAGTTAAGGTCAAATCCTCCAACCAAATGATCACTCATTTTAAATCCCTTCTTGGGAGAACCCAAATTAACTCCTGCATAGAAATCCCACTAGAATAATAAATACATATTGAACATAGTCTGTGTGTGCAAAGAAATAATGTTCAAATTCAATCATAGTATCCTCTAGACTATCTCAATGCAATCTTGAGCTTAATTAAAGACGAAGATCGTAACAACTAGCAACCAATATTAGGAAATCCAGAGAGTTCCCAGTCAACATCTTGACAATAAATATGTAATCAAAACAACAAGATTTAAAAAAAGATAAATTCAAATTGAGAAGTTCCTTCATGCAGAAAAGAAAAATTCCTTCGGAATGAGTAACACTAAATAAAAGGACCGCTTCTATATCCAACCCATACAAATTGTAGTGGCATCATTTTTCCTTTTGACTTGAACCCCTCACCTAAAAAGAAAAGTTACTAAGAGTTTCCCATGTATCACAAAACTGACAAGTTGAAATCAAGCTTTATGGGAGGCCTGTATAAGCTTTTCCTTAGATAACGGCTTCTAAACGCACATAACCAATTAATTTAAAATGAATTAAGGATAATTCCTCACTCATTGTTCCAATCTTTACTAATAAATTTTTTTAATAGGTAATCAACAAGTTTTATTCATAAGAGAAGGCAAAGCCCAAGTACACAGGATGTATACATGAGAAGTACCTAACGAAATCTTTACTAATAAATACTTGTAACATATCTCAATATGAAGCTTTTCACCAAATCTGCTTTTCCAAGCAGTTAAGGCGAGCTTCAACACTGCTGACCCTGAAATTGCTGCAAACCAAGGCACTAAAGCATCATGTTGATGCCAAGATGAAGTGAAGGGATGGGTAGCATCAGCTAAACCTGCCACAAAAGCAATTATTCTAGACGGTGACAGTAATCATATTCATGCAGTGGCAATGAAATGTCTTGCCCCCATGGCTATAGATGAGGCTCAATTAGGAGTCTGTGCACCCCCACCCACTTAAAGGCAGCACTTCTCAGTGCACCCATAGAAAATAAAATTAAAAGCAGAGTTTCTCTTGACTGGCAAACCTTGATACTACTACCTTTCAAAAGCAATGAATCTCTCAAATGAAAGATGGGCAACTAGTGGTGTCCAGCCAAGCCCTTAAAAACGCTCTAACCCAGTAGCCTATTTTGTGACTGCATGCTATAATTGTGCTCTTGCAACTGATATGTTGAACCTACAATGGCGCATTATTAAAAACACCCAACTTTAATAATGTGGAATACGACGTTACTTGCACTCTAGCACCACCATTAAGCACAACTACAACAGGATAAACTTCCTCTCTTATCCATCCATCCGTCTCACTCATTGATTGGTGAGTTGTGACTCCATCCCCCGCCTCATTCTTACAGGAAGAGGTAACATTTGACAAGGCCCTATCCTTTTACTCTCTTGATGCAACCCAGGAACCTTTTCATTGATATTGACAAGATCCTATCCTTCTACTAGTTTCAATGCAGGACCCTTCAAAAGAGTATTCTGACTTGAAGATGAAAATAAAGGCAACTTCCATCCACACAAGGTGATCCATTCATAATCCATTGCATGCGAGTTACAGACAAAGGTTTCAGAACTTTCTAGCGCAAACCTTAGCATTCATTTCCGTAAATGTATGTATGTACATATGTATCTATTATGTACATCTATCACAAAAACCAACAATATTATACGTCCTCAGTCGGTGATAACTGCACAACTGAAACCATATCTGCAAAGCCCAGCTCCTGGGTATTATACAATAGTTACAATCAAAAGCAAACCATACGCATTAAACCCAATATATATATACAAAACATACACGCCCACACAGAGGCCGACGCTTGAACAAAGGTATTCCTTTTGAATGGAATTTGAATCAGTTTATAATTATACTTTGGAAGAACAAACTAAGCGCTTAAGCATCGAAACATCAAGAAAAATGTTTTCCCATCGGAGGATGAACAAAAATGATAAATTTCTTTAAAAGAAAAAAAAAAATCCAGGCAATATTAGAGGGGATAGAGAGATTACCCTCGCTTTCTTTTCTCTTGACAAAATTATGGTTCCCGCAGTTGTACTAGAGATTGATTTCACAGAGCTCGTTAATGGTTTCGAAAGAATTGCAGAACGTAAAATGTTCAAGGAAAAAAAAAGGGAAAGAAAAGCTGTCGTGTTGGGCTCCCAAATTCCATTAACGTAGCCCCTCTTATCGATATTAATTGAAGCGGCGAACATTATGCTTGTTAACGCCGCTAATAGACGTTATCGTAACAAGTTGTTAGTGGGCTTTTTTATCTGTACTTGGTGGGCTTTGAAGCCGATGGTAATAGGCCTTATAATGGGCTGCATTTCAAGTAATAAAACCTGGACTGGTTCAAGCCCAAACTAAAGGCCCAAAATAATTAGAGAGAGAATTGTGAAGAAAACAAAGTGTCACGGATGTCGTCCATTGGACAAAGCTTTCGAATTTCGTTTTAACATATGTAAATTTAGAATAATGCTACTATGCGTCTTCAATTTGTCTATTTATTTTTATCGTTCATGTATTTTTTTTAATGATTAAGAAAGTGACTATTAGTGTATTTATATTTTTTTTTTTTTTAAATATTTAAACATGTTTAAAAAAATATTTGAAATAAAAAGTAAAAAAAAAAATATAATTTACACTAGACGACACACGAAGTGGGCACCTGCAAGTGACAGAGTAGCACCACTCATAAAATTATCTTAATATACTTAATTATATAATAGGACAAAAATAAAATTGATATTGGGTCATGATACATTTATTAAAAAATATATATATATATATATATATACAACTCATTTACAATCAATCAATCTAATCATGCAACTTAATAAACATACAAAATTACTATTCATATTATATATAATTATAAAATACTAATTATATGTCAATATTTTCTATTAATCTTTGTCATCAAATTTTGTGGAACACCCACAAATGTGAGTAGTAAATAAAGGGAACACTAATGAAGGCTGTAGTGATATTTTGGGTTGGTAAACTATGAAGGAAGGAGTTGGGGGAGTAATGAGTGGGGGAGACTCTCCCAAGTAGGCCAAAGGCCAATTAAAAAAAAAAAAAAAAATCTCTATCAAGATATTACATCTGCTCATTGATTACTGGAATTAATGCTACTGGCACAATGCCCATATCGTTCAATTTTTATTAAATTTCTCAGCCTACAGAACTGAAGAATCAACCACCATTTTTCGAGAAGCAAACCAGATAAGGGACTGGTTGCCTAAAGATGGAGGGAGTAGAGATGCCAAGGCATACCAGCTTAAGAACCCTTTAGTACTTGATCGTGCTGGCATTCCCATGTTTATGAATTAGATCATTTTCGGTTTATAGGATAGTACTCTTTGTTGTAAGATCAATTGTATGGGGTTAAACGTGGTAGATTTATTAGGATTTTTAGACACTTTAGTTTCGGATTTTGATGATTGTATCGTGTTTTGATGTAATCACGATTTCTTTTTAAATGATTTAGTTAGAAAGAGATTTCACATAAATAAACTTATAATTTGACATGATTTGATATGATACGTTAGATTGTAAAATTATTTTTTTTATAAAATAAATCTAACATATCATATAAAGTCGTGTAAATTTACGAATTTACTTTTTGTGAAATCTGTTCTAAACCGCCATTCTAGCACACGGGTTTGTTCTCCCACTTCTCTTTGGCCTCGATGCTTCTTTAATTACTAAGAAACAAGAGTAGGGTGGCTGTATTGAGTTTCAATTAATACGACATTCCACCCTTTTGTTAGCATCTTTGAAGGGGCAACCAATTTTGAACATTAACTAATTTAAAATAAAGAAAAATAATAATTAAGAAAACGAAAACAAAAACCATGCTAGCCTAATTGCCATCTCCCAGTTTGGAACTTTGAGCTTTTACTGTGAACCAAATTCAGAGGTCAGTGAGAACTAGGTGAAGGGACAGCTGAGCCCTTTCAAAACATGAATGTTTTTGCAATTTCTTTTTATGTGAGCATACATTTTTTTTTTTTTAAAGAACAGTGTCACGTATATTTATAATTTTACTTACACTTTTACTTATAAGATTTATTTTATTAATTTTATTTTAAATTTTAAATTTCATAATTTTCAACATATACATGTGTAAAAGTAAATTTTTTTTATAAGTTATTCTTAAGTACATTTTGTATTTTTCTTTTTAAAATGATATTATCTTCATTTAATGAAATTAAATTCTTACAAACGTAATAACGTATATAGTCATATGGACGGGGAAAGGATTATCCTGACTCTAGATCAACTTTTAAGTTAAACGGAGTCTCTGTCATGTCTTTATGTATTTGATGGTTGATGCACATAGCATACTGATAGACATGATTCTATATCCTGTTTTTAGAATTCACCTGCACCACCGAAGCAATCAACAAAGACCAAGATAAAGTTTTGGGTATATGTTGATTTTAGACGAGAAAATGTACTGTATATAAGGGCAAAAAAACCAAAAAAATATATAATTTCCAACATTGTATATGCATGTGTGTGTGTGTGGATAAGAGTATGTGCCTGATCCATCATTTATACTGGGTTGCTCAAGTTTTTACCCTCCATTTAGCAGCCGCGTATTGCTCTAAAAATCCTACCAGATCCTGTATAGCCTCATAAGGTGGACAAAGTAATGTATGTGCTGCATGTGGGTGGGCCTGAGCTTTTAGCCCTCTTAAATGTCGATTATATTTCTTTGCTTTTATAAATGCTAGCTGATCGTTTAACTTTACTCATTCACAAAGTCAAGCTCTTGGCCTTTTACAGCTAATTCAAACACACGGCACCCTCGAGCTTCTTTCCAGCAATGGAGGGCGGGTGGTTTTCTGGCATAACAAAGGCCGCGTTGAGGTCTAAAGAGGCTGCAATTCGTGGTTTTAGGACTGGGATTTTTACCAGAGTGATGAAGAGAGTAGCTTCTGCTATATTCACCTGCATTTTTGCATTGGGTACGTTTTCTCTTGCTTCTTCATTTTAGTAAAACTAAACCTCTAGTGGTTATAAATAAGTAGTTTTTCTAGTAGTCACAATCATTCATCACATAAAGCAGTGCAAATCCAGCCCTACATACTCGAAACATGTAACATTATCTTCTTGCGGTTCATTTAGTCAGAAGACCAACCATGTCGGTTCTGCTGACGGCTAATTTATAGGAAATAATCAACATGTAAAAAATTACTATTTTTCTACGAGGTAATGATGGAAACTCAAATGCATTTCGGTTTTGTAGGAGGTGCTATGGTGGGAATACTTATTGGAGTCATCAAAGGCCAGACTACAGAAACTGGGTTCCTAAATGGAGCTGTAATAGGAGCTGTGACAGGGGCCCTTTCAGGCATTCAACTATTGGAATCAGCAGCTGATTCTGAGTCATTGTCTAAGGTAATGGCATATGTGCTATTCAGTTGGCATTATGACATGTAAGCAATAATGAGATGCATTATTATTATGCATATGTTGAAAAATGCTCAACATTGGCACATAGCATTATGGCTATGATTCAAGGCAAAGTTGAATCATACCCTAGCTCCCACCCCTCCAAACTACATCAAACTCAGTTTTGATATTGTTGTCTGGAATAAATTTCCAAAGGCTTGCAGTTGTATGCCGTGATAATCAAAGCCTACTCTATGATTGGACCTCTAGAGGCCTACCCAATGATCCTAGTGCAGGAAAAGCAAAAGCAGTCCCCTTTAGTCTTTACTGTCAAGGAAGTTCAAGTTCTTGGCCTGGATAACCTCCTAATCCTAGAAGGCGATTCTTTAGATTGATGGAAACAGGAAACATAGCATTTCATAATGATGGCATCTCATATGATTGGAAAAGTGACTCAGTTCATAAAAGACATACTCTCAAGGGCACTTGCTTGTGGATAACAACAAAAGTTCATGAAAGTGTCAACTTTGTTCTGTTGCACATGATTTTGCTAGCCACCTCACATAACATTATTGAAATCATTCCCACCACAAGTATCCCATCCCCCATTTTCAACCCTGAGTTTGTTTTTTATTCCCTTAATCCCTCTTTTTTTTTTTTTTTTCTTCCCTTAATCCCTAGTACTATATCCTTTTAACGGTTGTGCTGTATTGATAATTATCAACTTTGACAGACTGCTCTCCTAGTAAGTATAATGAACGGGAAGGTCTTCATGGAATGGGTATGTCCTGCAGTGCTAAAAGCCTATCAATGGCAAGTAAGTATATATCTCTCTCTCTCTCTATGTGCACTACCTGTATAAGTTCAGTCATTGGGAACTGTTGTCCAATGTTTACTCATGTAATAGCAAACTCAATGAGCAGGATAGGACCCTTGACACAACTAATCGAGAAGTTTCAGATATATATGATATTGGTGGAGTTAGAGGATTATCCCACTGCTGCATCCAAACGTTTCCTACGCATAAGTTCCATTATTCTAGCAAGAAGATCGAATCATGTCCTGATTTCTGTTGCTCCATTTGCTTACAGGTTAGCACAAAATAAGCACTTGCCCCCATATTTGGGAGCTAAAACAATATAGATATGTACGTGTATATATATATATATAGTTATGGGTTCTGTATTGACAAGAAAATGGTGTTGATATATGAAGGATTTCAAGGAACAAGACCCTGTGAGAGAACTTCCCAACTGTGGACACCTCTTTCATCAGTACTGCATAGACAAGTGGCTAACCCGACAAGGCACTTGCCCATTATGTAGAGAACATGTTTCTGATGAAATCGATGCATTGTAAACTACTGGGCTTCACCCTTCCATCAGATCAGAAAAATGGTGATTGGTTTGTAGAAACTGTGAATAGACTGCTAGTATCTATCTGTCTGTCTGTCCGTCCGTCCGTCCGTCTTTTTGGGATGAATGCCTGCAAATTTCAAGTTATATCTCTTAAAGCTACCAGAATCAGCCTGGATTCCACGGTTATACAATTCCATGTGAACGGAGATTGGGTCGACACAAAGGAAAAATAAAAAATAAAAATTGCTTAACAATAAAATAAACTCAATGCATCCAAATCCCAATAGTTCGAAATGCTCATGGAACGCAACATAAATATTCAATAAAGTTGGTTGGACTCTGGCCCATGCTTAATCTAGCCTTGGTTGGCAGTCTCGGGTACGAGATTATGTTAAGGCCGGGCCCAAGCTTGCAGCCCACTCAACTAGCCACCTCACCAACCACATTCCAATTTTGGAAATTCTCAGACCAAAACAGTTTCTCAAAAAAAAAAAAAAAAAAAAAGGCTTTTATCTCGAAGGTGAGCTGGCTCGTTTGCATTCAAAATTCACTTCAATTTATCTCATCTTATTATTATAATATTTTTAAATTTTCACACAAAATATAATAAACAATTCAACTTTTTCAAATTCTAAAATAACTTTTTCAAATTTCCACATAAAATATAATAAACAATTCAACTTTTATTCTATTATTCACAAATCATTTCAATCCATCTCAACTCATCTCTGAATCTAAACCACTCGTAAGGGAGTAATGATTCCGACGTAATAAGTAGAAATAAGAGTCAAATCGACTCTTTTATAATTGATTTAGAACATTATTTTTATAAGATTACCTTATATTTTTATTATGAAATAGATCTAATATATCATACTAAATTACATCAAATTATAAATATATTTGTATAAAATTATTTATGACTATAGCACTTCTCCTCGTGAATTTTATAAATAAATTAATAAATTAGGATTGAAAAATCTGATCTATTTAATTGAATTCAAATTTACATGACTTATCTTCAAATAAAAAGAAAATTTGACTTGGCATGAGTCATGGACCTGAAAAAAAGTAGAGTTCATTATTAAAAAATTAATTATTTTCATATGAATCTCATGTTTTATTTATTTTTTTCAAAACGATTACGCCACAGTTGCACAATTCATAATTATAAATATATTTTTTATTTGTTTTTTAATTGAAAGAGTTGAATAAATTGGCTTATATATAATTTGAATTAAAAATGCTGACTCGTTGAATTAAATCAATATATATGCGTGAGTTAACAAAAAGAGTGAAACTTGGAGCCAGTCGGGTGATAAAAACAATTTTACACGAACCAATTGAAGGCTACCACATAGGTATCTCCATAATTTTCCTTTTGCACCCTCATACAGGTAATAAATACAACTTTGTTAGATCCCTCCCCCACCCACGTGACTGTCACACTCTCCTCTCATCTCTCTCTCTCTCTCTAATACGATCTGCTTCAAGATTTATGAGACTTTTGGTTCTCAAGATTTGTGGAGTTGAACCTTTCTTAAAGTTAAAATTTTTTGTTTGTTTATATCCTCATTTTTGTTTTGTGGGGCTCTGGTGAACCTCCCTCTCTCCAATTGTTTGTTTGTTTATTTTCTCAAATTATTATAGGGTTTATGAATTTAATCAACTGAAACAACCAGTAGATATTTCTCTTTCTCCTTTTTTTATAATCTTTTTTTTATTTTATATATCTCACTATTATATTTTTAAAATCTAAGTATCATATTTATTAATTTATGTAACATTATTTTTATGTATCCATCAATTTTTGGACTTAGTTCGAACTTGCATAAGCCAATGAGCAATTTAGAAAAACTAATTATAATTTGTTGTGAAATATAAAATGAATATTTAAGTGCAATGATAATCAAAGAGTGATGAATGTTTAATAATATAAAGCTTTTTTGATATTCCATTTGAATTGAATGATTATTATTTAATTAATTCTCTAGTGACTATTGATGGATTTTCAACATTCAATCACACACACACATAAATTTGGTATGTGCCAGCGGCTGTAAAATTAAAAACAAATGGTAACATTAAAAATACATTGGAATTTCATGTAATTTTCTTAAGAGTTTTGCATTAAAATATTTAAATTCAATTCTAAGTTTTGTATTGAGCTATATATGCTACACTTAATTTGATTATTTATTGAGCTATCCTTACCCTGTAAATCATATCAAGTTGAGTGAATGATAAGTACATCAAGAGATCATGTTGAGATTTTAGATAGTTATAATTCTAGCATCGATGAAGTTAAGATGATTAAAGAGGATGGTGAGGTTGAACAAGACAAGAACATGTCTAAGAAGGGCCATACGATGTCATTTTCATATGTGGGGTTAGAGTTTGACGATTTAGAGGATGCACACAGTTGCTATAAAGCCTTATTCAAACGAATTGGTTTTAGCATCCGAAGAAACCATATTAGGTTGTCCAACATAGACAGATAATTAATTGGTGTAGATCATTAAACAAGTTTTTTTAAAATTAAGTTTGTTCAAGTATGATTGTAAGTGAATTCGTCCATCAACATGATAAAACTTTAAATGCCCGTTATCTCAGTGAGAAAGAGAAATGTGTGAAGATAAAAATATCAAAACCAATTATGAGAAAGCAGCCAAGATCTACACAAGAAAATCTTTTTTAATAGCCAACGGTTCAGGACACACAAAACACGTGAGGAAAATGATCGAAAAATTTACTGGGTGGGCATTGCGGGGAAAAAAAAAGCCGGCATATGAAGTAATACTTGGTAGAAAGAACAACACCATTTCTTGTACATGTTGTAAATTTGAATTTATTGACTTTTTATGACGGCATAACCTACATGTTTTGGCAAAAAAAATGTTTTGGACAGTATACTGCAGTCATATATTTTGGAGAGGTGGACGATAAATGCAAAAAGTCACATGGTGCATGAGATATGGGTCGATGAGGGGCCATTGGAGGCGGTCCCAACTGCATTACTGATGAAACATCGTTTGATGAGACAATTTTACTTGGTTGTAGAGATGTGGTCATTATCTATCAAGAAGTATGAACATGCTTCTAGGAGAATAGGGAATATTCATTAAGAGCTTCAATTGATGAATGATGATGATTGTAACACGAAAGGACATACGGTTCAGAACCAAATAGTCTCCAATTTTTCATTGCAAGATCCGCCACACATTGTTTCTAAAGGAAGACCTAAATCATTACGACAAAAGAATCCAAAAGAAAATTTACCAATAAAGAAGCGATGATGCAATGTTTGTAAACAAGAAAGGCATGTAAGAAGCAAATGCGTATTTTTTTTAACTTTGCAATTTTTTTTCCCTTAGCATGTAAGAAGGGCATTTGTTTTTTTTTTTTTACAGGAATATAAGGGAACCAAGCTCCACAAAGAAACACAAATTTGCATAGCTTACATAAATATTTATTCATCAGCTTGCCATTAGTCAAAAAAATATTTATTTAGTTTACATAAATTTGCATAGTTTACGTAAATAATTATGTGAGAATCAAACCTATAAGGCATATATCAAACCCATAAATCAACCCTAATTTATTGGGAAAGGCCTTACAGAAAATGGCATAAATCAAACCCATAAATCCAACCCATAAATCCAATTCCTTAGTCGAGCACCAATTGGTCTCTTGGAGCATCAAAAGAAAAGCAATGTCACGCATAAAGCATAAATCAAACCCATAAAATCAACCCCAGAGTTATCGGGAAAGGCCTTACATAAAATTGCATAAATCAAACCCTAAAATCCAACATAAAATGACATCTGAAAAAATCAAAAACTTACCCACGATTGTGCGAGTCTATCGGCGTTGCGCTATGCGAGGGTGAGAAAATTGACACTGCAATCAGTGTTGCGTGAGAGGGAGGGGTGGAGAAATCAGCTCCACAAGGGAGGAGACTTTGGGAGGTTGTGAAAGGAGAGGGAAGAAGAGGAATGCGTTATGCGTGAGAGAGAGTGAGGGAGAAGAGAAACTCTGTGTGCGGGTGCAGATGTTTGGTTCCTACACCTCCTTCATGTCCAATTTGTATCGGTTGGTGTAAAAAAAAAAATCCTGACTCGACCGGCCTTGAGTTTTTCCCTAACAACAAATGTACAAGAAAAACACTTCAAAAGTTGCTGATTTAACATTCTTATTTATTTTTTAATTATATGGAACTCAAGATATTCAAAATATTTTATCACATAAAAGTAAGTTAAAAATGGTAAAATGTGATGAAATGTGATTTATTAAATAAAATTTAAAATACAAACATAAAATAGTGAAGAAAATATAGGATTTTTATTTTTATTTTTATTTTCGAGGATTATTTTGTATAAATTAGGGAAGAATCGCAATCCTCGGTGTATAGAAATAGAAAAAAATCCACGCCTGACGAACATAATTACGGGGTTTGTATAAGAGCAAGATTCTGCCAAGTACTTGAGGACTGCACTACTAGACGAAAAGCGAGACAGCGTTTGTCCAAAGAGAGATGGCGTGGTGTGCGGCGAGGTCAATGCACGTACCGATGATCGAGGTGGGCGCACTGAGCAAACAGGTTCCTTTCGCCGGCGGTGTAGGCTTTGTCTCCGTCGCAGGCACCACCCTGTGGCGCTCTTCATATTCTTCTTCCAAGCGCTCCGTGTCCCCGTTTGCTTGCTTGGGCCTTTCCACTGATTCTCGTAAGCTCCCTTCATTTCGTTTTCATTTGCTAGAAAACTGTCTCGGGAAAGAAACCGAAATCAATTTTTGGATATGGAACATTGTTCTGCTTTTACCAAAAGTCGGTTCAAGTTGTTGATAATGTGAGCCGAGTTTGAGTGAGCATTTCATTTGTTGATTAAAGTTCGGATTTTATCTTAACCTAGAGTTCAATGATACGGCGGGGATCTTAGTTCCTCGAGAAGGGTTGCAGGCGATCTTTTGCTGTGAATCTGTGATTCAAAGGGAAAAGTATTCATTTTTAAACAGATTACTGAATTCATAGTTGTTCTCCACGTCTTGCTTATAAAAAAAGAGTTTTCCCAGATGTTTTTTTATTAGCTTTTAATTTCATTGTATTTCACAATCCCTGAACATCTATGCTTTTGATTTTCCTGACTGCAGGTATAAAGGAAGCTGTCCAAACAGAAAAGGCTCCGGCAGCCTTGGGACCATATTCTCAGGCCATCAAAGCCAACAGCTTTCTCTTTGTGTCTGGTGTTCTCGGACTTGTTCCAGAGGTTTGTCGTATGACCAGGATATCTTACGCAATTCTTTATTTTACCATTTTTCACGTGGCTTTACATGCGCACTTTTGTTTGCCTTGGGCAACTATGCTGATGATATACAATTTCCACGTGCATACAGACTGGGAAGTTCATCTCGGATTCTGTGGAAGATCAGACAGAGCAGGTATAGTAAATCAATGTAGACCTGGTACTAATATGATAGGGATATCTTGAATCTTTGAGCATTAGCTTGCATAGATTGATATTTATTTCCTAAAGAGAACCATCAGTGGGCATGAAAGAACAACGATTATCACATCACCCAGTGTTTGGGATAGCTCACGTGGCTTGAGCAATTATCTCTGATGAATGTAAGCCAAAGTAAAATAGAAATTTGATTGTTAAGAATTAAAATTGCTGTCTTAGATTCTTAATCAATCCCCTCATAGACCTATAGAGACATGCTGCTGCGTACTGTGGTTTTTGCATTTGGATGTTGCTTCACTTCTCACGTTTTTATCATCTTTTAGATACAAGTGTATTGTTATGTTCGGCAGAAATTTGTAATCCTTGGCCTCTTTACCAAAAAATGATACTTGCTATATTCAATTTTATATAGCCCTTTTTAAGCTTGTTTTCAAATTGCAAAGCATTGTGTTTTAAACACATTCAAGCCAATGGGAAAATTGCAGGTTCTCAAAAACATGGGGGAAATCTTGAAAGCCGGTGGTGCAAGCTATGCCTCAGTGGTTAAGACAACAATTATGTATAAATTCCTTGATTACTTTGCTCTGTAGCCCAGATTTTTGAAATCGAGTGTTGCAAAATAAATGAGTTCCTTTATTATTTTCTGCTGCAGGTTAGCAGACTTGAATGATTTCAAGAAAGTGAATGAGATTTATGCTAAATGTGAGTTCTGGAATTAAAATTGCTGTTTCTTTATTTCTTTTCTTTTTTTCGTCATGGAAGAAAAAAAGATGTTTCTATGTCAACTGAAGACTTGGATTTGACTCATCAAAAAATAAAATGAAGACTTGGATAGTGTTGAAACAGAATGAAGACCCACCCGTGGGTAGCCTAAGTGGTAAGGGCAAACTTGTGTGCTTGTGCCCCATGTCACAGGTTCTGGGATCAAACTGCAATTAAGTGGGAGGTCATGGCGATGGGTTGTTGTGCTAGTCTCTCTGGCGGTTTAGGTTCCATAGGTGAGTCCTAAGGACTCTGCCATAGGATAGTTCCCCGTCATTAAAAAAAAAATAGATATGCAGTCCACCATTTCTGCACCATGTATATTGTGTTGAAACAGAAAATTGGATATTGTAATCTTGAAATCCTCAGTGTGGGGTATCTAGATTACAGTATAGCTTGGTAGTTGAGACTCTTGCTCGTAGAAGATGACGTTAAACAAATTTGAGTGGACTTCAGTCTATAGTTTTTCATAGGTAACTTCAGTCTACAGTTATCAAGATTTGGGGGGGGGGGGGGGGGGGGGGGGGGGGGGGGGGGGGGGGGGTGAAAGCCCATCCTGTTTCATGGCTCAGCTTGCGGCCAGATTCATCTGTGAGTTTATGGTTGCAAGTATGAATGGTGTTTAAACTTACCTATCAAAAACTTTTGAAGTATGAATAGTGTCCAAACTAAAATTGTATTTTGCTTGGCTGAAACTTTCTTATCTCACAGCTTTATGTGTTGTTTTAGATGAACTAATCTAAATTTAAACATTCATTTGATATATAATCCATGTATCTGTGATAGAGGTGGCCTAATTTGTTTCTGCTCACAAGGGTCTACTCTGGTAAAAAAGTCCTGAACTTCAAATGCAAATAGTGACAACTGGGATTGCTGTTAAATTGATTAAATTGTTTGTTTGGCAGACTTTCCTTCGCCTGCCCCTGCTCGTTCAACCTATGAAGTTGCCGCATTACCATTGGGTGCCAAGATTGAAATTGAGTGCATTGCTGCAACATAAACTCCTTTGGCGAAAGGCATCCGCTTCTTCAGACAGCTTGGATTAATAAGACGGGAGGGGTGTCGCCATGATTAGGAGTTTTAGCTTTGTCTCCACATGGACATAGTTGTTATTTTCAGAATGTCATATTGATGAAACTTGCAAGGATGTCTAAGGCAGTGTCATCTAAATGGTGAGAGCATTTGGTTCACTTCAAGTTTACGTATGGGTTTGGCAACTCTTTAAAACCAAAGTATCCGGGAGAAAAAAGAATAGAGGGGTGCCTTGGTGATTCTTCAAGGCCCTCCTCGCTCATCCTTTGCAAGAAATCTACCCCAACCACGCCACCATCATTTTCTCTTTCTTTTTATTTAAAATTTTTTGGCGAACCATGTGACAATCTTTGCATAAGTAGCTCACGTCTTCTCTGGTGCTTTGGTTGTCTAATGGCTCCTTTGGACATGAGAGAATTCCATCATTCTTTGAGTAAAAATGTTTTTATTGAATCTTGAAAAATAAGGAAGAGAAAATTGAATAAAAATATTATAAAATTAAAAGATTGTGTAAATAAAATTATTTAAAATTATTTTTATTTTAAAGTTTGAAAAAGTTATATTTATTTTTATATTTTGTTTTGAAGTTTGTAAAAGTTTTAATGATTAGATTAAAAAATTAAAGACATAAAATAAAAATATATATTTTCTATTTGAATAATATTTAAAAAATTATAAGAAATTTTCATTTCATCCCATTTATCCAAATTTCACATAATCACTATTAAATTAATAATATTATCTAGAGTCATAAACTGAACATAGATAATTAAAAAAAAAAAAATCTTTTCCTGATTCCTTCCTCACCATTATGGGCCCCACATAACACAAAAAGGACCCGCATAGCATTTTCGAGATTAATAGAAACAGTGGATGGTGGACACTCGAGAGTCCGAGACACAAAAAAGCACGGATGCCATTGCCGGCCGCGGTTCTTACCTTTAGCTAGTAGCCCACCTATTCATCTCAGATGCTCCTTTCCTTCCCCACAAAAACAAAAAAGTAAGATTCCCCAAAATTCGTTCGTATCAATTTTCCAAATTTCATTCTTTTCTTGCATATAATAAGATTCTTGGCCCGATACTAGATCTAGAGGTTTCATTACTCTTTTTTTTCCTTGTTGAATTTCTGGGTGCAATTTATGCTTCTGGGCAGAGATGCAAATTCTGACGTAAATTCGCTTTTATGTATTTTTCTATTCTGTTGTAGTATTAATCGCGGGACTTGCACTCGGATTTGATCATATTTTGATTTTTCAACGTCTTTTCTACCTGGGTATGCATCATAAACTTTCTTCTTCTTCTTCTTCTTCTTCTTCTTCTTTTTTTTAATGTTTTTGTTCCTCTTGTGTACTTGAATGATGGCCCGGTACATGTGTTGAATCTGGTAGGTGTTCCTAGTCTGTGAAGTTGAGTCTGGGGGAGTTCTGAGCGTTCCTTTCGCTGCTGTTAGCTTTGAAACTAAGCATTACAGAATTCTTTTCATCTATTACAGCTTCTAATGAATCTATTGCTTTAAGTTGTACGATGAGTTTCTTCTAGTTCACACAGTTCTATATATTCTTTTTGGTTCCTCTTCCCTCTAAGCAAATGGATTTCCTATATTCTTGTATTGCACTTGCTGGCTTTTTGCATGCATTTCTGGCTTCTGCTTTCTGATTGTTGATGAACTCTTGTTTTGAGACAAATAAAATAGAACTTTATTCATATTTCCATGCCATTCCAAAACATCCCATGTGATTGTGTTTGTTTTCAGGGTATACTTAACATGGAAGGTGTTGTGGTGAGAAGGGTCATTCCCTCGGACAATAGTTGCCTCTTTAATGCCGTTGGGTAAGCTTAGCTTACAAACACCAACTCGCCACTATCAATTGCAAAGAAGTGAGTTCGGTGGTGGCTAAATGTGATCTCTTTTCTTGTCTTTTGAATTGCAGGTATGTCATGGATCATGACAAACACAAAGCTCCGGAGTTGAGACAGGTTACAATCTATAGCATGTCATCTTTGGTGCCAATATCTTAGTACACCTCATTTTCCTGCTCTTCAAATTTCATTCATGTGGGATTAACTGGATTAGTTCGATTCTAAGATTCTAAATACTGTTTTTCTTTTACCATCGATAATATTTGAATATGTTATTCAGATTTAAATTTTACATTTTGATACCTTGCAGATTCTGACTCATCAAATTTCATATTTTTAATTTATATCTGAAAATTATTGATGTTTTTCATGTTCCTTTGTGATGCTTTATTAAACTATGTTGACATACATGTGTCAATATACAGTGTCAGAAAGTTTTCTATGTAAGCAATTTTTAGGAATATATAATTGCCAATGCTTTACATTTTTCCTGCAATTGCTGCTTGAATTAATGGCACCCTAGTTACTTTATATGGTTTCTTATCCTTTCATTTTCTTTTTCAATAACTTTAAAGGTTATAGCTGCAACAGTGGCTAGTGATCCGGCAAAATATTCTGAAGCATTTCTTGGAAAGCCAAATGAAGTGTATTGTGCTTGGATTCTTGACTCAGAGAAGTGGGGAGGTTTGTTGAACTTTCCATTCTTAATCAGGAGAGACATCATTGTCCATAAGAATCTCAGATGTAGTTGAAACGAATGGGTCGAAGAATAGCTGTATCTTGCATTGAAATCTCCTTGAAAGTGCTACTGGTTTATGTTGTCTACCAGTTTTTAGGGGCTGTGTATGTTATGGAGGTTTATCTTTTTCAATGAACAAAGGGATGCCCACTTTCATAGGATGATAGTGGCTACATGTCTAATCCTGCAGCTGGGCTTGGTGTGACATAGGATTAGTACTCAAATCACCTTACAATTCGAACCTACTGCTCAAGGGTGCCCCAAGGGCAGTATTCCTCCTGCATCCAAGTCAGAAAGTAAAGAAATCGAAATGGTACAATTGAAGAATAATGCAACTTTTCTCTTTATCAATCGTTTAAAATACAAAAACCTACTTTTAAGGAGGGCAAAACTTACCTTGTCAAAGATTTCAGCTTATATTGCTGTCTGTATAATGGTCCAAGTTATTGATCTGCTAGCATCAATTTAGAGTTTAATATCATATTCTGATCAATATACTCTGTGGGTTCTTTGGGCCATTTGGGCTTGAATATCTTCATTTACATGGAATAGCATGAATAAGTTTGTTGTAAGCTCATAGGCAGGTAATCTATCAGTGGTGCAAAGCGGCTTTGCCCTTTTCCGTGGGTTAATTATTTCTTGAATGATATCACGATTCATTTCCACTGTAACTGACAACTCAACCTTTTTTTCCTTCTCTTCTTGTTGCTTTATACCCAATTCCTTTATTCTGTAGGGAGGATATAGATTCTTGAATTAAAAGCAACTTAGGTGCTTCCTGTACTCTTGAGTTTCAACTTGTTGAGAACAGTTTTTGCTCTTGGCTTCTTATAAAAATGTTGTGTGGCAAATGATTCTATTGATGAGTGGATTTCTCTGCTTGGTTGGGTTCTCCTTTATATTTAGTCAGCACTCTTACTTTATTCTTCTAACTTTCTTACTTGATTATCTGTGAAGGTGCCATTGAGCTTTCAATATTAGCTGATTATTATGGACGTGAAATTGCAGCATATGATATCCAGACCACACGATGTGATTTGTATGGTCAGGTCAGCATTAGGAATATGTTCTCTTTGCATCTGAATCTCATCAACTTTCCGTTGCTGAATATGTTGCTTCTCTCTTTTGGGCTTCTATTTGGCAGGAAAAGTATTATTCTGAAAGGGCTATGCTGATTTATGATGGGCTCCATTATGATGCTTTAGCCGTACGTGGATCTAAATATATGAATAATATTTTTTTATTTACTCTTTATTGTTGTATGTATAGAGGAATAATCAAGAATAAATCAGAAATTGCCCATATGTAGAATTTCTAGATTCTGCCATCTTTTTAGTTAAGAGTCACCTGGTCAAGCATAAACCAACTGGTTGATCTTAACCATCTATTTTTCTTGCGTGCTTATTTGGTTCTGAAAAAGAAAAGTAAAAGAACTTAAGAGAAGACTGTGTACTAGGTGGATTTGATACTGATGGTCAGATAAGTTACAGTTTATTGGGTAAACAAATGGCAGTATCAGCACCGTCGGCCACTGGAATTTTGTGGTTACTATTTCTATTGCCTTTTATGTGTTCATCATTAATTATTTTTTCTGCTCGACACCCCCCCCCCCCCCCCCCCCCCCCCCCCCCTCTCATGCTTATGGTTTCTTATGTATAGTTTCCACTCATGAGGTGCTTCATTTTGTATTAGCAGATGTCACCCTTTGAGGGAGCCCCAGAGGAGTTTGATCAGACTATTTTTGCCGTACAAGACAGGACCATTGGTCCAGTTGAGGGCCTTGCTCTTAATTTTTCTAAGGAGCAACAAAGGTAATAATTGAGGTCTGATTGAGGCTTCATGGTACAGGGCAGGTACTTTTATTGAAAGTTGCTTCTCCGGGTATAAAGTTGTAGGCACATGAAATGTCCTTAGCCAAGGTCCACAAATTTCCCAGAAGTCAGAAGTTGTGGCATATAAAGTTGCCTGGTCAGATTACAAATAATCAAACCTGG
Organism: Juglans microcarpa x Juglans regia; assembly: GCF_004785595.1. Lineage (NCBI taxonomy): Eukaryota > Viridiplantae > Streptophyta > Magnoliopsida > Fagales > Juglandaceae > Juglans > Juglans microcarpa x Juglans regia. The sequence continues at coordinate 36,578,115 of NC_054604.1, read as the reverse complement.
TTTATAAATGTAGAGAATCTACATATACATTTGCTTTGACCACTGCATGAACTTTCGAGGCAATGTTCTTGATTAGCATTTTCCTTAATTATTTTAAATTATTTTTCATGAGAAGTTACTTCTCCTATTTTCTTCTCCTGATATTCGTGTTACTTTGTAGAAATACTTGCATTGACTGTGAGTAATGAATTCCATCCTGTTATTTTCAGGAAAAGGAGATACACTGATACTGCTAACTTCACTTTGCGCTGTGGAGTATGCCAAATTGGAGTAATTGGACAGAAGGTCATATCTCATCATTAATACATATTTATGCTTGCTTCCCCGTTTCTCTCTACTTTTTTTAACCTACCTTCCCTTAGAATTCTGAACCTCTTGTGATCGTACACCGACAATAGGAGGCTGTGGAACATGCACAAGCAACAGGCCATGTCAACTTCCAAGAATATAGATAAAGAGCAACCGTGGGAATTAACATGGCCGTGGTGTGGTCCCTCTCATCTTATCACTGAACTGTGCTTCTCTGGACTTGGAACATTCAGCTTTGTAACTTTTGATATTGAAAAACCAATACTATTTTTATGTTCTTCCGGAACTCTTTTAATCTATAATTTCTATAATAAGATTGGATCAGGATGTTAAGGGTGTGTGTGGATGTTGAAGTGAGTTGAGTTGAGTTGAGTTGTGATGATAAAATATTATTAGAATATTATTTTTTAATATTATTATTATTTTGAAATTTGAAAAAGTTGAATTGTTTATTATATTTTGTATTGAGATTTGAAAAAGTTGTAATGATGAGTTGAGATAAGTTTGGTAACCAAACGAAGCCTAAATCTCCTTTTGTATCTTTATGTACTTTACGGTTGTGCTTTGGTTCTGGTGCATTAATTTTCCTTTGATTAGTTGGACCTGGACCTTTTGTTTTAAATATTAAGTACCATCCTCTATATCACATATTCGAGGTAAGACATCTCCAAAAGCAATAACATAAATTACAAAGGAGAATGTAATCATTTCAATCCCTACCATGCATTTGTTTTCCTTAAATAGTGTCTTGACTTTAAAATTATACATTACAAATTGCATTGTTTGTTCTCCGGATACTTGCAAGGGGAATGATTCCTGCATCCTAGCGAAGCGAAGACGCGGCGGCTACTCATGACAGAAGATAACCTGACTGTTCCTTTTGAAGATCGCTATTCCCTGGGGATCTGCAGGATTACGAAACATAACTTTTCTGGAGTGGATGATCGATTGCAAGCGAAGACTGGAGAACCAGAAAATGAGAGTTTCCACTTGGTCAATCACATGCATTTATTCACCGGCTCCTGCTTCGGATCTCCCTAACAATAACCTCTGAGCAGTTTCGAATGGGTACCTTCCAAGGTGGCAATGAAGCTACTTATTTCCACTTGGCTTTGTCAGTAACCATGCCAAGCAAGCTCCGTGTTGTCCTGTCTAAATCTTCTGTTTAAGAACGTGGCGCAATTGGACCTTCTGGTTTTCCATCCTTGCCTCCAAAAGCCTTGCCTTCAAACTACTCTTCTGTGTGCTGCGAGGAATGCACCCTTTCATCCCTTTAGTTCCGTGAGGATTCCCATACTCGGGAGAACTCCACTGCCCCGCCAAATCCGCAGGACTAATCCCGCCTTCACCTGAGCCCCTATCGGGAGAGATGATACTCCCATTGGATATCCTTCCATTTGAAAGTCTACCATCCGTACCCTCTACAGAGATGATCTTGTAATTTTCACCATTACTTGGGCATGATCTCCAAAGTCGTGCTATGGATGCAACCTTCTTCAACTGTCTCGTTGGCACTGAGCAGACTTCACTGATTTCGGTAATTGGTGTTTCTTCACCAGCATTTTCCTCACATTCTGTTCCACTCCTTGAGACATTACTGTCTCGATGATTCTTGTTGACAGATGGGGCACTCCCTTCTGGTGAATAACTTGAGCCCTGATCCTCAAGATGGCTTACAGTTTCCCACCCACTTTCATCCTCTTCGATGTCACCATTCTCATCAACAAATGTATTAGAATGTCTCTGAATGCTGTCCTTGTTAATTACATTAACCTCAGGACTTACGGTATGTATTTTGGAGGCAGGGCTGGTGGGACTGAAAGCAACACACGGCTCAATCTCCCTCTCATTGGATTCGGCAAAATTAACATCTTCAAATACAGAAAAAATATCATCTGGATTGGGGGGTTCGTAAGAAAACTCCTTGATATCTTGAATATTCACAGAGGCAGCAGCCTGTCGAAGCATCTCCACTTCTCTCATCTCCTTCACATCTGGACTTACACTTCTTGACCTCAGAAATTTCTCTAGCTCAGCTACAAGCTTGCTCATCTGTGAATACTTCCCATCAAGGGCCACCTTTGCATCGACTAGCTTCATCTGAACACGTTCTTCACGCCAGACCTCAGCCATCTGCAACATCCTCCTTTCCTCCTCCACTTCCTCTCGGAGTTTCATGGACCCTCTCTTTAGAGCTTCAACTTCAGCCTTGTCTTCTCCAATCTCCTTTGCAAGCTCATCGCATACTTCCTCAATTAATTCTCTGGCCTTTCTTTCTTTTTCATAGTCCTGCATATATCGCTTCGCTGATAATTTGGCATCAGCCAGCTCGTTAACCAATTTGGAATTCATAATTTCAAATCTCTGGCGATTTTTCCTTTCTCTGCTCAATTCAGCTTTCAAATCATCAATAAATGCACGGATTTTCTCATGCTCCCTGCTCCGCCATGAGGCCCTTTCCTCGCTGACTTTCCTCAAGAAGTGCTCTAGTTTTTTTTTGAGGATCGGCGCTCAGTCTCAAGCTCCTGAATGCGGGCTCGAGCACGCTCTAATTCAGCTTCAAGTGTAGGTACTAATGAAACAGCACTTATTTTTTGGTCTAGGAGCTTCATGTGACGGTAAATCTGTTGCGCTTCATCTGATGTATTAAAGCAGACAGGGTCCCACTTTGTTGCCCCCTCCATTGCAGAGTTTGGGATCTGAAATGAAGGTTCCAACTGAAAAGAGGAAAACTGTCAAATATTAAATTGAGAGAAAAAAAATTGGGGCAGGTATTCCAATAATGCGACTTCATTAAAGCCCATAGGATAGTCTGTTTTTTTGCTATACAGCTTTTCAAAAGGTTTTTGTTTCACGTTTTTGGTTATTTTATTGAACAATGCTATAAGTGAGATTGTACCCAAGGTATTCCTTGGCCAAAAGTGAGGGGTTTTCTCGATAACATTACTGGATTCCATCCTCTTTTAAGGAAAGGCAGGCCCCTTATCATTAAACGCGTATATTTGAACTTTTTTTTACAAACTGCAAACCGGGCATAATATTTCCTTAATTGTAAACAAACATTACTCCAGAAACAAAATGGTTAATGAAGGGTGAGTACTTTTTATGCTGGCCCATAGATCCAGGCAGTATTCAGAATTTCAGGAGGGCCATCTTCAGGCTATCGCATAAATTTTAATAACCTAAAGGAATATTTGTAAAGAAGTTGGTGAATATAAATGGGAAACCCCATCTCATCTTTCATCCAGCACAAATTGTAACCTTGTTGTCCCTATACTAGCTTGTATCAGATTCCATTGATTCAGTTAATAGATTTTAGTCCTACCAAAGAAAACAATAGAATTTAAACCAAGTAGATCAGTCTGAACTGTTCTGGCAAGAAATTATGCGCTATTTCCTTTCCATATATGTAAATTCTAACTGAAATAAATAAAACCATTATAAAGAAATTGTTTTCTAATCGAAGCTAAAACTTCAGACCAACGCTAGGTTGCGTTTAGTTTAGTGAGGCGATCTCAGATATTCTGTGAATAGTAGTGAAAAAGTAATGATAGAATATTGAATAGTAATGAATAGCAGTAAAAAATAGGTGAAAAGTAATTTAAAATAATGAATAATAGTGGAGTATTATGAGAATACTCTACTACCCAAACTAGCCTTAACAACGACTTTGTCCATAAAGGAAATTGCCTAAATAGGATGTAGGATGTTCCCTAGGCCCTGCAAGTTAGTAAGACAAGCATGCAGCACTGAATGTGTGCCACATGTGCAAGAGGATAAAATGGAGGGAGTTTCTCTACAGCCACTCCAAGATCCTCACACAGAAATCTTAAAATCCAACATGCTACAAATAATTTACTTTCATTTAAGGAACTGAAGTAACTAGGTCACAAGTACAACACGACAAAGCGGGCAAGTTATTCTGGAACAGCTTATAATGATTGTTGCTCAGTAGCCAGTGAATCTGATAGGTCATTACTTATTAATAATCATGGTTCAATTAAAGAACTTGCAGAAGTGCATTACCTTGCACAAGAATCCGTTCTTGGCACCAGCAATGGAACTAGGGCTTTGTAAGAGATCCTTTGCTTCAGAACCACAAGCTTTGCCACTAGGATGACACAGAAAGGGAATGTTTACATGGCCAACACCATGCTGCATTGAGGAACACCACGGTGAGCTTTTTTTTTTTTATGACAGGATGAGTAAATTGGAAACCATCGAGAATTGATGACACGAAAATTTGTTTTGATAGGAATTGATGACAATTAAAAGTTTACCATAGCCGACCACTCATGATTGTCATGAACAACAAAGCCAACAAGATGTTAAGAAACACCAACCTTCGGAAGTCGTTTAAGGACATATCTAGATGTCTAGATAGAAAATCACTTACATAACACAATTAAAACATTCAGATCAATTTCAACTACTATAAATCATTCTTTGCAATGGAAGTTTTCATTATAAAGTTAAAATATTTTCCCGGAATCAAGACCCATTTAAGAGAAGATGCAACAACCCAAGAGAAGCCTTTTGGTCCAACAATTCATTCGGCCAACTACCATATACACCCCCATAATGCTAACTTTTCACAGGCACCCAGAGAAAAATAAAAAAACCAATTTTAGCATCACAAAAATCAAACATATTCTCACACATAAAACTCAAATCTTCAAAATCGAACAACAAGAAAGTTCACCCTAAAGATGAAAACTCGATCATATCACACGAAGCCTATTCAACTTCTCCGAATAAACCTAAAATTACAGATCTTGACATATCACACAAAGACGAAACTAATATGGATAACGAATAAAGAAATTGGAAAACTCACCTGACGCCCTAGCTGAGCCTCGCCCCGCAAGACACCGTCCGTTTCGCCGGCACCGGCAGCAACCTCGGGAAGCTGCAACCGCCAAAGTCCCGCGGCAAGCTTCCTTGCCGACACGGTGACGTCCTGAAGTCCCCTCCGGCGAGTTCTCCGACGACATTCTCGTAACGACGTCTGGTCCTCCTCAGCTCGCTCGTTTCGCTTACCGTCGACGCCATCGACTTTCCACCTGAGCAACGGGGTCTCAGGCCGGCTCCTACGCCCGGAAGGAGCTCCGTTTCTCTTCACACGGGTTGGACTCCCGGTTAGTCGCCGGGAAGGCTTGCGAGCGATGGGCTTGTCTTGGAGATCTGAGTGCTGGGACGGGTTTAGGGTTTTGTACGAGAGGTTCGCCGGGAATGTCAACGGGAGTTGCGTCTTTCCGGTAATCTTCATCTCCGCCAGCTAGATTCGCCCATTTAGAGAGAAAGATAGAGAGAGAGAACTAGAGGGTGTGAAATGGAGAAAGTACAAGGAGAGCTCCAGGGAGAGCAGGGAGTGAGAGCGGGGAGGGACAGGGTCAGAGACTCACTGATTCTGCCGAAGAAAACGACGCGCACAGCACAGGGATGGACATACATCAATATGTGTATGTATACGTATCTACGTATGTATGCTTATGTGTCTGCCCGGATCTACATGCCCGGTCACTGTCCCTCCCTGTACACGTGTTAATCAGCCGAGTTGGAATGAATAGCGGTTATCCAACTATTTTTTGAAAAGTGAAAATTTTATTTTTTTATACATTTAATATATTGTTGATGTGTAAATTTTTTACTATAATTATATTAAAAAATTATTGATATTTTATATTTTATAATTAATTTATACGTTTAAAAAAAAACTGAATTTTATAAATTTCTTTACCTAACTTATAAAAACACAACGTGATCTTTTAAAACATTTAAGTATTTCTCATTATAAAGTTGAACATAATATTACAAATTAATAATAAACATTGAGTTATATAAATTATATCGTTTTTTTTTTTTTTATTCACGAACGACTTATTTAATAAAACAGATAAGCTAAACTTAAAATTGAATAAACAAATCTCGTTGAGTAGTTTTATTTATTTACATTTCTATTTAGTTATACATTTTCAAAATGGGATTGGTTCGTGACTAGTCTTGAACAAATGATACGGCTTTGGTTTGAGTGTAAAGAGATTTACAACATCGTTCAAGCCAACCTAGTTACCATGTAAATCTTAACGTATCTTTATATGACTTTCGCTTCCTTCTAAAATGATACGAAGAGATGGTACAAAGATTCTTACTAATTTGTGATCAAATCATAGGGTTAAAGTGAAATAAAAAAGCTACCTAAATTCTTCAATATTTTTTAAATATTTAATACCATGCAAGAAACTAACATGGGGTATAAAAATTATTAGAAAATAAGCATTTCTTCGTTATCTTTGTAACCATTATTTTCTAACATGGACATTGAATTATTAGAAAATTATTTATCCCCATTTACGTATCCTCTTTTTTTTTGGTCTACTTATCTTCTAATTATTTGATATTAGGTAAAGAGATAATGAAATAATCATATTTAAAATAAAAGAAATACTCTAACCACAAATAGATTATACAAAAGTAATCTCACAAATTGATGTGACATAATATATGTGATGTGTCAGATTGTAAAATTACTTTTATTGTAAAATTATTTTTATTGTAAAGTATATCTAACGGACTACATGAAAATACGTCAATTTATAAAATTATTTTTATGTAATCTCTATGTAGCCACAACACTAATACACTTAAAAAAAAGATATATAATCATTCCAGTACGTTAGAATACCCACTTCACGTATATTTCCATTTATTTCGAATTCTAAATTTTAATTTTAAGGGATCCTAACGTTAAAACTAATTTGAAGAGTTTGAATAGGATAGAGCGAATCGTATTCCAAAAAGAAAAGAGTTGAAATGAAAGCAAATTAAAGTAACATCCATCATGGTTTCCCAGGGTTGGAGCTTTGATCTGATCTATCTCCAATTCCCCATCTTATTCTACTGTGTACACCAATGTTTCTAAACTTGGCAAATATATTGAACAAGATACACATGAGTAAATTAGGATTGATATATATATATATATATATATATATATATATATATATATATATACACACACGCGCATGCATTTTACTCGAATTGAGTAATTATAGGCTCACTTATGTGCATGATCATGATCCCACAACATCCACTCAAATTCAATGGAAATATATTCTTACAACAATGTGAAATGCAACTTTAAGGTGCATGCATGCTTTGCAATATCGATCACATATAAATAGTATTGATAAAGGCAGTACAAATAAAAACGAATTAGGTAATTCAAGAACCATCAAGGTGGTAGCCCAGTTGACAAATGCTAAAGAATCATCGTTCTACCTTCTATCGTTGTTCGGGGTCGCAGGTTCGAAACAATTTATATTAATAAAAATAGTGAATTAAAAATTTGAGAGTCAATGTATGTTGACACTTTGGTAGGATTGCAGTGATGTACCGCTCCACTCAAGATCAATAGGTATAGTTCAAACCGAATATATGGCAGTGAATAGAAACCCTTACGCTCACGTCCAAGAAAATATCGCAGTCAATAGAAATCCTATGCTCACGTCCAAGAAAAGCTACACCTCTCAGAAAAAAGTGATCATCAGGGTGGTCGATCTTTAATTTACTGTATGTGCTTGCCTGCCCTGTTTCTAGCTTCTTATTTTATTTATTTTATTTTATTTTATTTTAATAGGCTGTTTCTAGCTTGTAGTACTACTGCAAAGAGCTTAATTAGATTCTGTGTCCTCCTCGGAGTCACGTACGCACAGATCTGCTTGTTTCCAGCTTGCATTATTTTGATGATCAGAGAAAAAGGAATCCGAGGGACTTACCACGTGGCATATTTATGTGTTCTACACGTGGCAGCAGATGCTTGTGTACATGTCAGCATCTAGCTGCGTGTATCCCATATTCCCATGCAAGTTGCAAGGCGACGAAATGCACCCCACATGGGGTTGGCCTTGTACTATGGTCTAGCTTAGCTTGTTTTTCGAGCCAGAAATTAATAAAAATCATATACATTATTTTTTTAGGTTACAAAGTAGGTTTAGATCTAATCTGAATTACTTTAATCTCTCATATATTTTCTACACTCAAGCTAGCTAGGGAGGTAGCTGGGAAATCTAATCCAAATTAACCATATATATATATATATATATATATATATATATATATCAAGGTTGTCATATAACTAATTTGCTGCAAATTGCTTAACGGCTAGTACTGTCTGCCCTTAATCTTTGTTTTTTTTATTCTTTTTGTTTATTTGCAAAAAGAAAAACATGAATGATAATATATCATATCCAATCTGAACATCTGGTTTATTTATAAATAAATTTTAATCTTAGAGTTTTTTTTTTTTTATATTGCATATTTTCTCAATTTCAATTTCTAATTTTTGTTGATTAACTGTCCGTTAGGATAATTTTTATTCTGTATGACATGAACATCGTAAACATAGATTGTCGAACAAAAATGACAACTAATTAATTAAACAGATAATCTATGACATTTTTAGTTTAAAACATGCATGCATGCGTATAGACATGAAAATCTAGGGGGAAGAGATATGTTTGATAAGGTCTGAAGAAGATGAAAGGTAGATACAAGCAAAAGTGGGTCCAACACCATAATGGGGTCCCAAATCATTGTTGTTTTTTGGTTAAATTTTGATAATCCTTAATTTTTAACAACATATATAATGATTATGAGCTGCATGAGTGTTGGTCGTAGCTTCAAGTTGTTGGTACTGAATTCCATGCATGATTTCGATCTCCAAATAGCTAGGTATTGCGTACTATCTGTTAATCACTACTTCTTCAAGCCTTGATCGTATAATATCATTTATGATTTATCAGCCTACAAAAACTAAAATAAAAATAAAATATATATATATATTAATTAAATATATGTTTAATTTGGTATAATATATATATATATAATATTCTTTGGATGAAATTTGGAGCTAGGGATTTATAATTCTAAACAATAATATTCTAAAAAAAAACATTGGTCTAATTTAATTAGAGTAGGATTTGGAGAAAATATACATGGTTGAATAAGGGCTGATAATTAAATATAATAGACTAATTTCCACAATATTTATACATTGAATTTGCATATTTAAAAAAAAAAAAAAAAAGGTACAATCTAGTGTTCCGATTTCTAAATTTCTAAAACTCGAATTCATCCAAATATCAAACCAGGTCATAACCCGTAATAATCTTGGCATGAATCCGACTCAGGTTTGAAACCCGAGATCCGGGTCGAGTATACCCAAAGATCCAGTCCAAAATCTAGATGAACAGTACTAACTTTAACTTCACCTGTGAATTGTGATTGCATCTTCAAGCGAGCCCATAAATCTTCCACGAAACTTCTTTTAGCGTCCTATTGTCAGAGACAATGAATGAGGATACACAGTACTACTTTTTTCGACCCTTTAAAATATAATCAAGAATATATTTTGTCTGGGCCCCACTTTCAAGCCCACGCCGCCCATGGGGTCGCTCTTTCTTTTAGTAGCGATCCCTTTAATTTACAAGCTAAGATCAAGAACTGTTACTTATCATTTATGTCTATTATTCTTTGTCCAATAAATTAGATATAATTTGGTGGAGTCCAGGCAGACTTGCAACCCCCCAAAAAAATAAAAAACCCAAATCCTATATATCTCAATTTTAGAAAAAAATGAGCACTTTAATTAAAATTACACAAAAATAAATTTACAAACTGATATAATTTGATGTACAGGTGCATTAGATTGTAGAATTACTCAAACTAAATCTAACATATCATATGAAATCATACATATTAATTTATAAATTTATTTTTATAAAATCTCTCTGTTTATTTTTCTTTGCTGAGTACCGTACAAAATAGAGATGTCAAACGTTATGGATTTAATTTTGATCAAATAAACTCAAAACCCATGCAAGTCAACATTGTAATAAAAACTGGGATGGACTGACATCTGGCGCTCAATATCTGGGACTTAAATATAATACGTACTCTGACAGCAAAATGATAAATTCAGCGCCCATGATCTTGGCTAAGTGATTAATCGGTATGGGTGGCCGCGAAGGATCGATACATGTACTACTTTTCTGATCATAAATTCATGAAGAATTTGAGTGGGTAATATAAATAATCACATCAAGCTGACTAGGTATGATGTTTACACCAACCTAATCTCATTATGAACGGGTTTGCTATCCATCCATCCATACATACATACATACATATACATACATACATACATACATGCATACGTATTTATCTGGTTTATTAATTCATGAACTAATTGTTTTGGTTCATTTTTTTTTTAAAGCTTTAAAGCTTACAACTTTCATTTATTAAACTAAGCCATGCATTTGAATGAATGATTTCTGGCTTCAGCAGGCCGGGGACTGCAAAACGTGGCCTGGCCTGCATGAACAGGTCCTAGCTAGCTAGCTAGCTAAGTGCATATATATATATATATAGATGTTTCGTCGTTTTCTACCTCTTTGGGTCTGGCTACAGCTTTGTTTCATTATAAGCTCTTGGATTCCTTTAATTGGGCCCCCAAGTGTTACTTTTTCTTTTTGGTCTGAAGCAAACATTCATGAAATTAAGGCCAAGACTAGAAAATTTGCTAGCTGGAAGGTTAATATTTTTATTTATTTATTTTTATTTCGTAATTAAGGAAGTTTTTTTTAATGATGTTTTATTTTTTTAAAATATTAAAATATATTAAAAAAATCTATATAAAAAAAAAATATACATAAAATAGCTTAGCAGGAGCTCCAAGCGGTGGCTCTAGTATTATTGATATATATAAGAAGAGTTTGGAAGCACTGGCACCGTGATCAGTAGGCAGCCGAAAAAACATGCGAAAAAACCCCATAAAACTTGTTCAGTTTCTCCATGCATGTAGTAGTTCTCTATCGACAATATTCTAAAAGAATATATACATGCACAAACCTGAAAAACTGGTTTAGTTTTTCCCGGCGGTCTTAATTTCCCACGAAAATCATGAACCATGCAGTTGATTATATTGTTACAGGTGATGAATTTGGTATGAACATGATTATCATGAATCATGATATCTGAATATAAAATCATGACATGATATTGGTATTCAAGATCATCATGAACATTTTGTAGCTTCTGGAAGCCAATATTCCAGCTAAATAGATCAAGATCAAGACATGATGACACGATAATTACTAGCTAGCTAGATAGTTATCTTTACGTTTTGCCATAAGAGGATCACTTCCCGTTATTTGAATTCAGTTTGGAATTTTATTTTTTATTTATTTATTTTTAATTACGTACGTATATAGAATTAGTAAACAAAACACTAAAGTCAAACTACTTCATAAATCATTATTTCATTTTCATATTATATATCCTTGTCAAACTTAACATCAACTAATTACTTAAGCGGCCGGGACGATGAAAATATATATATATGTCATGATAATTAACTCTAATTTATATATTAATTATTACTACAAGCTGAAAACAGTACTTTATATATATATTTTTTTTATATCGGTTATATGTTATGAAAATTACAATTTTCTATTAAAATATAACGAGTTTACTCTTATTATAAATAATCATTCTCGTTACAAATAACTCATTACAAATATTTATTTTTATTTCAGCGAGTTCATAACTTTCAAGCTAATCTTCATGATGTAAGATGATTTATTCGCCCACAATTAATACATATAATTTCAACGTTTTTTTTTTTTACAGTTGCGTCACGGATATTATATATCTTGATCATCATCTGGACAGGCAATAGAAAAGAGTACTCGCAAGGAAGATCGAGATGATCAATAAATAAAATATTAAATAATAATTTGACCGCCGGCAAATCCGCCGCCCTGATCATATAGTACGTACTTGGCATCATTCTTAAATGGATTATCTTCCAAAATATTTTTTTAAGTTAAGAATATCTTAATTAGTTCTTGACCAGTTATAAATAATTATAATGAACTTATCTTCTCTCTCTTTGATTCCGACGGATCGACTATCAAGTTGGTCATGAACCATGGGTTTCATGTGTTCCAATCTCATAAAATATCGATCGGCTTAATATATATATATATATATATATATATATATATATATATACTGTACGACCCAATAATTTGTTAATTATTCTCCAACCGGCCGTAACATAAAAATAAAATAAAAAAATTGTTAGTCTAAATGTATATATAATATTAATATATATTTATAAAGAATTAATAATTTGGTCGTCTAAGGTGATCAATTGATCATATTATTAAATGCATGTAGCAATTAATTAACTAAATCAAGTCAAAAGCAAGAAAACACTAATGAATATATATTCATATATGATGCAAATTACAAGATGTACAAGAAGATGGGATAGATTTGGAATTGTTAAGCTCAAGTATAAAATTCTTAGAAGTTAGGAAACTCCTAACACCAAGAACTTATGTAATACTAAAGATCAATTATTTGGGACTTTATTTGAACATCAGGTGCCAATAAAAACAAAGTAAAAACCGTGAATTAGCAATTTCAAGACAAGAAAAGTAAATAAACAGAAAAAATATATATAGTAAAAATCATATATATTTGAAGCCAATTACAAGATCATGTCAGTCAACTTATTTATTGTTATGATTCTGAAAGTTAAAAATTTAATCAAATTAGTATCCAACAGTTTTAGAGTTTTTGGATCAATAGTTCGGTCTTTAACAATCGGTATCAAAGCAGAGACAACGTCATGGGTTCAAATCATAGAGGGGACGACCTATAGGCTGGATTAAAATATCTTGGTACTTTGTATGTGTATAGTGTTAAATCATTGAATACTGATAGATGAGTGAAGTCGTCAAAAAGAAAATGGCTACTACCAGATCAGTGTCGATAGAGTGGGCTGACTTGGACATCGGATTCAGAAGCGTGATATAATGTTATGATCATGAAGATTAAATATTTAACCAAATTAATTAGTATTCAACAGTTTGAAAATTTTTGAATCAATAATTAAGTCTTTAACATTTATATATAGCAAATGATCGATGGAGTGATGATATAACAACTGATTTGTTGGAGAAAAAAAATATCAAAATTTGAAACTCTCTAGTCAACACAGATGGCTAAAAGAACGTTGATTTGAGTACCTTGACCGAACAGGCCGAGACAACGACGAAAAAACAAACAAAAAACAAATTAAATAATATTAAGATCAAGAAGACAGTCAAAACTCAAAAAAAAAAAAAAGCTACGTGAACGGATCTCCAACCAAATATTCTTGCTTAATTTCCAATTTCCATCAAATAAATAAAAAATCAGAAACTAGCTACTTTTAGCAAGGAGTACTGATCTTGTCATTGTTGGAACGTGGATTAATTAATTAGCATATTAATTATATATGAACTGATGGGATGAAGACTTCTGTTATATACCGTCATTTTTGTACATTTTATTAATTTGATTGATCAAAATAGTTATTTTATATTAAAAAAATGATACATTCAATCATATTAGTAGAATGTACAAAAAAATAAATAAAAATGACTGTATATAAAATTTTTGTGAGATAAAACTTGCTTGCGGATCAATGCAGACATTGGCCGGCCGGCAAGTAATTGATCAACAAAACTCTGTGCTATGTTATTCAGAGTTACAATTTGACGAGTAATTGGACATAATAACCTTAATTGCCTCGTTAGTGTACGTACGAGTTTCGTCTAAAATATAATGTTGTTTTTATACTGTTAAAGTCTTTTTAAGTTTTTATCCGAATTCGAAAGCCTTGATTAAATATATATGAGAAAGTTAGACACATAAAATACCTACCAATAAATTCTGAAAGATATATCTAATTTATGTATTTTTCATTTGAAGTTCTTAAATGAATCTCTTTCCATTTACCATATATAGAAGTACCTAGCGAATGCTTCATTGACACCTTTGTTAGTTAGTGTATGATAATTAACAACTGTAAATTAAAATTATTCTATTCAACAGTTTTACACTATATATCTATTAAAAAAATAATAAAAATTAGTGTATAATGTATGACTGCTAAATAGAATTTTACGTAACAAAAAAATTCATGCACACTCTGTAGACTGGAGAGTGGAGACACAATTATATATGGGCACGTGAGTGGCAGGTGGAGAGAGAATCTTTGAGGGTGTGGGCTGAGGACAAGATCATCAGGAACGGTTCCTGAAGGTGATGGATTAATGGTTGGCGAATATATGAAGGAGCCAACTTAGACTCACCAACCTTCCACAAGTACGTTCTAAGTGAACTCCCTTTTGATAATAAGCTAATTCGTACGTAATTAAATTTGAATTTTCTTTTATTTTTTTCCTTTTATTAAAAAAAAAACTGTTAATTAAACCTAATTCATTGATGAATTTAACTAATTATTTAATCATCATTTTTTATTATATATATATATATTTTTTGTGATTCCAGCATTAAGGATCTTCTTTAATTCCGATCGTGATCAGAAATCAGATATAAAAATCAGGAAAGGAAGAAACATTCAATTAAAATTATATATATATATATATATCTCATTTAATAAAAATAAACAACACAATGATAATCTTTTAATATTTTTGTATACTTGCCGTACGTACTCTACTCTTGAATAAATTTTATCAGTAATATTCTAAAAAAAAAAAGACCCCACAATAGCATTTTAACACATGCAAATGTTTAATTGAAAAACCCATAAATGAAACCTATTAATTATAGGTTCGAATATAAATTAAAAAAAAAACAAATAATGATACAAGAGAGAAATTTTTTAATTTTCCTTAACATTCTACCCCCACCATAGACATAGTAAAATTCAGATTCATTGGATATGACAGTGATTAACGATAAAAAAAATAACAAAAATAATAAAAATTATATTCTAAATAGGAATGATCGGTCACTATACATTCTTACATCTCACATTTATATATATATTTTTTATATGATATTAGAGTATTTTTTTATAAAATATAAAGTATAGAATAGTGAATAATAACGCGGAAGAAATTTTCTGTTTTAAAAATGTAAAATGATGACCAACATATGTGTGCTGATTGTACGTAGGTAGTTGATCGGTCTTACAGCAAACTTACTATGTAGTAGTGACGATTCATATTGATTTGTGCGAACATAATTTTTCGTGCCGCCTTTAAAAATAATTATAAATAGGTGAAATTGTTAATAAAATCGGATAAGATTTGTCATATAATTAATAATAATAATATATAAATAATTGGGGTTAAAAGAGAGGGAAGAAGATGGGAAAGTGATCATTCAATCGTTGTCAAGCACACGTGAGAGAGGAGTGGCACCTCAAGGCTCAAACAGACCAAAGTTCCTCCCTCTAATTTGCGTTCACACCTACTTTCAAGCTGGAAGATGCCCTCCCCATCCCCTTTCACACCTCGAAAAATTAAGCCATTTTAATTAGTAGTCTAGCTCGTGGCCGGCTTTGGTCTCCATTGAATGGCTTGACTTGATCTTGATGAAAATTCATCGCTTCACTTCACATATATATATTTTTTTGATTTACTAGGTCAGCCTAGTGCTAGCAGCTGCTAAATACTATCTTTTATTTATGAGAATCGTTATAGATACAATACAATAAAATTATATAAAAGTAAATTTATAAAATAACGTGATTTTATAAAATTTATTTAATTTATTTTATAAAAAAAGTAACTTTACAATCTACGTATCACATTAAGTCACATTATTTTGTAGGTTTATTTTTGTGTAATTTCTTTGTAACTAAAATATTTTTCTTAATTTATATATTAGTCAGGTTGTGAATTTAGTTTTATGAAATATTTTTATTGTTAAAAGATTTCTCAATTTTTAAGATTAAAGTTAAGATTCATTGGATATATATGATGGTAATTAACGATAAAAAAACAATAAAAACTAAAAAGCATAAAAAATGTAAAAAGATGACCAACGTATGTACATGTGCTGATTTTCAAATGTAGTTGATTGTTCATTAAAAGATTTTTCGTTGCAAAAGCTCCAATATTTTAGCAGCCAGCTTTGAGTTATTTTTTTCAATATTTAATCAATATTAAGTATAATATTGAAGGACGTAGAATAACACTTATAATCTGAAATTTATTTGCCATCTTTGAATTAGGCACCTTAGTTAAAAGTACGATACGTAATATGAATATAATTATATTAATATAATATTGTGTTGAATAAGATTTTTAATATTAATTAATCAATTATAACACGTGATTAATAGCATTTAAGTTTCAGTACTTGAATTGCTAAAGTCATAGTACTAATTATATGGTATGCTTGGTCGACAATTCAAAAGTCCATCTCGGAGATTTGTAATTCGGTCGACATGATATCTTAGCTCATAACTTTAGACCCTAAACCACATATATATATACAAAATAAGTGGCATTTGCATGCAGCTAAACTACATATAAACAAAATCATAATTATCGGCACAAATATTGGAAATCATCTTCAATATATATGAAAACTACAAACAGCGGCTTAATTAAAACATGTATAAAATATAAGCAAGCTCAAGCAACAACATTATATATATATATATATATATATATATATATATATATATATATATGACCATAATATTGCTGCGGATTTTTTTTTTTTAAAAAAAAATCATGCATGACCATAGAAATATTATATGTATGTATGTATATATGTATGCATGTATCCTATTTTTTTTATTCCCATTTAATTGGCTTTTAACATATAAAAAAAAAGATGTTTTAGCCATAACAATAAACTCACAAACTGATATGGTTTAATATGATATGTTAAATTGTAAAACTAACGTATCATATGAAATCATGTCAATTTATGAGATCTTTTTATAACTGTAGCATTTCTCTTAAAAAAAAATTGTTGTCATTTAAAAAAAAAAAACATAAATCCATTGAAAAATATGTATAAAATGTAAGCTATAGCTAGCTGCTAGCTCAAGCAACCTGCATATATGCATTACCATGACCATGAAGTCATGATATATTCGACAAAGAGAAAACCTAAATATTGAACATTATTTTTTGAATTGAAATTCAAAGCTAGCAAAGGCAAACCAAGCCGCCATGCACGTCGAATTAGATCGCGCGCCCACCGACGGCTGGCTGGCTCTTAATTAGTTACCAATTACGTACGTGGAAGTCATCACAAAACCTTTTGATCAGTTGGAATCAATCCGAAAATCAATCATGATGAGGTCAAACTCAAACCGGCCCCCAGTCACCTGCATGCCACGTAGGACATGTCACACGTGGCAACAAATTATGTTTGACCCTTTCTCTAATTTCCCTGGCCAATTATATATATATATATATATATATATAATACCATTTCTCTTTAAGATCACCACCCACCTTTTCCCTCTATATATACTACACGTAAAAGTACCCACAGGCCACACCTATCCATATCCAAAAGGACCAAAACCTTGCTCTCTCGATCCATCGATCTCCACAAAACAAACGGAAAACCAAAATATATACATAACAGATAATTACAAATCATAAGCAAAAGATCATATCATGGGAAATTGTTTACGGCATGGTCATGATCAGTCTTCCATTCAATGGGGTGGTGACGACTGGGGGTCTCCGGCAAACGATGAATTTGGCCTGCTTTATGCAGCTGGCCCGGATAAGCGCGGTCATGAGATGGCCGGCGACGACAAGGCCTCGAAGACGGAAGAGAAGGGAGTTCTCGGACACGACAGAGGCCGCGGTTTTACTTCTTCATCTGCAACAGCAACAAGTGCCGCCACAAAAATTACCGAGGTGAAGATCAAGATCACAAGGAAGCAGCTGGAGGAGTTGCTGGGTAGTGTGGACATTAAGGATCTGACTGTGCATCAAGTTTTGGCCCAGCTGATGAATGCCAGCGATCAATACGAGACGCATCAACGGTCCTGGAGGCCTGCCCTGCAGAGTATTCCTGAAGTGAATTGAGAAATCTCGAGGTGTAAAACTGTAAATTAGGTAGCTAGCTAGCTGCAGTGATGAATACACGTACGTACATGTGATGGTAGCGGTGATGAGGATGAAAATGATAGATTGAAGACTCTTTCTTTGCTTTGATCTGTTCCTCTGAATTATCGGATGTGAAGTAGTCAACGTCACGTACGTCGTAAGAACTACTGGTCTTTCGTTTTGTAAACAGTAAAAGGAAGTGAGGTGGAATGGGGCTCGGAAGCAGATCAATGCATGGCACTTTTTCATAGATTTTTTGTCCACTGTGAATACCACTTTCTTTCTTTCTTTTTTTTTTTCTTTTTTGAGGCAGAGATGTTCTTTTTTTTATTTTTTATCTTCTCTTAATAATTAATTCCTTATCATTTGAGTGATCATTTAGCAAATGGAATATGGAAATTGCTGAGTCAGTCCACTACTTCGTATATATGAGCTCTAATCATAATGTAATGATTAAAATAAAAGTGCATGACGTGTTATCAATATCTCTCTCTCTCTTTCGAGAAATGCTTTAATAAATAGAAGAAGTCGAAAAGTTAAGAATATAAATTATCCAATTAATTGATTATATATATAAAGGCAAAATAATAATTTTAATATAAAAAATTGTCTATAAGCTTCCATTTAATCTCAAATAAAAACAAGTACATAAATCACAGCTTAATTTCACTTATAATTCGAAAAATTATGTGAAAAATTCGGGTGTTTATAATGTTAGAAAATTCAGAAAATTTGCTATTTGTGCTATATATCAATCTTCAAGGGACGCCCATGCATACAATGACTCGCTCAGTTTTCTCCCATTCCGACCCACGAACTATTTGCATTAAAGAAGGATATATTATATATATATATATATATATATATATATATATGATGGGTAATATATACACACAACACTTTTTCATAATATATTTTATAAAAATATTATAAGGTAAAAGTATTTTTATAAAATAATATTATTTTATAAGATATTTTATAAAAATATTCTTCATTTAAAATATAATTGTATAAATAATTTTATAATACTACATCTATCTCTCTCTCCTTCTACTGCCATTCGATAGGTACTGATCCTGGTGATGACGAAGAGTTTATATAGGAACCGATCGAAATATCGCCAGAAAATGTCTAAGCCGATTTAGGGCCCGTTTGTTTTTAGAGATGAGATGAAATGAGTTAAGATTAAAATTAAAAAATTAAATAAATTATTATTAGAATATATTTTTTAATATTATTTTTATTTTGAGATTTGAAAAAATTGAATTATTTATCTTATTTTATATAAAAATTTGAGAAAATTATAATAATGAAGTGAGATGAGATGAGATGAGATGTTTCTTGAAAACAAACGAGGCCTTAATGCACTGACACGAGACCTCTGTCCTACTACTTTATTGACCAGACCCTTGCTCCATTTAATACAGTAGGTTGGCTTGGAAACTCGGGTGGGTACGATTTTTAAATAAATTATTATTATTATTATTATTATTATTTATTACTATGTACTATAAATTAATATTTTTTTTTTACTATTATTTACATAATACTTCAAAATAACTCGCTATCTAAACACAAACACAATCATTATTTTTTATCTATATTTTATTACTATTTAATATTCTATTATTACTTTTTATCGTTCACAAACATTTTCAAAAACTTCATTATACAAACTA
The DNA here is from genome assembly GCF_004785595.1 of Juglans microcarpa x Juglans regia. Taxonomy (NCBI): domain Eukaryota; kingdom Viridiplantae; phylum Streptophyta; class Magnoliopsida; order Fagales; family Juglandaceae; genus Juglans; species Juglans microcarpa x Juglans regia. The sequence goes on along the minus strand of NC_054604.1, from coordinate 36,558,167 downwards.
GACGACGGCATGTGCCACTTTGTGCAGCGCATCAAGCACATTCGCCCACTGTTCTGTAACGTTGCTTCTTGTGCCTTGTAAATCAGTGGCCTAGGAAACTGGCGGGATGGCAGCAGACCGGCCATTGTTCATCCCAAAGGAGGAAAAAACACAAAAGCTTTAAGCATATGGCTTCTAAACATGAAAAAGGAAGAGAGAGAGAGAGAGAGAGAGAGAGAGAGAGCATTACTAAAGAACACGAGAAGACATCTATCTGAGAGTGGTGATGTGAGCAAGCACCGATTGTATATTTTTAGCTCTAAAATTCTTGTAAAACAAATACACCACTAAATTGAACTTTCACACAAATTTCAGTCCTATACCAAGAAGCTGCCCGCGGAACCCAATTTTAACAGCAGCTACAACTGTTTACATTACCAATTGTACAAAAAGCACCAGCAGAGAGACATTGACGTTCACGCAAAAACTGGGGCATACATTGACTACAAACCTCTTCTATTACTAACACCCCATGTCCCGGTTCACAAAAGAGAGAGACTTTATTTCAAAAAATAAAAATAAAAAATAAAAATGAAGCGAGATCTACATTTGTCAAGATCAGATGAGGATCTCTATTCTCAACCCTATGGAGGCATCAATACGTCAGACTTCTCATGCGTGACTGGAAGTGTCGTGCTGGTCTGGCCCCGATTTCTCTGGATTTGGAGAAGAAGCCTTTGATCTCAGTATATGCTTGCATGTCCTGCAACAAAACATCGTTAAACTCTCTAAGGGTATTGGAGATTAACAGTGAGAAGAGTGCTAGGATGCAAAATGCATGAAATCATCCTACCACACAACATATCATACCCTTTCATATATGACATCTTTTCCCTATATAAGCCATTGCTATAAAGTACAATGCTTAAGCTCACCAATTTGGAAATTCAATTTTCAGTAAAAGATTACGTAATTTGTAATGCCTCAATGAAAGACTCAAATCACATGGCCTATACTCCAAAATGACTAGTCAACGATACAATTGAAGTCTTATTGGAACCTTATAAAGAACAAAAACTTCTCATTTCCAAGCAATGTGGGATCCCATACACTACCCACCCTTATCCATATTATATGGGGTATCACAATCTACCCCTCTTAAATTCCCGACGTCCTAGTCGAGCCTGTCCATTGTAGGTGGCATGACTCAAGTCTCACATTTCTGGTTGAACCTGTCAATGATACCATTTGTAACGTCTCAATGGAAGGCCCAAACCACATGGCCTATACTCCAAAATGACTAGTCAATGATACATATGGAATCCCATTGGTACCTTATAAAGAACAATAACTTCTCATTCCCAAACAATGCGAAATTTCATACACCACCCACCTTTATCCATATCATATGGGATATCACATAATTGGCTTATGAAAAATTGGATCCTGTACTCCCACATTCAGGTTCTGTGTCTTCTGTCCTAACTATATGGAACAATATAACTTGCAAATATGTGAAATGCATATAAAAGGAGCACAAGAGTAATACGTGTCCAAATCCTCTTTCCTGCTCTGGATATCGCTTGACCATAATACTGGATCCATGTTCTTAGGCGTGGCATCTTGCTGTTGGGATTTCTCTATTAGCCACTTCTCTGCTTTATTGCACTCATTAATGATCTGAAAGTAATGGAAAGTTAAAAACATTGGAAACATCATCAAAACAGCATGAGATTAGTAATTGTCATCATTGGCAATTTCATATCATACCGTCTCTCGATCCTTGGGTGGGATTGAATCAACTGCCTTACTATAATCCACAATGGACTTGAGCAGATCTCTTCTTGCTTGTGCTCTTGCTGCTTCATCCTTATAACGATTCTCTATTGGATCCACCAACTATAAAACACAGAGAGAGTCAAGCAAGGAGAAGAAAATATGAAGACAAACTAGTGAATTTAGAAAAGTGAAAATAACCTTCTTAAGATCATCTAGTTTTGAAGTATAAGCACTTTCCGTTTCATCAACCCCATCCTCATAAAGCCACTCCTCTGTCTGCTGTAGCCTGCTAGAGATGCCCTCTCTCTCATGGTCACTTGCAAAGCTCCGATAAGTGTTGAATAGCTATTTATCATACACATGATTATTTCAGAAGCCCGTTCATTGAAAGATGGAAGTATGAACTAAAACACCCATCTTAATTGTTTCCGTCAGTCATTCCACGAGATGGATAATGATGCGAACAGCATTAAGATATTTCCCACAAAATAGTGAATGTTAAGACTGATGAGTTAATAGCACGAGCACCATGCACTAATACTATAAATCGCCCTGTAACAATGTAATATAACCCTATCTAACAATCAAGAAACTAAGTTGCCTAAAATAAAAAATAAAGGAAGTTCAGAAGATAAATTTATCATATCAGAGCGTGGGCATCAAGTCATACTACTTCCTCCATAAAACCAGGTAGCTAATAGAGGTGCATGACAACCAAATTGAAGTCAACCTAGTGTACGATCAGGTTTAGTCATAAAACAAAAGCATATATTTTACGTGTCAGAATAATTACACAAGTTATACCTTATTTCGCATATCATACACATAAGACTCCAGGGCGTTCTTCTTGTATTTGGTTTGTTCCATAGCTCTGTCCTGTTGGGCCAGCTGAGTTTCTTTTTCTTGGGCATCAGAGAGCTCAGCCTCGGTCATTCCACCATAGATACTTTCGCTAACCGGTATTTCAAGCCTCCTGGTCACTTTATCACTTCTTATTCCCTCAGCCTGCAGGAGGGTTCTATGAGTTAGTTTACATTTCCCACATGGCTTTAACATTTAATTTTTCAGAAAAATACATGAACTTTGACAAAACATAAATAACATACTCATCCATATGTACTCCCTCAGTATCAAAACCATTTTCCACTTTGAAGATCCATGCTTTATTCTTAAATGGTGCTAATATAAAAATTAAAATTTCCTCTAACAAGTTACCAGTGCCATGATGAAGAATATTGTGGAGAAGTGATTATAAAGTTAGTTATGCACTTCCAACCCTCAACAATATCTTCTGAAACATCCAAGAAGGAAACATGGTTACTAATTTAATGACGAGGTCAGTGCGTGCTTACAGATAGACACATGGAGAAACAAATAGTGCTGCACAATAAGGACGTGATTGATTAAAACTTACAGAAGCATGTGAAGATTTAGACTGTGCACGGGTACTATCTTCAACACCGTTTGCAACCATATCAGAAGCAGCACATTCAGCATCCATTTTATCTATATTCGAATGAATATTGCTGCTTGTGACTGTATCATCTACATGATCTTCTATCAACTGAAGTCATAATAAGATTTATACCACATCATAAAAGTTCAACAAAAATGACAAACTCAAATAGGTGAAAACAAAATGAGACTCCTCACTAACCCAAGCTGATTCAACACTGACAGTTCCATGGAGGTTCAATTGAACTTTAACTTTAACCCTTGCCTTTTCACCATGGGAGCTGTGGAAAGGGCCAATCTGTGAAAGGAAAAGATGGTTGATAAGATAGAAATGATGTTATCATGCCAAGAGAAAAGGAGTAAAAAGTTCAACTCTGAGAAGTCCTCAGTTCATAGAATGTACAATTGTCGGTACTGTATAGATAGACGCAAACTCTAGCAAAACACAAAGTTCCCATTGACTCAGCTGATATTTGCAGTTCCAAGTGCTCTTCCCATATATAAATAATCGATAACTCAAGCCCACTAGTTTTGATAAACAAACACAAAGCTGGGTCGAGCTTGAGGTATTTGTGAATGGCTTTATTGATTTGCAGCGTACTAAAAGGATGTGCACAAAATAAATCAACAGCTTATTTTAAAATGAAGCCTCAAATAAGATAATGTAAATGAATCAGAATTCAAAGGAGGAGTTCCTAAACTTTTTCATGCAAGCAAAACACCTCCAAGTATGCATACCGTGAAACAACTAATCTTTGGTGAGACACCAGGGGGCAGTTCATGTGGATTGGCATAGAATGCTTCCAAATGGAACAAATAGCTTCGTTGAAATGATAGAACCTTAAGGCTTGGAATTGGTTGGCGTCTAGGAAACAGCACACCATTTGAACCCGTGCAAATTGAGCCTTCTTCTGATGAAAATCCTATGGAGAAAGGTATAATATCTTGAACCTGTATGATAAAATGCAAAGGGAATTGCTTACAAAATAGAATAAAGCCTCGTTTGTTTCACAATCATTCTCGTCTCATCTCATCTAATCATTATAAATTTTCTAATTTTTCACACAAAATATTCAACTTTTTCAAATCTCAAAACAAAAATAATATTAAAAAATATATTCTATATATTCTAACAATACTTTATTCAATTTTCAACTTTTATCTCAACTCATCTCTTCTCATCTGCGAAAACAAACGAGGCATAAGACTAAACAGATATATAAGTTGCTAAGTCAGATCATATGGCACAAGATAGCACAATTTTAGTACTTTGGAAATCATATTATTTCCAATCCCTAGGGGTTGGCTCGAGTGGTAAAGGCCTTGGGCTTGAGGGAATGCTCCCCCCAAGTCCAAGGTTCAAATCCTCTTGGGTGCAAACAATCTTTAGGAGCCACACCCCCTGGTGAAAAACCAACGATTTAACCAGTTCCGTGTAGGGAAACTTCCGAGGGTGCAGTGCACGGAACCGAGGTTTACTTTGTAGGGGTGGGTCCGAAGGGCCCTGCCTTGGAGAGGTTCCCCAACATCAAAAAAAAAAAAAAAAAAATTTCCAATTCGACGATCAACAGATTTATTGCTAGTAACATGACTGACCTGTGGGCCTAATGGTCAACAATGTTTTTTCCAGAACTTTACAATGGATGCAAGTGATCCTGTCTTTGTTTAAGGAAAACTATAGTTGCTTATAAGTTATTATTATTGTTATCATTCTTTTCATCCAAAGCATGCAAGGCAGCTGAGCTCAAAGCCCACCAAAACTAGATCTGTAATGCGTAGTAATGCACTTTGTTTACATGAGTGAAGTCAGCACCTTTTGGAATATATCGTGCATTGCACAGTCAGATATATATGATGCTATGATATTCAAATAAATAGAATGATATACTATAGCAGTTTGGTTAAACATAAGCAGTGGTGTATGGCTAAAGATAAACATTATGGCTTAAATGTTTATTGAAGTATGCTCAGGACAAATATTGGCAAGTGAGCAAACTCCTCTAGAGCTGCCGGAGTATGAGTACCCCCGATCGTCCTAAAAAGCAGAGGGGGAAAGAACTGAGAATTCATTTTGAAATACAAACCTCATATTCTCTAACTCTAAAAACTGGACTAAGCATTGCACACTGAAGAGCACATCCACGTGCCACACATTCACTCGCATTCAGTTTCCGGCTGGGTTCCCTCCTGAATATCGAAGCTAACAATCTTGTAATAGCTGGAATCCTAGATCCTGAGCCAACTAGCTCAACAGAATGGATCTTCTCTGCAGCCAACCCTGCATCAGCCAAGGCTTTGTTACAAGTAATGCTCATCCTATCCAATAATCCCGAAGCTAGCTTCTCGAATTCTTCCCTCTTAATAAATCCCTTGACATCTTTCTCCTCCATCAGACACTCAATATTTAGAGGTGCCTCTGGGTTTGCACTCAACACTTTCTTCAGCTTCTCGCATGCTACCCTCAGCCTGATACATGCCTTGATATTAGAGTACACATCAATACCATACTGCTCTTTAAATTTTGAAGCAAAATAAGTAAACAAAACTTCGTCAAAGTCTCGCCCTCCCAAGCTTATGTCAAAAGTATGTGATAATATCCTCATATGTCCAGCCTCAAATAATGCAATAGAGACCTGGGTATCACAATGGCCAATGTCAACAAATACAACGTAAGTTGGTCCAGAGCTGGGGAAATCTGTTTTATAAATTCCAAAACTAAGTGCAGTAGCAGTACAGTCATGCATCAATCTCAAAGGCTTTAACCCAGCAATTGTCGCAGCATTCAAATATGCACGTCTCTGCAAGTCCGTAAAGTATGATGGGATCCCGATTACACAATCTGAAATGGGCATTTCCAAACGTTTCTCTGTTATCTCTTTCAAATGAGCAAAGAGCATTGCCAGAATCTGCACTGGTGTAAATGTATGGCTCTCAACCCGGTACGTCAAGTGAATCAAAATGCCCCCATCCGGACCTTCAGAAGTTTCAAAAGGCAGCTTTTTTAGCTCGTTCTGCACATCCACATCTGAGAATTTCCTGCCAATTAGTCTTTTGACCTGAGATATTGTGGATTTCAGGTTCATCATTGCAGAAGCAGCACCAGCAGATCCCATAAACCGTTGCTTCTCCCCAAAACATACCACAGCCGGGGTTTCACGGTTTGATTCATCATTCAACAAAACATCAATACCCCTTTGCTTCACCACGGCAATAACACAGTTCTCATTTCCAATATCAAATCCCACCACACTCATTTCGACTGATTTGGTTTCAGCGCAAACCAAAAGAAGAAGCAACTTGATTAAGTCCGAATTCTCACTTTCCCCAACCAACCAACTCAAGACTTTATACCTTGGATCTTTTCCACAAACCTTAAGTTTCCCTACAACAATATTCAAAATTTAAACAAGAAAACATAATGGTGAGAATGCCCAAGCCCGTAAACCAACATCCAAAGAAATGTAAATTCACTCTACTCGAATCAAGGATATTTCGAGTGCAAATTAAAAATTAAAGGGTGTTAAAAATTATTAGAGCCATACATTAGTAGTGACCACTAAATCAAAATATTCTAAATTCCACGTTCAATCCGAAGCCAATCAATTAGCATACATCTAGTGACCTCGCAACTATTAAAGCCAAAACAAAAAGACACAGAAACTAAAAAATTTCTTCCCATTTTCGCAGCAACCAAAAACAGGGCAAAGTTCTCTCTCACAAGCTAATCCATAAAAAATCCAATTAGAGAAGCAGCAGAGAACTTTGCCTGGTTAAGAAGGACAAATTACCTGATTCAGAGACTATTTTTCGACGAAAAATTCCACGAAACCGAAATGGAAACCAGGAAAATGAAGAAGATTACGATAGAGCAAGCGATCGGTGGCGGGGAGATAAAGCCTGCGGCTTGTTCGCGAAAACTCCACCATTTTTGAGAAATAATAAATAAGCGAGTCTGGTGGGGCGGCTGGACCAGAATAATAGTTTTTTCAGTGGTGCCCTTAACTTTTGCACATTTATTTTAAAACCCCTGTAGTTCTTGATTTTTGGGTCAAAGAGTCGCGCTCGACGACCTGGAGAAGCCAAACGACAGCAGTTTGGTCAACAGCTTAGCTAAAAATTTAAGGGTAAGATTTTGGATTCAATAACGTACGAGTCTTGCCAAGAGGCTATGGCCAAATGAGATATGATCCGATTTTTAAAATAAAAAATTTAGATTCAAAACTCTTCATCTCTTGTATAAAAAAAAAAAAAATAATAATGTTATGTCTCACCTTTCAGATGATCAATTCTATTAATGTATATTGCTAATACAGTATTAGTAACCCCTTCACTCGGACAGGCGGATGGATTGCCTCATTCAAAGCTTTTATCTCAATTGTCGGTTTAGGATAGCGGATTCACCCGTTATCCTAGTTGCGTGATTGTCCAATCCTCTTTGCTGTTCACACGATGCATCAGACTAATTGGGGGATGACTTTTTTTGGTCCGTGGCTATGAACTTAAAACAGTGTTGAATATAGACACGACACTAACTACAGAGATTAATGTTTGATTTAACGTATGACCGTTTTTCAACCTAAGTAACACAAGTCATGACCACATTCCTCTTTTCTTTCTATGGCCCATGTTTATGGTACTCTCTATATATGGGACTTATTGGCTTCTCTTCAACGTATAAGCTCCAAGTCGATTTAGTTAGGCTTTATGCGTTTGTACAAACATTATCTCATTTGAAAATTGGAAGTTTCATGGTCCTTTTGTTTCCAGTGTCGAGGTAGTTACTTGCATATTTTGAGGCTTTGGTACTTTGTTTCTTAAACCTTCTATATAGAATATGCGATATATGTTTGACTAGGATTCAGCCAAACGGTACGCTTTCTATGTTGTGAAAAACTATGACAATAAAGTGAATATAGACACGAGAAAAACAAGCAATCACACACGACACAGTATTTACGTAGTTCGGCAAATTGCCTACGTCTACGGGAGCTGCAGAGGATTTGTATTAGATGAGGAATCACAATACAATGATGTAAAACGGCTACTGTTCACAGTCATACAGTACAAGTCAAACAACAACACTATATATATGTTGTACGGCGGAAACCCTAAAACAGCAGAATTAATGATGTTCGCTCGAGCGGCGTGTCGAGCCCGCGTCGAGCGAACCTGTTTCCCGCAATCGCTTGAGCCGTGAGTCGAGCGGCTCCTTAAGCGAGGCTCTCTGACTTCCCTCCGCTCGAGCCGTGAGTCGAGCGGTCATCGAGCGAACCTCTCTGACTTGCTTCTGCTCGAACAGTCTGTCAAGCTCTCTTCGAGCGAAGCTCTCTGACTTGTATTCGCTCGAGCGGCTAGACGCTTCGCTCGAGCAGCGTGAACCAGACTCCAAATACTCAACAATTCTCCCACTTGGAGACTGGTACACTCACATTGTCGCCCCTGCCTCAAACATGATATCCTCCACCTCTGCAACTCACATCTCCTGTCTTCACGCTAGAAGACCAACTGAAGTTGCGCACAACTTCAATTTCTCAAGTGTAACACCCTTTGTCAACATATCAGCAGGGTTCTTACTTCCACAAATTTTCTCAAGTAGCAACTGTCCATCATCCAACAATAATCGTATAAAGTGATACCTGATCTGAATGTGTTTAGTCTTGGAATGAAATGCTGGGTTCTTGGCAAGAAATATGGCACTCTGACTGTCACTGTAGAGAGTGCTATTCTGATTCTTTTTACCCAATTCCTCCAAGAAGCCCTGTATCCAAACCATCTCTTTTGCAGCTTCTGAAACTGCAATATATTCAGCTTCTGTAGTAGACAAAGAAACTGTCTTCTGTAGATTAGAACCCCATGAAACTGCAGTACCACCCAGAGTGTAAACAAAACCTGTGGTACTTTTTCTGCTATCAATGTCTCCAGCTAAGTCAGCATCAACATAGCCTTGCACCTCTAAGCCCTCTCCTGAGAAACACAAGCACGTTTCTGAGGAGCCTTTTAAGTACCTCAAAATCCACTTCACTGCTTCCAATGTTGTTTTCCAGGATTACTCATGTATCTACTCACAACTCCCACTGCATGGGCAATATCTGGTCTAGTGCAAACCATAGCATACATAAGTGACCCAATAGCTGAGGCATAAGGAACCTTACTCATATAGTCTTGTTCCTCTTCTGACTTTGGTGCCTGATCCTTGCTGAGTTTGAAATGACTCCCTAATGGTGTGCCAACTGGCTTGGCCTTGTCCATACTAAACCGGTTGAGTACCTTTTTCACATACTCAGCCTGTGAGAGTCTCAAAGTGCCTCTGACTCTGTCTCTAACAATTCTCATGCCAAGGATTTGCTTTGCAGCTCCCAAATCCTTCATTGCAAAATGCTCTGACATCTGCTTCTTCAGACTGTTGATCTCATCAATACTAGCCCCTGCAATGAGCATGTCATCCACATATAGCAGCAAAATAATGTAAGAATTGTCAAACTGTTTGACATAGCAACAATGATCTGCCTGACATCTGCTGTACCCTGCACTACACATGAAACCATCAAATTTCTTGTACCACTGTCTGGGAGCTTGTTTCAGGCCATACAAGCTTTTCTTTAATCTGCAAACTGAACCTTCCTTTCCCTGTACCACAAACCCCTCAGGTTGGTGCATGTAGATGTCTTCTTCAAGATCTCCATGAAGAAAAGCTGTCTTCACATCTAACTGCTCAAGAAATAGATCTTCAGCAGCAACCATAGCCAAAACTAGCCTGATGGTTGTGATTTTTACCACAGGAGAAAAGATCTCAGAATAGTCAATGCCCTGTTTCTGTTGAAAGCCTTTTACAACAAGTCTGGCCTTGTACCTCTTACTGCCATCATGCTCAGTTTTCACCCGGTACACCCACTTGTTGTGTAATGCCTTCTTCCCTGATGGAAGTTTTGTCAACTCCCATGTCTGATTCCCTAACAAGGAATCCATCTCATCCTTCATGGCCAACTCCCACTTGCTAGAATTTTCATCTTGCGAGGTTTCTTGGTAACTCTGTGGTTCTCCACCATCTGTCAACAAAATGTAATTCAAAGAAGGTGAAAAACGCTGTGGAGGACGAATAGTCCTACCTGACTTGCGAACTGCAGCTATTGGAGTGGACGGCTCTGGATCTGACTGCGGAATAATGGGAATGGGTGTGTTGGACCCACTCTCCCCGTCACTCACATCTCTGCACTGCACTGTGACCTCTGGTAGATCATCCAAACTCACAAACTCAAACTCCTGGGAAGCTGCTTCAGCAACTGTACTAGAGTTGTCTTTGTACACAATCTTCTCATTGAAGATCACATTTCTGCTTCTTATAATCTTCCAACCCTGATCATCCCAGAAACGATAGCCAAATGCCTCGTCTCCATAGCCAATGAAATAACATTTCCTTGACTTGGCCTCAAGCTTATTACGAGCATCAGAATCAATAAGAACATAAGAAAGACAACCAAATATTTTAAGATGAGAAAATTTGACCTCTTTCCCGCTCCAAGTCTCCTCAGGCAATCCACAATCCAAAGGAACTGACGGCCCTCTGTTTATCAAGTATACTGCAGTGCTAACTGCATCTGCCCAGAAAGTAGGTGGTAGCCCAGCGTGCAGCCTCATGCTTCTAGCACGCTCATTTATGGTTCTGTTCATACGTTCAGTAACTCCATTTTGCTGTGGTGTCCCAGGAATGGTTTTCTCCATTCTGATACCCTGAGTTGCACAGTACTCCTTGAACCCACCATCAATATACTCACTACCATTATCAGACCTCAAGCATTTCAACTTCAAATCTGTTTCAGTCTTAACCATGGCTTTCCAATTTTTGAACACATTAAATACATCAGATTTATGTTTCAAAAAATAGACCCATACCTTCCTGCTGTGATCATCAATAAATGTAACATAGTAGCGAGAACCTCCAAGGGATGCCACTGGGGAAGGTCCCCACACATCAGTGTGCACAAGATCCAGTCTCTCTGACTTCAGTGTTCTACCACTCCTCAAGAAACTGACCTTCTTCTGTTTCCCCATAATACAGCTCTCACACATACTGAGATCAATTGATTTCAATTCTGGTAGCTTGCCTCTAGACAGAAGTTCTTTCATGCCCTTCTGACTCATATGGCCAAGCCTGCAATGCCACAAGTGTGCTGTGCTCTCTGCAACGGTAGTGGCAATAGTGTTATTCAAACCAGTAGTCATATAGAGTGTACCAGTTTTCTTACCCCGAGCCAGTACCAATGCCCCTTTGGTGACCTTCCAGGTGCTATTTGAGAACACCACTGAGTGACCACAATCATCAAGTTGCCCGACAGAGATGAGGTTCTTCTTTAACTCAGGAATGTGTCTGACCTTTTGCAAGGTCCATTTGTTCTTGTTAGGGAGTGCGATGTCGATGTCTCCCATTCCAATTACGTTCAAAGCTTCTCCATCAGCCAAATACACATTTCCAAAGTCACCTGCAACATAGTTTTGCATTATCTCCCGATGGGAAGATGTATGGAAGGATGCCCCTGAATCAAGTATCCAGTCATCAACTGGACTATGAACTGCAAGCAATAGTGCATCCTGTAATTCTTCAGTTACCACATTAGCACTATCATTCTCTGTCTTCTTGGAATTTCTGCAATTCTTCTTTATGTGGCCAGCTTTGCCACAATTCCAACAAATTGCCTGCTGACCAGTTCTTGACTTGCTCTTGCCCCTATTCTTTGATTTTGATCTACCTCTGTTTGAGTTCCTGTCTTGTGCTCTCCCCGAGAGTCGACATTCAGAGCTGAACTCGAACCTGAGGTCTCGCCTGAATCTCTCCTACGCACCTCCTCAGCCAAAATCAAGTCACGGATGTCATCATATTTCAACTTTGACTTACCAGCAGAATTACTAACAGCCATCCTCATGGCTTCCCAACTGTTTGGCAGTGATGCCAATAGTATCAGTGCACGTATCTCATCATCAAATTCAATTTCAACAGACGACAATTGATTTGTGATAGTATTAAAATCATTCAGATGTTGTGCAACAGACGTACCATCTGACATCTTTAAGTTAAATAACTTTTTCATCAGATGTACCTTATTATTTGCTGACGGCTTTTCATACATACTTGATAAAGCCACTATGAGATCCGCAGTCGTCTTCTCCTTGATGACGTTGTGTGCAACGGATCTCGATAGGGTTAGACGAATAACCCCCAGGACCTGTCGATCCAACAGAGTCCAATCAGCAACTGACATGCTATCCGGCTTCTTCCCCAACAATGGAAGATGGAGTTTCTTCCCATAGAGGTAATCCTCTATCTGCATCCTCCAATACCCATAATCCGTGCCATCAAACTTCTCGATCCCCGATACTTTCACTTCTTCTCCAGCCATCGTATTTCTCAGACCCTAACCTTGGCTCTTGATACCAATTGTTGTGAAAAACTATGACAATAAAGTGAATATAGACACGAGAAAAACAAGCAATCACACACGACACAGTATTTACGTGGTTCGGCAAATTGCCTACGTCCACGGGAGCTGCAGAGGATTTGTATTAGATGAGGAATCACAATACAATGGTGTAGAACGGCTACTGTTCACAGTCATACAGTACAAGTCAAACAACAACACTATATATATGTTGTACGGCGGAAACCCTAAAACAGCAGAATTAATGATGTTCGCTCGAGCGGCGTGTCGAGCCCGCGTCGAGCGAACCTGTTTCCCGCAATCGCTCGAGCCGTGAGTTGAGCGGCTCCTTAAGCGAGGCTCTCTGACTTCCCTCCGCTCGAGCTGTGAGTCGAGCGGTCATCGAGCGAACCTCTCTGACTTGCTTCTGCTCGAGCAGTCTGTCGAGCTCTCTTCGAGCGAAGCTCTCTGACTTGTATTCGCTCGAGCAGCGTGAACCAGACTCCAAATACTCAACATTCTACTGTATTTAACATTAATGTTTGAAGTATCTGTTCTTTTCTTGCCCTGTTCAGGTATTCTCTGTTTGTTTGTAATCAAACACTGCAAAGACTTTGATCATTGACTTATGGAGAATAGTGGAACTAGTTCTTTTCCGAGGACTCGAAGATTGGAGAGCTGCTTCAATGCAAGCTCTAGACTTAGTGCGAAGGAAACGCCGAAAATTCCGGCGAAAGAACTGGGATCGAAGCTAAGGGCCAATATGCATTTGGATGAAGAGGGATGGGGCTCAGTATTACTATCTTGGCTTAGAGTTGTCATATGTTTCGCGACGATGATGGTCACGACATTCGTTTGGGCGTTGATCATGCTCGCGCTTATACCGTGGCCTTATGAGAGGATCAGGCAGGGGAACATATATGGACATGTTACTGGTAGATTAATGGTAAGGTACCTTTTGATTTTATGGTTCGTGTTGCTTTTGCTTGTGCTGATGTTTTGAAGTAGATAGCTATGGTGCTGAATATTTGTGTGTTTCTCAATGGTCGAGTAGCGTATGAGCTGAAGAACTGAGGAAAAATGACATCCTTTTCTTTCTGCTGTTTCTATATGATTCAAACTAGGCCACAGAATTAAATTGGGCTGATACGAGCTGTTTCCATTTTCTTTGAACTCTTTTTTAAAAAACAGTACAATATCATACCCCTAGAAGATCTTTGCTGGCATTTATTTGAATTGTTTGCTGCTTCTCCTAATGTACTGTTTTCTTCACTGATTAGGAGACCTCCTTTCCATTTGAACTTTATTTAATTCACGGATATGAGTATGAATGCAGTGTTTGACCTCGTTCATTTTTTTTTTTTTCCAGTTTCCCATTTTTGTTAGCCGATATGTAATGCGTTAGCAGCCATAGCTATTAAAGTCCGCCGATGGTTCTTCTCCTCAAGGGGAAACAACCTATTAATTGAGCCAGATAAGATTGTAATTCCTTTTGGGCAACCATATATTATTGTCAGAGACTTTGTGAGAAAAGTTATCCTTAGATTTCGTAACAATTAAGTGTTAGAGGCCCGTGGAAAAAAAGGCTTGTTTTTTCTTGATCGTTGAATGCTGACAAGTCTGAGCATTTACTCTAGCAGTCATTGACTGGACCACAGCATGGCATTGATTTGGGAATATCATCTGTAGCAGTACGTGAAAAACAGAAAATGCTCGGGCGGGTCAAAAGATATTAATTCACAGCAAATTGAAAAGAGTGCTCAGAAAGAGTTTCTTTCAAAATAAATTACTGAAAAACGAATTACAGCTTGCATTTCACATTTTAGACTCACAGAGATTTCTCACGAGAACCTTACATAGCGTGTTAAAGTAATGAATACTCTACATTTTCGAACACAGACTCTTCATACATAAGCATCAAAGAAAGGTAAGTTCTATGAAATGGATCCGTACACAGAACAATACCATATCGGAGAATTTGGACTGATTTAAGTGACCGCTTTGTTGCACATATGACAATGTGTTCTAGCATACGGTCAGCAAACATTTTCCCATAACATCCTAGGTTTCATGGAGTGCATTTGAATAAGACGCCCCAATCATTGACCAACACTTGAAGAGTACAACACATCAATATGGCTCTTGCTGTTCAATATTCTCTTGTATTAGCTTCCTGCGGTTTATTTAGTTTGGAGAATTTGAGGGGTTTTGCAGTAGATGATTAATGCTTCAGAACATTGATCGCAGATGTGGATCCTTGGGAATCCTATAAAGATTCAGGGTGCTGAATTTTCTAATAAGAGAGCCATTTATATCAGTAACCATGTATCTCCTCTCGATATTTTCCTAATAATGTGGTTGACTCCCACAGGCACTGTTGGCATTGCCAAGAAGGAGGTATGTTCAATGCTTTAAGAATAAACATGCAGATCTTTTGTATTTTGAAAATTAATTTGTCTGTATCACCATTATGGTTAGTTGAGCCTTGACAATGCTCATGCAATGTTGAGAACAAGGCTCCTCTTGGTGAAGATTTGCACCCCATTAAAAAAATGCTCATTTCTTGCCCTCATCTCTGCTGATCAAGATCCATTTTCTTTGATTATGGTTCCTCGCCACCCAAACGCAGACTGTAAATGCTTCTGTCTTGTATTATATTATCCCTAGACGGTGTGCTGTGGAAAATGGATTTTAATATATCCTCTATTTAAGCATAGGTGTTTTTACTTGCTAGTTTCCTTCAACATTAGATTTATCTTTGCTATGTACTAGTGCAGATTTCTTATAAAAAAAATGTACAGGTGCATACAAGAGTGGAGAGTTATTCATATAGTCACTATGCCCATGCCAGATTTACTTACTTTCTAGAATGGATTGAGGAACTCCAATGACCCAATACGTATTTTATGCAGATCATTTGGTACCCACTATTTGGACAACTTTATGTTTTGGCAAAACCACCTTTGCATAGATCGCTCCAACCCAACTGCAGCCATTGAATCCATGAAACAGGTGGCCATTTTCCCCACATTGTTGGTCCGAGATTCTTTTAATAGTGTATCTAACTTGTGATCCTTCTTATGCCCAGGCAGCCTGTGCAGTAGTGGAAAACAACCTATCTTTGATAATTTTTCCCGAGGGCACCAGGTCCAAAAATGGGCGGCTACTCCCATTTAAAAAGGCAATAACTTTTCCTGTGTTGAGACTTGGTGTTTTCTTCATGATATAAATCACATTGTGGGATATATGGTGGTATTATCTATGGCCCAAAGTGGCAGGCATCACTTGAGGGTAATCCAAGCCAGTGTGCCTAGCTTTGTAATTGATGAGGTCTTTTCTCGAGTATTAAGCAAATACTTGAGTAATAAATGAAGTTTGCATCCTCCTGGGCCCTTCCACTTTGTGGGTCAGAAATTCAATTGGTGATTGTTCTAAACTTCTGTGCATCTAATTGGAAGTAGATTGAGGAATGCATTACATAAACAAACGGATGAATGACATTACTCTTATTGTGAAATCTGTTTTACTTTGATTAATAGAGACCTTTATATGGATAATAAATATTGTATCAAATCTTGCAGACGGAAACATACATGAAAATAAAGGCAGGAACCCTATATTTTTTGTTAACTGTAATAAAAATGATACTGAATGATCAGTTGGCCATTTCAATGTATAGTTTCTTTGTTATTATTAGATATGTAATTGATGTGGTAACTTTTCTTGCACTTTCTTGCTTATGCTATATGTTAAAGCAAATATTTGGTTTATCACTTTCCATTGCAGGGCTTTGTTCATTTGGCATTGCAGTCAGGCCTCCCAATAGTTCCCATGGTCTTGACAGGTACCCGTCTAGCGTGGAAGAAGGGCAGCTTAAATGTTCGACCAGCACCTCTGACAGTAAGGTATCTTCCTCCGATAAGTACCAATGATTGGACAGCGGACAAGATCGACGGCTACATTAAGATGATTCATGACTTGTATATCAAACATCTCCCCGAGTCTCATAGGCTTCTTGTGGTAGAAGATCCCAGAAATGGTTCCAATTCATAGTGGAGGTGCATCATCCTTTCTGATCATTCGATTCTTAGAAGGAAGTCCCAATGCAAACTTGCTACAATAAGCTTGATTGAATTGAGTTTGCAATTAGCATGATTGAGTGTCATATTTTGTACCACTAATTCTCTTGCAATAAGCTTAGTTTGCTCGTCCAAGATTAATTATTGACTAGGTTTTCTTAGCCTTGTAAAATTGAGTATGATCATCTTCAGTGCATCGAAGTGAATACAGAGATCCTTTTACTCATGTATATATATCAGTATATGTGCTTGTATAGTTCATTCCCATCAATGTTTCTGGGTAACTGGTTGCCATCATTTTCCAGTAGTAGCAAAAAACCATTTTATGCTCAAGCACAGGTTTGATTAGTGGTTATTCTTTAACATTGTTTTTTCGTTTGGTTACGCAGTTCAAATGAGATGAAATATTTGTTAAAAGTTGAATAAAATATTATTATAAACATAATTTTTTAATATAATTTTGTTTTAAAATTTAAAAAAATTAAATTATTCATTATATTTTATGTAAAAATTTAAAAAAATTATAATAATTACGTAATGAGATAAGATAGTTTTATTTTGTTTAACTAAACCAGTCTTTATGTCACAACTTTGCACATTCTGAAGGATAAAAGAATGAACTGCTTTTAAGCTTACACTTGGGAAGAATATTCTTCAATGATTTTTTAGTTGCCGTACCACAATCACTCACAAAAGCCTGAATTACAAAATCAAGACAAAGTGGTTTTGACAATGATTTTTCACTCTAGAAGGATGCGGAATTTTTTGTTTAAATGAGTTGTAAATAAATTTGAAAGAGCTGTTGTTCCTATTTACAAATAACTTTTCTAGTACTTTATTTATTGATGGGATGGAAATTAAAAATAAATACATTTTTTAAAATTAAAAAAGAGATTTTTCGAGTTAACATAAGTTATGAACTCATTTTTGTGCGGAAACATAAAACATCTTATCTAATCTCATATCATAATTTTTCATACTTTTTTTTTTCTAGATACCGCTTAAATACAAATATTTTTTAATTTTAAATATTCAACTTTTTCACCTAATCATTATTTAATTATTACAATTTTTTTAAATTTTTAGACAAAACATAAAAATAATACAATTTTTATATATATTAAAATAAAATAATATTAAAAAATAATATTTTTATTTTATAATATTTTTATTTAATTTTTTTTTTCTCTCTCCCTCAAAATTTAAATGAAATATTTTAATTCAAATTATTTAAAATATTTCTACGCACAAAATTTATAATTCGGCGGGATCATGTGTTCTAACGACGTGGCAACCTCTTACTGCCAGGTTTCCCACTCCTCGTAACAGTCCGACACGGTATCAGTCTTCACTGCTTTGAATTCGCCACCTCTCACCCCAACTACCCAGACGAGCAGCAACACTGAACACAGTCACCGAGCTCGCGCTCTCCGCCTGAGACAACAAAAGGAAAAAAAAAGAAAAGAAGAACAAGTTCGGTCCAGGTTTTCTGTCGACTCCCGAAACACATCTGGGGTTCCTGAATCTGTTTTCCGAGAAGTGATTGCAAATTGTTCTTTAGTTTTACAGTCAGTAAAAAAAAAAAAACAATTTCTCTTTGGTTTCACCCAGAACACATCCCAAAGGTACGGCCTCGCGCAATCCCTAACTCATCTTTGCTCTCTAAAGCACACTTTATCTTCTCCTGCATGCTTTCTTTCTCCATCATCAAGCCCTAAATTTAGATTTTTTATTTTCCAATCAGGTTTTGGGCTATTGTTTCAGCACCCTAATTCTCTTGTTGGCTTTGATACCATGATTTTTTATACCATGAAATAAATTAGAGAAAAGAGTGAAGAAAGAAAACCATTTGCAGAGACAAAATCCAGTGAATTAATTTAATTCTCTTTCTTTTCTTTTATCCATTCGATTCATTCCCCTTTGAAAGAAGTAAAAGAAAAAAAGAGAAGAATCTAACGCTCCAGTCTATTTGAAGACTTTCAACGCTCAAGCTATATGAAAGAGCTTTCAACATGGAGTGGTTTTGGGTTTTTGCTTAGATAGTGTAGCTTGGCGTATTTTTTTGAGAGAGTTTCTTTTTTCTTAAGTCGTCATTTAAAAAAAAAAAAAAAACGTTTCAGCGACCAAAAAGAGTATCAGGGTTTGTGAGAGTAAGATCACCCTTTTTTTTTTGGAAGCATAGAAGTTTAAATATATTTTTATTAAATACAAAATTGTACCCATCTCAAGTCCTCAGTTATTGTGTGCATAATTGGTACTCACTCGTAGATTTTTTGATTTTATACTGCAAGTACGTCTATTTACAGCTCTACTTGACAACTACTGGAAGATTGGGTTTGCAAGCAAATTGCTCTATGGTTTATAGTTTAGTTTAGCTCAGGTGGTATAATAGTTGTAGAGCTAATGCCTGGATGCTCAAATTGTTTTATATTGCGAAAAGGCTTGCCTTTATAAGCCTACATGGTTGACAATAAATTTTGGATATATGTGCCCTTTTCCATGACATAGCCATACAATGGGAAGAATTGATGTTTAATTTTTTTCATGATGCAAGTGTGTGCATCTCTTAGTTGTTCAAAACATTTTTTGGTAAAAGAGACGCAACTCCGAGAAGGCTTTATCTTTTTATTCTATTGAATGGATTGTTTTAAAGATTTATATGCACCAGAAAGGAATTCGTTGACCATTTAAGCAAATGAAATACCAATTGCCTTTTCTGCAGCTGGGAGTTATGGTTTGTTAGTCTACTTAATATGTGATTTTGATTCTCTTATATTTGTGCCGAATGACAAGAAATCAACTTTTTTATTGATTTTGATAGTCTTTGCAACATTGAGTAAAATATCAGAAATCTACTTACTGGATGTCATTGGTATAGAGCTTGATGTTAACTGTTTAATAGAGGTGCACAAGTCTCAATTCTCGCATCCGTAGTATACAATGCCTTTTGAGGTTCCGGACATTTTGAAATGTAAAATCCTAGGGTCTGCTTCGTTTTCCAACTTCTACCAATGGTTCCAGAAAATGTGTAATTTTGGTTAGTTGGTTGTCTTCATTTCCATTAAATTCCCTCCTCAGGGTCAAAGACGATAAAATACTTGAAGAACCTGTTGGTAATTGCTACTAAATGGCCATTCTTCTTTTATAGTCACATGTGTTGCTTGTATTAGCAACTTATCCAAAAAAAAAAAAGCGTGTTGCTTGTAGTATCTGATTTTCATTCTATACCTGGTGAGGTAAACATTGGAACTAGTGGGATTTAGATCCCTAAGAGTTTCTGCCTGAATATAAGGATAAACTTAATTCTGTAATCTATATGCCACGGGAAAAGGTATCAAGGGCTTTCCTTATGAGCTTAATTCTTGCTTTATAACATGTTCTATTGGTTTACTTATCAAAAAAAGATGTTTCATTGATCCATCCACACCTGACTTTGAATGAGCTAAAATGTCTAGTCATAAATGGACACCGTGTGGCTGGTTTTTTCAATAACCTTTTGAAGCTGGATTTAAGTTTATAATAGCAAAGAAAACATCAATGGCTGTTTTTTGTTGTTTGGCAATATTTTTCTATATTAATATTCTGGTTACTTGGAACAAACATATAGTTATCTGTATGTTTAAAGTATATTTTAGTTTGGAGCTCATGGTAGTAACAAATTTTTTAGGCTGCTGAGATTGTTAGAGAAAAGAATGCATGGCATCAGATTATGACCATGTGGCCATTGGATGCAGGATAAACTATAGAAAGATTGCGCTGAAAGGAGATAAAATTTACTTATAAAAAAAAAGGAGATAAAATTTGCAAGTAATACTTAAGATGAGCCAAGCCTACCAAGGGAGCAACCCTGATGGCTCGGCAGATGTCCCCATGAAGCGCAAAAGGGGTCGTCCGCGGAAGTATCCGAGGCTAGATAATGGGGAGAAAGCTCATGTTGCGAAGGATCAGAGTTCAAACCGTGGGGTGAATGGTCGTGTCCCTCCTGTGTGTGAAGTTGTGAATGGAAATCAGCCCCGTCAGGTTGATTCAATTAGTGATGCAAATGATGACATGGTGGGCCAGGGAGTTTCTGGTGTCATTGAGGCAGGATTCGACGCCGGATATTTGCTGAGCGTTCGGGTTGGCAACTCCGACACCACTTTGAGGGGTGTTGTCTTTAAGCCTGGACATTTCATTCCTGTTTCAGCTGAGAATGATGTGGCCCCAGACATTCGAATGATCAGGCGCAATGAGATTCCCCTCCCAGCACAAACTTATACTCAGGTCCATGGCTACAACCCTCAATACAGAGAAAGGCAAAATTTCAAATCTCCAAGAAATGGAAATAATTCATTTCAGGTGCCTGGAGTAGCACCTGAGTCTGCTAGCCTTGTGGCCTTCAAAGGCAAACAGGCTTCTTCAGTAGTCCCAAGGGGCAATGTAGTGCCTCTGGTGCTCAAACCTGCTAGTGGGGTAGCACTTGCAAACCAACCATCTCCAGTTGCTATCCAAGGTGCTCCTTTGGTAGCCTCAAAGAGCAAACAGGTTGGAGGTGCTCAATCATCAGATGCTTCAACCCTCAACAACCAAGTACCAACAATTGGAAACCAAGCACTTACTTCTCCACCTCAAGCCAGCAACCAGGTTACACCAAAAGATTTGCAAAGTGAAAATGTTTCGTATATTCAACCTCCAGCAGAGGTGCTACCCGATTTAGAAGGCACATCAGCAAGATTGCCTGGCATGCCTTCGGAGAATCTATCGACTGAGGTCAGCAAGAGAACTCAAGCTCCATCAGAGTCAGCGAAGAGTGAAATTGATAGTAGTGGGTCTGCTGGTAAAATGTCAGTTAAAGTTTCTGGCCATGGTCAGAAAGATGAATTTAATGATATGGATCAGCCCCTCTTAATTGAGCCCCTGCAGGCGGTACAGCCTAATCTTCAGAACCAGCCGGGTCCCTCTTTAAAACCTATTGAGAATAATATAACTGGCAAAATGACTGAGCTATTGCAGGTAAAAATAATCCTTTAACATTATTTTGTAGTGGACTATGTACTCGAATACTCAACGCATGCGCAGTTAGGCACTGATGCACGGCACTTTAAAACTAGGTTTTGCAGGAAACCTCAATGGAGAACCAGCAGCCATTAAAAGCTTGTGGACTGAAGTTAGAAGAACCAAGGAGTCCGGAAACTAATCATGGAGATAAAGATATTGATCATACGAAGAAATAGTCCGGAAAATCAAGTGCCTGATTGAACAGAATCCACTTTGAACTGGTATCTTGTATATGCAATTTTCGCAAGTAACTCACAAGAAGTTCCAGATTGACTGACTGGAATTAGTCAATTATGGAGAAGCATATAGGAAAATTAGACAACTATGTGGAAGGTTGGGATCTTAAAATAGGAAAGGGCTGGCAGAGGATCCATATTTGGTTACGCCTTCGGGATCCGACCTTGTCACTTTGTGCCTTTTCAGCTTGTAGTTCTTAAGTCTTCTTTGCTCATAGTGCTTGTAATTTAGTTACAATGAATAGCCTCTTGTTGGGTGCTTGGTACCGCTCGTATGCATACATTACAATTGAAAAATTTCCGGTTATAATCAAATATGGTATGGCGTTTCATGGGGAGCACACATTTTGTTAGATGAGAAAAAAGAGAGAAGATACTTGCAATCGTGATTTATACAACCGTCGCATAATCGTTTAAAAAAAAAATGAGATATACATAAAAAAATTAATTTTTTAATGGTATGATATTTATGCACTTTAAGATTATATGTAGAATTACTCAGAAGAGTAATTTGTAAGAAATCCGTATCGGATGCCATGATTCACAACAATTCAACTCTTGTTTAGCTGTGTTGTAGTTCAATTTCCACAGCTTAATTATGGATTGTGGAGACCACCATTTGCAGGAAATGCGGCTAAGAAGATATGCAAGTGCATGCATGCTCTTAAAGGAATCTGGAAACATGAGGACTCATTTGTCATACATTGTTAATGGGGTAATAAACCTTCATCCATAAAATGGGTTCTACTGAACAAACCCTTGTTTAAAAATTAAAGGGATATGATCTTTTACTTCAAAGCGATAACACTTATAACTCAGTGCTGTTAAACTGGAGGACTTTTCTCGAATACAAAATTGTGGGCCAAAATTTTATGATTATAAAAATTCAAAAAAATTCAAAAAAAAAAAAAAAACAAAAACAAAAACCTGTTGAGGTGATTGAAATCGAAAACCTATTCATGAAAACTTGGTGCCGTAGAGACCATTAGCTCCTGGGACTGAAATTGGGCGGTTTGCAGGGAAGGTAGACTGCACAAGTGGGATGTGGTTTGGCACTGCGAAAGGTTGCTGTCCAGAGAGATGCAACGCTTGGCCTACTGCACTTCCTGCGCATTTCAAAAAACAGAAAGGATGATGCTTCAATGAAAACTGAGCATTTCAGAAGGTTGGTGGACGGACCTGAATCAGTCCTACTCTAACCGATTCCTTGGTTTTCCAAAAATAATCTTTCCTAAGGAAATCTCACTTCCTTTCACAATCATTTTCTATGGATAAGAGGGCAAATAAATTGGATACGTTTGAATCATTTTCATTATTTCTTTCCCTTGTATATATAGGTTACCTAGTCCACCTCAATCAGTTAGCAAGAAGACCAACTTGAGTTAAATTTAAAGAATATGTTAGTTATTGGGATTGAGATATATCCAAAATCCAACTAATTTCATTACTTTGGACCGTTACCATGATCACTAGCTGAGCTGTCAGCTCTTCATATGCAATTGGTAACACTCCTTGGTACATAACATTTAATCTAGAAGCTATAAGTGCAACCATATACAGGTTAAAAAATTGAATATTAGTAGTTAACTTCATCGATAATAATGATACCAACGGCAACAATATTCTGTAAAATAATAAATATTCAGCATGGACATAAAAGCCTTCCATTTACCTTGCTGCTTTTGAAATTGGACTTGATGTGGAGTCAAGACAGGATGCACAGATAGCGGTGAGATAGCGGCTGCACCCTGAACCAAATCCTTCAATGTGAAATAATAGTGACTAAGCAATCAGTTGAAATCACGGTAATAGATTTATATATAAAATCTAGGTGCAATAGATAAGCATGACGTGGAAAGAGAAAAATAGCGACTAATCCACAAAATAGAGGAAAAAGAGACTGAACTATAATCCACAAATGCGATCAAGTATCTCGCAGACACTGTAACTTACGTGAGAAACTGGATGGACATAGACAAGCTGACCCAATCGTCCAACCATAACCTGGGGAGAGAGAGAGATTATCAATTTATAAATAACCAGGTAACGAGCAAGAAACTCAAAATGTCTCTTAATCCAGTTACATCAGGCTATACATACTATAGAATCACTACAAGTATGACCCACGAAATCATTCTACTACTTACAGCTTGAGCTGTTGGATGTGTATATGCAGGTCCAGCCTGAACAGGATTATACTGTCCAGTATATCGAAGTGGCTGAGTCCTGCTTCCCATAGGTCCAAAAATCTATAGCCATAAGGGAAAAATTCAATGAAACCCACACCTAAGAAATATAAATTATTTTTATTATTAAGTAAGATAAAATTTATTAATACTGTAAGAGGTGTTATCCTAGTACATACGAAGCATACATGAGGATACTAAACAAAATATAAAGGAAAAAGTGCTAGAAACTCCAGAAAATTAAAAACCTAAGAACTCTAAGTTCTAATGATAATCTAACAAGACATGATAATCAACAAGGCGCATGTTTAGGTAATGCTACAAACTAAACCCTGTAAAACTTTTTTGCCCATTGGGCAAAAGGTTGGAAGTCTCATAACTGACGGACTCTGGAGTTACCTGAAACTAACTCTAATTGTAATTTAATACTTCTTTTTTCTTTCCTTTTGCACAAGGAATTCTTAGATAGAAAAACTTTGCAACATTCTTCAATAACCAAAGAAGTTCCCAGATTTTAGGTACAATGATTTTCTAATCCTAAGCAGCAGTCATTCCAGTAGCTCTTATTTGATCTAGATTGGACTAGTTCAACTACTACAAAGCATTCAAAGAAGATGTTTCCAGGGCTTATAAAACTAGAAAATAGGAGAAAGATCTTCTGCTCATATAACATATCAGAAGTGGGTTATGTTAAAAACCAGAAAATGATCCCTTGGCTTATGAAACCAGAGAAAGAGAGAAAGATCTTCCACACATATTCAGAACAAGTACTTCATTTTCTGGTTGTAAGATCGAGAGAAAAAGGTGTCTTGAGGATGAGATCAAAGCTGTCCTATTCTTATTGAACAACAATAAAGCACCGCTGCACCAGGCCCAAATGGGAACAACATCCTTTCTCAAGGCCTGGGATAATGTTGGAAATGAGGTGGTAAAGGCTGTGAAGTCTTTCTTTGACCCAGGCAGCCTATTGAAGGAGGTAAATGCCACCGCATTTGTGGTGATTCCTCAAGCACATAAAACCAATTAAGCTGAAGGACTTTAGGCCTATTTCTTGCCACAATACCATCTATAAGTGCATTGCTAAAATTATTGCCAAGAGGATTAATGACATGTAAGAATAAGAACTCAGAAACACCTAATAATACATACAGGTTGGGAAAATCGAGAACCGCTGACACCATTTCCAGCTGTCAAATTACCATACGGGACAACCTTGACATTCATGGATGAACGAGATGCAAATGTGCTGAATTCAGTTTCTGGTTGAACAGAAGCAACAGGCCCCACAGGAGAGTTGTTTGGTATGTAAGTCATGCTTGCAACAGTTGGCACTGCTGGAGCCATTGATATGGGATTTGCAAGGGACGGAGAGAAAATTTTTGCTCCTGGATTGAGCTTAAATTCCTAGAAGAAAAAAAATGTCAAAAGAAATCAGCTTCATTACCATTAATTATGCTACACTATTTCTTACTTTCTCTAAATTTGTTCTGTCACCCAGTTATTTGTATTAACACCAGTGATTGAGAGTTAAATGAAGACCTCCAAATTGAAAATATTAATGGCAATCATACTTGGATATACCAATGTATACCCTGTACTTATTTGGCTGTCAATAACAGTTATCTTACTTATAAAAAATAATACTTGTTAGTCAATGGTTCTCAAATACAGTTGTTAATTCCAAGATGCTCCAATCAACACTTAAAACAGAATTTTTATAATGAAACAAATAGGTTATTGGTGACCCGATTGATGATTAAAAATTAGATGGTCAAGACAGGCATCCAATAACTCACAAGACAAGATAAATTGAACTAAACATAACAATTCAAGGGAATTGAACATGGTTTTTCCAGATAAATAAATTACCTTAGAACTTCTATTAGATTCTGGATTTTGTTGAGGGACCATTTCAGTTGATGTTGTGAATGAACTAAGATTTGACTTTGAGGTGACATCCACATTTGGTTTGGAAGAAGTCGAAAGACCTGAAGAAATCGCATCGGATGAAGAAGTTTCTGCTGAGGAGGGCCTTTTACAGCATTGGTTGTCTGGTTTAACCGGTCGAGTAGCAGGATCACCAGATGCTTCATTTGGCAAGAGTTGGGATGTCCTCTTTGCATACCCATCCTCAACAGGTTTTACTTGGGTAAGGCTGGTATCCACTGCATTGAAAAGTATTAAACAATATTCAGACACAGAGAACTAGAACGATAACTTCAAGTTATACGAGGCAAAATGACATAATAATCTACCAATCGCCTAGTCAGAGAGTTTTGCACTTGCAAGGGAATGATGATCAAGATGCATCTCAATAGAGAGAATGCCATGTTTAAAAAAGATTACAAGCATCGACCCAATTTCTATTCAGCTATTAATACTGTGCAGAAATGGGTGGGTACTATTGTAGAAAATAGTGAATATGTGGAAGTGAGCTTAACAAGAACTGGTGGCTAAGATGCTGACTGCTAATATAAAGAAACATCCCCTACTATAACAAGGCATGTGATTTCTATTTAGACGTGATTCAGATGATTTTAATCCCTCCAAAGAGTACAATGGATATTGAATTCACAACTTGAAGTAGATCCTTGAACTTCATCAGCCTGCACAAAGCAATTGAACCGGTGAGTATATTGAAAACTATAATAGGCAAATATTTTTACTTTCCAAAAATCCATAATCTATGTAAAGGGAATGACTATGTTCGTCTAAACATACACTTGCTTCCCTATGACACTCCATCTTCTCTCTGAAAATATCTTGTTCACTGTTTGACCTGTCATATTTAGCCTGTTAGTCAGAAAGACAATATACAGGAACCGAGAATGACAAACAAATATAAAGATGAAAATATAAAAGGAGGAAATATTTTGAAGCCGCACAAGAGTGCGTCCACGTCACTATATGTATGAAAAAAGGCAATTGCCCCAAAGGGATCTCTGGTTCTATTTGCCAGAATAGACAGATGGTAGAAAATTATCCAACTGATGTGCACTCCTGATGCTAGGGCCAAGGACAGCAACTAGGGCCCAACTTTTAGGGGGATCATCAAGATATCACTCCCAACATTAAATAAGCTCAATGGTTAGGCATACCTCCCATCAGATTCTCCAGAAGCTTCTTCAACCTGCATATTGAAGAGATCAAGTGAGAAAAGAAAACTAAAGTATAACTGACAGATGCACACCGACCTCCAAAAACTAAGATTATCTTACAAAGTTTCACATGCAACACATGAACCCGCATATTATGGGCTGTGTAGCCTACCCTATAAAAAAAAAGTTACAAAAGGCCTTCCATCATCTACTAGCTTTGAACAAGCAATTTGGCTGGATCTTTTCTTAAAACAAAAAAAGAAGCATGACAGCTTTACAGCAAACATAGCTCCTAAGCTCCACACTGGGAAAAATAATAATTCACATAGAGTACCTAAATTATAAAGGTAATCATGAGTTCTAATTCCCATATTAACTACTTACTAGGTGAAACTGGGCTTTACAATTGAATTTAGGGAAGCTTCAATGCTTCAAGATCAACTTTTTTGGGTTACAGTGCAGATGTAGCTAGCATTTTTCTAGCGTTGTTACCACAAAACTAAACCTCTCAAGATTAGAATATCCATCCATGAACATATTGTTCAGGAACATGAAAAGAAGAGGCAAATCTTAATTGATATTAGCTGAATTTTTACACACACGCGCACATATAAAGAGAATAGACATACATGCATATGTATGTGTGTGTGTATAGAGAGAGAGAGAGAGAGAGAGAGAGAGAGTACCTTTGCTGAACTTATCCTGTCACTTTTACCATCTTCAATTTCCAAAGCATCCCCTATCTGATTTGTTGGTGATTTTCTCCGTTCATGCTTCCCTCCAGATATTTTGGGCATCAAACCATGAGCAAAGCCATTCTCTGCTCGAACCGAACTCCTGCTTTTGCATGTGATAACATGTACATAAGTTTATACCAAAATTGAAGAGATATTGTCTCAAAATAGAGTAATTAGTAACCAGTCATCTTTATTAAAACTCCCGATAAAGAATAATCATGCAACTTTTCTCCAATAACTCAAATTCAAGCTTGGACCCTCAGGAAAACAAATTAAGTCATTAAAACATGAGCCTAGTCAAGACTTTTGAGCGAGTATAAAACTTTTTTTTATGATAAATAAAACTTGTTATTAATTCTTCACAAATTTAAGCACTCAGGTATAAGCCCCAGATTAAATCACCACTGCACCACTAATATATAATTAAAGATTATATAATTTTTTAATAAGATTATATATAATAACCCCATTTAACCTTTTTACCTTCGCCCAACTTTTTTTTTAAAGATTACAACACCTCCATATACCAGACATGTTAAAGCATAGACCTTGCTTATTTTGAGATTTGAACCTATGGTCCCAATAGAAAGTGTTCAGTTTAACTTATCCAAAAAATAAAAGTGAATAAATAACAAGGATATAAGTACTTGGCCATCAGGCTAATGGGCTCATGGAGAGCACTGATTGAATAATAGCTTTTGCAAAGAATAATGAAATATTGATATTGATAAAGTCGAGAAGAAGACTCTCAAACATAGTCTACAGTCAACCTCAACATATGATGTGATGATGAATAACATTTTGCACATATTTTCACTGGAAACATGGAAGAGGAAATGCTCAAACAAATCCCTTAGATTAGGCTATTGGTTCTAAGAGAACTATCAACCAAAGAGGGCAGTACAAATCCATGCAGTCCTCAGATTGGATATTAAGAAAATGCCTACATAAAAGCCGTAGACATACTGGCTACAAAATGTCAATTGCTACTTTCTTAATTGAGTGCTGTTAGATTATTAATTTCTCAAGCGAGCAAGCAAAAAGAAAAGATATCTGCTCATAATTAATTGCATGCTGATCAAAAAGTAAGCTTTAATAACCTAGCCTCAAACCATTCGTAACACTTACTGGTATTCTCCTTTTGTTATAAATCATAAGTAAATGTCAAAAGGAATACTCCTTAACCATGATTTCGGTCAATATGAATCTAACAATGACTACCTTGTCTGATTGATTTTATTCTTATGTATGGCAGACTTCGTAGTTTTGTTTGCCTCCATCACTGGATGCTCAGAAGGTACAATCCCTACAACAGCTTCTGTATGATCACCAGCCATATTTCTCGCAACAACATCAGCTGAAAGCTGAACCCCCTACACAAAATGCAACATTTTTATCGCACAATTTGTTCTACATGATATCAAATAAATTAGGAGTGAAAATAAATTAGGAGTGAAACAAAATAAAAGAATCAGAATAGTGACATACCTTTGCAACAACTTGAACTAGATCACTTGAGTGGATTACCAGTGTGTCTATGAGCACACCATTTGCTACATTCGAATAACTTTTTCCCTTTTTAGTCAAACTTGCATTCTTAAGAACGATACCTAAGCAAAGCAAAAATCAATTTGGTAAATATGGTAATATACTACATAAGCGTAAAAAATATTATTCTGAAAGACACTTGAAGCCCTCTTGATTCTAAAATACAATGACCAAATATGGCTCATATCCAATCAGATCCTTATAGTGATTAACACTTCAAATCTGAAAAGTAAAAGCCCCTCCTATAGACTAAGTCATACGGTTCTTACTTGTACCAGTTCGGTTGAGCAAAATATAACATCATTCTCAAATCTGATAAATAAATCATCTCACAGTCAGATTGCTCACTTCTGGTCCTTTTCTAAATATTCTAAAGGAGGAACAAATCAAACTTACTTTGTCATTGTCTCGCCTTTGGGAAAAGAAAAATGGAAATATAAACAATCGATTCCTCATTCTCATTTCCACTCCAAGGAAGAAATGAAGCAATATACTCGGCGAACCTAGATCAAATTCCAGACAAACCAAACCCAGCCCAATCATGCCCACCATAACTCCTCAAGAAAATCAAAACCCAGATGCAATTTGTTCCAAACAACAAAATCCCGATACACTTTCGCACAACAATAAAAACCCAGAAATGATCGATATATGAATTGAATAAAAATTCCAAAACCCAAAGCAAAATAATAGGAAAGATTAAACGACATACCGTAGTCGTCTTCGACAGAGGAAGTGTGGAAGAGTCCAGAATAGACAGAACCGTCCTTGACGTGCACGTCAACTGGGAGGCCAATGATGCACATAGTGGCCAAGATCAAAGCCTCACTCAATGAAGGAGAAGAAGAATAAGAGGTCTCATCGTTCAGGAACTCTCTGTCTCTGCAGCCCATAATGATCACTGTTTTCAGCTGATTCAATTTGCTCTGTTTCTTTCTGTACTCTCTCTCTCTCTCTCTCTCTCTCTCTTCTGGAATTTTCTTTCACAGCGTGATTTGGAAGTTAATGCAGGGAGGGATCTGAAGCAGCGATGGGCTCCTTTGTGGGCTTTTAACTAGGATGTGAGGGAATTGGAAAAAACTTAATACAAGAGGGAAAATAAATGAATGAAAAGAGGAGCTTTTGCGCACGTAATGCGTCTCTCTCCAGATCCTCCCTCCCCACGCCAGGGCATCACCGTCTAAAAGTAAATAACATAGGGGCATGTACGTAATCTCACTTTCTTTTTTCTGAATTTATTGCTCCACTAATAAATAAATAAAAGAAAAAGGTAATTTTATTTTTGGTGCACGAAGCATGAAATTCAAACAGAGTGGCGTGGCATGCGATTCTTGAATCCACTCTAACTTTGGTTGTATCTCAAAAAGAGAACCTGCGAAGCGGTCGGGCTAATAAACATAGAAGAATAGTTCACCACTAATTAGCTGACACCTAGGCTTTTTATCTAAGCTATCATGTGTTGCACTACATTTGATTATTGTAGATTAGCAGAAACCCTTCACACCCCCTATCCGCCTCGTTGCATAGCAGCTCGCACCCTCCTCTCGCACGGCTGGAGTTTGCACGGTTGAAACCCACACGCCTTCGTCTCCTCTAGCGACACATAGGCTAATCGTGTTCTGTTTTTGCTTCATTTTCTTCTTTGTGAATTTGCATTTACATCATCTGTAAAAGGAAAAGATAATCGATGGGACTGATATTGGGAGGGGAAGAGAACGACCAAGTCTTGCTTCTACACTTGTGATATTGGAAGGGAAAGATAATCGATGGCATTTTCAGATCCCGTAGCAATACAATACACTTGTGATTTTCTCTTCTACATTTTAGCAAACACCTTGTATGCACATTGTGTTCTCCATCACAGTAGGTCTTCTATGTTTCTATCATCATTTTCCTTGATACAAACAACCAACCTTCATACCTCCAACATAAACCCTAATACTTCAATCCATCAAAATAGAAACAGAGAAATTGAGAAATTTTTTGGGAGACAATCATCTTCTTCTGTTTTCTTTTGTTAATCTAATCCAATTTTATTGTTTTGTTTACTTTACTCATGTGTTTTTAGAAATTGGATATGAAATTTATTTACTTGCTTTTAGCTAGAGTTTGAATGCCTTATGATGCTTCTCTCTACCCACCGTCGAAGATTTATACAAATTGAATTTTGTAAACCTAATTGTTTTACAGTCAAACCCAAGAAAATATGATCGAATTTTCTCCAATAGAAATGCATGGATTTGGAATTGGAAGTGGTTAAAATAGTTCGTACATTGCCGAAAATACTTCAAAACGATCTTTCTTCATAAAATCACCACTTTCTGTGGTAGCATTTTTATGTAAACGAAGTAATTCGCATCCAAAATTGTCTAGACTACAATCCATGCATGCATTAAATTTAGGTCAAGTTTTAAAGTATTTGTTGCTGAACCACTGCCATCATCATTTTATTAATAAGGATTCTCATTAGAGGTTCTGAGAAGAATATCATGAATCTAGAGGAATTTGAAACAAGTTCATATTGGAAAAAATTTTCTTTATTTTTTTCTTTTCGGAAAAGTAAAGCCGTACATACATATAATCAATCATAAAGCACCATCAGTACTTGGGGGGTATTAAAAAGCATCAACGTCACGCAACATCAATATGTAGACATATAGTACCTTCCATACAACAACACCATTACCAAATATTGGCAAATCCATATTGTCCAACACTATCACAAAAGTTACACCAGCATCACCATACTAGTGCCTTCATATTACTCTTCGTCACAACGGGAAAAAAAATATAATAATAATAAAAAGAAAAAAGAAAAGTTAAAACTAAAACAAATTGATATCACACCATCCTTCTTACAGCCAATGACCAAAAATCCAACCTAAATTGCACTGGGAACACAGTGAGGCCGGCCTTCAGACTTGAAGTGGGTAAAGATCACTGCACATGGCAAAAATATAAACAAATTATGAACACCATGATCCAAATATAACATGTGAATTGTGAATAGAGGACAAGCATGATAACAGAGAATATTCTAGCTTCACAACACACCACTGGCCTCCCACGCCTGCTTAACAATAAATTATATAAAAAGGTTTGTCAAAAGGCCATTGGAAACCTAATATATCCAATTATGTCCAGTCACAGAACATCAGCCCCGGGTAGCCAATCAGCAAAATAATATTACAAAATGATTTCCAATCCACTCAGCGGAACCCACCCAACAAAGCTGCAGTTTTTCACAATCAACAGCACAGATAATGACCGCCTCCTTTTCATTTAGAAGCATTTCCATCAGAGAGGAACTAGAAGTTAGCTGATGGGACACCTTGTGAGCAAACTGATTCCATTTTTTTTTTTTTTTTAATGTCAGGGAACTTCTCCAAGGCAGGGTCCTTTGGACCCATCCTTGTAGAGTAAACTCCGGTCCTGTGCACCGTACCCTCGGAAGTTTTCCTACACGGAATTGGTTAAATCACTGACTTTTCACCAAGGGGTGTGGCGCCAAAGGATTGTTTGCACGTGTTGAACCTTGGACCTTGAAGGGAGTGATACCCCAAGACCAATACCTTCACCACTTGGGCCAATCCCTTGGGGTTAACCTGATTTCAAATATGACTATACAGAGAGGAAAAGAGACTGAAACTCGCAACATTAGTTACCTGCTGTGGCTGTTGGTAAGCACCAGGCTGCTGGTAATTTCCATATCCAGGATAGCCTCCATAATACATGTTAGGGTCCTGGGCAGGGGGTGCGTATGTATATGCATCGTATCCTTGTGGGTACCCATAATATGCACCATTCCACTGTGTCTGATCTGGCTGTGTCTGAGCCAGCACAATAGATAGATTCTATAAATCATCCAGATAATGGGAAACATAAACAGTAAAAAAGTCGTTAAAAAAAATGGTCACAACTCAAAACCTGCTTGTTTGACGGACTACGCCCCCATGACAGTCTAATACTTTGTCCTCCTAACTGAGTCCCATTCATTAGTGATAGTGCCTGCTCTGCACTAGCTCTGAAGTACATATAAAACTGATGATGTTACAAAGAAAACTAAAACTGATGATGTTACAAAGAAGAGAAGAGAGAGAGAGAGAGCGAGAGAGAGTCAGACAGACTTGCAGGGCACTTTATGTAGAGAATGTTACCTGCTCGCAAATTGAACAAATCCACAACGCTTGCCCATTGGTATTTTGACATGAACTAACTCCCCAAACTGGCCAAACACTTGCCTCAACAAGTCATCTGTGACACTTGAATCCAAACCCCCGACAAATATCTGTCACCAGCAGTATCAAGTGTCATTAGCATATCACAGGAAGTAAATCATATCAACATTATAGCAAACTACCCACAGTTGTATTATTTCGATCATTCTCCCCCTGGTTTCCTTGAGTATTCTGGTAAGTAGCTGCAAATAACAAATACATGTGAACTAACAACATTAATATCAAAGTTTTCAGGGCGTATATATAGCATCTAAACTTCTTCATGTTCCTGCAAAATGGGTGCACCATGCACTCAGACAGATGATTTGATGCGGTGCCAAAAACATTCATTCTGAACTGAGCCATTTTGAATCAGTTCACAATGACAAAAACATACTAAACAAGTTCCTGGAACCAAATGTGGGTTCCCCAAAATCAATCATATGGACATATGTAATTTTATTTATTTATTTTTCCATATGATAAAAAAATAATATCATAGATTTGCTAGATTGGAAGACAATCAAGAGAATGAATATGCCAGGTGTAAACAGAACAGAAATAAATATCTCAACAGATTGAAAAACCCTCTAATAGTATCCCCTTAGAACATGCAGTAACTTTTAAACAAATAAGACAAACCGCTACAGGTGAATTGTTGAATCTAGTGATATATTTAAGATTCTAAGACCCCATCACAAACCATGGAAGTGGAAGTATCTGACACCCGGAATCAAGTTTCCCTCCAAAATTGAGATGCCACACAAGCAATACAAAAAATAACAGGAGGAAATGATATAACTGCAGTAATAAGAACACAAGAACAGAGAATGTACTATAGCATTTTTGAAGAATAAAACTTCAAATTACAAATCCATCATGACAGGGTTAGTAAATTGTATAGTAAATTGTATATTAAAGCTAACAAAGTATTTAGTTCTTGGCTGCTATAGTTATTTTAAGCCCTCAATTGAAAACCAAAAACGAAAAAAAGAGCAAGCACCATTACTTGTACTATAAAATCTTTAAAGTAACAGCACTATCAGGCGCTGCTATAGGTATTTTAAGCCCTCAATTGAAAACCAAAAACGAAAAAAAGAGCAAGCACCATTACTTGTACTATAAAATCTTTAAAGTAACAGCACTATCAGGCATGGGCCAAAAAATTACAAAACAAAAACTGGTATCCAACCTTATGTGAAGGGCTCAGGGTAACTAAATCACATGTCAGAAAAGAACATAGGTTTCTACGATTCATGTAGGTAAAAAATAATGGAAATGGAAATATACAAAATTTGGAAAAGGGAATGAATTTAAACTTGACTGGTAACTCTTAAAATGTATGGAATTGGAAATTCTTAATGAATAAGTAACTGGAAAAGTAATTCTGAATGTAGCATAAAAAATGCCACAATAAGTATGAACTTTACGACATAAACAAGATAACTGACCTAAAATGAGCCACGGATTAAAGTGGAATCATTTCAGCTGAAATCAGTTCCAGGCCCCCCAAAAATGAGAGCCTCTTGGTGTCCTGCTTTAAGACAACATGAGTTTTATATAAGTTTTTGCATGTTTTAAGAGAATTGAAATGTGCCCAATTTTACAAAGGTAAGTACTGGAATGAAATGATCGTGTAAGTCCCGCCCGTCTTCAAATGAATAACTGAGAACAGTCAAATACTTGACAATTCAATTCAGGGAAAAAAAAAAAAGAAACACTAGCATATAAGGCAAGAGAGATCCCTTTCCCCCAGCAAAAGAAAGGAAAGCGACAAAGCAAACAAGTAGACCAAGCAAAAACATAAATCAAGCAGCAACATTTAAGTTCCAAAATCTTGTGAAGCAATCGCACCAAAGTATTAATAGGGATACCAACACATACGTTTCTGATATTGCTGTCCACCAACAGGTTTTTTTGTAGAGGCTGGACCAATGCGCATGGGCCTTGTAGAACAATACTGGCCATTCATTTCAGTCATTGATCGCAACTGCTCACTCTCATCACCAAACCTGACAAACCCATAACCCTTTGAACGTCCAGTGGTCCTATCAGTGACCACTTTTGCACCTTTCACTGATTTGTATACAGCTTTGAAGGTCTCTTGAAGCAAGTAATCAGTAACATCAGCCGCCAAATCACCCACAAAAACTGTATGGTCAGGACCATCTTCTTGTCGCCTCTCACCAGCGCCAAGAGTGGCCCAGTTCAGCCGGAAATTCTGCTCGGTACTCGGCATTAATGTGCCATTGTATGTTTGCAAAACCCTGTCTGCCGCAGCATGGCTAACAAATTCAATGAAACCGTAACCGTCAGATACTCCCGTTTGCTTATTGCGAATAACCTTGGCTGATACAACCTAAAATAACACAATAAAAACAATGAGATCAGAAATAAGAGATGGTAAGAGAGCGGTGATAAAGGGCGAATATGCAATAACTTATAGAACAATTAAATTGGATTGTAGGATGTGCAAACTTCTGATGGCCAAGTCTGTTGCAAATTTTTACTTAGCTTCAATAGCTAAAACTACTAGCATAATATAAAGAACTGACAAATTTTTTTTTAAGTTAAAGAACTGACAAAAAATGAAAGATTATAAAACCAGTAAGTAATTTCAAACTTGTTTTATTTCCCTTTCAGCTTCACTCCTGGTACGATTTTCATCAGGACCATCGAAACAGAAAGAAAGCTTTAATAAAAGAACAAATAGAAAGAAAAGACTCAACGAAAATGAAATAGAAAGAAAATAATTTATTTTTATAAAAGTAAGAAAATAATTTTTTTACAAGCAGAAAGAAAAGAAATAATAAAAGAACAAACAGAAAGAAAAGACTCAATGAAAATGAAATTGAAAGAAAATAAATTTTTTACACATAGAAAGAGAAGAAAATTAAAATTCACAAATTTAATATTTTCTTCCCATATATATATATATATATATGTATATTATATATTTTTTATGTCGGAAACCTCTCCAAGACAGGGCCATTCGGACCCACCCATGTAAAGTAAACCCCGGTGAACCGCACCCTCAAAAATTTTCCTACATGGAACTAGCTAAGTCGCTAGCTTTTCACCAAGGGGTGTGGTCTCAAAGGATTGTTTGCACTCATGAAGTATTAAACCTTGGACCTTGAAGGGAATGATACCCAAGACCAAGGCCTTCACCACTTGGGCCAATCCCTTGGAATTATTTTCTTCCCATATATCATTCCCACGACCGAAAAGCTAGCAAAAAACCGGGCTAATTTGCCTTTGGATTTGTAAAATAAAATTGAAAAAACCACAACCACACAGAGAATTACCATAAATGACAGCTGGTCTGTGAGTAGTTTAGCCGAACAAAAGTTATATCATAACTAAGGTTCTAAGAAATCAAGTACTGACGATATAATACAATTACGCAACAAATGAGCAAGTTATATTCGAAACCCTAACTTACAGTAGACAATGCCAAATCTACTATATAACCCAAACAAAACAGAGCCCCAGGCCCAAAAAAGTAAAAAAAAAAGGAGAAACTCTTTTCCTAAACAAAAACCACGCAAATTTTCCACCCACACAAACAAAGCTCTAGATCGGAAGAAAATAGACGTATACGCACACGGATTTGTCCACACACACAGGTATATATATATAAACACACATATTTTTTACCTCTCCGGTGTGAGTAAAACACGTGAGGAGATAATTTTCCTCCATCCAGGGCAGCAAGTCCCCGATCCATAGAGACCGGATCTCTTCGGAACCGGAGTTCTGCGCGGCCGGATACTGTTGGGCCTGAGCCTGCGCCAGCTGCGGCGGCACGGCCTGGGGGGCCCAACCTGCCGGAGGGACCGGCTGCTGCTGAGACTGCTGCATCATCATCCACTGTTGCTGCTGCTGCTGCTGCTGCTGGTACTGCTGGCTCTGCTGATCCGATGACATCGGTGGTGGCTGTTGCATCATGGCTAAGATCCACACGCAAAACAAACAGAGAAAACAAAAAAACAAACGAACCAAAATAAGGAAACTGGACCAAGGGAGAGATCAATCAGAACAAGGAAGAAGGGGGAGGGGGGGAGACGAGAGATCGATTCTAAACCCTAGTCAGGGCACCAGCGACGGGAAGAAAGAAGGTTGAGGGCCCGAGGGGGAATTATATAGGGGCGCGTGGGGTTGGGAGGGTGGAAGAGAGGTAGGGATGACACGTGGATTGGATCTATTGGACGTATTGTGAAAGGGCACGTCGGATAATATAACATGGAAAATGATTGGATTATTTATTATTATTCATTTATTATTTTTTTCTATTTAATTTTTTTATTTTTTATTTTTATTTAATACTACCACTTCCCATAAAACATGTGTATCGCTAAGCTTTGTTTTGGACTGTCATTTTTGAGT
Organism: Juglans microcarpa x Juglans regia; assembly: GCF_004785595.1. Classification (NCBI taxonomy): domain Eukaryota; kingdom Viridiplantae; phylum Streptophyta; class Magnoliopsida; order Fagales; family Juglandaceae; genus Juglans; species Juglans microcarpa x Juglans regia. Next base: position 36,520,017 of record NC_054604.1, on the reverse strand, counting down.
CTATTGGTCTGTTTATAAAAGTGGAGTTGGGCTTTGGGTAATTAACAGACCTAAAACTCGTCCCTTTCGTTCGCGCTCTTGCACCCTATTTTCCTGAATCCCCAGTACAAACGTTCATTAAAGGAAAGCTTTGTCTGAACTCTTCAATGGAGGAATCGAGTTCAGTTTTGGAAGATCAAGGTACACATCTACATAGTACATATATCACTCCTCAAGTTTTTTGTCGCTCCAATTTCGAATTCCGAAAAAACCTTTTGTAATATACTAAGAAATCTCTTCAAAAACTGCCCAATTCAAACATAAAATGCTCTCAACTTAGCCGTTTGGAGGATTTTTTTGGGAGATGAGATGTCTAGAAATTCTCATATCGGAACTTATTCTGGACAGTGATTGGGTTAAGGGGTTACGAAATTTCTTGGATATTAGTGAATGTTAATGTTCTACGTGTCAATTATCATCGTATTTATGTTTTTTTTTTTTTCTCGTTCATTCGTATATTTAGTTTTAATCTTTTATCATTTTAAATTTGAGGATATGTCTCTTTGAGTTGAATATACAAACTTTCTCATCTCATCTTATCAGTATAATTTTTTCAAATTCTCGTATAAAAATATAATAAGCAATTCAACATTTTTCAAATCTCAAAATAAAAATAATACTAAAAGATTATATCTAATAATATTTTATTCAACTGCTATTCAAAACATATAATCTCATCTCATCTGAATTGTCTATCCAAACCCAACCCGAGACTCATCTAAATGGGAGGTTTAGTACACCGATGTTTGTTATTCTTAATTTTCTAAGCAACCAAACATAACATATGATTTAATTTATAGGAGTTATTTCTTTCGGGTTTCAATACGAAACTATAAACTGAATGAGACTTATATAAAATAAATATTGATTGTGATTGGAATTACAGGAAACAGTAACAATATTCTTTAGTGAAGCGCTTTAGACCGGTCCGACTGTTAATCCCACAAAAGCAACCCTCCATTCAACTCAAGACACGTAAGAAAAAACACTGAAAGAGAAATACACTAGACCAAAGAGAATCAAGTTAGCTCCTTTCTCATTTGCACCACCCAAAACCATTCGTTGCTTTGCTGGTCTCTGTGCACCGCCCTCAGTCCGATGCCAACACGTAACGCGACGACTCGTTTGCACCACCCCTCTCTTGCACTAGCATAACTAAACGTGTAACGACCACTCGTTTGCACCGCCCCTCTCTTGTACTTGTGAAACATCTTTGTTCTCATTTGCACCGCTCCAATCTTAGTCCGACGCCGATGCAACCAGTTACCCACAAGGATTTCATGGCTGACATTTAGGTATGTGTTTGATTAAATGCCACAAAGGGCTGACACTTAGGCTACGTTTGGGTAGTGAGAATACATGAGAAGTGTTGAGAATGTTTGTGAATAGTAGTGAAAAAGTAATAATAAAATAATGAATAGTAGGTAAAAAGTAATGAATAGTAAAAAAGTAGGTGAAAGATAATAATAAAGTAATGAATAGTAGTGAGAGTACTTGAGGTACTCTTGGTACCCAAACGTAGCCTTAGTTTCTGCACTTTTAGAATTCATGGGGGTTGTCTGTATTGTTTATACCATCCTTTAATTTACTTATTTTTCTTAAAAAATAAAAAGAAAAATAATTTCTTAATTGAAAACACATCAGTAAATCATAATGCTTATATATTAAATGGGACAAGGTGGAAGATGTGAAAAACTCTCAAATTATGCAGTACTACATATATCTTTAACTTGGCCACAAGTAAGCCAAAACGGTGAGGATGTATGTTGGAACCGACAATAGGCTCAGTAGCTAGTATCAGTGGCTCTACTGAGCCTTTTATCAAACATCTTGTGTGCCTTCTTATTCTTCCGTCATTCCAGTGGCCATTACACTCACTATATTTTTCTTTACAAGCAATTCACACAACAAAGTCATTACATTTTATGGTAAATGTTCGTTAAAACTTACTACTATTATTAACCCTCATGGAACTAATTTTTGTTTACATAACTAGAAAGTTTATTTCGGACATTTACTAGAGAGGATGAGGCTTTGGTGAGGCTTCGAGGGAGAGGATTTTGGACTGACATTCGTAGGAAGAGGGAGAGGATGAGGCTTCTGCGTCGGAGAAGGTGACCAATGTGTGCCTAGGTGGAAGAGGGAGGAGGAGGGCTTCGGTGAGGCTTCGAGTGAGATGAAAGATTAGACACGAATTGAGAAATGAAATGAAGGCTTCGGTGTAGATAGGTACACAACATGTAAAATGGAAGAACTACGTGGCAGGTTATAATTGGAGGGTTGTTATTGGTTATTCAACAGCCCAACCGTTTATAAGGTTTTCTCTATTCTTTATTTTATGTTCATATTTCAATTGCAGTAATTGTAGATGATGATGATGATAATAGTGAGGTTGAACGAGCAGATCCCATATTTGAAGGCAAAGTGACCCATGAAGCTAAACTTAAAAGAAATATTGCATATCATTAAGGAAAAATTTGAATGTAAGTAGATTTGCGCACCAATATGTGTACCAATGTTGAGGTGAAAATGTTGACTTTTCCTTCCTTTAATGAAATGGTGCAGATTGGAAATAAATTGTATGAAGGCAGCAGATTCATGATGATCTTCAATACATGAAAAAATCAGAGTTAAAATGTAGGGACTTAAGCTATAAAGCCATGTATGGTCTGGTAAATTAAGCAAGGAATCAGATTTCTGTAAAGATCATTTTCTCTTATTTCCTTCAAATTGGCAATGCATTTATGGAGATTTGTCCTTGTCTTTTAGTTCCGGCCTTTCAAAACTTTCAAGTAGGACAATACAATGAACACATACTATATACAACCTCGAATAGGTACATTCAAAACATTGTAATTAAAAGATTTCAAATTTGGATTATGCGGAGAGGAAATCCCTTGAGTGACGGAGGTGGGGTTGTTGGTTTTTTTTGTTTTTTGTTTTAGTGGGTCGCACAAAGGAGAAAAGACAGACTACAATGGTGGTCAGTGCTCCATTACATTTTTTGGTGAACTCTCGTGCAGATGGAAAGAAGGCCCAAACGAGAAGATGAAGGTTGAAGCTTAATCGTTCCAGCTGCAAAATCGTTCCAACGGAATTTCGAGTTTGTTTTCTACGAAATCAAATATGGAAACTTAATAACAATTGAAAAAGAAGCTAAGAAGGCAAAAAAGTGTACGTATGAGAAGGCAAAAAACTGTGTAGACTTAATGCAATAGAGTGAAAAAGGAAATGGGCCCCATGAGACCCATAAAGAAAATGTTTCAAGTATGTGGTGGAGAAGGAAGTAACCTTTCAGAGTTTCCCATTGTTCTTTGGTCTTGCTGATCGACCCAAAACAAGACAAAAATTTAAGTTATGATTATTTTGTAAGGAGATGACCGATCTTGAATGAGATTTAAGGATTTTTGGACAATCACTAATCCAAGCAATCCCACCAACAATCTGTAGCAGATGGAGAAGATGGAGATGAAAATCTACAGCAAATGGAGATTTTGTGAACTCGCGTGCAAATAGAGAGTTTCTCAGGGACGAGACGATGAAGCTTGCGACGTTCTGCCTCTTCTCTCTTCTCCTTGTGTTTACTTCTTTCTTTCTTTTTCTTTTTATATATATATATATATATATATATATATATAACATTAACATCTGACAAGATCGTCCACGTCAGTATCGGTTTGCAAATTCATTTGTACATAGCAAAATCCTATGATTAATTCAATTGATATAAAACTATGCTCGGATGGTGTAAAAGAGTTCATTAAATTACTATGACTCCATTTGGATACAAAAACGATTTTATCTCATCGCTTCTCATCATTACAAATTTATCAAATTTTCACACAAAATATAATAAACAATTTAATTTTTTCAAATCTCAAAACAATAGTAATATTAAAAAATAATATTCTAACAATATTTTATTCAACTTTTAACTTTCATCTAAATTCATATCATATCATCTCATCTCACTATCCAAATGGGACCTAAAAGGTAACACTGGAGGTGAATTGCTTTGTCTATATATAAGGGCTTCTTCTAACTTCTTGGAGCTTCTTGATGCTTGGAAACTTCAACATGGAAAGCCTGGATTGTCATATATATTGTCACTGGTATCTACCATTTTGGGTCATCCACGTGGGATGTACAATCCAAATGATGCGGAAAGAATAGCTGTTAGTTGGATTCTTGACTGTCATGGAAGAATACATGATAGTTGTTTATGCTCCGGTTTGAATTGGAAACTCGTCTTATTTCATCATTACAACTTTATCAGATTCTCACACAAAATATAATATACAATATTTTATTCAACTATCTAAAACTATGTCATCTCATCTCACTATCCAAACCTCACCTAAATGAAACAGACTTTAATAGTTTTCAAACTATTAATTTGTTTATAGCCACATATATAAATTCTACAATATTAGGCCCATAATTAATGCAAACTGTGAGCAGAAAAATAAAACAAGAAAAAGCAAAGTCATTACAAAACTAATCATACTTCTCCCTCCATGAGTATACAAGAAAAAACACCCATGAAAGTGTCAATGCAATATCCCCAACAATCTGCTTGAGAACAGTCATGAAAATGTGAAAAAGCACACACCCTTTGGCAAAGAAACTTTGAAACTCTCTGTCTTTGAAAATAGAAGCAAACCAGAAAGTTGATTTATTGTCTTATTTTAGGTTTGTCTTTATATAAAACTATTTACAAAATTAATGAGGTAATGACCCAAAACATTACAAATTACCCAAGATGACCAACAAAAAAACCCAAAATATTATCTCTCTCTTTTTTACAAAGAAAACAAGAATTGCAATCTTTAGCAATGTTGATTTCCCGACATCATTAATTCTTCAACTACCAACAGTGTTAAGGAAACAACTAGACAATGTGCATAACAATTTGCAACAAATGTTGTTTTAGCATGTTAGATTGATAATTTGCTTTCAAAGAAAGTTGATCTTATGTAAACATTTGGTTGACTTTGTTTTTGTTGAATCCTTGACGAAGAATTAGAAAGAGTTCAGCTAACCGGTCACATATAGTTGGTATTGTTTATCCACAGCATGATGTTTTGCCGAATATATCATTTCAGTTACAAGGCAATGAAATATTGTAAAGTAAATTTAACGGATTACAAGAAATCACGTCACTTTGTCAAACGCTTTTGGTCATTTTTGCAAACGCGTTGAGAAAGAAACCATCAGATTTGCAGGTTTTATCATCTCAAGATATGGAGACATCTGGTGTGTATGGGTTGGGAAAGAAGTATCATAAAAGAGATGTAATTTTTAGATTATTATTATTTTTAATTCGAACCTTTAGTCATGAATATGAGAGGTTATGGAATCAAAATATTGTCCTGAGAGATTACTTGAACCCTATGATTCTCCATATAAATGTATAACGTAATCGGTATTTATCATTAAAAGCAGTGCTACTCTACCGCTTAGAATGTACTGCTCTATTTTACCAGTTAAAAATTTTATTTTTATTTTTTTTTAAATTTTTTTATTCATATTTGTTTTTATTATTTTAAAACATTTTTAAAAAATATAAAAAAATATTAATACACTAATAGTCATTTTCTTAACTATTAAATAAAAAAAAAATTTAAAAAAATTAAAATATAAGAGATGTCAAATTGGAGAGATAAATGGAATGGATAAAGTAATATTTTTCTTATCATCAAACTGCGCAGTTCACCCTCAGCTCAGCCTCAATAAAATAAAATAAATACCAAATAATTGTGGAAAAAGAAAGATAGAAAGTGCCTAAATTTCAATATCACGATTTTTGATATTTAGATAATTTTTCTAACAGAAAATGCCAAAAAAAAAAAACAGTGAATAATGAGACTTTAAAAAGCCTTTTCACATTAATGAATGGAAACAAAAATTCACGGACGCTAGCTAATCAAAAATGGATTCCGGAAAGATTTCTATACGGTAGCCCGCTACAACACACGGTACGGATTTGCTGATTTTTTCTCTTATTTTTTTAACTTTTAATGCAAAATGCACGGGCAAACAAACAAAGGTCTCCACACGCTGACGAACAGTTCTTATTCGGCTGAAGAAGAAAATCCAGTCGGTTCTTAAGTTATAGCAGAGCCAGAGAAAGTGAGTTCTGATTCGGGTCACCTAAGGAAAGAATCATGGATCCGAAGCTGATCCTTACTGTCTGTTTATTCCTAATCTCGGCAACTGCGATAGCCGACTACGTTAGACCTCAGCCTCGCAAAACCCTGCGTTTCTCGTGGAACCCAAAGCCCCCGAATTATCCCCAGCAGGTAACGTTGTTGTCAATTCTCTTCCTACTCCATTGCATAGTGGCACAGTTTCTGTTCCGATCTCATCCTTCTTTGATTTCTTGTTATACGTGTCGGATCGTGCTTCGTTTCTTTGTGTAATTTCGGCTTTAACTAGTTGGTCAGATTTTTTATTCTCAGCTTTATTCATTTATTTAAAAGTTATTATTAGGAGTAGAAAATCCAGAGGATTTTAATCCGTGAAAAGAGTGTTTAATTGAAGACGTCATCTGGTAATACAAATGAGAAGTAAATTATGAGACTTTTTGTTGTGATAAGTTATATTACAGAATTTGTATGACACTGCTTGCTTTTTTCGACTGTGAAACCATCCAGTGTTTGGAACTAAATGTGCATGTCCGTGATTATCTTATGGTATAGCTCCTTGGGTTTACAAACCCTTATTGGACTGACTTACTACCTATATATATGGTAGTCTTGTGAATATGGATTTGGAAAATCCTAAGTTCCCTGAATGTCATGGATGCAGTTAAGTGATAATTCTGTGTATTACGAAGTTATTTTGGTTCGAGTAGATGTAGTTATCTTTTGTGTTGACAAATAGATTTTCCAAAGTCTTTTTTAGATGAATGATTTTGCGAATTTCCAATGATGGTCCCTTGAGACATTTGATTTCTGGTGTATTCTTGCTCTTTTATATCTCCTGTTTATTATCTCCGTATTTTTGTTTGGCTATGCTTGGCTTTTTTTTTTTAAGTACTTTTGTGTGCACATCCCTGTTATAGGTTCACATCTCTTTGGCCGGAGACAGGCACATGCGAGTGACATGGGTCACTGTTGATAAATATTCTCCTTCAATTGTTGAGTATGGCACATCACCTGGGAGATACAGTTCTATAGCCAATGGAGAAAGCACATCTTATAGTTATCTATTCTATAGTTCAGGGAAGATACACCACACAGTCATCGGGCCTCTGGAACATAACACAATCTACTTTTACCGATGTGGAGGACAAGGACCCGACTTACAGTTAAAGACCCCTCCAGCTCAATTTCCGGTTACTTTTGCTGTGGCAGGGGATCTGGGTCAAACTGGCTGGACCAAAACAACTCTAGACCACATTGACCGGTGCAACTATGATTTGCATCTACTTCCTGGGGACCTCTCATATGCTGATTATCTGCAACACCGATGGGACACCTTTGGTGAGCTGGTGCAGCCCCTTGCAAGTGCAAGGCCATGGATGGTTACAGAAGGAAACCATGAAGAGGAGAACATACCATTGTTGAAGGATGGGTTTGAATCGTATAATTCAAGATGGAAGATGCCTTTTGAGGAGAGTGGATCGAGTTCAAATCTTTATTATTCATTTGAAGTTGCAGGTGTTCATGTTATCATGCTCGGTTCATATGTAGATTATGATGAGCAGTCAGACCAATACAGGTGGCTGAAGGTTAGTCATTTATATTCCTTTTAGTTCGAAAGGAACATTATTTTGTTACTAAATAGCCAAATTAAATCATAAAGAGTAGTCAATCTTTGATTATGAATAAGAGTAAAAATTCAACAGAGATGAATGCTTGGGTTGATTAATCAAATAAATGGAAGGCTTTGCAATGAGCTTTACAATGTATTATGTTGGTTCTATATCCATTGCTGTATCTCGTTGCAATAATTATGCTTAGGCACGCCACTTTGGCACAGAAGATCCTCACAGCGACTGTTTGGCTTTAGACAACTGTTGTAACTAGGTCTTGCTTAACTTTGGTAAACCTAGGGAATAAAGTGATAGGACCCGAACTTGCTACCTAGATATTAGGGCTGTAATCGAGCCGAGCCGAGCCGGTCTTTGGCTTACCGAGCTCGGCTCAACTCAAAATACTCGAGCTCGAGACCGAGCTCGAGATTTTTATTTATTCTTTGTTCAAGCTCGACTCGGTAAGTTAAATTCCCAACTCGAACTCGAGCTCGAGCTCGTCCCAAAAACAAGCTAGAGTTCGAGCTTGGCTCGAATTGTTTATTTTTTGAATAAGATTTATTAAATAATAAATTAGATAGATAAAAAATAAAAAATCTAATATTGAATTTGAACAACTAACAAGTAGAACTTCTGTTGAATTATAAGATTTTAAAAGTTTATAAATAATTAATATCTAACTAGTTGATATTTATCCATAATAACAATATATTATATGCCTACAAAAATTATTAATATATACACATAATATGATAGCATATATCTATTTCATATATGGTTCTCACATACTAATATATGAAACTATTAAATCTTATCGCCTAATTATTGTACAAATTATAAAATATAACTATGAAGTATATTCAATATATAGACATAAGTAATTAGGTTACATCTCATATATTTAATTATAAAAATGCTATGCTTATATTATTAGCTAATACAATATATGAATGAGCTTTAATTGAGTTAGGCTAACGAGTCAACTTGAGCATAAACCAGCGGGCCTTAACGAGCCTTAGCCGAGTCAAGTTGAGTTTTGTCGAGTATGTGTCATTTATTAATCAAGCGGGTATCTGCTTTCACAGGCAAGTTTTTTTTTTTTTTCATTGGTCGAGTTTGATTCGAGTTTAACTGGGCAAGTGCCGAGCGGGCTATTGAACAGACTAGTTCATTTACAGCCCCACTAGATAGTTCTCTGGCCACTGAGATCCCACTTAAAAACATGTTCCCCCTACAAACATAATAAGAAAAATTGTAGTCTTTGACAGGAGCATTTCCTAGGTTTAGGCTTTTAGCATGACTGACTGAAGCTTAATTTCCTTGGTTAATTACCCCAGATTTGAGGCTAACCTCAAGATATAAGCACACATGAAAACTTAATTTTCCTATCATCGTGTTATATTGGCATACACATACAATTTAAGATGCTTATCCAGTTCTTCCTGTTTTCTTCATTGTTTGAATATTTTCTCTGCCAATTCAATGCTTTATACGAAATGAGGGGCAGTCAGTTAAAATTGGATTTTACTGTCACTCTTGTTCCATAGGTTGATCTCTCGAAAGTGGACCGGAAAAAGACACCTTGGCTGATCGTGCTATTCCATGTTCCTTGGTATAACAGTAACAAGGCTCATCAAGGTGAAGGTGACGATATGATGACGGCCATGGAACCCTTGCTTTATGCTGCCAATGTGGATATAGTACTTGCTGGTCATGTTCATGCTTACGAACGCACGGTATGCTTAGACTGTTTAAGAATTCTTTATTATGATATTGTACATGGATTTTAACTTGCCGTGTTTTGTTCAACAGAAACGTGTCAATACTGGAAGAGTTGATCCTTGTGGCACTGTCCACATAACCATTGGTGATGGAGGAAACAGAGAAGGTTTAGCTCACCGGTATATCCTCGCCATAACAAAATTTCACGATCTGTAGTTCACATGAGCAAATATACTCACATGCACAGAATGTTTGACTTGATCTTATGCACATAAGGAAAGAACTCGATCCTGTTTACATATTTTGGACATCTTTAATCCATTATCTTCTCAGAACTATAACTGGCTGCTAAATGAGCCCCATTTAGAAGTGGTACATTTTAAATATATATACTCTTCATTTTGTTGCATAAAAGGAAGGTTCTTTTTTCTGAGAGGGCAGAGCATCTCCTTTAGCAACTAGCGGGTTTAAAAAATCAGTTGGCGATTATCAGACTTACAAGCTGAGATTTTCACCATTCTGCATATTATGTTTAAGAGAATGTATTTCCAATTCTTTGCAGTAAACACAATATTGCAGATGAGACATTCGGATACGTTGTTGGAAGCCTGGTTTTTAGGGAATAAATGCGTTTTTTATTTTGTTTATAACTCCTTGATAAGAGGCATCGATCTCATTGAGTTCTTGTAAATTGATAGGTATGTAAACCCACAGCCAGAATGGTCAGTCTTTCGGGAAGCAAGTTTTGGTCATGGTGAGTTAAAGATCGCGAATTCAACTCATGCCTTCTGGAGCTGGCATCGGAATGATGATGACGAACCTGTAAGGTCTGATCAGGTCTGGATAACGTCACTCATCAGTTCAGGTTGCGTTGCTGAGAAGAAAAATGAACGAAGGAAAATACTTATGGCTCCTTAGAACTTTGTTATGCTCTCTAGTGCTTGCTTCACTATATAGGAACGAAGTTTCTCTTTGCAAAGGAGCCCTTATAAAATATTGGATTTTACAGTCCATGAATTATGCAAGTCCACTATTTGGCTGGCTGCTTTAATTCGGTAGAATACATTCACTGATTTCAAGCAGCCGCTAGTCTTGTATGTATTTTACCAGAAATCCACTATTTTGTTTGTACCATAAATTCTAGCCTTGTATGATGTGAATTTCGAGTTTATATGGTACCACTGGTGTTTGTTCCTTTTGTTGGATGTTTGCCTTATAAAAAAAAGAAGGCCTATTTTTATAGCAGTTATAAAAAAGAAGAGAAATTATATTTGCAATCCTGAGTGGAGGATTGCATGTGCAGTCTCATTGATGAATGAGAGTAAAAGAAAAAAAGAAATCATTTTATAAAGGATATTATTGTAATTTTAATTTTTTTTTAAATATAACTGTATAAGTTTGCATGAACAGTCTCCATTTGGGTCTTGTATAAAAGAATTATTTGATTGAAAAATAATATAACTAAAATTCTCAATAAGTTAACCCTAAAATAATAATCCGTTTCAAAAACTACAAAAGGTCGAATTCCTAGGAGCACAATTCTACACCTTAGGATATCTCCGAAGGCAGTCACAAAGGTAATCTAAATGACACTAGCCTGGCAGACCTGTTGGCTTTTTATAGGTAATGACATGAGTTTGGTGGTGGAGAGATGCTCTCATCATGCTGATATGTCCAGTCAGGGTGGCAGGATGCCCAAAACAGTTTGCAGAGGACTCGAGATGAATCCAACAATCTCATTTAAGCATCAGACTGTGTGGACCAATCAATTCTTCTTGCAGCCTGCTGTCTGTTTGGAGAACAACGACTGTCCGCAAGGGCATCGCTTAAAATGTCCATGGCAAATTTTAGGACCTCATCCAAGCATCTTTGAACTTGTATCTTCCTTCAATAAGTTAAGACTCCTGTTCCTGCTCTCTCTTCCCCCTCCATAGTATTATTTGCTCATCCTTGAACAAAATGGGGACACAAGGTACCAGATCCTGAATTTATCAGAAAAATGAAAACCACAATTATATAAGCTTGGAGTAGAAACTCACAACTCCCTCCAAAGAGCATCATGAATTTCATAAAAATATTGGAAGATAAGGTGTCATACCTTTAATTTCAAACCTACTTTTTTGCAATCGCTGGTACCAACATGGGTACAGTCTAGTCTCACCACCTCTTCTGTCTCGAAAGCTTCCCTCACTCTCGCCACAACATTCACATATACGCCGTTCCTAGCTGCAGCAAAATCATCCAATAATGATTGAGGTTATAGAGTCATGTCTCCATGCAATTTATCACTCATTTTTCAAGCATTAGTTGCGAGAAGAAAGAATTACACTAATCTATCTATAGCCATCAAGCCTTATCTTCACTCACTAAGTTTCATTAGCGGGGGAGAATTCAGTCCCCTGTTTCTCATTTCCTTCGTTTCTTCAAATGTTAACCCATCAGCAACATTCTTCACAAGCTTTGGATATATAGGTGCATAGGGCTTCCACAGCATTAAAGGAATAACTGGCCGATTATTTGGATCGTAGTTTCGACCCCGGTATAAAAGAAGGATGTTAATGTGCTGGTAAATAACCTTCCCACCAGATTTGTCCTACAGACACACTACTATCTACATTATTGAAAACCAAAAATAGGAAATCCTTCAATAAGTGCAGATGAATAGTGAATAAAGTTAAACCTCAAGGTGAAAGCAAACATTATGCATATCAAGGGTTGGCACACCCAAGCACTTGATCCTCACAGCTTCAGCCCTTTTCCAATGGTTGTGGATGTCATCCAGCATATTGTGAGTAACTCCCCCCTTCCCTAACACAAGAACAAAATTATTGGTACTTTCATACATTTTTATTAAATATGAAAAATTTTGAAATTTTGCGTGTGCAATGTGATTGCACCGGTTCCTGGTCTACAAAAGACATTCCACGTTCTCACAATCTTTGTTATCTTGCAATTTTTTTTTTTTTTTTGGTTTTATTATCTTGCATTTAATGATTGATAGATAAGCCTAAACCCCGAGTAACCCACTTACACCAAAGCTCGAAAATCCTTGAAATCCTGGCCTCCTCTCCACCAGAGGTCTCTTAATGCTCACCCCAAGCCAGTGCCATTTTCTGTATCTAGGCATTTAACTTCTTAAAAAAAGCAAAATGACACATTTTTAATACCGTAATCTCCCAAAATAACACATTTTCAATGCCATACACTCCCAAAAAGAAACGCTTTTCCTTACCCGTATCTCTCAAAGTCAAGTAGATGATCAAGAACTACATACATTTCCAAAGAAGACGCTAAGAGCAAACCGAACAAAAAACAAATATAACCAGTTTTAGATTCATAATTTGGGATATAAAATTACCCAGATTGATTTGGCTGGCACAATCATTATGACGGTAATGTTCCACGAGCTCTGCAACTTCCTCCTCCGTAAGCGGGTCACCGAGAACCCGGCTCCTCGCCTGCGCGACGCTTTCTTGGTCTACTTGCTGTTGGGCCGGGGCGGAGGTCCCTGTCCATCTACGGTCGAGCCGGCCCGGACCGAACGGAGAGAACCTCGGGGGTTCTCGGAATCCGATCGGCTCGACGGACGGGTTGGTCTCAGAGTAGGAGTATCTGAAGTCGAAGGGAAGGTCCGACTTGAGGGGCCTGTTCAAGGTCGGGTCTTTCGCGTGACTCGGATTGTTCTTATTGGTTTTCTTGAGTTTTGGGGGTTTAGAAGATGGCGAAAATGGAGGGTCGTAGGGGTCTCTAGATAGGAATTGGCTTAAGAAACGAGAAAAACAGAGAAAATATTTATTGGGACGTATGGTTAGGGTTTGAATTTGAAGCGCCATGCGAAGACACTTGAGCATTGAAGGTTTTGTGCTACTCAGCGCACTCAGGGACCGACGGACCGTGACCTGGGGGGGCTGGCGATGAAATGAGCGGGTGGTAAGGATTAAAAATTACTTGCATAATTATCAAATGGAAAGTGTACCTACCAAAGAAATTACACAAAATCCCACAAATTTACGATATTAGGCTATTAGCTTAAATTCTGTCAATAAAATTGATTTTATTAATCAGTTTAAATATTTTCCTTATCAAATTTACCAACTTTTAATAATATCGCTTATTGTGATAGAAACAAATTACCATATACTATCCGGTAATCTACTTTCCGGTAATTTTCGTATTTACGTGACAAAGGCAAATCCAAACTGGAAGGCAAACCCAAACTGAAAATCTAAGTTAAAAGTGCTCGATATTCGTCATTCTTACACCACACATTATGTATAATTTTTATTTTTATTTTTTTCTTTATCAAATATATAATATACGGATTATGAGTAAAATAATTTTTTTAATTTTGCAAGAATAAAATAAAATAAAAAATTATGAAGGGTAGCACGACCACTTTGGCTGGGGGTGTGGGCATTTGATCGGTGCTCATTGTTGCCGGGTATCTGACTTGGTTTGTTTTTACAAAATTTTTCAACTAATCTTATCTAATCATTATAATTTTTCTAAATTCTCGCATAAAATAAAATAAAAAATTTAATTTTTTTAAATTTTAAAATAAAAATTATATTTTATAATAATATTTTATTTAATTTTTAACTTTCATTTCAATTCATCTGCGAAAACAAACGAGTCTCAAAACTTTCAAGGAAAGGAAGAATTCGTCTCTGGCATTGATTCTTGAGACCAGAACGGTTTGTTCACTTTCTTGGTTTTTAAACTTGTGTTTAGATGTTAAAGTGAGTTAAGTTGAGTTGAGATAAAATGATAAAATATTATTTTTTAATATTATTATTATTTTGAGATTTGAAAAAGTTGAATTATTTATTATATTTTATATTAAAATTTAAAAAAATTATAATAATGAGTTGAAATGAATTTAGGAAGCAAATGAAATATTCTTGTTTAAGTTCTATCAACTTTGATGGATTTCTTCTTTGATGTTTGAAGGGTGTAACATCTGTGATTTTTGTAGTTTGGTACCATGGACTTTGTTTCTTTAGATATGTAAAGAATAACAAAGCTGGAAAGGGAAAAGCAAAAGCCAATGAATGGAAAAAGAATAATATTACATGTAATTGTGAGATGTGTAAGTTTCATTTAGTCGTTTTGAAAAAGAGTAAAATTTATTATTAAAAATTTATTATTTTTTTATGTAAGTTTTATATTTTTTTTGTTTAAATAATTATACGATATTTGCTTATTTACGATTGTAATTATTATTTTTTTGTTAAAAAAGAGTCAAAAATTGAGAGAAAGAAAAGTAGGAAGAGAAAGAATAGAAAAGGAATTTCAAACTTTATTCCATGGTGCTTGTCCATTACTGCATGGTGCTGCTGCTTATAGTAAAAGAGAGAAAACAAATCCTAACTAACTAATCCAATATCTTGTACAGCTATACGATAATTTTACACAAAAGTACATTACACCCCAGTCGAAGGAAAGGACCTAATAAATGAATTGAAAAAGTATTAGGAGCTAGATTTAGATATTAGGATGAGTTGGATTGAATTATGAATAATAATATTTTGTAAATTTTATTAAGATATATTTAATTTTTTTATGAGAAGTTAAAAAAGTAATGAGTCTCATCAATAATTAGTTTAAGTTGAACCGAAATGAATTGAATTTGATTGAATAACCAAACATAACATTAATCTTAGATTTTGTGGCAACGGGACAGCTAAAGTTGTCATCTTTCGTTATTAGAGCTAATTACTTGTTGTTAGAGTACATCCAAGTTCTCTTGTCAATATATAAGGGTATTGTTAACCTTATTAATATATCAGAAGATTTACCTCATCAATCTAGACACCTCTATCTGTCCAAAGAACCTCGTTCTTGCTAAAACTATACTTCGATGCAGTTCGTGCACTTACAGTATGCAGTGAACAAATATAAACATGTTTAATACTGTTACGTCATTTAGCACAGTTTATGAACAAGTTAGATATATCCTACACAAGGTTAGTAAATTGGATATTTTCCTGCAAAATATGTTTAATAATCTATAGCTGAATAGTTCAACCCTGCCCGTGGAGGGTGTGACTTGTGATTCTCCAAATCCACTACATTACAATCCAATCCTTTCACCAAACTTTTGGACATTATCATAAATGTTACTTTCTCATCTAATCAACCAAGGAAGCTACATTTCTAATATAGCTCCTATCCTTTTAACATAAAATAATTTTCAATCATGAGTGATTACATACAATATTATTTTAATTTACTTTGTTTCATGAGCCTAGAGACAAACAAAGAATACATAAACCTAGAGACAAACAAAGATGAATGTTTGTACGAGATGAGTTATAGTCCCCAATGTTGGAGCCCTACTCGTCGGCAGGTATACACGAGATGGAATGGGAAGAAATATTTTTACACATTCCTTTTACACGACGTTGGGAAATATCGACAAAAATGACAATTTTACACATTCTGTTTCTGTATCTCAAGTTTTTCAATGTTACTAAGCTCATTTCACTTTGGTGGGTTCCATAGCCTGAATGGTCTTGCTAGAGCAGTAGAGCTTTTCCAACGTTAATACCACAAGTGGACCAGAAAGTGGCTAGCGATTTATATCATTTTTTTAACTTAATGATTAAGTATATTTTTAATGATGTTATGAAATTTTTTTTAATGTTTAAGGATATCAAAAAAATGTATGAAAAAAAAGACATTCAGCATTCTCGAAATAATTTGTCGGGCTATACCTTCGATAGGTGTAGCGCGACTCTTAAAACAATGTATGAAAAAAAAGATATTTAGCATTCTCGAAATAATTTGTCGGGCTACACCTTCAATAGGTGTAGTGCGACTCTTAAAACAATTTACAAGTTTTTTTGAAATGTTCTTTCATTCAAGACGGTTGTCGACAAGTTGTGGGCAACAGTTCGTGCACATCTCGGAAGGAAAAGGTAGGAAGGGAAAGAAAAAGGGAAACTGATATGCCACATGAGTGTGTGGAATCTCTTGGTTGCTCTATTAGTTTTCTATTTTTTTCTTTCATGATAATAAATATTTCACATTTTATATAATAAGATAAAAACAAAATAATAGTGTAGTATATATAATTTTAATTTTCTATGTTTAATAATCTATAGCTGAATGGTTCAACTCTGCCGGTGGAAGGTGTGACTTGTGATTCTCCAAATCCACTGCATTACAATCCGAAGCCTTTCACAAAACTTTGTACATTTACATAAATATTACTTTGTCATCTGATCAATCAGGGAAGCTACATTTACGATGTATAACTTTTATTTTAAATATTTTTTTTCTAAATAAACACATATATAAATTTATTAATATTCACTTTTGAATCATTAAAATAAATAAATTAAAAAATAAAATTACACATTCGGTCAAATCTAGCGGCACAATCATCGCACCACAAGGATATTGTTTAGATAATGAGTGAGATAAAATAAATTGAGATGAAAGTGAAAAATTAAATAATATTTTATTCAATTTTTGGTGGCTTCCGATCGCCCAGAAAGATATTGAGTTTGATGGATACCTAATTCTTAAGAGCACTCTTATTGGATTAGCTAAAAGTTAAATTCAATGAGTATTTATCTATTAGAGAGCAAAATATACTCACATTGGATTAGTCAAATTCTAAATATTTAGAATTTGGCTATAGTGACTTTCAAAATTTTTTTCAAATTTGAAGGTTACTGTACATACAACAAATACATATTTTATTAATTATTTATCTCTCTTTTTCTTTTTATCACATATTTGATCACAATTGATATATTAATTTGAATTAGTGATATATTAATTTAATAAGAATATGATTATTAATTAATATATAATAAGTAGAATAGTAAAATATGATAAAATAAAATAAATTAATAATTAAAAAATTAAATATTTTTGAAATGATTAGTTATTCATTACTATATAATGAATAAATGTATAATCTAATGTGGAGATTTGATGTGAATAACTAAAATCAAATTCATCTTATATTATTTTATTATTATATAATGAAAAAATAGCTATTCCAATGTAGAGATTTATATGAATGGAATAGCTAAAAGTCAAATTTCTCTTACATTCATAAAAGATGTCATTTAACTTTGACTAATCCAACGAGAGTGCTAAAGGGTGGCAAGTAAGTGAAATCTCATTTCTTGATTTTACTCTGCTCTTAATCTCTTATTTACTGTTCCAATATAAATTTCTCTTATACAATTATGGAACTGAAGCCCCTTAATTTGTGACATTCAGATATTCTGGACTACACCAATAACCCATATGGACGGTAGCATATTCCCAGAACCATCAAAGTTCGATCCAAGAAGATTTGAAAACCAATCGGTCCCGCCCTACTCTTTCGTTGCATTTGGAGGAGGTCCGCGAATATGTCCAAGATACGAGTTTGCAAGAATCGAAACCCTTGTCACAATTCATCATCTGGTGACTCAGTTCACATGGAAGCTGCGTGCCGACAATTCCTTTTGTAGGGATCCCACACCAGTACCAACTCAAGGACTACCTATCCAACTCATGCCAAAGAAGCTATGTTAGCTCCATGAGATATCTAGTTTGGTAATAATAATAATAATGGAAACACCTTGATCATGCTTGTCTTAGACAGCATTTCTGTCATGTATCCTAATTGCACAATGAGAATACTATATTGCAAAAATAGCTGAAATATACAATTGAGTTCGACCACAGATTAGAATGAAGTCCAAACTGGTAAAATTACAGCATCTAACCAGCAGTTTCCACACGATTAAGTTCATGTACTAAAATAAAGCCCAAACTTGAATAACTTGAGTTCCGAATACAACATCCCATGAGATCGAGGACACTGCAGGATCAAAGTGGAAGCTTTTGTACTCATGGTTGTTTGTATCTTGACCAATCACATTTCTTTCTAAACTTTGTTAAGGTAAATTGAAGGGAAAACATAATATATAAGAAATCTCCAGATGACTAGAAAGAAAGATTTTTTAAAAAAAAAACATCCTATGGACGTATCTATTCTGGGTTGTGCATTTGAGGACGTGTGTGAAACTCAACAAGCATTCTAGTTCATTTTGTTTGTGGTTACTTGAAGGTCTTGATGTTTTCATAGGAATGA
The DNA here is from genome assembly GCF_004785595.1 of Juglans microcarpa x Juglans regia. Lineage (NCBI taxonomy): Eukaryota > Viridiplantae > Streptophyta > Magnoliopsida > Fagales > Juglandaceae > Juglans > Juglans microcarpa x Juglans regia. The sequence continues at coordinate 36,501,394 of NC_054604.1, read as the reverse complement.
AAATGCTGAAGGTTGTGATTGCTGACAATCTAGAATTATATTGGCTGCATTTTTTCAACATCCTAATTGTCTCCGATGATTGTACTGGTTGATCTTTTTTGCATGAAAAGATCATGTACTTTGTAATTCAAATTGAGGCTTAAAAGTCATTGCGAAATGCATTTTTTACACATGGAGACAATGTTTTTTGTTTTCGAAAGAGGATGGTGCTCCATACCTAATTAAAAAATACTCACTTATGGCCGAAGAAAACCATGGTTACCATATGGTGATAATGTTGCAATATGTATCTTTGCTCAGCCATGAGCAGTTGTTGATCATTTAACTGTTGTGTGTTCAAGTATTGTGGAACTCAACTTTGAATGTTATAGATAGGTAAACTTGGTTCTTGCTGGAGTTCTTGACAAATGTACAGGCGTTATGGGAAACTTCCGTGTGAGTACAACATGTATTTTAGTCTTCCAATGCTAATGTCATTTGGGTTTTTTTTTTTATTTTTTTTTATTTTGCAGTTCTCTCATGACTGGGTTTCATGTTTACAAAATTACAACCGGTGGCAACCATATTCCACCCCAAGGCCGATTGATGGTGTTGGGGATTTGTTATAGAGTTGTTGACCAACGCCAGGGAAGCCCCAGACCTCTTGTAATTATTCTTTGGGGAGAAGAGTAATGCTATATGAAGTTGTAGAGTTTGTAAGCTCCATACAGTCGTTTTGTATGAAAATAAGATTCTTCTAGATCACATTGAAATTTGGAAACATGTACTAAATTAAAACTTTTGGCCGTATTCTCCATGGAATCACAATTTTGAGATTAATATGGGATGCCCTTTATATCTTTAAAATATGTGAATGTAATCTTTTGTAATATTCATGTACTGATATCAACTGGAGCAATTAAAGTTGGTCAACAAGCAAGATATACCCTTGGTAATCGCATCCATTTGCACTACCATACAAACCCAAACCTTCACAAAACTAATAAAAAGGGGGGTTTTAGTACATTGGCCAATAAACAATCATTGACATAAACAATAGAATTTGTCTCATGCTTTTGACTTTAAAGATTCCAGTAACCAGCTAACCGACAAATTTGTTGGACATCACCATGATACGTTGTCATCTGATCAACCAAGCATGTATGATGTAGCTCCTCTCCTTGTGACACAACGTTTTCCAATTGTTAAATGAGTGATCACATTCTACAGCAATGTCATCCTTGTTTGTTGTTCATCTTTCCAAAGAAGAGGTCAGGGGTTTACAACCCAAAAGAAGACAAAAAGAAAGAATACAAAAACCGAAAAGATAAATAAAGATAAAAAATGAAAAAGAAATTCAGTTCCTTCCGTGAGCCTATTTAGGTAGTTCACTCTCATGGGTCTTTTGTATCTCCCCACGCAACCAATCTTCAAAACACCATAGACACCCAAAACAATGAATATTATCCTGGCTATTTTCCTCTTCCTAACGCCCATCTTCCTTCTCCTTTCATGGGGAAGAAGATCATCAAAAAGGCTGCCTCCAGGGTCACTAGGAATACCCTTTATCGGCCAAAGCATAAGCCTCCTTCGAGCCATGCGTGCCAACACTGCAGAAAAATGGCTAGAAGCAAGAATCAGAAAGTATGGTCCAATATCGAAGCTAAGCCTCTTCGGCAAACCAACAGTGTTCATTTCTGGGCAGGCTGCAAACAAGTTTTTATTCACCAGTGATAGCAGCACAATTTCTAACCGGCAAACTCAGTCTATTCGGATGATTTTGGGCGACCGGAATATATTCGAGCTGAATGCTGAAGATCACAAGCGTGTCAGAAGCGCACTTGTATCATTCTTAAAACCTGAATCATTAAAGCAGTATGTGGGGAAAATGGATAAAGAAGTCAGGAGACACCTTGAGATTCATTGGCAAGGTAAACAACAAGTCAAGGTATGAGATACTTGTTGAATGTGGCTGATAAATGTGTTATTTCTCACTCAATAGATATTTGGTCCTTTTCCAAAGCGTCATTATCTTTCTTAGCACAACCAAAAGAAAAGGGAAAATTCCATACTACAAAAAGTAAATGGCCTTTTACAAGAGAAGTTTACTGTAATCAGAACATGGCTTACTTTAGAATTTCCTCAGCTTAAATGAGATACTTAATATATGTGCGCGCAAGTGATTTGACAATTTTGTAGTCCCTGAAGTACACGTTATGTCTTGCTGAAAGGTGTTGCCCCTAGCGAAGACCCTCACATTTGACATAATTTGTTCTATTTTATTCGGGCTTGAGCGAGGAGGTCGAAGAGAGGCAGTTGTGGCTTGCTTCCAAGAGATGATAGAAGGAATGTGGTCGGTCCCAATCAACTTGCCCTTCACACGCTACAACTGCAGCCTGAGAGCAAGCGAAAGAGTTCAGAACATGCTCAAGGACATCATACGTGAGAAGAGAGTGGAACTTGAGCATAAGGCTGCTTCTCCTCACCAAGATCTCATCACTTGCCTGCTTAGCATCCGCAATGAGGACAATGAAGAAGCACTTACTGTGAATGAGATTGTACACAATGTTATGGTCGTCATGGTTGCAGGATTTGATACTTCATCTGTGCTGATAACTTTTATAATGAGGCTTCTGGCCAACGAACCAGCTGTTTATGCAGCTGTTGTTCAAGGTATACATGAAGCTCTCCCCTCTCTCTCATAGAATTTTAAAATCGAGATCAATTTGAATGCTTGGAGATGAAGAACGCGGTAACTTCATTCACCATTAAGAAAATCAAATAAGAGAAATGGTCTAGAATGGTCCAGTTATGTAGAATCTTGCTCATATAAGACACATTTGTGGGCTGCTGATTAAATTTTGCAGAGCATGAAGAGATAACTAAAAGCAAGCCTTCCGGAGAGTTCCTAACCTGGGAAGACTTGGCCAAAATGAAGTACACCTGGAGAGTAGCAATGGAAACATTGAGAATGATTCCTCCCGTATTTGGTGGCTTCAGGATCGCCCAGAAAGATATTGAGTTTGGTGGATACCTAATCCCTGAAGGGTGGCAAGTGAGTGAAATCCCATTTCTTGATTTTACTCTGCTCTTGATCTCTTCTTTGTTGTTCCAATATAAATTTCCCTCATCCAATTATGGAACTGAAGCTCCTCTATTTGTGACATTCAGATATTCTGGACTACATCAATAACCCATATGGACGGTAGCATATTCCCAGAACCATCAAAGTTCGATCCAAGTAGATTTGAAAACCAAACGGTCCCGCCCTACTCTTTCGTTGCATTTGGAGGAGGTCCGCGAATATGTCCAGGATACGAGTTTGCAAGAATCGAAACCCTTGTCACAATTCATCATCTGGTGACTCAGTTCACATGGAAGCTGCGTGCCGACAATTCCTTCTGTAGGGATCCCACACCAGTACCAACTCAAGGACTACCTATCCAACTCATGCCAAAGAAACAACTATATTAGCTCTACGAGATCGCTAGTATTGTAACTAGAATAATGCCCGTCTTATACACCTCTATAAGATCTTTAGTACTGGAACTAGTTTCGTGCTTGTCTTATACAGCATTATTGTTATACATCCTGATTGCATAATGAGAGTACGCTGTTGCAAAATTAACTCAAATATACAATCAAGTTTCCACCTGATTAAGTTGCACTAAAATAAAGTCCAAACTCGAACAACTTGAGTTCCAAATACAACATCCCATAAGATCAAGGACACTGCGGGAACAAAGTGGAAGCTTCTGTCCCCATGGTTGTTTGTAACTTGACCAAACAATTTTCTGTTTCAATTTCGTTAAGGTAAATTCCAGACGACTAGAAAGAAACACTAATACTATGGACATGACGATTCATCTTCTTGCTTTCATGCATATTGTACAACAATTCAATAGTTGATATTGCTGATTAAAAGGGGAAAAAGTTGGACACGGTTTTCTTTTTGTACCGTCTGATCACCATATTTACAACTGAGATTAAAAAGGAAAAAAAAAAACATCCTTCACATTTGGATCAGTTTATACCATTGTATCAAACAATACTATACAGTAGACCTACCAGTGAAGGAGCCTGGCATGCTATCATCGTCGTGTATAAAATTTCCAGAGTAAAAGAAAAAATGACTTAACAATTCTGTGGCCTTGAGTATTTAGGAGGCAGAGATGGACATCTTTCGTTCATATGCGGGTATGCTTCCATGGAATTGTATCCAGGTAATTCCATTCGATACTTCCCTCGAATCTGACAAAAAGGGAGCTTCACATTGTCCCCATCATTGCACCATTTTGGCAGCCGGCTTGAATTACTCTCAAAAAACTTGAGGTTATAAGCATCCTTTATCTGCATTCGTGGCAGAGAAATAAATTAATATATAGAAAGAGGGGGTACAATCTACCAGTGACATAAGATATCTGCACATACAACCGGTACAACTGCAGATGTCTTATCATTCAGATGCTGTATATAATGTACTGTCTTCTTCTTTACTTGTATACTTATAAACCAAACTTATGAGCTGATGCAATAATGAGATTTTACTCCAGAATAGAAAGGAATTTATTAATTGACAGACTCACTGTGAACTCGGTGACTTGAATATAGCTGGCAATTGGATCGAACAACCCTGCCTCCTTATACATTTCAAGAATGAAAGCAACACATGATGTTGACTTCCCATCAGCGTAAAGCCAGTCGTCTTGTTCGGGTATAGTCAGCAATTCATCAAAAGACGACCCACGCTTTTCAACTTCTACAAGAATATCAGGAAGACTAAGACCCTGCATGGAACACGAACCAACTCAGATAATACAAGAATCATGAATAACAATGAATTTTAAAAATGATCTTGTCCATTTTTTGCTCTCAATTAATGATCTTGGTCAAAGGCTTGACTTCTAAGCAAACCTAAAAAAGGAAGGAAAATGTAGAGAAGTTGATATAACAATCTTCTAGCCATCAGATCTAATGGTTAGGAGGGTTTAGATTAGGCCATAATATCTATTTTTGATCCAAGGAGGTAAGGCATGACAGGAATTTCAAGGTAACAAATTCCCATATGGTCTACAGTGACAGGCTTGTGTTTTTCAAACCACTTACATCTAACTCATTCTTTAATGCTAGGCTATCTATCTTTTGCATAAATATATTTCATGGCTTCAACTTACACCTCAATAAGCTAACCTAACAAGCAAAGCGACAAAAGTAGATGAAGGGCTGTTATGATACCTGAGTTCTATACTTTATTTCTTTGGGCCTCAGCTATTATTCTTAATCGGACTAGTTTTCATGATTTTCTTTTTTCCTTTTCTAGCTCCTAACTGTCTCTGGTATACTCCCTGTGTACTGGGCTATGCCTTATTACTTGGTTTAATAAAATTTTATTTCACTTATAAAAAAAATACCTGAGTTCCAAGTCGTTTGTTCAAGGCTTCATTCCACATGTTAGCAGCATATTCAGGCTGTATTTGATTCCAAACTGTCATTACAGAAGCAACCTGTAGAATTACATTTGACAGTCAGAACCACTAACTTAAGCACGCCTAAGATTCACACCTTTCAGCCATAAGCGCATGCGCATGTACACACGAGAGAAAGAGAGAGAGAGAGGGTGTTATATCATCCTAATCTGACAGATAAAAGTTGCCAAGACTACCATAAAGGTACCATTTCTGAGATATCTGAGAAACCACAATGCTTTGAATTAAATCTGCCAATCGTTATCCTATTAAAATATACATACCAGGTGAGCATCCAACGGAGGTGGATAGTTCCTGTCTATAGTGTCTATCCAACTAAATATCATATTATGATAACCATATGGTTTGCCATCCATGCTCTGAGCATACTCCCATGCAGCAGTCTCGTTGAACTTTGCTCTTATATCAGGATGCAGCGGAAGCAAAGCAATATGGGGATTGGAATCATCTTTATTCAGCTCAAAATCCCACCACTCATCCCATGGTAACATGGCAATTACATCTTCTCCCTACAAAAAAAAAGTAGAGATAAAACACTGGCACATTAACTCCAAATCCTAGTTACATAAAAGTAGACCTTATATAAGATACTAGGCTATTTGTTACTTATCAGAGAGAGAGACGGATGCTCAGCTAATAAAAAAAAATTAAGACCAAAGAAAATGAAAAAAAAAAAAAAAAAATTGGGTACACACCCAAATCTAAAAGTTTGTAAATTAGGCGGACAATATTTCCTAAACTGTTTTGTTGGTTGCTTCCAATCCTTGTGATTGTCAGCTGGAAGATCATGCCAGGATAGCACGATCAGAGATGCTTTCCCATAATTTACTGAGTAGAGATATACTATAAATTCCTAAAATATATTTAGAAGAAAATATCACAAAAATATTGATATCAAGGGATATCAGTAAAAAAAAGCTGCATGCTACAAGGAAGACCATGCTATAATTTTGTTTCATAGTTGCACCTTTTCATTTTCATGGCCTGATTCACCAACCCATAACTTTCCTTCAGAATCCTTTAAGCAAACAGCAGAATGACCAGCATATGCTCCACTGACCCACTTCTCCAGAGTCTCAAAACCACCCCATCGGCCACGAATTTTGGATATCGCAAGGAAATCGCCAGAGTTAATATCATCAACACTGATGTTTGTCACCCAGGGTTGAGGACGTTGCTCAAAAGATGCCCCCATGTGTTTCTTGAGAAATCCAATGTTAGAGTTCTCACCCCATCCAGTATTTGTAAATAAGGGGAAGACATCCCATAATGCTTGAAGAGTTCCCAGCATCCCTGCTTGCATGAGGAAGATAGAGACTCCCCTGTTTTTCACCTGATTCAGGTAGAAACTAAAAGCCACTTCTACCACAAAATTCATGCGCCAGGAAAAAAAAAATAGTTGATGAAGTTTTCAATAACAGAAAGTGGCAACTTACATATTCGAACTCAGCTTTTCCTTGCCACTCTTTAAACTCATATGTATGCTCCCGAGATAAAAAATAGTAATCCCACGTCACACGGTATGGAGTTGCAAAGACATAAAGATCCATGCATGTCCAACTATGAGCATTGCTTACCTGGACAGGCACAAATATAACTCTTAACGATTTATTCTTTCATCAGCTAAAAGACAACCTACAGTGTTTGAAACAGCACCCCATATCATAATCAGGAGACACTAGCAGAATGAGCAGCATCGAAGCAAATGCCTTTCAATGAGAAACAGAAAAACCTCGACGTATCCAAGAAACCACTGCCAAAGTGAGTACCTTTTGGACCACAAGTCCTCGAAAGATTTATGAATATGATAGAACTCAAAAACATTTATATGATGCAATACTATGATGTGTTTAGTCTCAATTACACCCTGAATCATAATCGAAACTTAAACCAGCTACAATCTAATTCCGGACGAGGCGTAACTAATTATGTATCTTGCAAGCCACGAACCCTCAGACTCACCCATCAGAGTAACATCTATATGAGTTCGACTCAAGACCAGCAATAAAGTTCAACAACTGCAACAACCGGATAGTCAAAATTCCGAACTCCAAGAAAACTAGTTAAATTCAAGAAACCACGCAGGGAAAGAAATCCAGATCAAGTTCATCCCACACCTTGACCAGAAGGGTTCCACCGCCAAATTCGACAAATGCCCAGATACCGATACTCAAAAAGTCAAGAAAGCCAACAGAAATCGAAGAGCCAGAAAAAGGGAAAGGAACAAAAATAAAGGTCAGTGAACTCAATAACCAGACCTTGATGTGAAGGATTCCACCGCCAAATTCAGAGCCGCTCTTGTTGTGGAACTCGATCCAAGCCCTGTTCTCGTAGAAGCACGCGCCCTTCCACTCCAGAGTGTCGTTTGGGGACGAAGCAGCGCCCACGAAAGAGGGCAGAAGGTCCACTGGGCTATGGAGCGAGTTGAGGATAGGCCACGAGACTTGCCTGGGCAGCAGAGGGAGAACGTCCCGGGGGCAAAATGGCAACTTTGCCGCATGTAGAAGTGGAGAGAAGAAAGAAACCGCGGTGAAGAAGAAGAAGAAGAAGGAAAGCAAATATGGTGAAGGAGCCATGGGTATGGGAGAGCAAGAGGGGTAGAACGGGGAAATAATTAATCAGTGACAGATGTGGGGGGTGGGTGTGAAGGAATCGATTCCTCCCACGTTCCCCGTCTCCTTATCTCTCCATGGAAGACAACTTTTACTTTCTCCGAATTGCATCCTTTTTCTTATATAGTATATATATTGTTGTGTTGCCCTTTTTATTATTAGTACAAACTTGTCTAGATCTTCTATTTTTAGCCCAAACTCGATACCAAACATCATGATTTTGTCCTCCTTGTTTCGTCTCTATTAGTGTTTCTGACATACAAAGATCTCCAAAAAACTGATGATGATGCTGCTGCTGCAGCATTATACAGTGAGATTATGACTGATTTTTTTAGCTTCCAAAAGGGTTGTTGGTTGGCGGATTCATGATTCCTCCCCTCTTCTTATCAAATCATGTTATCCATAGAGGGGTTGGGAAATACTTGGGATAAAAGCCTGACCAAGATTAAAGAGTCCAGTACAATTTTTGTAAAAAGGGCTAAAGGCCCAATCAGGGTCATTGGACCATAGGCCCAGAGGAGAGCGAACACCAACAGTGACGGCTTGGCGATTGCCGGTGGAGGGGTTGGAGGAGGAGGATGCCAAGAGTAAGGGCGTTTGGCAAGGAGGAAAATAATAGCTGCCACTTTAAAAAGATTTTTGGAAAAAAAAAATGGTAATTAGCATTCCTTTATTTTTCTTTATTTCAAAAAAAAAAGAAAAAAGAAAGATGGGATGAGGGAAAAGCATGCAAGTAGAGTAGAAATGGATTGATTTTAGTGTGTACGTACTACCATTACCCACTCTAAATTTGACATTAGGATAATGATATTCGATAAATCATGACATTTCTGAAGATCGTGGATGCTGTAGGATTCGAATATGCCTCACCTGCTACTATGATTAGAAACAATACTCCAATAAAAACCCCTTTTTTTGGGACTTCAGCACCCACACCATATTATCAGAAGTCAATCCAATGGCTCAGAATAAGGCCAAGTTAATGTTAAATGGACCACATGCAAGCTTGCTTGCCACTGGGATTGGCAAACGAAAGCCAAGGACTTTTGAGTGTCAAAGACGTCCAAGAAAACCTTAACAAAAGTGTGATCCAACACCCACCCCACAACCTCTCTAGACAGTAGACACGCACACTCTATGCTCACCACATCATAGTCTGGTTCATTCCCCTCCACAAAGCCACCAGCCCCTTCCGCAGCCACTATTCTATGTTGCAAGTCATTCATATAATTAAGTCCGCCCTCCCCTTAGGCACTAGAACTGGGACTTCTTCTTCGACACTACTTTCCAATGTCAATCTTAGCTCAACACAAGTACCCTTTAAGCTTCCGGCACCATGTCCACCGGTGCCACCGGCCGTTCATCCGCACCCGCGTATGTTGCTTGTCCGCCACCGCCACCACCACCACCACCGCCAAGCCAAGGCGTAACTCTGACCAATTAGATTTGGAGCCACGGCTCGATCCCTCACCAGTTTCTGTCACAGATCCTAACCGTCCCGTTCTCCACGACCCGACACTGAAATCAACATGGTCTCATCGTGCATGGGTGGCAAGTGGGTGCACCACGGTGCTCATCTCTCTAGGAAAAGCAGCAACGGGTGCAGCAGAATCACACCTATGGCTCGAGCCCATTTTAGCAGGCTGGGTCGGTTACATTTTAGCAGACCTTGGGTCCGGAGTTTACCACTGGGGTATCGACAACTATGGCGGAGCGTCAACTCCATTTTTTGGTGCCCAAATAGAGGCATTTCAAGGTCACCATAAATGGCCATGGACGATCACTCGGCGCCAATTTGCGAACAACTTACACGCCCTTGCTCGAGCAGTGACCTTCACAGTGCTCCCATTAGACCTTGCTTTCAACGACCCAGTTTTTCACGGATTCGTGTGGGTGTGCTCGGGCTGCATTATGTTTAGCCAGCAATTTCATGCTTGGGCTCACACCACAAAAAGCAAGCTACCGCCACTGGTGGTTGCATTGCAAGATGCAGGGCTGCTCGTGTCTCGTTCTCAACATGCTGATCATCATCGTCCGCCTTATAACAACAACTACTGCATCGTGAGTGGGGTTTGGAATGAATTCTTGGATCGACAAAAGGTTTTTGGAGCATTGGAGATGATGTTGTTCTTTAAGCTAGGGGTGAGACCCCGGTCATGGAGTGAGCCCAACTCTGAGTGGACCGAAGAGAATGAGATTCCTCCTAAAATTAAAGCCCACTGACTTTCTCTGGTTACCTCTTCTTTTTTCACACGGTCTAGTTTTCTTGCTGATCCATTGTTTGTGGGTGCGTGTTATTGCAAATTGCAATGCGATATATGTATTTTGTGGATAGACATTTATTCGCACAATGAAGGCCGTTCAAATAAGCAAAATGCATCGTGACAACTTTTTTGTTTAATTTTTTTGTAAGTTGTCGTTTAGAGACATTGGTAAAATGAGACCATCAACATAGGCAGAACCATATATTAATTAAGATCAAAAGGGCAACGTCATCAGTGTTGTTTAGGGAACTTGATACAACATCGACGATTGCGCAACCAAAGCGCGACCACCTGTTTATTTTTTGCATGACCTGAGTAACCTGTTTTTCTAGCTAAAAGGAATGAGCACAGCCCAGATAACCTGAGAAAAAGAAAACTAATCTCAAAAGTTGCAAGTGTGGAGCCAATTAAGACAATTAGATATCCAGGGCACAATCTCACCGCATCATGAGCATGTCTACGTCTATCTAACTGCCTCTATCGGGTGGTAAGGGCAAAGAGAGATATGCTTGCACATGGGGAGAGACAGAAGTGGCAAAGATGATTCCTTCGATCGGACCAACTAGTACTAGTACTACAAAAATAAATGATAATATATCACTTCCCTCCTTTATCCTTAGGTGGCAGCCTAACAGGCATTAAGCTGCGGTTGTTTGAATATCAAGCGTTCAAGTATGAACTACTGAAGGTGAGACCGCCGATACACGGGAACCAGTACCGGCGTTTACCATCTCTGTGGCCATCATCAATCATTGCAAGACCTTCCTGCAAAAGCAACAAGTTTTTTTGAGCCCCATTGATCCCACTATACATACATACATACATATATATATATATATAATAATAATAAAATAAAAAAAAGGAATCGATAGTTAAAACATACATCTAGTACAGTATCAAGGGTATCGATAGCACGGCTGGAGGTCCAAGAGAGCCATCTCTCAACTTCATCAACAGTCACAAAGCCTCGAGGCTTAGCGAACGTGAAAGGTTCAATAAAAGAATTAAAATTTAAAAAAAAAAAAAAAAAAAAAAAAAACCGGAGAGAGAACGCCAAATGTGGGCATTTAAGGACAAAATTTAAAGGAAGAAAAAACATAGAAAACTCCAATAACCTGAGCAAGCTCTAAAATTTCATTATGGTCTTTATTTAACTCAGTTGGAACAGATCGAACAAGCTTTTCTTTCCAACAGAAATCACCTCAAAACCACTAACCAATACCTGGAAATAATGAGCAGGATGTTAATATAACAAAATCAATAAGCTTGCCGAATCAGAAAAATGCACAGTAAAGTACAGAACTTCTAATTACACTTAGAATGCAACAATCATGGCACCACCATAAGCTCAAAAGTTAATGAAACTCCAAAAAGGAAAAAAAAAAAAATGCCTCTGAAACCACCAGGGTAAGAGGCATACCTGCAGTTCAACCGCCAGATAAAAATGTGGGCCAAATGTAAGCATTTAAGTAAATGTACCTAAAGTATAGCAGCCATACCTAGAAAGTAACTCCACCAATAATTTTTTCATACTTCAATAAGCATATAGCCTCTACCCGTAGCTATCTATGCTGATATTCGTGCGAGAAGAGATGTTTCTGTAGCTATCTATGCTGATATTCCCGTAGCTTCCTTTGGTATCAAAAACAGGAAAGCAATTGGAATGAAAGTGCAGAGAACTTGAACGGCAATGCCTAGGAGAAGGTTGTCAAAAGAACCAGAAGAGATGTTCAAAATTGAAGCCAACCCAGCACTGACGAATGATCCCAAAGTGGATCCCAAGTTGTTTATTGACATAAAAAGGGCAAATAGAGTCCCTTCAATTCCCGGAGGACAAAGCTGTCCAGACAAGATCAGGAATGGCATAAACCCGCAGTTCATGAAGCATAGTCAACATTAATAAGGAAAATGGAAGTTTCACAAACTTCATGTGTGATTTCTACAACTAAAAAAACAGAGGAAGGCTGAGTATGTGAAAAGTGTGTCATACTTGAGTTGATTGACTGCATCAGCAAGAGCAGATCCCCAGAGACCCATGATCCTATCTGATATTCCTAAGGTAACATTCATTCGAGACACTAGCACAATATCTAGGAGACTCAAGAGAGATAAACCAATATGAGCCGACCTGCGTAGATAATGATCAAAGCATTATTCACCAAATTAGTCTTAAAAGAAAAATAAGGGTTTTCCTGCCATAGAAACACAAATTGGACCTTGTAGTACTTACACGAGGATTCTTCGTAACTTCATTTTCTTGAAGTACTTGTTATAAATGAAGGTTCCAAGCATGAGGCCTAACCATCCAACAACACGTGCTGTCCCCAAGAAAGATGCTTCCAAGTTCAAGAACTCTGTCTGGTAATAAAACATCACTGTTGAGAGATTTGGAACAGTAACATGTGCTAGGAAAAACCAAGTCATTGGTCTGGGATTCCTGAGAGCAAAGTTGAAATCAAAAGTAACCTTGATTAGAAAGAATGCAAAAATCCATAGAAGAAAAATGACAAGCATAACAAGTCTAGGGTATCAATTAGATTGACAACAAGGAGAAGAAACAAATTAACAATGTGGAGGCACATTTAAACTGCACTTCCACCAGGTAGATCTAAGGAAAACTTGATCCTATAAGATGATTTAACCACCCATCCTGGAGGCTATCCTGGACCATGCAACACTAAGTATTTGAGTGATCATGATCATCTCAATTGACTGCCTTAAAATGGCAAAGATCCTAGAGAGGAACTCATTGGTATGTGGCATGTAACCATCATGATATCAATCCATTCAGTAGGAAAATTTTCTTTTAGTTACCTCAAAATGATTGGCTGCTTAAAAGCATGACACAAACTGTAAGCAGCTGCTTTCAGAGAGTGGAACCACTGTAATGCCAAGGAGTCACCTATTTCAGGAATCTGGGATTCACGAGCGTCAACTGCTGCCTTTTTGCTGTTATTTGTCCTCTTCTTTCTCCTTGAAGTGCTGATGTTGGACATCTTTTCCAATAAATTATCATCATCCAGAATACTGGCATTCCCGTTGACCATGTGGGACTTTCTTGGATTATTAAATAAAGGCGACAGTTTACTGCCTACAGAATTCTCCTCCACCAAACCACAAGATAGTAACCAGCTCCATTTCTCATTTACTTTTTGCAGATGATACGCTCATTTTTTGTGATGCTGTTAGTGGCCAGATTCAAGCTTTAAGGGCAGTTTTGTTGTGTTTTGAAGCTGTTTCGGAACTCAAGGTGAACTTGGGGAAGTCGGAGTTGGTTCCGGTGGGAGAGGTGAACAATATAGCCTCTTTAGCGGAGTTACTAGGTTGCAAAATTGCCTCTTCCCCTATGAAATATCTTGGTCTCTCCTTGGGGGCGTCTTTCAAAGCAAGGAGCATTTGGGATGAAGTGGTAGAGAAGGTTGAGCAACGACTTTCAGGATGGAAGCGGCTATATCTATCGAAAGTGGGTGTGGCAAACCGGTTAGAAAAGTTGTTTAGAGCTTTTTTGTGGGGTGGATTGGGGGAGGAATCCAAACTTCACCTTGTGAGTTGGCAAAGGGTGAGCTGTCCATTGGCGAATGGGGGGTTAGGGGTGCGAAATTTGTGTGTTTTCAACAAGGCACTCTTAGGGAAGTGGTTGTGGAGGTATCATATGGAAGGGAATTCGCTGTGGAGAGAGGTTATTGATCATAAGTATGGTTGTGTGTGGGGGGGATTAGGGCTGAGCACCGACTGTTTCGGAGTCGGAGGTTGGGCCCTCCGACTCCGATTCCGACTTTGTCGGAGGTCGAATCCGACCTCCGACTCCGATACGTACAGAATCCGCTCCGACTCCGACTCCGACTTGGACTTGTCGGAGCGGAGTCGGATTTTTTTATTTTTTTTGTCTTTTTTAACTTCATATTTGGCCCACTTTTTAAAAAAAAAAAATTTGTGGGCTTTCAAATTTCAATTTTCTCAACATTACAATCTAAACTAATTAAACTTTTGATTATAACAAAAAATACAACTAAATAAAACATGTAACATACTAACTTTTGATTAAACTTTTGCTATAGTGATTTTAATTTAGTATAACTATATAATAGTATTAGTATAAATATTATACTAACTATATCACTAATAGTATTAGTATACTAATACTAGTATATCACTATAGTTAATAGTACCCTATAGTAATATAACTATATTAGTATTAGTTATAGTGATTTAAATTTTAGTATAACTATATTAGTATAAGTTATAGTGATTTAGTATAGTTATAATACTATAAGTTATAACTATAGTCTATATTAGTATTAGTATTAGTTATAGTGATTAGCATAATTATATATTAGAGTGATTTTAATTTAGTATAACTATATTATAGTATTAGTATAAATATTATACTAACTATATCACTGATTGTATTAGTACACTAATGTCTAATACTAGTATATCACTATAGTTAATAGTATCATATAGTAATATAGTATTAGTAATTAATACTATAGTGATTTATATAGTAATTTATATATAGGCTTAAAGTGGTTTACTAATTTATATATAGTAATTAATACTATTAGTAATTTATATGAATAATACTTTAGTTATTATACATTAGTATTATATGTTATTATAAATTTATAGATTAGTGTTTACCATTAGTATTACAATATTACATGTTGATGTTATTATGCATCTTAGTGTTTATAGTATATTATATATACATTAGTATTACATGCTTTTATATTTATACATTAGTAATTTAGTGTTACATGGTAGTAATATTGTAAATTTGTAATAGTATGATATTTATATATAGTTATATACTAAACTATTATTAGTCAATTTAGTCTATATATTATAGTATAAATATATTATTTAACTAGTATATTATTGAGTTTAACTAACTATATAAGATATAGTTGTATAAAATTTAAATAATTAATATATAGAAAAACACATCTTTTTATAAAATATGTGTAAAATCAGAGGCGGAGGCGGAGTCGGAGGGCACGTCGGAGGCGGAGGCGGAGTTGGAGGGTCGGAGTCGGATTGGAGCGGAGCCGGAGTCGGTTCATCAATGACTCCGACTCCGACTTCCAAGAGGAAAAAACCTCCGACCGGAGCCGGTGCGGAGTCAGATTCGGAGTCGGATTGTCGGATTTTTGCTCAGCCCTAGAGGGGATGGTGCTCTAAGGAGGGTAGGGGGTCTTACGGAGTAAGCCTGTGGAAATTCATAAGGAAGGGGTGGAATACCTTTGAAAAACATCTTAAGTTTGAGGTGGGTGATGGAACACGTATCCGCTTTTGGTTCGATGTATGGAGTGGGGAGAGCCCTCTTTGTTTGGCTTTCCCAATTGTTTTTAATTTGGCTGGAAATCAGCAAGCCCTAGTTTCAGAAGTTCTATGTCGTGCCAATGGGATGGTCACTTGGAATGTTACTTTTACAAGAAATGTTCAGGACTAGGAACTAGAAGAGATGGCAGATTTTTACAGCTACTTGTATTCAGCAAAGCTAGGGGCCAATGGGGGAGACCGTATGTTGTGGACTCACACGAGGAAAGAAAAGTTTACTATTAAATCTTTCTACAACGTTTTGACAGCCCTACAGCCCACTTTCTTTCCTTGGAAGAGTATATGGAAGGTATTAGTGCCTTCTAAAGTTGCTTTCTTTACTTGGACAGCTGCTCTTGGGAAGATCTTGATGGTTGACAATTTAAGAAAACGAGGTATGATGATCATGGAGAGGTGCTACATGTGTAAAAAGAGTGGGGAATCGGTAGATCACTTGCTCTTACGTTGTGAGGTGGCTGGGGAGCATTGGGCTGGTATTCTTAGTAGAGCTGGGCTAAGTTGGGCTATGCCCAAGAGTGTGGTGGATTTATTAGCATGCTAGAACAGACCTCATAGTAGTGTCCAACTAGCAGCCGTGTGGCAGATAATTCCTTTGTGCTTAATGTGGTGTTTATGGTTGGAAAGGAATGACAGGTGCTTTAATAACAAGGAGCGTGCAATGGGGGAAATCTGGAACTTTTTTGTATTCTCTATTTTCCAGTGGTTTTCTGCTATTGTATTGAAGGGAGGGAATGTTCATGAGTTTTTATCTTCTTTCTAGTCTACTAGAATGTAATTAGGTGCCTCACTTAGTATATTTTCTGTGTACTTGGGCTTCGCCTAATTTCATTCACATCAATAAAGATTATTACTTATAAAAAAAAATGGCTGGAAGTATAGTAAAAAGAAGAAAAATTGTATCTATCTGCAAGTTGGCTAATGCAAGTCCTCCTAACATACTCCACATATTCCTCCCAAAGCCATCGCCAACCAAGATATTGACTGGAGGTCTCCAGCAAATGAGGTCCTGATCAAGTGTATGAGATCTTAGTCTTAACCTATATTAGATAATCAATACCTTATACCAAATCAGATAGACATGCTTGCAGCAATAAAAGGTAGTTTTCTAAGCAAAATATTAACAAACTGGTACCAGACAAGCACGAGATATAGCTATTGTCTAGGGAATGTTCAGATTACATTCCACCATGCAAAATCAATTAGAGAAGTCTCATATTGGACCTATCACTATCATGCTGAGTCCCCAAGATAAAGGACTTGGAAATTAAAAAGTTAAGATTGTATGGCAATTAAATCTTATGCCATTGACAGGTAAGCTAGTGGGCTAGTCAATATGCACTCAAAGTTCACCTACAGATAAATGGAAATGAAACTTGAACTGTGCACATACCGCTCAAACCTTATTGCCTCAGCTATCATTGCATCAACTACGACATCTGCCATGGCTGAGCCCAGATTCTGCACTGTTAAGAAGATAATGAGGTGCCATGCGGAACTCCTCAGGGTTGCATTTAGGCCTAAAATAAGCCATGGCACAAGAGAGAGCACTGTTGCAATCACTAAGTATGGAATCCTTTTTCTTTCCCTTAATAGGGATACAGTCCGACAGAATTCTGCATATGAGATAAACCAACGGATTCCCCAAAAAGATAATCAATTAAATTATCCATAAGGCTGCTTTCTAGCACAGCCCTCCGTCATACCATAAATTTAGAAGTTTGATTGCCTCTCCAGTTAAATTACTGTCTTTTACTTGTTATACACATTTGTGTATGATGTGCTCCTTTTTTTTAATCTTTTTCGAGGCATATATATATTGAAATGGATCCGCATTGCTTTGCCTACCCATTGAATATCCTTATGAACACACATATATTACAAGTTTAAAAGTCAATATCATACACATCTTCTGATATCATATTTAAAATTTAAATAAATCGTTCTGATTTTGTATTTTTGACTTGATTACATATTGCTTTTATACCTTAAATTTCTCTAAGGCCAAGGTCGAATCAGTTCATCTCCAATAAATGCAAGAATGCTGTAAAAACTACATTATAAACATGAACCTAAATATCTTCACTATCATCAACCTCCACGCTCTTTAGCACAAGATTTTGAACAGATATGCATGAGTGCGTGCGTACGTGCATATGTGCGGCTTCAAGTGGGTGTACTGAGTAAAAGAAAGATCCATACCCATACAATGGTTTAATGCTCCACGGAAAAAATGCTATTGAAGACACAAACTGGGAGCCCGAGGGTGATAACTTAAGCCTATCTTTCAGCTGGTAAGAAACTGCTGTCCATACAAAAGATCTGAACCCCTATATTCACAAATTAATTGTAAAATGTTGGTGAGAATTGAACATAAGGTGGAAAGGGAAGTAAAAACATATACGCTCAAGGAAAATTACTCCTTCGGCTCAGCCACAATCTTGCATCCCAAACAAACTCAATTAAGCTACAAAACTGACCATAATCATTATATTAGCGCAAACACAGGAATTTGATTTATAGATAAGAGAATTCCAATATTTTCCAGTGAAAACAGAAAAAATCCCAACAGCAATAACCAAGTGCCCAAAAATAACTTCACAAAGAACCAACGAAAATCACCTGACCCCGAAACCCAAAACTGTGAATGCAAAGATCTCCGACTCCCAGAAACGGCATCAAAAGGGGAAAAACAATAGATTCGCATTTCGGGATAAAACCACCGCATTTAGCTAACACACACACACACACACACAGAGATGAAGAATAGAACCTCAGTGAAGTAAATGAAGCAAATGAGCCAAAGAAAGGAAGCCCCAAACGCAGTCTTCAACTGTTTCGCCCAAATTATCATTTTTCCGAATTCCAACCCTCACTTCTCTGTCGCTCTGTTGTTCCTTTTTTTGGAATGGAATTTCGAGGGGGTAGCTGTTTTTTTTGGTTATTTCATTTCATCTTATGTTCTCTGTCAAAATTTTTGTAGGGTATATATACTACTCGGCAACCTCTTCAACGGTTTCAAAATTATCGTTAATTTGATGATTTGATCGACTGTTTTGTTCCAGCCGCGATGATTCATGAACACGTCCACAGGTCCATTTAAAACTCTCCACATCAACATCCACCTCTCATAGTCTCAGCCGTTGGATCATGTCACCTTGACTTTTTTGTCCTGTATTCTTTTTTAACACCGACTTTTCAAACACAAATAGATTAAGAAAAGTAAATTTATAATAAAAATAATTTTATAATCTAATATATCGTATCAAATTAAATTATTTTATAAATTTATTTTTACGTAATCTTTTTATGACTAAAATATTTCTCTTTTTAAACTATAGATATTATTTTTCCGAATAACTCTTCGCATTCTGTTTTAAATATAAGTTTAAAATAAGAAAGTTTCCTACAATACATTTAAGAAAAAGATAATAGTTTATTATAAGAAATTATAAAAAAATAAATTTATAATTTAATATATTTTAATGTATTATATTAAATTGTCAAATTAGTTTTCTTGTAAAATGAATTTAACGTATTATATGAAATCATGTCGATTTATAAATTTATTTTTATAAAATTTTTTTATAGTCATAGTATTGATCTTACTAAAAAATCTCATCATCATCCTCACACAACACACCATATATTAGAGTTGTGTAGAAACCGACGACACCAGCCGCCACCAACGTGAACCTACCGGCCGCGTCAGGAACCGGTTGGCGTGCGGTGAAAATTTCAAAAAATCGACGTTCAGCGATTCGGTCTCGGTTTAAAGCTCGACCGGACCGCTAAACTGACCGATATAATAAAATCTTTTTTTTTTGTAATATATCCATATCGAAACGACGCCGTTCCACTTAAGTTTAAGTGAAACGGTGTCGTTTTAGTTAATAAGTATTACAACAGATGTTGAAAATGACGTCGTTTGGCATTAAACTAAACAGCGTCGTTCTATTAAGGACGTAAGAAAAAAATAATAAGTCTGAAACGACGCCGTTCTACTTAAACTTAAGTGGAACAACGTCGTTTTGATAAGAGTCTTCTGCTTATTCCCGAATCCCCTTATTCCCGAATTTGCTTATGCAATTCTCTCTATCTATCTCTCCTCTGTAACTCTCTCTCTCCTATGCATCTCTCTCTTTCAGTCTCTCTCATTATTATCTCAATAGAACCGTCGAGAACCAACGCCGACCGAGAACTGCCAGAGAACCGTCTCGATCAGTGTCCTCCTCCTTATCGACCGGTTACGGTCGGCGTCTCTCCCATTTTTCTAGACGTCGGTCGGCGACGGTTTTGCCCAAAAACCGCGCTGATGACGTCGGTTTTCTTACTAAATGTGTGTTGTACATATATGAATGATAAGTAGAATGACTCAATTAGTTTAGGAAAAATCAAACAAAAAAATTAAAAAAATATATATAGTTTGTATGTGATGTATGAAGATAATGAGTAATAAAAATATTTTTAAAATGAACTTCATTTCTTCAAAGATTTGAACACGACTTCGACGTCTTAAATTTGTATAAGTTATTTTTTTTAATTATATTATCCTTATATTTTAAACTATTACTCTCAATTAAATCATTTATTTTTATTATTTTATGATTAAATAACTGGATTATAAATTATAAGTATTTTCTTAGAAAATATCATGATTCTTGTCCTATTTCTTAATCGATGCAATATCTTAATAGGAAGATTTAGATAGTGAGTTAAGTTGAAAAGAAATAAAATGAGAATTAAAAGTTAAATAAAATATTATTAGAATATAATTTTTTAATATAATTTTTATTTTAAAATTTTAAAAAATTGAATTATTTATTATATTTTATTTAAAAATTTTTAAAAAATTATAATAATTAAATGAAATCAAATGAGTCGAGTCAAACGACACTTTAAATTTTTTGAAATAAAGAGAAAATGTCAAATAAATCCAACGTTCAAGGGTACATAAGTTTTGTGGACCAAAGAAAAATGCATTTTTCCCCTTCTCCATCGGAATGTCAAGCACATACAATGATGTACTCTCTCATCTTATGAGGCTAGTTTGGTAACTAAAATCATCTTAATTTATCTCAACTCATCATTATAACTTTTTCAAATTTTAATATAAAATATAATAAATAATTTAAAATTTTCAAATCTTAAAATAATAATAATATTAAAAAATAATATTATAATAATATTTTATTATCTCAACTCAACTCATCTCAACTCAATTTAACATCCAAACACTCGCTGTATTAATGCGGAATTTTCAATTAACCATTAAATTAATTGTAAATTTATTAAAATATAAAATAAATAAATTTTTTTCTCTTCCTCACCTGAATGTGGTGAGTGTCCTTTCTTTCTTTTTCTTTTTAGAAATGATATCCATATGACACAAATTTTCTACCACTTTCTAATAAAATAATATTATTTTAAATATTTATTTTAGTTTTGATTTTAAATTGATGTGTTAAACATTTAAAAAAAATATTATTTTATTAAAAAATTGTAGAAAAATTGTAAATGGATGGCTATCAATGTCATTGCTCTTTATTTTTTTTCTTCCTAAAAAGATAGATAACTGTGACGTTTTGTATGCTATTTGTTTCCCCCAGAGCACGTTTTGTATACACACTCGCCCCCCCCCCCCCCCCCCCCCCCCCCCCCCCCCCCCCCCCCCCCCCCCCCCCCCCCCCCCGGCGACGTTTTGTATGCATTTCTTCTTTTTATGGGCATCCGTTTTGTATGCACTCACAACTGTATCGGAGCAGCGGTTTCATCCATTAAAGCAGGCTCGGAGAGACGCAGGAAGGCAGGAAAGTGTTTTCAAGAACTATTTTGGTTCACTTGGGTAAGTTTTTTCAAGAAGTTTTCTGACGATGTTATAGACTTCACTTTCTCGAAGTAAGTAATTTTTGTTCAGTGCGGCGTCGTGTTTTTGGTACGGTAGGAAGTATCTTTAGGAAATGTTTTGGTTGTTTTGCAGCAACGCACACTTCCACCTTTCTCTGTAGCAATGGTTTTGTTCTGCAAACATAAAAAGGGCAAGCTTTTGCCAATTTGTTGAAGCTGTTAAACCTCACTAAAGATGAGAGACACCTCCATTTTTCCGCTTCGAAGGAACCAAAAGCTTCGAGTTCAGCAGAGCCTTTCATTTTCCGGAAAAACAAACAGAGGATAAGGCAAAGAAGAAAGGAAAAATTTTAACGGAATCACAATAACCCTTTGCCTGTTGTACAAAATAGAGTCCATTTTCCAACCTTCTTGACCGCCGACAATGACTGAACTATCAGACAATATAATTGAGCTTAGAGAGGAACTCATGGTTTCACCCATGGGTGACCACAACCCAACTTCCAGACCAGCCCGTTTTCTAAAACCCTCCACGGTCTCCATAAAAGGACCAATCTTTGAGCTTCCTTCACCCTCTCCCTCTTCCCTACCACCCACTTTCGAACCCTCAAAATGGCCTCTGAAGGTCAGATTCAACGGCTGGCGATACCCGCCAAGAAAATGGAAAAGTTGGGTCGATTCCATGTGTCCCAAGTATCAATCTTTGTGGAAGAAAGCCGGCATATTTGAAGCTATAATGAATTCTATGTACGAAATCGACGTGAACCATGATATTGTTATTGGTATTGCTGAAAGGTGGTGTTCTAAGACCAACACATGTATTTTTCCTTGGGCAGAAGCAACGCTCACGTTGGAGGATATAATGGTTTTGGGAGGTTTCTCAGTTTTAGGAGAATCTGTTCATAGCCCTGTCGAAACCCAAGAGTTGAAAGAAATAGAGGCGAAACTGATTCAAGCGCGTGTTGAAGCTGGGAGGAGTAAAGCTCGCAAGGCCTGCCCCCAAGTATGGATGAAGACGTTCATGAATACTGAGAGCGAAATCGAGCATGAAGTATTTCTTGTTTTCTGGTTGTCAATATCATTTCTCCCCAACTCTAGGTTGATCAACAAGGATTTTTTCCCTATTGCTATTCATCTCGCTAAAGGGACTCGAATCGCGCTTGCCCCTGCAGTTCTTGCTAGCATTTACAGCGATTTGAGTCTGTTGAAAGAAGCCATTGTTGCATTGGACAAAGACGTGGTCGAAGTAACCTTCCGGTCACCGTATCATTTAGTTCAGCTTTGGGCGTGGGAGAGATTTAGATCATTGCAGCCAAAGCCAAATCAGCTCATATGTGGTGACCCGGTATTTGCTCGCTGGCATAAAGTCAGAAGTGTGAAAGTTAAGAATGTGAGGTCGGTTCTAGACTCGGCTAGGGAAAGTTTTCTTTGGCGTCCTTACGTTTCATATACATTCAATTTGAATTCTCGAAAAGTTTATGGAGAAAAGGATATCTGGGTACCGGTTAATACTAAATTGGATGAAGAAATAGAGGCATTGGTTAGATATTTTAGGGTCTCCGAGCTGGTTGGGCTTGGCAGTATAGAACATTACTTCCCACATCGAGTTGCAATGCAATTTGGAATGGATCAAGATCTCCCGGGCTGTGTTGCTCAATGCAGTAAGGATCATAAAATTGCCTGGAACAATTATAGTAAGCGCCCGAGTGATGCGAAATTGTATGTTCCATCCTGCCTTTCTAAGGGTGAGGTTACCACTCGTTACTTGAACTGGTGGAAACAATCAATATTAGGTCAGGCAGTATGGGCTCCAACGGGTAAAGATGGTGATGTTTTGCTTGGTTTCTCTGCCAAATTTAACAAGGTTAAAGCAGAGGACTCTGTTAATGTGTATAAACCAACAGTGCCAAAACAAGTAGCACAGGCATCAATAGGAAACAAGGGAGATAATGATGCTGATGTTCCACCTGGTTTCTCGCCCAAACGCAACAAGGTTGAAGTAGATAAATCTATAAAGGAAGATAAATCAGCAGGTGGGGAAATGAGATCTTATGGCATGCATAACAGTCTAGGTAGAAGAGCAGACGGTGTTGGTGAGCCTTTTTTGGGCCAATCACAGAGCTTTTCAGTGATAGGTGGAGCTGTGAAAAAGACCGAGTCAATGATGAGAGACGGGGAAAATATTAAAGTTGAAGATGCATTGAGAGGGTTAGAGAGAGTCATTGATGGTCCAGGTGAGAGCAAGGCAGAAAATCCTGTTTACAAAAGGGTGAGCATCCATGGTAAGGAAGGAGAAGGTGGTAGCTATACACATGAAATACCAGGACTGGAACTTGAAGCTCGGATTACTCGGCTTGAGAGAGTGATTGCTGAGCTAAAAGCGGCTAGGTCTAGCTAGCTACAGGTTTGAGGAAATACCAACCAAACAAAGCTGGTCTGCTCCATTGCTCTACAATGAAACTGCTTTGCTTCAGTTATATGTCCTATTTGCATTATACATGGTTGAAAGCTAAGGATGAAATCAAAGCAAGTATTTTGGTTCTAGTACTTATAACAGAACCTGTTTCACTAATTAGAAGCCTCTGGCAGTGATTTAGTGCTTTAGTCTTTATACCTCTGGAGAATGATGTGCAAGTCGTCACTGCATATTTTCTGCAGTTTGTTTGCTGATATCTGTTCGGTAGATCAAAACAGAAGTAACTATCACAAAGACAGGTAGAAGGAGAGTTTAAGTAACTATCACAAAAACTAGACTGCGGGGGCACAAAGAAGTACGAGGGAGGGAAAAACAAGATA
Organism: Juglans microcarpa x Juglans regia; assembly: GCF_004785595.1. Taxonomy (NCBI): domain Eukaryota; kingdom Viridiplantae; phylum Streptophyta; class Magnoliopsida; order Fagales; family Juglandaceae; genus Juglans; species Juglans microcarpa x Juglans regia. Next base: position 36,477,073 of record NC_054604.1, on the reverse strand, counting down.
AGCCAGTTCTCTGTTTCTTCGCTGTTTTTGGAACACTAACGGTAAACAGCACCATGATGTCAGATCAAACAGACATTGAACATCATTATGTCATATGTTTTGAGGGCAATATTACGCCGAAAATAAATGTCATGTCCGCCTTAAAAAAGTTTAATCGCCCGACTGAACAAGATGCGTTAGTGTAAACTAGCTCGACCTCACCTTTCTACGACTCCAGCTACAAAAGAGTCGCCTCTACAAATACATTTTCATATTTTTTAGGTCAAGTTTTTTTTGCGGGGGAATAAATGATTTTTACAAACTTCAATAGACAAGTTTCGTGTAGGCCTTTATAAAAAAGTGAATCCTATCATAAAAAAAGTGTAATTTTTTTTTTCTTTTTTAATGGGATTCACATTTTATAAAATACATGTATGAAACTTCTCTATTTGAAATTTGTATCTAATATTACTCTGCGAAGATAAAAATACATTCATACGCTCTTGTAATTTCAACTATTGGAAGGCAAAAGTATCATTTCACTTCGGACACATTTTAAATGTTGGTGAACATATATGAATGGCATTTATTCACCAATCACCACTATTTACGCACTAAGATGCAGTTTAGATAATAAGACAAAATTATATAATTTTAAACGAAAGTTAAAAGTTGAATAAAATATTATTTTATAATATTATATACGAGGCAAAATAAGATGGAGAGGCAGTTGAGCAAAAGATTGGTAGCTGCTGTTTCTTCTGAACATATATAGAAAATTTGACTCGGTCATTTGCCTATCTGGACTCAAGGGATTGTGAGGAAGATAAACCAAAACAAATTAATATTGAGGAGAGTTTTCCTTCGTTAATTTCCTGAAAAACCAGGTTCTGGTTTTTCCGGGATTAAGACAAATTGATAGCTAAGCAGATTGGTTTCTCCATTTCAAACGCGTTTTGTTGTGCCGACCCAAAGTCTTCACGGTGTGACAAATAAATGCAAGATTTTGATGATCTTTCGAATTTGGTGTGGTCAGATTGAGGTTGAAGTTGTGGAGAAGGAGAGGAAAATGGCCGGGTGTTTTCAATGTTGCATGCCACAAGAGAAAATCGGCAGAAACTCATTAAAAAAGAGCATTAAGGAATACAGGGACACAAAAACTTTAGCCTCCTTCACTAAGCTCTCATTCAAATCAGGTAAATTTTTCACTTCAATATGCATTAAAATTATATTGGAGATATAGAAGGAGGGGGTGGCTCACTTGGTGCCTCGTTCAAAAAACCCATTACAGCAATTGAGTAATAGGAAGAAAATAGGGGTAAAATTAAAAGAAAGAGAGAATTAGGTTCATGTTCCGTAGGCTCAAGACTCGCTAAATGCAATGTCACCTACAACGGACAGATCCAACGAGAACATCAAGAATTTAAGGGAGTACTAGAAAAAAAAGAGGGGTAAAATTAAAAGAAAAAGAGAATTAGGTTCATGTTCCTTAGGCTCAAGACTCGCTAAATGCAATGCCACCTACAACGGACAGGTCTAATGAGGATATCGAGAATTTAAA